>NC_064923.1:519572129-520197129 GCF_023897955.1 Schistocerca gregaria | reverse complement strand
TAACATGAGAAATGCGACCATACACAAAATGCCAACAACCTCATACATAGTCAGTACTTGCGATCCCACCCCTCCTCCCCTTGTCCTAAGTCCACTCCTGCATGGCAACGCTACCAACAGCCTACCAGACTACATCACTTCCCTAAATAAAGGTAAGCAGGGAACCCATCTACCGATCGAAATCTTCCCCAAACCCACTCCCTCGTCCCAGCCCTCTACCCGATCCAAATACCTTAAGTCCCCCCCCCCCCCCCCCCCAGCCCCAACCACTCCCTCACCCTCCGAGGAACCTGCACCCCTGACAGCACCTGTCGTTGCCATGGGAGAGGATCAGGAAACAACTGCCCTGGAAGGGAACCATGTAACTGGGCATGACTCGGATGGTTTCGTGTTGGCAAAAAAAACCTTTCACCATCCAAAGCTTCTGGTGGCTTGGGGAGTGGAACCTACCCCGAACAGGTTCCAGGTGGTGGCTGATGAGCCAGAGACAACACATAACACAACACAAACACAAAACCATGTCACCCACCACCTCCCTCCAATTGTCGCGGAGTTCACTCAGAATTATGAGAACTCTTCGAGATGCTAATAACAGAAATTGGGGGAGGCAGTTTCCAGGCAAAACCTGCCGGTGGTGACAAAATGAAAATAACAGTACACACACTTGAAGACTACATCACAGTCAAAACATACTTCAACAAGTAAAACATACCCCACTACACATTCCCCATAACAAAAACACGAAACAAGAACAGCGTGATCAGAGGCAGGTCCGGCATGTTAGACATAGCTCTCACTAGGAGGAGTGCAGGGTTTGCGGCTGCAAGGACAATCAACAGAATTTGCTCCAACCACAAACCAGTGATTCTAGAGGCCGATGTGGTAGAATGGGTATTACTCCCATGGTACCAGTCATGTTACAAACGTACAGACTGGGAGCGATACCGAGAAACTGTCGCCTCTGATATCGCACGTGCTCTGTCACCTACTACCGAAACAGTATAACAAGCACTACAAGACTTAACAGGTACCGTCTTGCAGGTAGCAGAAGAGGCCACCACTCCATAAAGGGATGGCCCACAGCTGCAAATACAGCTCCCGGAACACTTGCTAGCTCAAATTCGACATGTTATTACGGACTGCACCTCTGAATGATTATACAGCAATGAGAAAAAACTGTATGGGCCACCTACTTTCATAAGTTGTCCACAGATGACCACCCTTTTCATGCACTTTGCCCTAAAGGAGCAGATTCTTGGTGTGGTTACCAAAAAGCAAAATAAAGTAGTCAAATATACCATCATAAGCATTCTCTTCCTTAGTCTGCTACGAATGAAATAAAACCACTTTTTAGAGACCTCAGTGACCCTGTTTTGCTTAGTAAATGTCTTCATGGGGGCACTCAGAATGAAAGTTTCAACCATTGCATATGGGAAAGATTACTCAAGAATGTTTCTGTAGGACTAAACACATTAAAAGTTGGTGTATTGTATCGTATGGAATTGGGGACCTAGAAATGACGGAGAGGCTGCGTCCCTGCCATAGCCCTCAGTGGTTCACAACCCTTCAACAGGCTACAGCAGTGCACTCACCTCACTACCACCCCACACCGAACAGAGGGTTACTGTGCAGTTCGGCCCTCAGTGCACCCCCTGGGAACGTCTCACACCAGACGAGTGTAACCCCAAATGTTTGCATGGCAGAATAATTATGGTGTACGCGTAGGTGGAGACAGTGCTTGCATAGCAATTGCCAACATAGTGTAAATGAGGCGGAATTAGGGGGACCAGCCCGCATTCGCTGAGGCAGATAAAAAATCTGCCTTAAAAACCGTCCACAGCCTTACCGGCACACCGGACCTCGACACTAATCTGCCTGGTGGACTCGTGTCAGGGACCAGCATGCCTTCCCGCCCAGAAAGAAGTACGTTAGATCGCATGGCTAACCGAGTGAGCAGAGTTGGTGTACTACTGTAGATGCAGTAATATGTTACAATGATGGAGTGACAGGAAGATTGGAAGACCTGAGCAATTTAGGCATAAAATGTGGCTCTTTTATGGAAGATCAATTGCTTGCGTCTGACAGACCAGGGGTGCATAAAGCTGAAAAATTCGCTCTTCTAGTTACAAAAGAAGCAAGAAGTGCTAAAAGGAATGCCAAGAGGAAGCTTGAAGATGAAGAAATGCTGCAGGATGGAGACTATGCTTCTGGAATGTTCTGAGGAACAGTTTAATTGGACTCATATCTTCATTCACAATTTCCCGTAAGTTGTATTTTTTAGAATTCAGGTACAAATATTTCCTAAAGTTTATAAAGCATTGCTCTAATTTTTTTCTGTAACTTATTGGGCCAGAAAAGTACCCTGTACCCTTAAAATTGCACGCACATGTGATACGCAGTGGTTGTCCATAGAGCTTGTGGTAACGAGAACCACAGAGCAGCGGTTTGAGTTTAGAATGCGCATTGAACTAATGCGAATCAAAGACAAATTGTACACTGCAGAAATGCTTTATTTAGTGTTTTTAATGGATCCAGTTAGGCGTATTTAAATATTTTCCAAGATGATTATTTCAAATTTACATCTGGTTAATAACATTTCGAACCCAACAAAGAGGATCTGTTAAATAACCACATTGTGATAACAGAATCATTAATAAAAAAGTTTTTGTTGCTAAATATCCCAGGCAAAGAAAATTAAATTTAGACTTTGAAAACTACTTAGATCCCAAAACATATCTAGGATATCAGTTCGAAAATAAGATTAAAATAAATGAGAAAATCTTAATTATACCCAGAACAAGAACATGTCCTACGTCTGACATGCATCCAGTTTGTGTACCAATTAATAATGCAGTTGTTGCAACGACTTCCAGACAACAATGAAATTTTGAGGAGAATTTCACTTCTTCCAGAGTCCAAAGCTATTCGTGTCGTTAAGGAGTCATTAATTCCTCTCCTAGAATTGTGTAATATTGATCCTGGCACAATAACAAAAACTGATTTTCAATGACAAAATTCAGGTCTTGTCAAATGGTCCGAGACATACGCTGTTAATTTCCGGTGTGAAGTGCTTCAACACAGAGATGCAAATGACATGAGTCCATTTCACGAATTGACAACTTTTGCACTGTCACGACTCATTTTACCTGTTCGAATGCCGAAGTGCAAAGACTTTTTAGCCGGATGAACATGATCAAAACTAAAGCAAAAAATAAAATGAAATCCGAAATGATGAATTTGCACTGTCGATTCCAGCAGGAATCGGTAGGAAGAAACAATGTTGCCACAATAATGAACTGCCAACAGAAGTGCTGATGCAGGTAGGACATGGGCAGCAACAGCCATTGACATTCAAGGCTACTTGAAACTGAATGAAACTGCAGACAGCTGTTAACTGATGGTTTATTGAGCTGACCGGTTTCGCTGCGTTAAAGTAGCGTATTCAGGTGTACGTGGTGTCACATAAATTAGCACTTGGAGATGCTCCCAATGTTTGTGGTCAGAGAATCCACTAGCTTTTTACCCTTACGACTACGGACTACAATTGCCGCATCCCCTGCACTATTCGCCCCAGTGTTTCGGCTATTTTTAACCGTTGAGCAGTTCCCTCTTTATGGGGTTGCATTCTCTGACTACGAACGATGGGGTGTCTCCGTGTGCTAATTTATGTGACACTACTTATACTTGAAGATGTTGTTTTAACGCACCGAAACCGATCGTGTTAATAGACCATCAATTAACATCTGTTTACGGTTTCATTCAATTTCTTGTGACCTGATAGGAAGTATTAACGTCATGTAAATCATCTGAACATACTTTATCCGCAACTACCTCTGCCTCTGGTGTCGAACCTTCTGTCAAGGAAGACATTGATAACCCCAAGCTTTTCATTTTCTCTTAGGTAATTAGGTTCACTGCGCCACATTCCATAATATTGCTCTAGCTTTAAACAAAGGGATAAATTGAGTTGTCTCATACTTTTGGTTGCTCATCATACTCAGTGCTTAAAAAATAACAGTCTATCATCATCATCATCATCATCATCAACAACATCTTCGTTTCCCTTCTATCCAACATCTGGTCAGGTTGGGGTATCAATGGTACTTCGCCACTTCACTCGGTCTTTCCACCACTCTTCTTCCACAATTTGAATCCATAGCAGGTTTCTCCTCCTTAAACTTATCTTTATTGTATCAATCCATCTTGTTCTCGGTCTTCTCTTGGCCTCTTGCTCTCAATCTTGATCTCGATCATCCAGTTTCCTTCCTAACATCTTCGTTTTTCACTCTGTCTCTCCTCATCTTCCCTAGCATATGTCTCAGAAACTTCATTTTACTGTATTGTATCCCACTCTCCTCTCTTCTAGTCATAGTCCAAGTCTCTGGACCGTAAATTAGTATGAGTGTGAAGTAAGGCTTGCATAGCACCAGTCTGCACCTCATTGTCACTTCCCTTCTGCATACCAAGCCCCACATACAATGGTAAAATGTACTACTCTGTTGTATTCTTTTGTTAATTTCTTTCTCCAAACGAGCATTCCCCATTAATACACTTCCCAAATTTATAAGTTGTCCACTATTTCAATATCCTGTCTCTTAATATGAATTTGTCCCTTGCCCTCTCTATCCCCTCCATGGTCTTACTTTTCTCCACACTAAATTTCATTCCATATGTCTCGTCCTTATCATTTAGGATGTATATTTGTTTTTGTACCTCCTTACCTCTTGTTCACCACACCACAACATCATCTACAAATAGTAACAGCTTCGTCCCACTTTCTCTATGGGCTTCTTTCGTCTCTTTGACAACTTCATCCATCGCCATTATAAATAGTAGGGGTGCTATCACACTTCCTTGTCTTAGTTCCGTAACATTCTTAAACCATTCAGTTCTTCCAACTGGTGTCTGCACACAACTAGAGCTTTTTTCATACAGTGTTTGGATGACTTCAAGTGTTTGCTTTCCAACTCCCTTTCCCTTCAAGGTTGCTCATACCTTTCCCCTGGGAACAATGCTTTCACTAGGTCGAGAAACGTCATCACCAGATCTTTCCCATTCTCCCACTGTCTTTCCAGCAACTGTCTCATACTAAAGATTGGGCCCACTGTTGATCTACCATAACAAAAGCCACACTTCTAACTGCCCTTCCACTTTTTTCCCTCACTCTTCAATCCACTATCCTCTCCGTTATTTTGATCCCATATTATTATCCCTAGATAGTTGGTACATACTTTCCTGTCACCCTTCACAAAAACTGGGATTATTATTCCCTTTCCCCATTCTTCTTGTACACATTTTTGGGTCCAAATGCATCTTGTTAGTCTATATAGCCACCGTAGCCCAATTTGTCCAGCTGCCTTTATCATCTCCACAGTAATTTCATCTATCCCAGGAGCCTTTCCTGTTTTCGTTTTTCTCAGAGCTAGTTCCACTTATAACATCGATATATACTCCTCTTCTTCCAGACCCCTGCCCCCCTGCTGTACTTATATTCCCTTTCACTGCCGTTATTCACATTTAGTAATTTATCAAGGTACTCTTACCATCTTTTCTTTAAAGTAGTTCTAAGTTCTAAGGGACTGATGACCATAGATGTTAAGTCCCATAGTGCTCAGAGCCATTTCTTACATTTATTTTTACTATCCCGGTATTTCCTTTTACTTTCAGCTGTTGGGTCTCTGTTCCATTCATAAAATAAAATAAGAAATAACAGTCTAACGGTTGTGTTAAAGGCTCGATAAAAAAGTAGTGGTTTATAGTGGTTTTGAATAAGTTTTTTGGCGGGAAATCTCATTTCAGTGTAGGCAACAAAAATGCTCTGAGCACTCGATTCTATTTGTCTGCCCTGCAAGGAACAGCGTGTAGTAATATTTAGCATTAATGATGTAATGTAATATCAGTCATCGGGTTTGTTCGATTTTGAGTTCTTTTTAAACTAGCTTTCTTTGCGGGTATGCCTATGTGACCGCGAATTTCATACGTTTTTACCGCATTATTTACCTAAAATCGGTAAATAATCTTTTAATGGGTTAAAGTACTTACAGATAAGAACAAATTTTACTGTGGAACCAACATCAAAATCGTGAAAAATCAGCTGTTTCATACATTTTGTGCGAGTAGGTTAGTTTGTATGTAACTTTTACAGGGACTAGCGGGCGGATTTAAGTTTGTCCCATAAAAAGAAAAGCTTCATATTAATGACTTTTATTTTAAATCCTTAAATGATATTGGCCTTTTTAAATAACTCTTTAATATGTTCATTTTCAACTTCTCGCAGCGTAATGAATAGTCCATTAAATTACGGGCATGCAGCCGCGCAAATAAAATTTCCTCCACTGATATTTCGGCCGCGTATCGTCCGTCCATCCTCCTTCGGTAGTCATGAAGCGTTCAGAAAGGCAGCAGTCCTTATTGTCACCTTATTAGCAGGATCTTTCTTAATCTTACGGTATGCACCAGAACTAAGTAGACCACATATCTTTTCCCTGTAGTCTTTCTGGGGCAAAAGGACGGTAGCATTACCTTTATCAGCACGCAGAACGACTGTATCAGTATCCTCACGCAGCTTTCGTATCACACATCTTTCTTCCTTGGAAACATTGCTTCTTTGTGAACGATGCTTCGTTATTGCTTGACAGGTTTCTCGTCTGATTTCTTCAGCAGAATCCTCTGATAGTGGTCGGACAGCTTCTTCAATTGCACTGACGTTTGGAGTAGGGGCAAAATTTAGCCCTTTTCTTAGAACGGACAATGTAGCTGTCAAATTTATGACAGGACGTCGAATAACAGAGTACACCTGAGAAGGCTGGTCCAATCGGCTGTACTTGGTAATCAGTCTTTTTGTGGCCACTTCGCGAACCCAGTCAGACAATAAGGACTGCTTCCTTGCTGAACGCTTCACCAATACGGAAGGAAGTCATAAGAAGTTTACTTACTCCGAGGATGGCCGGACGATACGCGGCCGAAATATCAGTGGAGGAAATTTTATTTGCGCAGCTGCATGCCCGAAATTTAATGGACAACTCTGTAATATACACTCCTGGAAATTGAAATAAGAACACCGTGAATTCATTGTCCCAGGCAGGGGAAACTTTATTGACACATTCCTGGGGTCAGATACATCACATGATCACACTGACAAAACCACAGGCACATAGACACAGGCAACAGAGCATGCACAATGTCGGCACTAGTACAGTGTATATCCACCTTTCGCAGCAATGCAGGCTGCTATTCTCCCATGGAGACGATCGTAGAGATGCTGGATGTAGTCCTGTGGAACGGCTTGCCATGCCATTTCCACCTGGCGCCTCAGTTGGACCAGCGTTCGTGCTGGACGTGCAGACCGCGTGAGACGACGCTTCATCCAGTCCCAAACATGCTCAATGGGGGACACATCCGGAGATCTTGCTGGCCAGGGTAGTTGACTTACACCTTCTAGAGCACGTTGGGTGGCACGGGATACATGCGGACGTGCATTGTCCTGTTGGAACAGCAAGTCCCCTTGCCGGTCTAGGAATGGTAGAACGATGGGTTCGATGACAGTTTGGATGTACCGTGCACTATTCAGTGTCCCCTCGACGATCACCAGAGGTGTACGGCCAGTGTAGGAGATCGCTCCCCACACCATGATGCCGAGTGTTGGCCCTGTGTGCCTCGGTCGTATGCAGTCTTGATTGTGGCGCTCACCTGCACGGCGCCAAACACGCATACGACCATCATTGGTACCAAGGCAGAAGCGACTCTCACCGCTGAAGACGACACGTCTCCATTCGTCCCTCCATTCACGCCTGTCTGACACTGACGGCGGCAGTGCACAAATGCTGCGCAGATAGCGCCATTCGACGGCCAACACCGCGGTTCCTGGTGTGTCCGATGTGCCGTGCGTGTGATCATTGCTTTTACAGCCCTCTCGCAGTGTCCGGAGCAAGTATGGTGGGTCTGACACACCGGTGTCAATGTGTTCTTTTTTCCATTTCCAGGAGTGTAGTTCTAAAGAGTTATTTTAGTTGCTGGTAATTTAGTGATCTACTTTAAGTGGCTAGAAAAGTATTCAGTGACGAGGAAAAGTATAAATATCTGACTGAGTCTTCAGAACAAACTCTTAATTATTAATATCCAGAGCAGACAGAGGGTGAACAAAAAAGAGCGTTACTTTCTGATTGGCTAAAGTCTAGTCTATAGCCAACAGCAGAACGGTGCATATTGTTTGCCTCGCGTACTATTTTCTAGTCTAGATACTGGGGCTACGGATTCTGTGGCTCTAAGATCTTTAGCCACTCATCCACTTTGAAAATACAAAAAAGCACTAGAAATCTTCAGAAACCATTCTGCTATAGATTAAATGGCAGTTTTAAAAAGCACAAATTTCAAAAGTTCATATGAAAATCCCGAAAAAGTTGTAAATAATTTAATAGAAACTGAGAAACCGAAAATGATTAAATGAAACAGAGAGCGGCTGATTCCTATAGTAAAGATGATCACATTATGTGGTCGAGGAACCGTACTGTTAAGAGGCCGCCGAGATAATGGTACACTGAGTGATGAAATCAGTCAACGAAAATTTCGAGTACTTTTAAAATTTCACGTTGACTCAGGTGATTCGTCTCTCCAAAAACATTTAGAGACAGTGCCAAAAAATGCTACATATCTGATCAAAACAAGTCAGAATCAGGATTGATTGTTGTTATTCTGTCATTATGAAAAAGGTACTCGACAAAGTCAAAGAAGCAAATATTATGCTGTCGTTGGCGACGAAACAGCGGATGCCAGTGGTACAGAACAACTCAGTGTACGTATCAGGTATCTGAATTTACAAAAAAGAACAATACACGAAGACTTCATCTGCAACTGGCATGACTGGTGCTGTATTAAGTGATGAAATCGTTCAAGAATCAAATCAAATCGGCCTACAAGTTAAGAATTTGAGAGGGCAAGGTCATGTGGAGGTGCCCTTCTTCTGATATCTGAACCAGTGCATCATAAACGCCTCCAATTTGAAACCTCAGGGGAGTAAGTGCATCGATGCGACTTTCCCACCTAGTATCGTTCAGTGGCTTCAGCGACAGGTTAGGCAGATACTTCTTCAAGACATCCCAACATCGAACAGAGGACGAGAGGAAGTCATACAATCTTTTCACTGTCGAAAACATGGAAACAGCATGTTTAGAAGACATAGCGGCATCGTTTACAACAAGATTCCATGAGTGACTGTTACATGGTACATAACATGCTCTCTTGTTCGTATCTGAAATTCTTTTCTGGAGACCAGACTTCTTTCCTTTCATGTTTGCTCCATTGTCGTATCCTTGTTCTCTCATATTACACAATAGGATTTTTTTTAAATTTTCCAACAACTTGAGTACGACCTGCGTCAAAGTGGAGCTTGAAGAATCGGGCACTGGAAGAAATCCCAGGAAATGCTCCCAAATTGGGACATCGTATACCCCGTCGAGTCTTGTCTCCTGGACGAAACGTACCACAACTGTCATCTGCTCAACTTTTGAAATATCTGGTGTGCAGTCCAGAATTATACTGTAATACTTTGCAGATTTCATCATTAATAGAATGTTGTTGGTTATAGATGATCCAATAAGATGAATTATTTCATTGTGTGTTTCTTTTCCAAGATAATGATGACCCTTTTTCTCACCTTGCTTTGTTCTGTGCAGACGCTCCATCATCACAGTGTCGAACTTTCCGAATAATTCAACGAGTTTCAAGAAGTTTCCGTCGTCAGGCTGAAAGAGTGTATCTGTACTTTCTCTCAAAGGCAGACGTTGCCGACCCAGGAAATGAATTATTGCTGTTAAGCGCTCAAGAACATTTTTACAATGTTCGCTTTCAGTATTGAGAAGCCTTTGATGACGGGCGTCAACAGTTCGGGACTTTTTCAGTCCCTCGGAAAACACGATCCACTTTTTATGTGAATACAAATGCTCGGTAGACTTCCCGTGACTTTCGAAATACGAAGCAAGGTGCCGCCAGTCGCTTATACCGTTCTTTGCAATTTTTACTGTAGACGACGAAAACAGTTTGCAACAAAAGCAGAACACAGCATCCTCGCTCTTTGAGTACAACAACCAATGTCTATCTGCTTCTTCTAAATTCTTCAAAGAATAGTTGTAGTGCACAGGACTGAAATGGCGGTTGTCCGCGCTTCTAGGATATTCTTCAGCTTCCTTAATGCGCTCGGAAGGACCTCGCATGACCAAAGTCGTTCGAATGCAGTCGGTAATAATTTCCGGCCATCTTCCGGGATCTGAGTCAATTGTGTCTTCCAGTTTAGGCTCGCCTTCAATCCCTTCTCCAGTGGTGAGTACTTCGGCTGATGTTCCTCCGTTATTTTCCGAATCGGGTCGCCTAATTTCAGTTCTGCCTGATGTTTCAATCTCGGAGCTTTCGTCACAAAGCATGTCTTGAGTCCAGACGAGGTCTGTTGAACATATTGTGGATGGCCCACCGTCAGCATTGTTAATGTATGCTGTGGTCGCAGTACTGTGTTCATCAACTTTCTGATCATTTCCTGAAGATAAAGATGTAGCTGCTGTACCTCCACTAGTTTCTGTACTTTCAGGACCTATTTTTCCACCCTCGCCGCTGCTAGGTCGTTTTCTCTTTGGCTTGAAATATCGTTGTAGAGCATCATTTTGCTTCTTATCGTCATCTTCCTTCAGAACCCGTCTTTTCATATATTCACTGCCAGACAGTCTTTTTCTACCATCGGACATGTTTCGATACAGCCTGTAAAGAACGATTACGTGAAACTAACTGTTGATGTCAGTGTACTAACTTTATTTGCAACACACTTCGCAAAAAAATTCCTGATATTCCACTTCACGTAAACGGAAAATTATATTACTGTAGGGTACACTGTTCAGGAGATGAAGTCATAAGAACTGAGCCGCGTGAAATTGAATTTTCAGGCCGAATTTCACTACAGACGCAGGTGAAACTGTCAAAGAGTGAGGCGGAAGACAGTGGAGAGAAGGAAGAATAAGGAGGTGGAGTAACATAATAATGCAATAAAAACACACCCGGGCATCGACGGGTACTAATGCTAGTCGAAATATAACAACTCACTGCACTGCTGCTGCTCATTTCAAAGAACTGACACTCGACATCTGTCATAATTTCCATGAGTCACTTCTTTCGTGTCTGATTATGGAATAAGGGGTAACAAATTAGTCATCGCCGTATCACTTCACTTTTCTTCGCTTTATTTTCATTCTAGCTGTTGGGACGACGGGTGCTTATTTGCCGACTTGCCAATTTTAAAAAGTAACAGATCATAGGAAAAATAAATTTTCCTATTCTGCAATCTTGAAGGAGAATGCAAGAAATTCGGGCACACCAATTCTTCTGTTCTTACGAAACGCAATGAAAGTGCTTCTGACCAATCTTGACCCCCTCGGCCAACAACAGAAACGAATTCTATAGTTTTCGTTGTAGAGAACGCAACAATACCTATTGCCTAGAAAGGCGAAGTGGTGACGCGGCAGTGCCAGGAACTAGGATCCGTGACGAGGTACAGCAAGGCTACCGTTAAACTAGCGCCCAAGAAGAAGAAGAAGAAGCAAGAAGCTCACAATAAGTATGTGACCGATGATAAGGACAAATGTATTATCAGGCAGCAATTTCTATGGCATTACGAACAATAGAAAGAAATACGAACATTGCGAAAACTGCACAACTTTTATCAAACAGAAATGAGCTTCACAATGTTCTGTCTATGGATTTTCGTTTTAGAAGGTGTCAAAATTAAAGTTCTGTTTTGTGCGGACGAGAGGGCATTGTTGTTAAAAGACCATACTTTCTCAGGTTTTCATCAGAATTAAAGCGACCAGTAGTTTACTAAGATGAAACATGGATTCACACGCATTACACAGAAAATAAATATTGGCAGAGTGATAGTGTGCGAGCAGTATTGTCAAACAAAAGTGCCGGTCAGAGTTTAATTGTTGTACATGCAGGTGGAGACATGTGTTTCATGACTCAAAAACCGAAACGTCCGACTATCACTCAGAAGCAGATAGCAAAAATTTTCTAAAATGCTTATGTCAGGCAATAGGCCTGTCAGTAGTAATGTTCAACCATTTTTTTCCATAATGCGGGAAGAATAAAACACTCGGAAACTGCCATTGAAGGGCTTAGCAAAATTGATTCAGACTTAATATGTAAACCCAGTATCGAACATTGCATTCGAATTTCCAAATTAGATTTCGTCTTCTGCAAAATTAGTTGTGAGTAAACGCAATGCGCGCAAAGAAAAAAAAAAGAAAGGGGGGGGGGGGGGGCTGCAGATTTGCCGCCCCTCAGAAAATGCCGCCCCGTGCAGCCGCACGTTTCGCACGTATCTTGCGCCGGCCCTGCCTGAACCAAGTCTCCATACTTTTTATGATTTTGTCAGTAGTTGACTGTAACGAGTTTTTAAAGTCGCTCACTATCAGACTTGTGTCATCTGCATATAGCACAATTTTTGCTGTATAATATTGTAACTGTAAATCATTGACATATATGAGAAAGAGTAGTGGCCCTAAGATGCTGCCATGGGGTACTCCTAAAGGAACTTCTTTTGCTTCTGAAACTAACCTTATTTTTTGATTTGAATTTACAGTGGTGAGCTCTACAATCTGAGATCTGTTTTGAGATATGACTCAAACCACGTTTTAACTCTTCCTATAATACCTACTATTTCCAGCTCATCAAGAAGGATCTCATGGCAGACCGTATCGAAAGCTTTAGATAGATCTAAATTGATTCCTGCTACTCTTTTGTTTTTCTCCATTTTTTAAATTATTTCTTGGGTGTAGTCTATGACTGCAGTTTCTGTGCTTTGTTTTGCACGAAAACCATGTTGATTACTATTACAAAGTTTATTTTTGTCTAGGTAACTAGTGACTCTCAATTTCATCAGTTTCTTTAATATTTTGGAGGAAGCAGGAAGAAGTGATATGGGATGGTAGTTTTCTGTTTTATGTCTGTCTCCATATTAAAATAGTGGCCTCACATTTGAGATCTTCAGTCGCTGAGGAAATACACCTTCACTAAAGGATAAATTTGCAATATGTACTAAAGGTTTTGCAATCTGCACTGCAGTCCTTATTATGATTGAAATTGGTACTTCATCAACACCTGCTGCCATTTTTGGTTTTAAGATTCTAAACACTCTAATTATTTCATGTTCATTTATTGAAGGAATATTCATGCTGCAGGCAACCCTTGGAGCATGTATTATTTTTTGTTTTGTTAAGTTTAAGTTTAGTGAATGTGGTACATTTAAAAAATAGTTATTAATATCGTTTGCCATTTTCTTCTTTTCTATATTGCAATTTGCACTGCTTTTAATATTATTTCTTTCTCTTCTCCGAAGGCAGTAGTTTCATTCCTCACAATGTCCCATATAGTTTGTGGTTTTTGTCTGAGTTACTGATTAAATTGTCATTATATAGCAACTTTGCCTTTGCTATTGCCTTTTGGTATATTTTTCTGTATGTTGTTACATATTCTACAGACTGTGGATCTGAGAAAGTTTTAATTTCTTGGTTCAGTCTTTTCGTGGTTACTCTGGAAATTCTAATGCCTGTAGTTATCCAAGGTTTGTGTGCTTTTTGTTCTGATGACTTGGCCTCACTAACGTCTTAGGGAAACACATTTCAAAATTGTTACATGAATATAGAAGAAAAGCTATTATATGCATTATTTGCACTTGATTCTGATCTCACATCTGTCCAACTTTAATTGGTTAGACAGTTAACAAAATGTGTGCACTTTTCTTTAGAAAAAATTCTTTTATAAGTCTGGCAAGATGTTTTTTTTTCACATGCATTGGGGAGACGGTAAGCACAAGAGCATTGTGATCAGATAAACCAAGGTCAGTGTTATTTACCTCCACTTCATTGGAATCTATGTTTGAGAATACATTATCTATGAGGATCTCTGCTGTGTGTGTTATTCCGGTAGTAAAGTGTTAAAACTCTGTAAAATATTCAGGAATCTATCCTTAACCATACTATTGCAAATAAGATTTATGTTAAAATCCCCACAAAGAAGCACAGTAGCTTTTTCATTGTACCCAATGTTTAACATAATTTCTAATTTTGAAAAAAAAATTATCTACATCTCCACATGGTGACCTGTACACAATCATTACTATCATTTTCCTTAGCTTACCATACAACTCGATAGCAGCTGCTTGGAAATGCTTTTCTACACTTAACGTCTCAATATCACATCTCCTTTTGAATTTTATCCCTGTTTTTGTATAAATACAGACACCACCACTTCTGGCATTTTCCCTACAGTAAGAGCTAGATAGTCTGAAAGGGTGTATAATGATTTTTAATTCATTTTCCCGAGGTCATGCAGCTTTACTGTATGATTAAATGATGATAGCATCCTCTTGGGTAAAATATTCCGGAGGTAAAATAGTCCCCCATTCGGATCTCCGGGAGGGGACTACTCAGGAGGATGTCGTTAACAGGAGAAAGAAAACTGGCGTTCTACGGATCGGAGCGTGGAATGTCAGATCCCTTAATCGGGCAGGTAGGTTAGAAAATTTAAAAAGGGAAATGGATAGGTTAAAGTTAGATATAGTGGGAATTAGTGAAGTTCGGTGGCAGGAGGAACAAGAGTTCTGGTCAGGTGACTACAGGGTTATAAACACAAAATCAAATAGGGGTAATGCAGGAGTAGGTCTAATAATGAATAGGAAAATAGGAATGCGGGTAAGCTACTACAAACAGCATAGTGAACGCATTATTGTGGCTAAGATAGATACGAAGCCCACACCTACTACAGTAGTACAAGTTTAAATGCCAACTAGCTCTGCAGATGACGAAGAAATTGAAGAAATGTACGATGAAATAAAAGAAATTATTCAGATAGTGAAGGGAGACGAAAATTTAATAGTAATGGGTGACTGGAATTCGAGTGTAGGAAAAGGGAGAGAAGGAAACATAGTAGGTGAATATGGATTGGGGCTAAGAAATGAAAGAGGAAGCCGCCTAGTAGAATTTTGTACAGAGCACAACTTAATCATAGCTAACACTTGGTTTAAGAATCATGAAAGAAGGTTGTATACGTGGAAGAACCCTGGAGATACTAAAAGGTATCAGATAGATTATATAATGGTAAGACAGAGATTTAGGAACCAGGTTTTAAGTTGTAAGACATTTCCAGGGGCAGATGTGGACTCTGACCACAATCTGTTGGTTATGACCTGTAGATTAAAACTGAAGAAACTGCAAAAATTTGGGAAATTAAGGAGATGGGACCTGGATAAACTGAAAGAACCAGAGGTTGTACAGAGTTTCAGGGAGAGCATAAGGGAACAATTGACAGGAATAGGGGAAAGAAATACAGTAGAAGAAGAATGGGTAGCTCTGACGAATGAAGTAGTGAAGGCAGCAGAGGATAAAGTAGGTAAAAAGACGAGGGCTGCTAGAAATCCTTGGGTAACAGAAGAAATATTGAATTTAATTGATGAAAGGAGAAAGTATAAAAATGCAGTAAATGAAGCAGGCAAAAAGGAATACAAACGTCTCAAAAATGAGATCGACAGGAAGTGCAAAATGGCTAAGCAGGGATGGCTAGAGGACAAATGTAAGGATGTAGAAGCTTATCTCACTAGGGGTAAGATAGATACTGCCTACAGGAAAATTAAAGAGACCTTTGGAGAGAAGAGAACCACGTGTATGAATATCAAGAGCTCAGATGGCAATCCAGTTCTAAGAAAAGAAGGGAAGGCAGAAAGGTGGAAGGAGTATATAGAAGGTTTATACAAGGGCGATGTACTTGAGGACAATATTATGGAAATGGAAGAGGATGTAGATGAAGACGAAATGGGAGATACGATACTGCGTGAAGAGTTTGACAGAGCACTGAAAGACCTGAGTCGAAACAAGGCCCCCGGAGTAGACAACATTCCATTAGAACTACTGACGGCCTTGGAAGAGCCAGTCATGACAAAACTCTACCAGGTAGTGAGCAAGATGTATGAGACAGGCGAAATACCCTCAGACTTCAAGAAGAATATAATAATTCCAATCCCAAAGAAAGCAGGTGCTAACAGATGTGAAAATTACCGAACTATCAGTTTAGTAAGTCACAGCTGCAAAATATTAACGCGAATTCTTTACAGACGAATGGAAAAACTGGTAGATGCGGACTTCGGGGAGGATCAGTTTGGATTCCGTCGAAATGTTGGAACACGTGAGGCAATACTGACCTTACGACTTATCTTAGAAGAAAGATTAAGAAAAGGCAAACCTACGTTTCTAGCATTTGTAGACTTAGAGAAAGCTTTTGACAATGTTGACTGGAATACTTTTTTTCAAATTCTAAAGGTGGCAGGGGTAAAATACAGGGAGCGAAAGGCTATTTACAATTTGTACAGAAACCAGATGACAGTCATAAGAGTCGAGGGGCATGAAAGGAAAGCAGTGGTTGGGAAAGGAGTGAGACAGGGTTGTAGCCTCTCCCCGATGTTATTCAATCTGTATATTGAGCAAGCAGTAAAGGAAACAAAGTAAAATTTGGAGTAGGTATTAAAATCCACGGAGGAGAAATAAAAATGCTGAGGTTCGCTAATGACATTGTAATTCTATCAGAGACAGCAAAGGACTTGGAAGAGCAGTTGAACAGAATGGACAGTGTCTTGAAAAGATGATATAAGATGAACATCAACAAAAGCAAAATGAGGATAATGGAATGTGGTCAAATTAAGTCGGGTGATGCTGAGGCAGTTAGATTAGGAAATGAGACACTTAAAGTAGTAAAGGTGTTTTGCTATTTGGGAAGCAAAATAACTGATGATAGTCGAAGTAGAGAAGATATAAAATGTAGACTGGCAATGGCAAGGAAAGCGTTTCTGAAGAAGAGAAATTTGTTAACATCAAGTATAGATTTAAGCATCAGGAAGTTGTTTCTGAAAGTATTTGTATGGAGTGTAGCCATGTATGGAAGTGAAACACGGCGATAAATAGTTTGGACAAGAAGAGAATAGAAGCTTTCGAAATGTGGTGCTACAGAAGAATACTGAAGATAAGGTGGATAGATCACGTAACTAATGAGGAGGTATTGAATAGGATTGGGGAGAAGAGAAGTTTGTGACACAGCTTGACCAGAAGAAGGGAGCGGTTGGTAGGACATGTTTTGAGGCATCAAGGGATCACAAATTTGGCATTGGAGGGCAGCGTGGAGGGTAAAAATCGTAGAGGGAGACCGAGAGATGAATACACTCAGCAGATTCAGAAGGATAGGTTGCAGTAGGTACTGGGAGATGAAGCAGCTTGCACAGGATAGAGTAGCATGGAGAGCTGCATCAAACCAGTCTCAGGACTGAAGACAACAACAACAACAACAACAACATTCCCTACACGAATGCTCTGAAAGACACAAACAGTCAATGTTAAACTCATCTAAAGCAACTTCTAGTTCAAGGTATTTATTTCTTAGAGACTGAATATTTAGATTCATAACTTGAAAAGAATTTGATGGGAGCCCAGATTTAGTTACACTGCAATTTGTTTTATCAAACTGGTTATAGAGAAGTTGGTTGTCTGCACATGTGTTGAAAGTTCTGTACAGCAACTTTTCCTGTTCTCGGGTAGAAAAAATCCTGGTTTAGTCTTAAAGGTCGTTTTGATCTTAAGCTCATTTGTCCATTCTTCGGTGTTTCCCTGAATTATTGATCTTGCTTTCAGACTTCTGTGTGCTTGTTCCAGCAGGAGTGAGCTGTACTGCATTTGTTATTACATTGGTTCTTGAAGCTGTTGGAGTACATAATTTGTTTTGGTCTAGTCCTTTAGGCACAGCTTTCATAGTCAGAGAAGGTGCTGTGGTTGTTACCTTCGTATTTATACACATATTAGAGTACTGTGTTGGATCTTCTGCTTCCATTTGTAATATAATAGGATCATCATCTTTCTTGTCAATAAATTTCCGGATGAGCTTTTTTATTTGTGTACAGACATATTGCTTTCCCACATATCAATAGAGGATGTAGAGACCATCACTGAAGAATTGCAGTAGAGAACATTGTGTGCATGGTGGGTGCCTGGAATGTTCACTCCCGACAAGAAACAGAGGAAACTTGGAAATCTGTGGTAGTTCCAATGGGACTAAACTGCTGAGCTCTTTAGTCCCTAGGCTTACACACTCCGTAATCTAACTTAAGCTTACTCGCACTAAGGACAAAACACACAGACACACCCGGGGAGGACTTGAACCTCCATGGTGGGGGGTGGGGGTGGAAGTGGTGTGTGAAGTAGAGAAGATTGGACGACTGTTAACAATTTCAAGGATTTGTTTTGCGCTTTGAGTGTGAGGGTGAGAGGTTCTTAACAACATTGTGACAAGCGATGCAACCTTTGTTCACCATTTTGACCTCAAAAACAAGAAAGCATCAGTGGAGTTCCGCCAATTAGGATAACTGACACCAAAAAACATCAAGTCCATGCCATGACCTGGCACAGACATACTCATGATATTCTGGGATGTTCAGGGTGTGGTCATTTGGAATTCATGCCTAAAAGAACCGACATAAACTCTGAAAAGTACTGCAAAACCCTCTGAAAACTGAAACCATGAATGTGAAGAGCTCATACACACACGAACACTGCGACATCTGCTCAATCAGACGCTTCCTTATAATCGATCACCCTCCATACTGTTCCGACTTGGCCCCATCCGATTTTTATTTGTTTCCAAAACTTAAAGAATAGGTTCGAGGAATGCACTGTGATAGTGATGTAGTTGTGAAAACAGATGTGAGGTCGTGGCTCTCTGTCAACAAAGTCAAACATTCTACAGCAACGTTATCAACAACTGGTCCCTCGTTGGAGAAATATGTTTTTTTCCAGGGTAGCTACGTTCAGAAACAAATATGTAGACATTAAGAATAAAGATGTAGGGTGTTAATAACGTTTAGACAAGCATTTGCCATAGGAGTCATATTCGAAAGGCAGGAGAGTATCTAGTGAAAGATCAAGTCAACTGCAAATGAATCTTTTTCTAGTGTCCTTTTTGTCTCCTCTGTGCCCTTGATTTATTCTTTCCTCATTGCAAGAAAATATGAGCTTATTTTTTTTAATTTCAGAGACTGAACAATATTATTGGTGGATATAATATTTATTGTTCAACAATAAGGCATTCTGCATATTAGCATCAAATTTTAATTTATTTTTGTACGACCAGTTACCAAACATAAAAACATGTTATTTTTATAATGAAATTATGATTCAATTTTTAAGATTAAATAACAAGTAAACTGTTTTTATTCTACTGATTTTTGTTCATTTCTAAATAGTTTTTAGCTTACAGGGCCATCTTCAGGAAACAACTGATTAGCATCTGAAAACTAGTTAGAAATAAACAAAATCATTAGAACAACTACAGTTTACTTGTTATTCGAATAAAATGGGATTGTTCTATCAAGAAGTGACAGAAGAATCGATATATAAGATAAGATACAGTATTTGTTTATTATCATTTACAACTGATAATAAATACAGCATTTAAATAAAAGTAAAAAGAAATTATTGACTCCAACAAGGTTCAAACCAGAGACCTTGCTACCACCAGCCTGTGACGGTACACAGTTACTAGAAGTTATTTTGATAAGTGCAATATGTATTGTACTATTGTACTCAACAGCTCTCAGAAGTCTTCTCATCTACAGATTGGTTTATTCGGGTTTTACTATGAACTACAGCTTACAGCTACAGGGAACTGGCTGGCTCCTAGGTGTTGACCTCCAAATCCATGAAGAGGGCCAGTCTGTCAGATAAAATAACTCAGAGACATTTCAATAATTTTCACAACGCTCGAAAAGTATGTGCCTACAGCGGGAAACACTGAAAACATGCAATTCGAAAGAGACAGGCGAACGAAACACGGCATTGTAGCTGATCACATGTTACGTGCGACTTCTCTCTCTCTCTCTCTCTCTCTCTCTCTGTCTGCTGCAGGTTCTCACAACTAAGAAGAACTACTACTGTGCGGGCTGCTTTTCGCGTTATCTGTGTGTGGCTGTGTTTTCTACGTACACGCCATTTCTGAAGTCCTATATCAAACATTTTTAATGTTACTCTGCACGTACAATGTTCTGAATTTAACCATGAAATTAAAAACTAGTTGCAACATCATTAACTTAGAATAGATTTAGTCTCGCATACGCTTTCGTAACAAAGAAATTATAGGGCAGCTGATAATGTTTGGCACTGAGGACTGGAATCCTGGATTAATTCAGCTGTCTTACACAGACTTTATCCACATTAACAACTACCACAAATTCTTCTTACTGTGTGGAGAGCACCAGCATTAAATTGTCGATCTGGAGCATTTACTTCAAGGGTTCGGGAAGTACTCATAACAAAGCGAGGAACTGCCTGCAGCAAAATTATGTACCAAAATTTATTTATCGTCCACAGTTGTGGATATTTCACGAAAGTTTGGAGCTGTCATGTAAGTATATTCCAGACGTGACTTATAGTGTGAAAAACTCTATTGTTTACTTATGTACAAAAAATACTTTTTTGTAATGTCTAAAACGTGGAATACGAGGACAAAAAAGTAATAATAGAAGTTGTATCAAATATCTTTTGAGTGTGTGGATTCGGACACAGGTGACTATCAATACTGTGAAGTAAATTTTGTGAAATCTGCAAAAACTGAATTGCGATATCTGAGATGAGGCGCAGGAAATCGGCGCGTAAAGAATCTGTATCTTAAAAATGCATAGCACCATATAAAATATTGCATTTACAATAGGGAGATATCGCTTAGTTATTATCATTTCTGCATATTTTGTTTTACAAAGACAAGATCATTTATTTTTACCGGCACCGGCTCTACATCAATCGTACAATTCAAAACATTAAATTTCACATTGAATGTAGAGTTGGAATTTCGTTTCTGTGAACTAGCACTCAGCGATCGTAACTCTATCTCTCATTTTTAAGGAAGAACGTTGCAATAAAAGAAAAGCGCCAGTTTGCTTTTCATTTATTATAATGTTGTTCTACCAAGAACCGACGGAAGATTCTGTTAATATGAAGAACGTTGTCATTACCCAAAAACGCCTCTTGTAGACAGAGACAGCTCGAAGGATTTTGGATCCCCATGCGAAAGTTTCAGGCGCCTTTGCCTTGGCCCCCCTCGTTGCACTTCCAGACATAGTCAACCTTTCTCACAATGTCATTCCTCCACGACGTCATATTTTCACATAACACAAGTACTCATAGGTCTTTTTGATGTGAATACCTCTTTAAGCACAGATCTATGTTGGGGCACGTATCGGTGAAACAGAAGCGAAACGTTTACAATGTAATACAGTTTGAGTTATAGCTCCAAAATTAATTTTTATGGCTTACAGAATATACAACTAGCACCGGTAGATCGCATACGTTGGCAGAAGATGCCAGAGGCACAAAACGTTCCTAATTAAGTCAACGAATTCCGAACAGAACTGTAGGTCTCATCGCAGGGAAAAGAAAAGATTAAACACAATATAGTATGCGAAATAGCACTTCCAACATTGGCTTTGCATAAACAGTTGACATTTGGCAACCTATTTGGATATTAGACAGAACAAATGTAAGCCTACCCTACAACAAATTTGTATATTAAGTAAATGAACTAATAAGCACGACACACATAAATAAATCAAAACTAAAATTAAAGATTAACAAACGTTTTCACACTTAGTGAACGTCGATTAATTACGTGAACTCATAGTATGCGGGGGATAGGGTCTGGCAAAATATCACCAAATCTTATTTAAAGTGGGTTGGGGACCAATGAAAATCTCACGTCAACTTTTTAATTCAGAAACTATACATCATTATAACGGATAACATTTTGTTTTATAAAATTAATTCCGAGCCTAGACAATATTAACGTGCCGTCTTTATGACCTCTCTGAACTGAAATAAATGCTTTACACATAAGCATGCTCGGGATTCCCCAGTTTGAAACAAAGTGCTGCACAAGTGTCAGATTTCATTCCAGGAATTCCCTGCAGCACCGATCGAAATCACTGCGTGTTGGTCAGTGAGACATACCATTACAGTGCGTATGTTACGTGACATGCGGGCAAGTCGAAACATATGTGTGAGCAATAAGTTAATCGTTTGTGGAAGGAAGCTAAGCTGAAGTTCACCGGCAAGAATTTTTTAGTGATCATATGAATCAAGAGATTGGAAAGCTACATAATCGTATGGTGCGTTGGAAGGTATAAACAGTAGTGTCTTTCATCTGCAATGTAAGTGAAGATTCAATGACTTTTAATTTGTATGATATATCAATAAAAGGTAAATTTTGTAGGGACCCTCCAAATGCCTGTCTGTCCGAGTACTACTCAGGGTTGGTATGTTTAATTAATTTTTAATCACATGTAAAAACCACTTTTTAATACACTTTCTCAATAAAACACGTGTTAAAGTTTTTAATGAATGTTTATAACAAATATAAAATCTTATTTACGTATCTATACCTGACTACAGGCTAAATCCATGTGAGGGAGATGGGGGAGGGGGGCGGGGTCTCACCAAAGGAGAGGGGCGTCCAAATAAAAAAAAATCACTAATTAATGGATGTCCCCTTACCTTATATTATAGATATTTTTCTTGCTCTGGCATCAGCGAACTCCTGTATGACTTCGTTGAAATCTGAACATTCAGCTAGCTCATGTTCAATCGACGCCGTTGCCAGCCCACAAAACGTACTTAGGTACGCGTAATCAGTTTAAACTTCGCAATCATTTTTCTTCACTTGCCACCGGTTGTGTAAACAAATTTCAGAAGATCGCACTCATATTGGACAAAAACCAGGGAAATCGACATGAAGTGTTCCAGACAAATCCCATATGTCATAGAACCGAATGACGGACCTATCGGACACCTTTCACGTGCCACCTACCTGCAGTTACCTTACTAGCAAATTAGTTATCGCCAAGCGTGAACACGCATCGTTTTCCTTTAAATTCTCGATCTAAGGGGTATAAGTAGCTGCTAGCTTGCTGATGTACAGAATATCCAATAATAAATCAGTGCTTAAATATACAGCTCTAAAACTGACAGTATATTTAGAATGCACCGTCGCACCGGAGAAGAAGACGACGGCGACGACGACGGGCACAGACAAACCCGATTTAGCTGAGGGACAGCGCAGGAGCAGGTCACCCTCAGAAGAACAGCGGCGTCGACTTCCGCACCGCCGTGGAGAAAGCCACGGTGGGCCCCAGCCTTAGCAGCCGCCCTGGCTACAGTGAAGGAGGAAAGGAGGAGGACTTGAGGCAGCTGCACGCAGTCCTAGCCCAAGGCCTACGATCGGCAGAAGGGGTGCAAACTGCGGCGAAAGCTCCTGCACCCATGCAGAAGAGTGCAAGGTTATCACGATCCAGCAGACGGCTGAAGGCAGCACTGTTATCGCAACACTAACGCTTATGCAGAGATAGCACTAGATCGTTTGTGTTGACCATCACGCTTCGCCTCTTAGAGGAACAAAAAAGACAGCCAGCCACTCACTCCGCAGGTCCCAACACGAGTCGTCGCGTGAGTTGTTCCGACTCTGCAATTAGCCAAACCAGCTCCCGAGTCGCCTCACTGAGGCTCCGAGCGGTAGTCGTCTGCCACCGACCGCAGGCTGGTGAGTCTAGCGCCTTAAGCCCTCGGAACACGAACCGCTCATTCGAATGTTGGGCGTTGGGTGTGCAGAGTTTCTGACCTCATAACGTGGAAAAAACACATTGGGGGGGCTTTCTGAACGTACATGGCAATATCTAGCATGTCAGATATTCTCAACGTCCGTTTGAACGTAGGCCAATGAGATGGAAGAACGCCACATACGTCAGATGACGACATCTCTCTTCAGTAAAGAGTCGCGAGACGCCATTTTGGTTTTCAGTTAAAGCCCTTATACATACTGTTTGTAAGCACTAGAAAATTGTGGATCTCTGAAAAACCCGTCGTTAATTGTACGATTTGTTGTAATAAAATTTACATCTACATCTACACCTACACCGATACTCCGCAAGCCACCTGACGGTGTGCGGCGGAGGGTACTTTGAGTACCTCTATCGGTTCTCCCTTCTATTCCAGTCTCGTATTGTTCGTGGAAAGAAAGATTGTCGGTATGCTTCTGTGTGGGCTCTAATCTCTCTGATTTTATCCTCATGGTCTCTTTGCGAGATATTCATAGGAGGGAGCAATATACTGCTTGACGCCTCGGTGAAAGTTATGTCCTCGAAACTTCAACAAACGCCTGTACCGAGCTACTGAGCGTCTCTCCCGCAGAGTCTTCCACTGGAGTTTATCTGTCATCTCCGTAACGCTTTCGCGATTCCTAAATGATCGTATAACGAAGCGCGCTGCTCTCCGTTGGATCTTCTCTATCTCTTCTATCAACCCTATCTGGTACGGATCCCACACCGGCGAGCAGTATTCAACCAGTGGGCGAACACATGTACTATAACCTACTTCCTTTGTTTTCTGTGTGCATTTTCGTAGGATTCTACCTATGAATCTCAGTCTGGCATCTGCTCTAGTGGCGATTAATTTTATATGGTCATTCCATTTTAAATCACTCCTAATGGCTACTCCCAGATAATTTATGGAATTAACTGCTTCCAGTTGCTGACCTGCTATATTGAAGCTAAATGATAAAGGATCTTTCTTCCTATGTATTCGCAGCATATTACACTTGTCTACATTGAGATTCAATTGCCATTCCCTGCACCATGCGTCAATTCGTTGCAGATCCTCCTGCATTTCAGTACAGTTTTCCATTTTTACAACCTCTCGATATACTACAGCATCATCCGCAAAAAGCGTCAGTGAACCTTCGATGTTATCCACAAGGTCATTTATTTACTTTGTGAATAGCAACGGTCCTGCGACATTTCCCTGCGGTACACCTGAAATCCCTCTTACTTCGGAAGACCGGGAATGATGAGAAACGTCATATTTGTGTTTAAAGAATTATTGTAACTTGTGTATTATGAGAGTATGCCGTTTCGAGGCAACGGAACATTGAGGATCAATTATAAACACAACGTTCTTAGCACAATTTGTTATAATTAATTTACGATTAAAGCTTTCAGGAGCTGGTGAGATACAAAGACTGGTGGTAAATCAGTTTTAATCGGGATACCGTAATGAGTAGAGCTCCAGATTTGTAGTGTGATTCCTGATGTTTCGCTGGTTCGTGCCCCACTTTTCTTTCTGTTTTTTCCCAACCTGCGCATTTTAAATGTAAGTGCACTGTTCTGAGGAACGAGTTTGTTCAGTTGGCTTTATCTACAAGACAGCTTGTACTACTTGCAGTAAGATATTTTGCTCTTTTTTGTTTCAATTTTTATATTCCACATGTTGTAAAGATTCCTCTACTCAATATGAAAAGTGATCAAGTAAGAATAACATTAGGGCTTCACTAAAAATCGAGAATGATGAAGTAATTCCTATCTTACGTGGAGAACTATTGGATATTTGTATCACACAATTCATGAAGGAACATTTAGACGCCTACGTCGTTATTCACTGGACATCGTACTTTCCTTTTTGCTTTATCCTGTGTTCATGGATACTGTACTTTTATTTATGTATACTACAGACAGAACAACACGACTAGCATATGGACAAGAGAGGAAGTGCGTTTTAGTAGAACTAACCTAGTACTTTTACTCCGGTCCATTTCGTAAACGGTGTGATATGCGAGCTGTTTACAGCCGACAACTGCAATTGAGCATGTTCACTTCTAGTAGCCGTCTTTGGCGGTCGCGTTATCTCGTCGCCGCTACAGACCGCTCTTGTCGCCTCGTCTGACAGCTCAGTCACTAGTCCCCTTCTTGCCATCAGACGTGGCGCCCAGCTCATTTGGTTTGTTTATTGGATTTGGTTTGTTTATGTTTCTTTTCCGTCACGATGGAGAACCAGGAACGAAATATGTGCAAGTGGTCAGACAACGACGTGTTGAAATTTCTGGATGTTTATAGGAAATATGAAAGGCTTGGGACACAAATAACAGGAATTACATGAAGAAGAATGCAAGGCAAAATAGTTGTAGAAATTTACTTGTAGAACTGAATGAAACTGGGTTGAAAATTCCCTGTGAGGAGCAACTGAGGAAAAACTATTAAGAATATTACAGACGCGTTTAGAAATGTATTAAACAAAGTTAAGAAATCCTTGAAAAGTGGCATGGAAGCTGTAAACGTGCATAAACCCAAGTTGGCTCAACGAAGCGGATTCCTTTTTGAGGAATGTCATGAGTGGTCGTCAATCCAGCTAAATCTCGGTAAGTTAAAAATTTGACAAATAATTATGCATTGCGGGCACCAAACTTTTAGCTGGCCTATTGCTCCCACAAACTGAAGATGATCGTCTGTTCAATGAGCATTCACCAATCCATGTTGCCCCTTTGGAATCGGCCAACTAAAAATGCGGCGCCTATATTTCATCCGTCCCGAGTATTGACATTGTTTTATTCATGTTTTGTTCTTGACAAGACAACGTTTGTATGTCGTTAAATATGAGCTAGCAATAGTATTAGCAATTTTGCACTGGCTTCAGTTATCACGACACAGATAATGCTGTTGCGAAGGCCCTAGAGTAACTTTCCCTCATTGATTTTGCATCACTGGAATAGTGGTTAGATAAATATCCCACGACAGTTCGAGTAATTGATGGAAGTGGATTTACCACCTCCTACTCCACTGTCCTGCATTAATTTCGCCTGTATTCAAATCGTTTTCAGCAACACAACTGCTTCGGAAATAGTCTCTCCCAGTCGTCACGCGCAGCCAGTTGTGCAGGGCACTTGCAGGCTTTACGAGCACTTCAGTTGCCTCAACTTTGTGATCAATTGGTCTTCAAGAGATACGAAATCGTGCAACCAGTACTCCGAAACCATTTTCATTGAATCATCGCTCTCTTGACAAGCTATAATTAAAAATTTGTTCTTCCAGTGAAAGTTGCCCTTGGCTGTATGGCTTTAGTAAGTTTATCCAAGTGGAAAAGCGTCATCTCCCACACAAAGTCCACCTGCAAGCCAAATGAGCAAATTCTTCACGAGTGCAGAATTCAGTTTACACATTCAAAGTCTAGTACTACCGGAGGCTCTTCTAACGTTTCCGCCATCTGTGTCTTTGAAGCAGTATTCAGCATCGACCATTGCAAACAGCACAATACTGTTAAATCCTTTATAATTGTAAAAATTTAAAGTGATGTTCTTGGGACTCGTTGTGGCAAAGTGCTTTCCATCTAAAGTACCACAGAAAATAGGGAAGTCCCATTTCGTCCAAATTACTTTAGGATAGCTTGCCACTCTTCAACTTTGTCAGGAACCTGATAAAATAGAAAATAATAGTAGAACTGTGTATCATGTACATGCAGTATATTCACCTCACCTACCTATACAAAACATTGACAACTATAATGTAATATTTCACTCAGCAATAAATTATTTATGGTGATGTTTTTAATTGACTCATGCAGGGCAAGTATCCATTACGTACTGTATGCTTTAATATTGCTTCCTTCCCGACTACTTACTAACATTTTGACTGATAATTGTAAATGTCCTTCTATATCACAATGTTTTTTTATTTATTGACGTGATGATGTGTCTGTGATGACAGAAGATGGTGCAATAGCGATGTAGTTCGTATCAGAGTCCTCTACCTTCTACTGTCCACCGAGAAAATAATATGGTTCAAGTCTTTCAGTCAGATTATTCTTCAACAGTGGACAGCAAGCAGTTAAAGGCACCACCAACTCCAGCGATAAAAAAAGGATGAAAGGGCAATATGGTTCCCTGGCAATTCTAAACCAATCTGTTGCAAACTGCAATAAATCGCATCAATGTCATCACAAGATGGTACTCAAGATTAATACGACCATTTTGCAATGCACATTGCTTCTCAACTGAGAAAACTTCCAACTGGAAGTTTTATTATACTTCAGGACAAAATACGAAGCCTCGTCACAAGAAAGATTAAAAACCTTGGTTTTTCCGCACGAAAGTGCACACATAACTCCATCGTCAGTTACTCAGTCACCATCATGCAGTTCATGCCATCACCTGGCCCTACTTGGTAGCCTGTTCCCCATGCTCAGTAAGAAGCTGACCAGGGAAACACTAATGAAACCGCTGTTTTCGATGTAGATGAACACACACAATCAAGTAAAACAAATGTCAGCCCTTTCCAACAGGCGATTCTGAACATTTTGCAGTAATGCTACAAAATTATGTCATATGTTCATGGTACAAGTTAAATTATATTATGCCTGTTTATTTCTTAATGTAAATCAGAAAACTAAACATAAAATCTACATAATAGGAATAAAGTTTTGCATTCAAATGTATGTCTTCACTTAATCTAGAACATCTAAGGTAAGCAAATAATCCTTACCTTAATAAATGGCGACAAGGCATTGTAAACGGCTTGATAAAAATCTGGCAGAAAAGTAGATATTGCGTTGTAAGGAATCCTGAATAATTACTGCAAAGATACCTGACGCTCACCACTCGCTAAATAAGGCAAGGCGATCTCTAATTTGATCTTACGTGGAATTGCATTTCCCACCAGTGTATCTTTTTTCATTAGCTGGGGAATAACCATTTCAAGTAATTCATCAAACTTTCCGTAGAGTATTTCTGTAGGCAAGATGATCCTCTGAAGCTAGTTCTCTCAAAAGTAAACCAGAAACACCCACTTTGTCTCTTCGTCTAATCCAGTCACGAATCAATTTCGATTCTTCCGAAGTCTTTCTACATCATTTAACAAATGTTTAGGCAACTCAGCACAAGCCGAAAGAGTCAATCGTTTCAGAACTATCGTAATAGGTTTGTTCGACGTATAAGCGAGGAATGAGGTTCGTATGACTCTTCTAGCTACTACCTACTCGTAAAAACCAACAGCTAAGTGTGACCAGCTGGTAGCGGCTGCATGAAGTGGAGACCACTCGCTGTGAGCAGTAACAGCGACATAAATCGTTCCACGTGACACATGCTCAACCCGCTCAGGTGTCCCCCAGCGCTGCCATCGCTCACCCACCAAGGAACCCTGTCCCGTGGGGCTAGGCAGCTACGAACGCTATGGGACAATCTTACTTCAATGATTAAATTTAGACTTTGGCTGAACCGTTCTTACTGGTGAATACAGTGTAGTCTTATCTCTTGTTGTATAGAAGTGACTGTTTTCTTGTTATCATCAAGCAGTGACTCTTTATTTTTCTATTACTCATGTTCCGTGTTTACTCTCTTAATAAACTGTTGTTCATCATTATCGGTTGGACATCAATAAATGTTCTCCCTCTGTGGTCACAGACATAAAACACATGTCCGCATATCATACAATTTTTTATAAACTAGGTGAAATCTCCCGAACGAATTTTCACTTAGCCGGGAGTGTGCGCTATTACGGAACTAGCTGGCAGATTATAGCTATGTGCTGGAACAAGACTGCGAGAAGAACGCACGTTCAACTACCACCCCCACTGCAATCTTTTAGGACGTCCATTTCCCCACCCCCCCTCCCAGTGTTCATTATGACCCATTCATACCGAGTGCCGTACTTTTTTTTTTTTTTTTTTTCACGACAACTAGAACAGTGATGCATTTTCCATCAGTCGAGGTAGCATGCATTCGCCTCGATTACCTGGACCGCAGGATGATTTTCGAACAGACGTCTATAGTAAACTCCGAAGTCAAATAGCGATAGGCACAGTCTCCACGGGAGGTATAAGTAGGGGGAACCACACAGCTGGTCTGATATTCCGTAGGCTCTTACTTTGTTTATCAGGCGACAGTGCGGAACAGTATCGAACGCCTTCCGGAAGTCAAGGAAAATAGCATGTACCTGGGAGCCTGTATCTAATATTTTCTAAGTCTCATAAACAAATAAAGCGAGTTGGGTCTCACACGATCGCTGCTTCCGGAATCCATGTTGGTTCCTACAGAGTAGGTTTTGGGTTTCCAAAAACGACATGATACGCGAGCAAAAAACATGTTCTAAAATTCTACAACAGATCGAACTCAGAGATATAGGTCTATAGTTTTGCGCATCTGCTTGACGACCCTTCTTGAAGACTGGGACTACCTGTGCTCTTTTCCAGTCATTTGGAACCCTCCGTTCCTCTAGAGACTTGCGGTACACGGCTGTTAGAAGGGGGGCAAGTTCTTTCGCGTACTCTGTGTAGAATCGAATTGGTATCCCGTCAGGTCCAGTGGACTTTCCTCTGTTGAGTGATTCCAGTTGCTTTTCTATTCCTTGGACACTTATTTCGATGTCAGCCATTTTTTCGTTTGTGCGAGGATTTAGAGAAGGAACTGCAGTGCGGTCTTCCTCTGTGAAACAGCTTTGGAAAAAGGTGTTTAGTATTTCAGCTTTACGCTTGTCATCCTCTGTTTCAATGCCATCATCATCCCTGAGTGTAGGGATATGCTGTTTCGAGCCACTTACTGATTTAACGTAAGACCAGAACTTCCTAGGATTTTCTGTCAAGTCGGTACATAGAATTTTACTTTTGAATTCACTGAACGCTTCACGCATAGCCCTCCTTACGCTAACTTTGACATCGTTTAGCTTCTGTTTGTCTGAGAGATTTTGGCTGCGTTTAAACTTGGAGTGAAGCTCTCTTTGCTTTCGCTGCCAAAAAGAATAAAGATAGTATCTACACCCCAGCCTTTTTCCCGTCAGCTTGTAGGTGAAGGGTAGAGTTTGAGTACGTCTGCCACTATTTTCGAGAGGTACTGTTAAACTTTTTCTCAGGGGTATAACACCAGTTGTATGGCATCGTCAATTTTTGAGCTGTATTGCAATTATAAGCAGTCCTTGGGTAGTGCTATGTTTATAGTTCTGTAATTAGGGTCAATCATTATGAATAATTACGTAATTATGACCGATCTCTACTTCAGTTTCACAACCAAAACATATTAAGTACACTAACGTAACCTTCCTCTCCCTCATCTGGACAGCTTTCGTGTGTTGGGCGGCTGCACTTAGGCTTTTTGTCCAGAAGGACCAGGGTTTGAGTTCAGAAAAGGGCACCGCCATGTTAATTTCCTGTCAATTCTCATGGGGGGAGGGGGGAGGTGTGGGATGGAACGACAGCACAGTCCTGGGATAAAGAAATTCCCACCAAAATTCGAGTTTCCTGCCAATAAGGTAGGTGAGGGAGGGGAGGGGGTGGGGACCCACGTGCCGGCTGAGGAAAACACATTACGTTATTTGGGAGTGGGGGTGGGCATGGTCGCCGGCCGCGGTGGTCTCGCGGTTCTAGGCGCGCAGTCCGGAACCTTGCGACTGCTACGGTCGCAGGTTCGAATCCTGCCTCGAGCATGGATGTGTGTGATGTCCTTAGGTTAGTTAGGTTTAAGTAGTTCTAAGTTCTAGGGGACTAATGACCACAGCAGTTGAGTCCCATAGTGCTCAGAGCCATTTGAACCATTTTTGTGGGCATGGTCGGGGGTGGTAATTAATTGATTAGTTTAATTAATTTGAATATCAATTTGATATCAAAATTGCATCCGCGGTCCCATCTCGCTATTACTCCTCTAACAATTGAGCTACCCGAGCATGACTCATTCCCCATTTTCACAACACTTAAACCTCCAGTACCTCATCTCCTACATCGAAGTAAAGCTGTGGGAAGCGGTCGTGAGTCGTAGTTGGGTAGCTCATCTGGTAAAAGGCAAAGCTCACGAGCTCGACTCTCGGTCCGGCACACAGTTTTTGATCTGCTAAGAAGTCTCATGTCAGCACACACTTCGCTGCAGAGCGAAAACTCATTCTAGAAACAGTCACCCAGGCTGTGGCTAAACATGTCTCCAAAATATCCTTTATTCTGGGAGTACTAGTCCTTCAAGTTTTGCCGGAAGGTACGAGATGAGGTAATGGCGGAATTAAAACTGTGACGATGGGTTGAGGATCGTGCCCGTGTAGCATAATTCGTAGAGCACTTGGCTCCTAAAAGTAGAGGTCTCGCTTTCGAGTTTCGATTTGGTACACAGTTTTAATCTGCTAGGAAGTTTTAGGTAAAATCTGTTAGCAGAGCCGTGTACGAACAAGAAGTTACGGCCAACACGTACAGCTATAGGCTAATACAATTGATAGATAGTTCACCAACTTATTTCCAGTGCATTACAACCAGCATTAAGCTGTTAGCACAGTTCCCAAGCCATAATCCGTGAGCATTACGAATGGTCTGAAAGGACAGGCAGCTCATTGTATCACAGACAGGTTGGGATGCACAGGAAGTGTGAGTTTTATAGTGGATCACATATTTCAGAGAAGCAAACGATGCCTTACAATACAGAGAAACGAATTCAAATATAAACTCTGTTTGATCTTGGTATCTTATAACGAATTTTACTAATAGTGTCTGGAAGAAAGAAGGAAGACGAGAACTAAATATCTCACGGATGCCAACATCAGAGACGGAACATACATTCGCATTGAGCGAGGATACATAAGAATTTAGGGGTGGATTGGTTGCAGGAATCATCCCAACAAGTACCTAGAACGATGTAGGAAAATGAGAGAAAGTCTGAGGCAGAAATGAACGAACAGGGACTAGAATCTCATCCTCCAGAATTTGACTCTGGTGTATTAACTATTGCCTCATCTGGCTTGGTGACAACGCTTCGATGGCGAAGATATTACTTATTTGCAATTGATAGGAGTTTTGTCGGAACAGCTGATAAATAAGTAATTTAAAAGAGTTTCTGACATAGAAAATTGGGTTCAAGGTGCTATGTTTGTCCGTACTTACAGGGCATATAACAAACTGGACAAAATATTACACATTATACTAATAACCAGTAATTGACTCGTCCTTACTGATCTTAACTGGGCAAAGAAGAGAGTCCACAAATACTTTCGGGTTTGTCATATCCAGCTAAAGCCCCTCATTAATGATTTCTACATATCACGTCCTGTTCCAAATAGTATCAAACATTAGCTATTGGCCTAAGTTCAAATGATTTAAAGGCGTTGAGTGCACTGCAGCGTGTGAGGTAAAATTACATCTGATAGAAAAATGTAAATTCATATTGTTGAATAGGGACACGAGTTACTATGGTTGAGGCTTGAGTTATCCGCTGTAAGAGAGACGAGGGACACGGTAGAAGGGAAATGCCCTGGGCACATGCGTAACATCAGCAGAGAAGTCCTAGCGGCAAACATTAATCGTCTCTTTGTTAGTGTGGTGAGAGGGCCAATGTTGGCAGATATGACTTAGCACCGGCATCAGCTGAAGTGTCTACAAATTGCTGTGACTTCTCCTGGAGCTCGTACAGTAACTTGAACCGGCACTATTCCTGTTGATACAGAGAAAATTTGGAGGAATATTTTACACTGGAGGTAGCACAAAGTATTGTGTGTCGATCTCCAGAACAAAACTATACAGGAAATTATATGCGGCAAAAAAACAGTATGACAGGTCAGTTAAAATCACATGTCGCTATCAGACTTTATACGGTTCGGTAGTTGGGATAAAGAAAATAATAAGCACATGTACGAAACTTGACCTATTATGTACTCCAATTACTTCTCTCTGTATAGAGAATGAAGAAAATGCATTTCTCACTTTCTTATTTACCATATGAAACGTCTTTTATTTGAGAAATATGAAGAACAGAATATGAATGGAAAAACAGTTATAAGGATTGACTGAGGAATGAATGTGGAACAGATCACCAACATTAAAACTTTGATTACTTGTTTATGGATGATTTTGTAAAAACTGATAAACTAGTTTGTAGTCAACTGAAAGAATTCGATAAGACGAGTCGTTTTGATCCTCAGCATGTGGAACATTATCTTTCCAGATTGTGGATGGTTATCATCTCATTTTTGATTATTTAAGAAATTTCAGCAGACGGCGGACAATTGATTTCAAACCCTTTTTTCTCCTTGGACACTCCCCTAGTACGAGGATCAGCCAATATGAGCACAGCACTGACCTACTTCCACCCACACTTCCCTCCTCCCCACACATATCCTACTTTCACCTCCTCTCCCCAATCCAAGGTTGCTACTCGTCCTAGGTTGTGGAACCAGAAGGTTCTGGGTTTGAGTACCATCATGATTAATTTTTTAAAAATTCTTCTGTTTTCAGCGAATTTCGACACACTTACATCTTAACTGCAAACAATTACAGCCGCCCCCATCCCTTTTCCTGCCGCCCCGGGGTTCAAATGGTTCAAATGGCTCTGAGCACTATGGGACTTAACTTCTGAGGTCATCAGTCCCCTAGAACTTACAACTACTTAAACCTAACTAACCTAAGGCCATCATCACACACATCCATGCCCGAGGCAGGATTCGAACCTGTGACCATAGTGGTCGTGCGGTTCCAGACTGTAGCGCCAAGCCATCCCGGCCGGCCCCCGGGGTTCACCACTGCTGCTGCTGCTGCTGCCGCAACCAGTGAGGAGGTTACATCGTGTATACAATATAAGACTCATTAGTTTGTCCATACAGCTAGTACATTTTACAATGCTGTTTACCGCTACGTATAAACTGACTTCTATTAGTTTGAACCTTGTTAATGTCGCTTAATAGCTGTAGTTCTTCAGGCTTTCCCGGCGATGTAATGACATCTTGGGTTGTCGGATGTTCTGCCGGAGATCAGCGTCGTACTTGCAACGGGGACAGCTGCAGTACTCCACAAATAGAAGAACTGAAGGTGTGAACAGAGAGAACGATCTCTATACAGAGTTCCAAGCGCACCAGATCGAAGATGGCAAGCATAGGGTCGGGTCTGACGGGCGCGGACCGCAGAGGGAACATCTAGAATCGCAGCGGACCGAAAATGGAACGGCAACGCCCCAGCAGGTCACAGTGAGCGGGAGAGGACCACAGGGGTAATGCCTGGTACCACAGACGAGATTCCAAACGCACCAGACCGAAGATGGACACCCAGGAGCGTGTTGGCGGGCGCGGACCGCAAAGAAAATACCCAGGACTGCAGCGGACAGAAAAGGGAACGGCAATGCTCCAGAAGATCGCAGCGGGGGGCGCGGACTGCAGAGGGAGCGCCTGGTGAAGGGAGAAGGCCACAAGCATAAATACTGGACCAGGTTCACTCGAGGAGTAGTCTCAGGTCGCACCTGATAAAGGTAAGGAGCTACGTTACCGAAATATCGTGCAAGTACGACGCTGATATCCGGCAGAACACCCGACATCCCAAGATGTCGCTTATTGTGTGAATAGTGTTATAATGAATACTGTTGTGTATAAAAATTTGGTAGATGGTAGGCTATAACGTAATTACGTCATGTGCTCACGTTAGCTGGTCGGCTTTTTGTTGCTCTAAAACACAGGAAAACATAACTTATCTTGGCAGTAATTTAAAACGTAACCCATCTTGCGTTGATGTGTGTCATGAAAAGTATTACTTATCGCGAGAAGGTTTTGAAAGCCGTAGTGGGAGTTCATGTTTTTGCCTTCCACTATAGTCTTCTGTATGTAATAGTTTCCTTCTAGCGGTAATTTACGTTGTAAACTGTTGCCGTGTTTCAAGATGTGTAGATCAGTTTCGATATTTGCGGGGTGGTGGTTTTCATTTATTGAGTGTTCTGCGAAAGTGAAATATGTGCTGTCGTTCTTCAGTGCTCTCATCTGTTCTGTGTACCCAGTTTGTAATTCCGGATTGTTTATCCTTTGTACTGGGGTTGATAGGAGTTGTATGTGAGTTAGTATACTGCTATATTGCAGTATATGTCTGCAGTTCTGATGTCTTCTCTTAGTGTTTGTTGTACTATGTTGTTTGTTCTGAACGCTACAGGGATCTGCTGTTCCTTCACTATATTTCCAATTCTATGAACTATTTATTATATGTTAGTGTGTACCATTTGTCTGTTTTTCCTGATGTTTCGTGATCTGCTGTGTTGTCTGTGCATTCTGTCTCTGTGTTTTCATATCTTTTGGTTGTGCCCTTGTATGGGTGGTCACTTTATTTTTTATTTCCATCTTGTTACTGAACTCTCCGGTTTGCATTTATTGTTAACAGCGATTTGTTTGAAGATTTTCCGTTTGTATGTGTAGTTTTGATGTTTAGGACGTGTTTGTGAAACATGTGGAGCATGTGTGTGAAACTGGCACGGTTATGAGGTGCCAGGTGGTTGGATGTGCTATCGATAACAGAACTTGTGGATGTAGGTTTTCTGTAGATGGAAAACCCACAAACATACAGCGCCATGTTGAATTGTGTATCTGGTGGGGGGACGTCACTTTCAGCACCTCCTGTAATGTATTTTATTCCTCAAAGGTGGGTCATGTACAAATTTTCGAACCCTCTTTTATTAAAATCTTTATGACACTTATCCTGGGTCCCTTACAAGTGGGACATCCTGTACGATTCGCCGTTTGTGAGTTATTTGCCTTGGTGTGTCTATGAAAACACTGACGAAGCCCCCACGAATCCCACGCAAAAAGAGCGACAGCATATCAACGCCGGTTATAAGCTCGAGTTCGACACCTGTGGTTTTGAGCATCTCATCACATGATAACACACGTGCGCTGTAGTAATAGGCAGTTCCCAGCTTGTATGTTGCCAGTCATACGCTCCGCTGACGGGACGTGTATGTCTATGTCCGAGAACAGCCTTGCGTATTTCCGTAAGTTCGAGATACTACATTCCTACCGAACACACATTGTGCTCACATACTGCATCTGTTATGATATTGCCTGTAAGTTTACTGGAGAATGCAGATATATCAAATAGTGCGCTTTTGTAGAGTTTCTCAAAGGAATATCCTGGGCTTTGTAAAGAGCTGGAACTTAGAATCACTGGTATGCGCACCTCGTGAGAGAAGCATATCTCCTGGAGGCAGAGTTCCAGCAAGTTCCCGAAGCAGTGCCTGCACGAGTATTCATAAATCCAGGAAGCACTCAGCATACTCAGCAGCCCTCTTCAAAGCCAGGTAGGACAGTAACCTAGTCGTTGCTTGCATCAAAACCAGACAAGTGCTTCATAAGGAAATGAGCTTCGTATCAGCTACAGATGACGGAATAAAAAAATAAAATAAAAAGAAAAACGAGCACTTGACTTCGGAACTTGCATGAATTGTGTGCTGCAGTGCGAAATTTTTCCGTTAGATGAAAATCATCCATACGTGGTTTTTTACCTGCATTTATTAATGGCAGCTTAAATACAGCTCTCAACAGCTTTATCCTACATCGATTTAACTTCGTATCACGTAATTAAAGGAATGACGGTGTACTTACTCTGATTTACTTCCTCTGCAAGTGCTTGAAGCTTTTGCAGGATCTTTCCCATCATATAATTTAAAATATTTACGATTTGTGTCATGTGAACGTACAATATGATACGCTGAAGTAAATTGTCTGTATCATTCTGTGAGAGTTATATGTGACGCAGGGGGGTCACTCTCACAAGCCGCCACAGGAATGAGAAGATCTTCAGAGTCAGCATACACTCCTGGAAATGGAAAAAAGAACACATTGACACCGGTGTGTCAGACCCACCATACTTGCTCGGGACACTGCGAGAGGGCTGTACAAGCAATGATCACACGCACGGCACAGCGGACACACCAGGAACCGCGGTGTTGGCCGTCGAATGGCGCTAGCTGCGCAGCATTTGTGCACCGCCGCCGTCAGTGTCAGCCAGTTTGCCGTGGCATACGGAGCTCCATCGCAGTCTTTAACACTGGTAGCATGCCGCGACAGCGTGGACGTGAACCGTATGTGCAGTTGACGGACTTTGAGCGAGGGCGTATAGTGGGCATGCGGGAGGCCGGGTGGACGTACCGCCGAATTGCTCAACACGTGAGGCGTGAGGTCTCCACAGTACATCGATGTTGTCGCCAGTGGTCGGCGGAAGGTGCACGTGCCCGTCGACCTGGGACCGGACCGCAGACGCACGGATGCACGCCAAGACCGTAGGATCCTACGCAGTGCCGTAGGGGACCGCACCGCCACTTCCCAGCAAATTAGGGACACTGTTGCTCCTGGGGTATCGGCGAGGACCATTCGCAACCGTCTCCATGAAGCTGGGCTACGGTCCCGCACACCGTTAGGCCGTCTTCCGCTCACGCCCCAACATCGTGCAGCCCGCCTCCAGTGGTGTCGCGACAGGCGTGAATGGAGGGACGAATGGAGACGAGTCGTCTTCAGCGATGAGAGTCGCTTCTGCCTTGGTGCCAATGATGGTCGTATGCGTGTTTGGCGCCGTGCAGGTGATCGCCACAATCAGGACTGCATACGACCGAGGGACACAGGGCCAACACCCGGCATCATGGTGTGGGGAGCGATCTCCTACACTGGCCGTACACCTCTGGTAATGGTCGAGGGGACACTGAATAGTGCACGGTACATCCAAACCGTCACCGAACCCATCGTTCTACCATTCCTAGACCGGCAAGGGAACTTGCTGTTCCAACAGGACAATGCATGTCCGCATGTATCCCGTGCCACCCAACGTGCTCTAGAAGGTGTAAGTCAACTACCCTGGCCAGCAAGATCTCCGGATCTGTCCCCCACTGAGCATGTTTGGGACTGGAGGAAGCGTCCTCTCACGCCGTCTGCATGTCCAGCACGAACGCTGGTCCAACTGAGGCGCCAGGTGGAAATGGCATGGCAAGCCGTTCCACAGGACTACATCCAGCATCTCTACGATCGTCTCCATGGGAGAATAGCAGCCTGCATTGCTGCGAAAGGTGGATATACACTGTACTAGTGCCGACATTGTGCATGCTCTGTTTCCTGTGTCTATGTGCGTGTGGTTCTGTCAGTGTGATCATGTGATGTATCTGATCCCAGGAATGTGTCAATAAAGTTTCCCCTTCCTGGGACAATGAATTAATGGTGTTCTTATTTCAATTTCCAGGAGTGTACATTATAGACAGTATTCGCTTCTTGTGTAGGAAAATCTTAAACTTTAAGAACTTTTGCATCTCAGTAGGCACCTCTACATGTAGTGGATCCTGGGTAGAGCAGTCCCTCATGTGCCCTGTCAATTGATTTCTGGTATGGAAGAGATCCAGACTCGTAGAACAAGTAGGTTAGCTGGGCTGAAATGAGGCGGGACATATTTTTGATTCACCTGTAATGTTATTTAGAACCATGAGAGATAAGCAACAAAGCAGCAAGTTTTTTTCTATGACCTGGGGACTGGGAAAAGTGAAGTGGCCTGACAATTTTATGGTCAGTCTTCTTCTTAGACTAGTCTTTGTCCAGGCTGAATATATGTACTGAAATGCAGGGATTCTAGCTCTCAAATTTCTCAACGTCCTAGAGATGACAGGTAATTCAGTCCCATCATGATTATAATAAGTATAAACATCAAACATGTAATATTTACTCGTACTTTGTGAATCTTCCTTGAAATTTTATCACAAGCCAGAAACGACCAAACAAAGCAAGTGTTGTTAGGATTTGCAACATTGATAATACCCTGCTTATTAGCTATATCTCCTGGAAGAGGAATGTAGGAAAAATCTCTATGAAATGGATAATGGACACACGTACGTGTCAAGCCACAGAAGCTTATTTAGGGGTTTACTCACTCTCTTTCTTCAGAGAATCTCGTCTGTTTTCTAGTTTTGACGTAATTCTCGTGTCGCTCAACCAGTGGTGTGCCCTGCGGTATCGCTCCAATTTGGCTCCATTAGCGTATAGGAGCTGCAGCATAATGCCACGTTTTGTGACAGCAAACTCACAGTTTAGTGTTCCATTCTGTTTAATCGCAGGATATCATGGATCATCGTTGCCTGTTTCCAAACACTTTGCACTTCCACGGGACGCTACAGAGGAAGTAAATCTGAACTTATTATGGCTATTCTAATAAACCCAAATACCTCCGAGGAAAAGACCGTCGTGCTTCATCAACATACATTCTTAGACAAGAAGATGGTGAAGAGACTCAGCTGCACCAGCTAGATTTTATGGGCTAACTAAAGTCCACATGGAAGGAATGCTACTCTGCCCAATTGTTAGCAATATTGGTACACCAACATATGAATTAGCAAAACAACTGAAGGCAATGATCAGTCCCTTTGCAGGCAAGTGTCAGCACCACATACAGAATTTGTAACATTTCATTCAGCAGTTCCACAACTTTCAACTGGGCCAAGAAGACCTCATGGTGAGCTGTGACGTGTCTCTCTTCACAATGGTACTTCTAAGAGACATTTTAAGTCCCATAGCATAAAAATTTGGACCAGCGCTAACAAGACTATTTGAACTCATGATTAAGTAATCTACTTTCTATTCGACAGAAATTACTATGAATGCCCGCTTTCACCTGTGGTGATCAATATGTTTATAGAGCCGTTTGAAGAAGAAGCCTTGGAGTCAGTAGCCTACAAGCCCTCATGCTTTTTTCGATATGTGGGCGATACGTTTGTAATCTGGCCGCTCGTACGACATAACCCACAATACTTACTGCAACATTTGAATTCGCTGCACCAGGACATCAAATTCACGATACAGGTAGAATAAAATAACCAACTTCCATTAATAATGTACTCGTCAAGCGAAGACCAGATGGCATGCTAGAGAACGTCATCTAGTGTAAACTTACACATGTAGAATTGTAATTGCACGCCTCTAGCTGTCATGCCCCTTTCACAACGGGAATGTGTCTTAAGCAACTGTAACTGCGTCCCTGGCAGTTGCAGTCGGCTGGGTGCGGCAGCTTCGCGGCTTTCCTCAACCAGTAAGGTACTGCGATTTTGTAAACGTCTCTATGGAAATGCCTCAGTGTTGTCACAGCTCCGCAGGTGCTACTATTTCTTCTGCAGCCGTTAGTGCTTCACAATTGAAAGCTGGCAACAGCATTCCGAGCTGTCAGGGGTCCTTCTTCACTGGTTCAACTATAGTGCACAGAGCACGCGAAATCTCAGACCACGACAGTCTACCAACTGAATTTAAGCACCTGCAGGCCGTATTCCATTTGAATGGTTAGAGTCATTGCCGAATACAGAGTGCCTTAAGGCCAAAGTTGATAAAACAACAGCGTGCTAAGATCGAAGAGAAACCTTAACTCGAAGAAAAACATCAGCAGAAATCGCAAGAATATTCGGGAAAAATAACATCAAATTCGCGTTGGGATCATGTAAGGATGACTTAGCACTCCGTAAACAAGTATTCTACCACGTCCTTTGTCTGTGTAGGAAAATGTATGTTGGCCAGACTATCCCGACGGCACAGGAAAGATACACTGTGCATTAATGCCAGACAGACAACACACAAACAGCCGACAAAGCTCGCTGTGACTGAGTTCTGCATCTCCCATGGACATGCCATGAATTACGATGGCATCAAGTTGTTTCAGCAGTGCAGTACCTTCTGGGGTTGTATTCTACAAAAGGGTGCACAGATGCGACTACATGATGAACTAATAAATAAAGACAGCCGCTTCCAATTGAGCAATGCCTGTGACCCAGCCTTGAGCATGGTCAAAGCACAGCGGCAGTTTACATGGAAGTTCGCTTCGTCATGGTATTTGAAGAGGATGAGGACGCATTATCGGCACACAGAGACCTGAGGCCGGCGCCGGCCGCGGCGCGACTGAGGATATTGGACCGAAGCCCTGTCACGCTTCCCCCACCACCGTACACGTCCGCGTCCATAGCCTGTCGACTGGAGGCTGCGGGCGGGAGCTTTTAAGGGTGGCACCGCCCAGCAGAGAAAACATTCGCTGAGTGGCAGTCTGGCGTCGAGCATCGTCTACGTCAGTGTCACGAAGCCATAGGCCCCCGCTTGCACGGGAGACAAACCAGGAGTGCTTCCGGCTGTGCTTTTATTAAAGCTCAGACGATCACTTACATCGTGTTGGCACCAGCGGCTAGAGCAGCAGCTGGTGAGCAAAATTGTCGTGTCTTGTCAGCTGCGGGTCGGCGCGGCTTGGCACGCGTCTTCCTGCTTCTGCGGGCCGCTCTTCCGGCCACTTCGAGAGTATTGTTGCTGCAGTAGGTACACCACCTGCCCCCCCCCCCCCCCCCCCCCCCCCCCCGTCCACCGCCGAGGCATTTTCCAAGCCAGGGCGTGGTCGCTGGCCAGCCACCTGCGTTTGGTAGGCAGTTAGGGCCGGTGTTGTAGCTGGAAACGTATAACAGTGACAACGAAGGCAACACTCGGCACTCCCCTGGCAGCTTTGCTTCGTCTTTCCGCTCCGTACATGGATAGCAATCAGATTAGAAGTGCGACAGGCGTCCCGCAACGGGGAGGCTCGTCGATTGCGTTCCTACACAACACAGAGAAGGTGAGCAGGCAGCCCTCAGATCCAAGATATCATCATCGCCATCACCATCACCACCACCACCATCACCACCACCATATGTCCCTCCCACCACTCTATCCCCCACAACACTCCGCCAGCCCATCAGAGAGCCCTTCCTGCTCCATCTAACTCCCTCTCGAAAGGACAGCAACCGTCAATGTCCCCCCCAGACCCGAAAGGAACATTCTCCCAAAAACGACGCCTTCACCAAGACGACATACGTCAGTCAGGGGGCAGGCACCCAGACAGCAATCGCTAGATAGAGAAAAAGGCTCCCTCAAAAGAAACAGGCGTGATAGGGAGAGGAGGAGGAGGATATTGGTGTTTAACGTCCCGTCGACAACGAGGTCATTAGAGACGGAGCACAAGCTCGGATTAGGGAAGGAAGTCGGCCGTGCCCTTCCAAAGGAACCATCCCGGCATTTGCCTGGAGTGATCTAGGGAAATCACGGAAAACCTACATCAGGATGGCCGGACTCGGGATTGAACCGTCGTTCTCCCGAATGCAAGTCCAGTGCGCAAAGCGTGATAGGGAATCGGACGAGATAGCCGCAGGCGTGCTAAGAAATGCGCGCTGTCAGAAGACTCACTAGAAAAGTCCCCAGGAGCCAAGCGAGACGCTCAAGAAACAGCCCTCACAAAAGCACCGTTTGACGTGCCGATTGTGGTCGACACAGTCCCAGAGGCTAACATCAGCCTACCATTCGACGGCGAGCAAGCCAACGAGCAGGGCGACGAGTCGCCCTGCGGAATGACCAGCAAAACGGCTCGCTGCGCGTCACATCCAGGAACAACCCACACCCACCTCCCTACAGCAAACAGGTTTGACGCAACTGCGTCATCCTCTGTACCGGCGATAGTCGGGCCAACACGCCCACCTCCACTAGCCAAAAACTATAAAATCCCACCCATAGCCGCAGAATTCCCGAACACATACTCGGACCTCTATAACACCATCAAACAGGCCCTGGGAAACAGAGACTTCCAAGCGAAGTCAGCAGGGGGGAGATAGGATTAAAATCACCCTGTCAAACACCGAAGACTATCTCACAGTCGAAAACCTTCTGAAACAACAGAACATCCCTCACTGCACGTTTAGTATAATCACAGAAAAACTACTAAAGCCAGTCTTCAGAGGAATACCCATCAAAACAGCCACTGAAGACACCAAAAAAGACCTCATCTCCCAAGGCTTTGAAGTACTCTCCGTCGGGCTACTAAAAAAAACAGGGAGAAGGAAAACAATGCCACTGTTCCTAGCGACACTCCCTGACACCTCTCAGAATTGTAGAATCTTTCAGGTCACGAGAGTAATGGCTCTAGACGTGACTGTAGAGCCACTCAGACAAAAAACAGGCCTCAGGCAGTGCTACAATTGCCAAGGGCTTTCACATGTCGCAAAAGATTGCGACCTGCCCCCCCCCCTCCCCCACGCCCCCCCCCCCCCCCAAATGCGTACGCTGTGCAGAACAACACACCTCACGAGACTGCCCCACGAAAGAAATGGGGGACAAAGTAAAATAAGTCAATTGTAAACAGACGGGACACCACGCTACCTACTGAGGCTGCGAGGTAATAAAACGAGCATGAGAGGAAAAAAGCAACAAAACATCCATAAACCAAACAACCGAGCGGCACACTCGCAAACCAGGATGGGGAACAACACAGCTAAGCAGGAACCAACTAGACAACCTCCCTCTACCACCACAACAACACCAGCACGGAACAGTGGCAGGGAATCACCGACCTACGCTGAAATAGTGTTCCCCAGAGCCAGAACCGATCCGCCAGGAAAGGTCAACAGACCAGGCGACAAGCACCACTCCACGTTCCCTGCGTCTGAACCAGTAGGCCAGTCTAAGGACGCAGAAGGCATGCAAGCACGACCGTCCGGGAACGACATAGTTTGTCACCCGCAACAAATAGCCGCAGTCGATCCTGCAGCATGCACTAGCCATCCCAACTTCCAAAAGGACACGCAGGTTGCACAGCTGGCCAGTTCAATGAACACAATCATGTCAGCTGTCACCAAGACTCTTGACATGATGCAGGTACTAGCAAAGCAAATTGCGCAGATTTCACCCTCTATGGCAGTCACGTCTTCGTACTTCGCTGCGACAACCCCAGTGAACACCACCTCCCACAAACATGAATAGAACACACATTCAAGGCCTAACCTTTTGCATCTTCAATGCAAACAGTCTCACTCATCAGGTCAGGAATTCAGACAATTCATAAAAGACGATGACATCGACGTATGTTTGGTATCGGAAACTCACCTGAAGTCAGGCATTAAAGCCTCGGTACCAAACTACTCTAGCTACCGACAAGATATGCCATCGGCAGGAGGCGGGGTAACCATCTTCGTAAAAAGAAGAATCCACCACCACCCAGTCCATCTCCCAGACACTCAGCTAGAGTCAGTTGCCATAGAGATAGCCGCCACAGGACCACTGGAGATGAAGATATTGTGGCACTGGGTCAGCTAAGAGGCAAACTCCTCATTGGAGGAGACCTCAATGCTAAACACCCGGACTGGCGCTCCAGAACAACCAACAGAGCCGACTTGCGCGCACTCACAACTTCTATGTGTGGGATCCAGAGGAACCCACACATTTTTCTCTCAACGGAAATCGTGCCGACATCCTAGACATAGCCATGACAAAGAGAGTGCCAAGTTTTGTGACCGCGAGTTCACTCAACAGAATGTCATCAGACCACAATCCAGTCGTCCTCGAACTCGACGTAGGCGAATGGCTACCCATAATATAGCGCCAGTACTACTACAAACAGACCAACTGGGAGCAATTCCGTTTTGACTTGGCCACGGACGTTGCCGACACCCCGCCTCCCACAGCGGAAACCACAGAATAGGCGGTGCATCACCTCACCGGAACGATCCTACAAGCAGCTCAGGAAGCCTTTAGAAAGCGACCTCCCCTCTAAACAGGTACCACCGCACCTGCTTGCTCAGATTAAGAACAAAAACATGATCGCGAAGGACTGGAAATTAACAAGAAACCCAGGCACCGGAAGACTGCCTAACCGGCTCCAGAGAGAGCTGAAAACAGCCCTCATAGAACACAGAAACCAGGAATGGTCCACACGTTTTTCCACTCGTAAAGTGGAAGACGACAGCCTTTGGTAGCCAACCAAACAGTTTTCCAAAAGACGCGCAAAAATGCCCCCTCTGCACGGGGAGCGAGGCCTCGCGTTCAGTGCTGCTGACAGGGCTAACGCGCTCGCGGACATCGAAAAACAGTTCCAACCGGCAGAGTCACAGGTTAGGGAACACGACGCAATCGTCAGCAGGCCGTCGGCCGCCTTCCTTGCAGCAGAAGACGATGAAGATGACACGCTACCGCTCTTCACCGCAGAAGACGTAGTAGCAGTCATAAAATCGCTACCAACTAGCAAGGCGCCTGGCCACGATAAAGTCACAAACGAGCTGTTGAAACAACTCCCCACGGTAGCGATTACGCACATCGCGAACATCTTCAATGAGATCACGCGATCACGCAAGTTCCCTAAGGAGTGGAAACATGCAGAAGTGATCGCGATCGCGAAACCAGGCAAAGATCCAATCTTTCCGCAACATTAGAGGCCAATAAGTTTGCTGCCATCACTAGCAAACTATACGAACGTCTCCTGCTTCTCCCCATACAGCAGCATATAGCAGGAGAGCAGATACTCACCAGGACACAGTTTGGCTTTCAGAGAGGCCATGCTGCCCCACAACAAGTAATGAGGATGACAGAGGCCGTCATCCAAACCCTTAACTGCAGAGACTACTGGGGAATGGTCCTACTAGACGTAGCTAAAACTTTTGATACGGTCTGGCAGCCGCGCGGGATTAGCCGAGCGGTCTCAGGCGCTGCAGTCACGGACTGTGTGGCTAGTCCCGGAGGAGGTTCGAGACCTCCCTCGGGCACGGCTGTGTGTGTTTGTCCTTAGGTTAATTTGGGTTAAGTAGTGTGTAAGCTTAGTGACTGATTACCTTAGCAGTTAAGTCCCATAAGATTTCACACACATTTGAATAACGGTCTGGCACGAGGGACTATTTTATAAACTGTACACGCAGGGCTTCCCAGGGCCCATAGTAAAACTCATAAAAAGCTACCTGTCAGGCAGAAGTTTCGCAGCAAAAGTAAACAACACACACTCAAGAAAAAGACGCATCCGAGCAGGAGTGCCCCAAAGTAGTGTCATAGGACCCATCCTATACAATCTATACACAGCGGACACCCCCACCGAACCGGCAGTAGAAACAGCGCAGTACCCTGATGACACTGCCTTTTCTGCACAGAGCTCAGACAGGAACCTAGAAACAAGACGATTACAAAACGTCCTCGACAAAACAGACTGATGGGCCAAGGAATGGCGCATAACACTGAACAATGAAAAGACTCAAGCAATTATGTTTACGCATAGAAAAAGGAAGAGATCTCCACGCCGCTGCCCACACCCCACTGTCCGTCTTCACAGGCGCAACATAGAGTGGCGGCCCGACATAAAGTACCTTGGGGTGACTATGGACCAACCCCTCACATGGCGTAGACACATAGAAGCCATGAGGGTAAAAGCAAGTCAAAGGCTCCACGTACTATACTCCTTTCTAAACAGAGAGAGCAGCTTAGCAGCGAAAATGGGGGTTTGGCGGTATTGCAGTCTAGTGCACCCTATCCTCGAATACGCCTGTTCTGTATAGGGCTACGCTGCAAAAACCCACATCCAAATATTGCAAACAATACAGAACCGAGCCTTGAAAAGACCCATACATGTAGACTCCCGTTTCCCCACTGCAGACTTGCACGCTGCCGTCAGTATAGAACCTCTTAAAACAAGGTTTAAAAGTCTGGCCCAAGTATTCTACGATAGAGCTAGGCAATCCCCGAACGCGCTGATAAGTTCCCTTGGTAACTACTCCCCAAGAGAATTCACTCACAAGAAAATTCACAAAAAATTACCTACTCCCAGATAAACCCAGGAAAATAAAACACTTCTCTCATAAACCACAGGACCCCACAAAAAAGCCATGATCATTACCCCTCCACTCCAAAAGGCAGAAGTAAATGTTGCAAGGATAAAACACTTCACCAACTCAGCCTTCAAGTAAGGCTTATAGTAAGAGAGAGAGAGAGAGAGAGAGAGAGAGAGAGCGAGAGAGCAGAAGAAAACAGTAATCAGGAACGCCTGAAGAGGGCAAGAAGTCCAAAATATCTCGCCTTCGGAGAATGCCACCTAGACGAAGGGTGAGACATATTCAGAATTTTACTACGCTGGGAAAACTTAAAATCCTGCGTTGACATGGGTTCAGGAACAGAATCTGACTTTGACATCCAACAGAATTGTCGATCTAGGCATGAAAGATCCTATTTCCAAGTGTGCTCAAAATTAGTGTAAGTGGTAATTCTGTGGCGTTTTAACATTCTGTGTGGTGTCTGTTTGTTCTATATCGTGTCTCCCTACCACTTTCGCGCAACGACGCTCTGGGCGTGTTTTTTAGGGAATTAACTAGTTTGAACCTGGGACCTGTTGCTGGTAAGGAGACGCCAGACCACACATGACATGTAGAGTTCAGAAGAGTTCAGTGAGACTAGCGATGGTATAACCAAATACTTAATGATTTCAGTGTCAGCTCCACTGCACTCCTTGTAATAGAATCTTAATACTAACTAAATGAAGTGGAAGGGGTTCAAGACTTTCCTATTTTTAGTTAGCTGGTAAAATAACGTCGAAAAAGCAATTAAGTTTACCATTGGACATTTTATTCTACTCACAAAACATTGTTTATAAATTGCACTATTGATAAAAGGAAATGTTTTAATATAGGATGGTAAAAACCAACTGCGTTCTACAAAAATGTGAACGAATATTCCCTGAATGGGTTTCCAAATTCTACAATGGATCTAAGGATGACCTATGCCATATCACATCTATAATCTAGGTTTAAATTAAGTTTGACGAAAGGGAAAACTATCAAAATGGTCTACAGTGACCCTCAATTATCTTTAATTACTTATCTAACTTGTTGTAAATTACAGCGGCTGATGTGGCTTCTCAATAACTATATGTAACAGAAAAATCATAGCGTTTCAGATTTTTACTTCAAGTGGCAAATGTGAACACCATGAGCTTTAATTGACGAAAGACACTAGTATTACGCAAAAGGGGGTGTAACAGATGAGACTTCTGCAGTTTTGAGTGAAGCTTTATGTGCTGTTATGCAGCACTGCGTGCGTTCATTACTTTGTCGGTGTTCGTCAGGGGGCGGCAGACAGCACAGCTCCGCTCACCTCGCCGTCTCGGAAGCAACTCTCTCCTAACTTCTCCTTACTACAATTTACCAATCAGGGTCTCAATGTTCACCTTAAGCTCTGCCTATAAAAATTCTGTCTATCCAATGAGAAACGTTATACTTTGCGTGGTGGGGCAATGTTTTTAATGTTTGCAACGTAACAGAGACGCGAAAAAGTCTCACGCTAAAACTTGCGGCTGCTGTGGTCCTTTTAGTGTTATCGTAAGATCTATTCTGTTCTTCTGTTATCGTAAGATCTATTCTGTTCTTCTGGAGGGCTGTATCTTTTAACATGGGCTGCGAGGTGGTCCTGACATAACAGACGCGAAAAAGTCTCACGCTAAAACTTGCGGCTGGGGTGGCCCTTTTAGTGTTATCGTAAGATCTATACTGTTCTTCTGTAGGGCTCTAGCTTTTAACATGGGCTGAGGGTGGTCCTACCAGTTAGCTGGCGACGTGGGTGTCCGTCCCTTAATGTAGGGCCTTCTAGATTAACACTGTTCAGCACTCGGCTTCTGTTCTCGTTTCTCCCCTCGGAACTGCATCTGTCTCACGGTGGGAAGGTATGACATGCATTTAGGCATTCTTGTGTTAGTCTGTGGTATTCCATTTGCTCATTCGTTACTCGTATTACTTTGGTTAATTTAATGTCAGGATTTATTCAGAGCTATGTGACATACTACTGGATTTGCTTATCATGTCAGGGTTTTTATGGAAGGTGTTGGATTTGCCTGACACCTTACATATCACCACCCTTCGAACTTAATTTTTGTACTGAAGTTAGGCAATGATTGAATTGTTCTCTAAGCCAGTCAAAAATTATTCCGTTATCTAAGTTTTGTTGCCTACTGTTCAGCCACGTTATTCTGTTCTATGCTAGTTTGTATTAATAATTTATATTTTTATATACTTCCACATTATTATCAAAAATATGTTTATATTGACCAGGGAAGAATATTTTTATTCTATTATAATTATTATTTTTTAATTATTTTCTTTCTTCATTTAATTGAGAAGTTTGTTTTTTAAGAAGTTTGTTATCGAAAGTGAGTAGTCTTTCACATCGATTTTCTTAGAAATATTGTTTTTATAAATGTAGTAATTAAGTAAAATTTATTCCTAACACATTTTCTAAACAATATGTACAAGTAAAATGTTTTTGTTTCTAGACACTCATTTCAACATTGTTACACTAACAAATAAGAATTATTTCCAAGAATTGCTTTGCCAAAAAAATATGCATACACAAGTATTGAGATATTATTCTAACAAATGGTACAAATGTTTAAAAAAAAAGGGAACACATCCAACAAGATAATTTTTTATTCTTTGTTTTTATAAGGAGAAAATAAGTAAAATATAGTTGTTCTTTTATTTTTATGAGGATAAAATAAGTGGCATATAGTTTTAGTGTTTATTATACCTTACTTTTGTTCTTTATATACTGTCTATTTCAGAACTAATGACTTATTTTTATCGATATTCTATTTTTTACTTAAGTCCATAGTCAATGACTGTTATTTTGTAGTTTATAAGCTGTCTGGTGTGCTTCACTTATTTAGTTTTTTACATGTTTTTTTGCACAATTCCTACATCACATAATTTGACTTCACACATTCACACAATCCTATGAATGTTTAAGTATGAGGTTGGCAAATATTTTTTGCATGAAGGTGATGGACTTGAGCGAGATGGATGTGGGCAAGTATTTGATGTGCAGCTTCGTTCGTCGTTCCTTGTTGGTTTTGCAAGTGTGTGTTGCTGTTGTGGAGGCCCCATAATGGAATGGAGCTTTGAGTGCAGAATCTCGTGGTTTACTGTCTTTGTATGTGTGAAAGTCATCGTTATGTGCTGGTGAAAGCGGTCGTTTTTCGTTGTAATACTTCGCAGATGAGTAGTTCACAATAGGATAGGGATTTGGGAAGGTATGTCATGTATTCGTCACCCAACTTCGTTCTTGGTTTCAATCTTGCGAATCTTTTACTTCTGTTCTTCCTGCTTTTTCTCTGCTTCTTGGTTCTTCTCTGGGTAGGATATGGAAATATTTATTGACACTAGTCGCTTTGAAGTTTCCTTTTAGTAACAGTTTGATAAATTGTTTGGGCGTGTCATTCTTACTTTGTGGAAGTTTTCTTCAGTTCCTTGCTTCAGTGTGCTGTTTAATAGCAGTAGTGTGACTTTTACACATATTTTTTTGCCAGTGGTGGCTTTCCCAAGTTGTCTTCTCGTCGGGCCATTTTTTTGCTCGCTCCGCCGAGTCAGGGCGTTCGGAGACCCTTCTGGCGTTTGGTGTCCTCTGCAGGGTTCTGCCACTGTGTGGTTCCGTGTTGTGTCGCAGCAGGGTTCCGCCACCCTGTGGTTCAGCTTGGCAGCAGATTTATTTAGTGCCCACTTCGGCTACAAGGGCCTTCTGTTGGTCTGACTGTCCTTTCCCTTCTCTCGACGGTTCTGCCTTGTAGGAATCGTGTCTTGCTAATTACGTCCTTTTCTTTCTTGATACATCTTGCGTTGCAGCTTGTGGGTCGTTGCATCTCTTCCTTGCTGGAGTTTTTACAATGGTTCTTACAAAAAGTTTTACTTATAATCATCTAACATATATCTACTATCTACTTGTTTTGCGCCTACTTAAAAAGCTTTACAAATTTCGGCGCCCTTTCCATGTTACAATTCTAAGATATTTTGAGTCTTAACGTCTACAAGAATCCTCAAATTCGTTTTTTATTTTTGTGTAGTGTCGTGGTGTGTAGCATTTTAGTATTTCATGCTGTTAGACTATCTGCACTTTATCCCTTCACCTTAATCTATGGTACTATTGGTGTTATTTTTGTTTTTGTTTTTATTGAAACTACTTTCTTTTTCCCACCTTCCTCTCTCTTCATTCTTCTTTCTTCTGACGATCTTATCTGCAACATAATCTTGAAATGTTGTGCTGATTATTTACCAGTAATAAAATTAGTCATCAAACTTTTTGATATGGCTCACATGGTGAAGTCCTAATGTTTTGCCTGTTTTTTGGTTCATTAATTCCACAGCACTATCATGAGCAATTCGGCTAATTATGACAGGTCCCTTGTATGCAGTGTAAAACTTATGTATTTTGTGTTTCTGTTTGCTGGAGAGATGGTGTTTTTTTACGAATACTTTCTGGCCTACTGATAATGTTCTTTTAATTGCTGTTCTATCTCCTCTTTCTTTTCTTTTAATGGCTGCCTTTATGATGTTGGAGAGTGCTGTTGCTATGACTTGTTTGTGCTGTGTTTTTAAGTACAGTAACTGGAGGTAGTAGTGTAGTGCTATGTGGCATTTCATTTATTACTTCTTGAAAATCTTTAAGGTATATATCCCAAGTGTTGTGTCTTTTTCCTGCATATAATCCTCAAAAAGTGCCTGTGTCCTTCATAGATTGTTCTGCTGGATTTACGCTAGGTTTGTACTTAGATATGTAGATGGATTTTATTTTGTGTTGTTTCAACATGTTCTGCCATTGCACTGATTTGTATTGTGGGCCATTATCCGAAATTATTCGTTCCACTCAACCTACGTGTCTGAGAAAATCTTGTCTAAATGCTTTACTTATAGTAAGACCTGTTGCCCGTTTTAATGGTGTCAAGGTAACATATTTAGAAGTAAGTTCCAAAACGACAAATATGAAAATATATACATTTTTTGTGCGTGGGAGGGGCCCCATCAAATCTGTTGCAGCTATTTGTTATAATCTTTTAGAGATTATTGGAAACATAGGTGGTTTGGAAAGTGACGTGTTTAGCCCTCACACATTTTTTGCATTTGGCTAATACTGTTCTAATTCGTCTTTCCATATTAGGAAAATGGCTTGTTTATTTGATTTTTAAAAAGCACATCTTTGGTCCAAAGTGACCATTACTTAAATGAGTATACCATATGTACTTATTAATTAGTTCATCTGGGATATAAATTAACCATTCATTCGTTGCAACATTTCGTCTAAAAAACAAAACATTGTTTTTTACGAGATAGTGCTGTCGAATGTCTGGAAAATCCTTACTTCTCCACTGGTGTTTGATTCCTAGTATTTCGGGATCCTTGTCCTGTTCTTTGCCTATGTTTTTCAATGCTGTCGTAATGTAGTTTTCGAAAGGTACTTGTTTCATATAGTACACTGTAAACTGGTCTTCTGCTGCTTTCAATTCTCTGTTATTGGATACACCCTGCGGACATCGTGATAAAGCATCTGCTAATACATTCCCTGGTCCTGGTATGTGTGTAATAGTGAAGTCAAATTATTGTAGTATTAACATCCATCTGGCTAACCTCCCATGAGTTAGTTTGGCGGATAGCAGAAATTCTAATGCTTTGTGGTCAGTGTATACTTTTGATTTTCTTCCGAATAGGAAGTATCGAAAACGTTGGAAGCCCTATACGATGGCCAATGCTTCCAGCTCTGTGACTGAATAGTTTTTCTCGCTTTTTGTGAGTACCCGACTGGCAAACGCAATTGTTCTATATGATCTTAGCCCTGACTGTTTGTATTCTTGGAATAAAACAACTCCTAAACCTGTTTTCGCGCTATCAGTGGCCATACAAAAATTTTGTGTTAGATCAGGATGTGCTAAAATCGGTGCTGCTGTTAGTGCGTTTTCCACTTTTAAAAATTCTTCATTGGCTTGTTGATCCCATACCCATGGCGTGTTTTTCAAGTCAATGCACATAGACTTGGTGTTGCGAGAGAGTCGATCCAAATAAATCTTTTATAGAATCCGGTGAGACCTAGAAATCCTCTGAGAGTTTTCTTGTTATATGGAGTACAGAATTCTTTGATTGCCGTTAGTTTTTCTGGGTCGGGCATTACCCCTTTCTCGGAAATTATGTGTCCTAGAAATTTGACCTCTCGCCTTCGAAATTTGGATTTTGTTATATTTACTGTGACCCCATGCTCTTTCATGATCTGTAAAAACTGATTTAATGTGTCGTTGTGATGTTCCCAAGAGGGTTCTGCTATAATCACATCATCAACATAACAAGCAATTTTTGTAAAATTTCAGGACTGAGTATAGTATTACATCCCCCAATAAACGCTGCTGGTGATATGTTTAAACCAAATGGCCATCGTTTAAACTGGTAACATCTACCGAATACGATAAATGCTGTAAATTTTCTACATTCTGGGGCCAATTCTATTTGCCAGAAACTACTCTGTAAATCAATTGATGAAAATATGTTAGCACTGTGGAAGTTTTGTATCAATTACTCTATTTTTCTGGGCGATCTGTCTCAGTGATTATGATTGTGTTGACCTGTCTGGAATCAAGCACTAACCTGACGCTCCCATCTCGTTTTTGTACAATATGGAGCAGGCTGTTATATGTGGAGGTAGCTGGTTTAATAATATCGTCATCTAACATTTTAGATATCTCCTGGAATACTTTATTCCTGTAGCTTAATGAGATTTTTAGGGTGGCACTCTAAATGGTTTGTGCTGTTTTACTTCAAGCTTGTACTGAAAGTGTTTAATACTGCCAGTCTTATGTAAAAATACCTCTGCTTTATCTCATAAAATACCCTCTAATTCTCTTTTACTGTATTCCGAAATACCTTGAACTTCTTGCAATTTTTCGTCGATTTCTTTATGGACTTCTAACATGAGTTGAGGCGATTCCCCCTTTTGTGCATACCATTCTAATTCTTCATCCTCTTTATCTCGCATCATTCTTAATTGTTTTTTGTTTATAACTGGCATCTCTTCTAATTTTAGCTTTTGCTCAAAGAGAAGTGTGACATTCCCGAATGTTACGCTACCTTTCCCCATATCTATTATCGCTCGTCTCTCATTTAAAAAATCTGCACCTATAATCAAATCTACAGTTGGTTTAGGTATAATCACGAAGTTGGCTTCGATCTTTTGACCTTGGCACGAAAGAGTTAACCTTGTTTGTCTCGTAACTTCCGCAGCATTGTTTCTAATAGGACCTCTTACTTTAATTTTATGTGTTTTCAGAACTGGCAATTCCTCATTGGCATTACACTGCATGAATAAATTTTCTGAGATTGCAGTCAGTTCGCTTCCGCTATTAATTACAATATTGACTGGGATATGCTTTACCATGGCCTTCACAATTGGTTGAATTTGAAAGGGTTGGTTCTGTTCTTCTTCTTCTTGCATCAACGAATCCTCCACTGAATTATACATGAGTCTTTTGAGGAATTTCCCTTGTGAATTCGAACTTCCTGTAGGATAAGCTTCGACTGCTACTTCTCTCTCTTTTATTCCCTCTTCTCTATTTTTTCCTTCATTTACGCTTTCTTCAACATCCTCTACGTTTTCCTCATCCTCTTCTGTCTTCTCCTTCTTCGTCGCTACTTCCACATAATCTCATCTACATGCTCTAATTATCGCTTCATAACTTCCTTCATTATATACGTTAGGTTGTGTGCCCACTCGTAACTTATTCTCATCTTCTGTCGACTGCGCATTATCCTCATTGAATTCGCTTTCCCTGGTTTCCATCTCAAATAGCTCTGCAATACTCATTACTTCGTCCTTTCCTCATACATTCGTTGTGCATGCCTCTGGTAATTCATCTTCCTCGCCAGTATTCTCCCAATTAATTTTGTCCCAACACGATATTGTTATTTTCTTGTCCTCATTTTCATCTGGTACCTGCGGATTCGTTTCTTCCTTCTTCTCTTCTCGTGATAAGATTGTGATAAGATTTTTACTTCTCTGTTCAAGGTGCTGCAATTGTCCTGGGTCGCTGCATCATTCTCTTTGGCATGGGCGCTTAGCTGTCAATTCGAACGTTTATCGGGGTTTGGTGGTCTTACCTCCACCTCTTCTAACTGTATTCTCATTTCTTGTTCAGCTTGTTGTAGTGGTTTCTTTGTTGATAATTTGTCGGTCTATTGGTTCTCCAGTACCCGTTCCGGTTGTCGTTATTCCCTCTGTAATAGTTGTTGCCATTCCTGGGTGAATTATAGTTATTGCCATATTCTTTTCTAAATCCATAACCGGTTCTTTGTTGAAATCTATTGTCGTTTCTTGGTGCGAAGTTATCACATGGATCGTAATTATTGTTTCTTCGTACTGTGTCTTGTGGATTTCACTGCTTTTTGCTTTCGTTTTCACGTGCGCTTTGTCTTTTTCTTGCGTCATCTTCCGAAAATATGAACTTTAGTTCCCTTAGAATACTTCTAAATGCTTCGACGTCATTGCCTCCGCGACCTTCTAATAATTGCTGGTATTTCAATGGTTGCTTCATCGCGCATAATTTAATCAACTCTCCGTCACTGTGTGGTACATCTAAGCATTGATTTTTCTTTGCCATTAATTCGAAAAATTTCACGGGACTCTTTTCTCCTGAATTTTCAGAATATGGGTTCTGTAATAATTCGTACTTCACTCTGTTCTGTGCTTCGCTGGACCAATATCGTGAGAGAAACTTCTCTCTGAAATCTTCGTACGATCGGCATGTCGCTGCAACATTCTGCATGGTTTCTGCGACTGTTCCTGACATGCGTGCACATATAAAGTCTAATTTGTGTGCTAGCGTTCAGTGTTCTGGTAATCCTACCCGGAATTGATCCATAAAAGTTCGTGGATGTAATGAGTTTCCTTCTCGAAAGTGTTGAAATTTTCTGACTGTGTAGCAATGATCGTTGTACTTGGTCATAGTTCCATATGAAATTCGCGATTCTTCGACACTTTTGTTTCTGATCATTTCTGCCGTCGTTCTTTCCGGCTGTGGTAGATCCATTGGATATTGTCCACTGTAACTTTTGCCTACCCTTGCGTAGTACCGTTGGAGTGGTACGCAATAATTTTCTTCCATCGGTTGTGAACGTGTAGCTGAATGCATTGCACTGTACTCTTCGCGACCTGGCTTTTCATTGTCAGGTATTGGTTCGGTATCTTGTCTGGCTAACCTTGCTGCTTCATTGCACGATCCAAACTGTCTTGAAACATACATTTGCGGTTCCGCATATGTTTGTGATGCCGTTTGTTCATCAAGAATTTCGAAACGTGTTTGTTGCTGTGCAGGCTGTCTGATTTCACGTATGTTACTTTCCGCCTGTGATTGGAATCGCAAATGCGTAATATCTTCGTTAATTGCTTGTTTTTCCGGTGCTGTTACAGATACGGATGTGGTTGCAGACTCTGTGCTTGTTCGATCCTGTTCACTATGCTCTTCAATGGTTTGCAACAACCAAGTTCGCAATTTCTGAAATTGTCGCTTCGTTTGCACTTCTATTTTGACTATGCGGTTATCATATCTTTCCAGCGCTGCTTTTGTGATACATTTGTGTAACACACTGTTTTCAACAATTTCACGCGCTGTACCTGCTGCTTGTCTAGTAATTACGTTTATCTGTTTCTCTAGTTTCTTGACTTCTCCCTGGGTGTTGTTACGTAATGTTTTGATCTCGTCCTGAGTGTCATTACGCAATGTTTGAACGTCCACTTGTACCTTGTCAATGTCTGTTCTCAATTGATTGTGACCTGTTATTAAGTTTCGTATCAGTTCTCGAGATTCTTTTGCCTCGTCTTCAATATGACATAGGTGTTACTGAATTTTTTTGTTTTGTTCTTTAATCGCACGCATTTGTCTCGCGTTTTTTGCATTCTGAATTTGAATTTAGTTCGCTATGTCTTTATTTTGCCTTGTCATGGTTTCCGTAATTTGTTGTAATAATTCTGCCATATTGGTGGGTCCTATTGCGTTTTCTACGCTCTGTGTTTTCGCCCAAGTGTTGGTTCGCAACCAATTGCATTGAACTGTGCTGTGACACGTTTCTGCTCGCATTCCTTGTACTCTGCGGTGAGGGAGCTCTGATTACTTGTACTATGGGTTCCACGTATTCAAGACGCAAGTTAGAATCCTCATCGACTGTCTCGTACATTATCCTCGTTATGGTGCGTTATATGTCCTATTTCTCGCGATACTGCATCGTCTGTTGTACTGTCCTCTATTCTCTGTCCATTTTCATGCTGGGTCTCTACCTCAATTCGATCAAGGTCTCGATTTGCCATTGCTAATATTTGCGAATCCCTTATTTTCTGTTTTAAAAACAATTCACGTGCTCTACTTCGAGTCAACATGCGCTCATACGATCTCACGCGTTTCATAAACTTTTTGTTCACACGACTTGACACTTATTATACCCAAGACTGACAATCCATTCACTTACTTGTTGGGTCAGAACTAACTTGTCAACGATGTATCCGCCACCTGTGTGCTTGCATTGAGGAGGAAACTTAATTCTAACAATTTTTAAAATTCATAACTTAATTATGCTATTGTCTCTGCTAGAATGTCTCACTATCTATCGCTGCAGCTACTGTATTCAACTATTTACGCCTTTCAAAAACAAATTTGTTTATTATGAAAATTTTTAACAGGATAATTTTCTGACCTAGTTAGGTATGTGGTCGACTTTCAATCATGGTATTTTACCATCCTGGCAGGTTCGCCATTTTCTAACATTCTGCATGGTGTCTGTTTGTTCTATATTGTGTCTCCCTACCACTTTCGCGCAACGACGCTCTTATTGTGTTTTTTTAGGGAATTGACTAGTTTGAACCTGGGACCTGTTGCTGGTAAGGAGACGCCAGACCACACATGACATGTAGCGTTCAGAAGAGTTCAGTGACACTAGCGATGATATAACCAAATACTTAATGATTTCAGTGTCAGCTCTACTGCACTCCCTGTAATAGAATCTTAATACTAACTAAATGAAGTGGAAGGGGTTCAAGACTTTTCTATTTTTAGTTAGCTGGTAAAATAACGTCGAAAAAGCAATTAAGTTTACCATTGGATATTTTATTCTACTCACAAAACATTGTTTATAAATTGCACTATTGATAAAAGGAAATGTTTTAATACAGGATGGTAAAAACCAACTGCATTCAACAAAAATGTGAACGAATATTCCCTGAATGGTTTTCCAAGTTCTACAATGGATCTAAGGATGACCTATGCCATATCACATCTATAATCTAGGTTTAAATTAAGTTTGACGAAAGGGAAAACTATCAAAATGGTCTACAGTGACCCTCAATGATCTTTAATTACTTATCTAACTTGTTGTAAATTACAGCGGCTGATGTGGCTTCTCAATAACTATATATAACAGAAAAATCATAGCGTTTCAGATTTTTACTTCAAGTGGCAAATGTGAACACCATGAGCTTTAATTGACGATCGACACTAGTATTACGCAAAAAGGGGGTGTAACAGATGAGATTTCTGCAGTTCTGAGTGAAGCTTTATGTGCTGTTATGCAGCATTGCGTGCGTTCATTACTTTGTCGGTGTTCGTCAGGGGGCGGCACACAGCACAGCTCCGCTCACCTCGCTGTCTCGGAAGCAACTCTCTTCTAACTTCTCCTTACAACAATTTACCGAAGTTGATTTAAAAAAACTATACAATCAGGGTCTCAATGTTCACCTTACGCTCTGCCTACAAAAATTCTGTCTATCCAATGAGAAACGTTACACTTTTCGTGGTGGGGCAATGTTTTTAAATTTTGCAACGTGACAGAGACGCGGAAAAAAAAGTTTCACGCTAAAACTTGCGGCTGAGGTGGCCCTTTTAGTGTTATCGTAAGATCTATACTGTTCTTCTGGAGGGCTCTAGCTTTTAACATGGGCTGAGGGTGGTCCTACCAGTTAGCTGGCGACGTGGGTGTCCGTCCCTTAATGTAGGGCCTTCTAGATTAACACTGTTCAGCACTCGGCTTCTGTTCTCGTTTCTCCCCTCGGAACTGCATCTGTCTCACGGTGGGAAGGTATGACATGCATTTAGGCATTCTTGTGTTAGTCTGTGGTATTCCATTTGCTCATTCGTTACTCGTATTACTTTGGTTAATTTAATGTCAGGATTTATTCAGAGCTATGTGACATACTACTGGATTTGCTTATCATGTCAGGGTTTTTATGGAAGGTGTTGGATTTGCCTGACACCTTACAGCGTGATATACCTAGTGCTCATTATCATACTTATCGGTATGGGCTGATGAGCTGTTGTTGTTCGATTAGTATAATAACCCACTCCAAAGGTAGAGGTAGACGCCGTAGTTGGTTTGGGTGTAGGCTCTGCCTCTGACACCTGCAGTGAGCCTGATGCGGGCTCTGGCACTTCGACATTTTAGTTGTCAGTTGCAGAGTCTGCCAACAGTCCCCCATCTCATCATCAAGTATTTCTAGGACAAAAAACAGAAATCAAGAGATAATCATCATATAAGAGTCCGTTTTGTTTTTAGCAAACGACATATATAGACAAACATGTATTCTTCGTGGGTTTAATGCGGTGGCTCTGCAGCCCTCATCCATCGCCCTGATGGTATTGGATAACCTACAAAAAAGTGCTGTATTGGTGTATATTCTGAGTTAAATACATATGTATAGGATAATGTAATGCTTACTCACAAGTACTTTCTGATTAAAAACTTTAGCGGATCAGTACCTTAACCTCAGAGGTGTGTTTGATTGGAACAAAAGAGAACGTACAATTAAAATTTGAGCAATTTATGAGTATTTAATTGAATAAACACATATTTACACCAAAACTTAAAACCATTAAAATGGCTTTGAGAGACTCATCTTACTCCAGGTGGAAGCTCCTATTGTTTTTTTTTTTTTTTTTTTTTCGTGCTTGTGAGATAGATTTGTGATTTGTGTTTCTAAACTTTGCACCATGAAAAACACAATATATATTTAATTTCTGTTAACGCAAACGTGTTTCGACACTTACAGATCATGTTTTGAGTGCCACGATTTATTTATATAAAATATCATCAGAAAAACAACCATTAACTTTGAACGATATTTTACAGAAGTAAGTTGAAACCCACAGAAGATGGCACATAGGTATCGAAACATGTCTGCGTAAATAAACAATGAAATATATTGCATTTTGGATAAGGCGGAGTTTAAAAACCCAAAAGGAAACCATTCTTTGTTTACAAGAAATGATAATAATTTAACGATTGTTTGTTTGCTAAAGCGCTCCACTGGCTGACTTTGCAGAACAGCAAACCGTAAGCCTTTTTTCTTTGCAATCAAACAACATCTAACATCAATAAGACAATACTTAAACTTTTCAAAACTGTAACGCTTGAAAGAAATATTTTAGTGGCCTTAAAAAATGGGGGAGATAACTTTAACAACTACCTTTTAACGTCAGTCACCAGCTGCCTCAGAAAAACAAACAACTTTAACAACTTTCTTCAAAACTGAATGATCCCTCAGAAAATAGTTTAGACATTTATTTCTTTGTCAGTGATCGAGTAAGCACTTCCTCCGTATATCACTGCTACTTCAGTCTGAGCAATCTGTTGATACAGTGAAAACATACTGAGTACAGTCACTAAACAACTCGGGTACTTAATAGGTCCACCGCTACTTCACTTTTCCGCTGCCTTGTCTGGTAGCCGAGAAGCCGTCCCACACCTGCTGCTTATACCTCAATTCGACAGTTCACCCTGCTTGTTCGTGCATTCAGCAGGGCCCAGGTCTGCCCCCCGGATTCTTTATAAGCTGCTTCGATAAAAATCGCCGTGGAAGCCGCACGGAGCGGGGCGGACTTTGATGCGTCTCAGAGCAACCTTCAGAAGCCGCAGATAAGCTTTCCAGTCTTGACTTCAACGGCCACGTTGTAGCTACGGTGTCTAGTCCACAACACTGTCTGGTCGCACCTGCGCTGATCGTCTAAAAGCAGTTCTCTTTTCAGCCTCCCAGCACTCACTGTCCAAGGCAACATACTATCTCTGTCCACGCTAATACTTGGTCAATCAATGTATAACACTAACGTGCCGTGAAACACGCTTATGTTACCCTCTGAGAGGATTTAAAAGTTTGACCGCGTTTACGTCTAATGGGCAAAGGTAATGGACTATAGTTTAGGATTTGGTGAAATTAACAGAAAAACAAAACGGTCTTTAACGTTGGGAGTTATCGAAAGCGGTAAAATCATAAATGAATGAAAAAATGAACTGCCGCCAGCCCAGTTAGGCACATTAATTTGGAACTACATATTTGAGAAAATTGAGTATGAGTTTTTGAAGTTATTTTTGTTGGGATTTCCCTTTGAACAGCAAACAGTATACAAACTGGCACAGTGCACTCTGTACTGGATGTAGCAGCAGGTACCAATAACATACACAACAGTAAATTATGGGGAGTAGATTTGCACCAAGCTCATACTAATGACAGCCACACTCAAGAGCAATACTGAAATGTCACTGCATGAAGTGCAGAACTAAATTTGGACATGAGGGGTTCCTATCTTGCCTGACATAAAAAACGCAAATAAAGGTGAATAACACCATAAATACACCGTTTAAGCACCTCTACATATAGCAGGTTTCCTTAGTAACAGTAATAGTTCAATTTTTTCTTAATATGTGGAGGACATAATGGGGTCCCATAAACTAGTACAGTTTCTCTAGTCAAAACTCTTTGATTATTACAATAGTAAAGACTAACTCTAAAAGCTATCATTCATTTCACTTGGAGCAGTTCATAAATTACTGTGCGAGACAAAGAAATACCACACTGGGCTTAATTAACTTCAAAAAAGGAACCATTCATGATAAAAACCAAAACCACACTATGAAACTTCCTGGCAGATTAAAACTGTGTGCCCGACCGAGACTCGAACTCGGGACCGTTGCCTTTCGCGGGCAAGTGCTCTACCAACTGAGCTACCGAAGCACGACTCACGCGCGGTACTCACAGCTTTACTTCTGCCAGTATCCGTCTCCTACCTTCCAAACTTTACAGAAGCTCTTCTGCGAACCATGCAGAACTAGCACTCCTGAAGAAAGGATACTGCGGAGACATGACTTAGCCACAGCCTGGAGGAATGTTTTCAGAATGAGATTTTCACTCTGCAGCGGAGTGTGCACTGATATGAAACTTCCTGGCAGATTAAAACTGGCAAAGGTCCCGAGTTCGAGTCTCGGTCGGGCACACAGTTTTAATCTGCCAGGAAGTTTCATATCAGCGCACACTCCGCTGCAGAGTGAAAATCTCATTCTGAAAACCTCACTAGTTTTGAAAATGAGCGTAATTTCACTTCTAACATTACTATCGTAAATCTGTTCATTAAAGATTTGTATGTATTTGCCTTTTAATCAACTGTGAAGCAGTTATTCTAGACAATAATATTTACACAATCTTGCACTGTAATCCTAGAAAACTATATTTTATAATAAACTATGTATACTTCAGCAAAAACCTACCCAACTTCACTTGTGTGGTTTTGGCTTTAACTTTTACTACTCCTTTTACTTTAATCACTTTTAAGCACATGAATTCAGTAAGTGTTCATTTAAATCAGGATACTTGGTTTTAGTAGCACTTAGACGAGGAGTCTGTGTAGGTTCGTGATCAGAATTGAAATTATGATTCCGAGCACGAATTTAGGTTTTATATGGGCATTATTGAGACAACAAACAGCACACAAATTAACTGGTCAATATCCATATACGTGACCTAACTAACCTAAGGACATCACACACATTCATGCCCGAGGCAGGATTCGAACCTGCGACCGTAGCAGTCGCACGGTTCCGGACTGCGCGCCTAGAACCGCGAGACCACCGCGGCCGACTGAAGTTAGTGAAACAGAGGCGAAGAGTGGTATAAAATTTTTTCTTGGGGTCGGATTTTCAACGTATTACAGCTATCCCATTATGCCGTGAAAACCAAATAATAGCCAGACCCACATCCGAGGCAAATCCCTTATAATGCAGCTTTCAGTTGCCTCTCTTAGCAACGCCGAAGTGTACCGTGCTAAGACTAGCCACATACTGCCTGCCTTTCACAAAAAGGAACTGCTCAGTTTGACCGCCAAATCCACCTTTTACATCGCGCCATGCCACTTCCGTTGCGGAGGGACCTCCCCACAGCGTTTACACGTTACAAATACAAGTACCCTAAGCATGAACCAGCTTTTTACAGACAAAAAATTGTTCAAATGGCTCTGAGAAATATGGGACTTAACATCTGAGGTCATCAGTCCAATAGAACTTAGAACTACTTAAACCTAACTATCCTAAGGCATTACACACACCCATGCAAGACGCAGATCTACTTCTAATCGATATAAGTGTTACAAATGGACGAAAATTCTGGGAGGTTGTGTTAAAGTAAAGCCTCCGCATTTTTTTTCTGTTGTCAATAGCAGTTGAGGTATTACGTGTCATACATATCACTCCGTCTGACGTCGCCACAAGCTGCAGATCTCTGCCGCTAGAGAGCTACGAGTTGCAGCATGTAACAATGGCGTTGCGTAACGCTGCTATTTCGGTGCATAAGAAACAGAGTCCTGTAATCGAGTTTTTAACCTCAGAAAACGTGCCTGTAACTGAACCAGCAGTTTGAAGAAGGGAACAAGCGCCAAAAAACTGATTTTTTCCGCCAAAGATGTGTTAGCATATAGATGCACATTGTAGCTATAAAAAGGAAACCAAAAACCACTAATATGCCGCCTTAATAGGACTTGGAAACATTCGTTAGTTTGAAGAAGGGAACATATCCCAGTTGCGCGTTCGTTCACCCTCAACCATGGTGGTTGTATCCGCTGTTCAATTGCTTAAAGCCTCGTTTTCACAATGCATCGGGGTATTATTTTGTGTTTAATGACACGTCAGATATCTAGGTTTAGATAGTCTTCATTAAAGGTAAATGAATAATAGACATTGATGCAGTAGTTATCGATATGTAACAAATCAATCTATACTTTTTAAAAAGAATTCTACAGATCTTTTTAGGCCCCGTAACTCTATAATTTAACATTTTTGAATCGGAGCCATAATTTTTTATTTATTTAAGTGAAACAGATTTTTGCAGTGGATGTTTTTTTATCATGTTCGCCATCTTGGATCAAGTTTCATGAAACAACCCCTTCTCGATAAAGTTTGCCACACTTACCTGAAAGTTGCGTCTGTGTTATCCGACGATTTTCTCTAGTGAGTTCATCAGCCAGATTCCGATGAGTCTCGTCGATTGCGCCGTGCGGGATTAGCCGAGCGGTCTAGTAGTGTGTAAGCTTAGGGACTGATGACCTTAGCAGTTAAGTCCCATAAGATTTCACACACACTTTTTTTTCGTCTATTGCCGTACGCGGTCATCCACTTCAAGCTTCGTCACACATGCTGAGATTAACACCACTGTATCCTTCATTATGAGCACAAACAACCCAACATCGTACATTACCGATGTCGATACAATCATCGCCGTAAACGCTTGCATTCTTCTATGGATTTCAATTGAATCGGTAATTCGAAGAAGGGAACGAATTCAAAACCTGCGTTTGTTTGGAAATACAAGAAACTTTCTCCTGTTCTTATTTTTAATTTTTGTCTTAAACAAGCAGTTATACGCGATTATTTATATTAACGTCCTACCTCAGTACCTAGGAAAGACGAATTGATTTGTCCTGGAGGAGGCATTACGATATTAGCAACATAAGATTAGTTCGCTTCTTCAAAGTGATTATGAGATGGATGGCTCTGAGCACTATGGGACTTAACATGTGAGGTCATCAGTCCCCTGGAACTTAGAACTACTTAAACCTAACTAACCTAAGGACATCACACACATCCATGCTCGAGGCAAGATTCGAATTTGCGACCGCAGCAGTCGCGCCGGTTCGGACTGAAGCTCCTACAACCGCTCGGTCAAAGTGGCCGGCTATTGATTATGAATTAGGCATTAAAACTTCTTTTACAACACCAAAGACTCATACTACAACACATACAGGAAATGCCTATACTTCTCACATGTTTTGAAAGCGCTATCTGTGAAAATTAATCTGAAACTGATCTGTTTTTCACAATCTCCGTCCTCTGCAGAGTAGCTGTTGTTGGTCACATCAACACTTCTTCACAAAATTATCTATGCACGTATACTGTAGAGCGTATATAACTATCAGGCGTACATGATGGATCTTTATGCCTTGTATCGGAATTTTCCACTGTAGGCTACGCATTTTTGTTGGAAAGTGGGGCACTCCCGTGTTGTTATTTTGCAGCAAGGACATGTTTTTCACCACAACATCAGCGAACTCAGATGCAATTAGATAACCGTTAGGTAAGAAATATTCTAATTGCCTGTACTCGTAAATCGTAAATGACGACTTTTCTAGGCACTATGTAGATTTTTTGTTGACTTAGAACACCAGTTCTTGAACTCTGTGGTTCTTTGAGCAGCAATTTGAGTAACATTGAATACTATTTTCCTTGAGTATTGGTTTAAACAGTTAAAAATTCGTTATCATTCACGTTAAAAATCTGGTTAACGTTCACGTTCCCCACTTTCTATTTACTATAAGCATAACCCGCGGTATTACAGAAAGATACCTGTTCAAAAATTTAAAAATATTAATTAGTTTTGGAAATATATAGACTCTCTGAAAAAAAGGCGCTCGCGATAATTGGCTAGATCTTCTCAGCAGATGGCCCTACAGTAACAGTTTTGGGCTTATTTCCTTCGCAAAGAGATGTGCTACCATGTTATTAAATAATTTTTACGATTTTATTAATTGTAAGTACCAAAAACGATTTACAAAAACTTGCAGTTTTGTTAGTTATATTTTTTAACTAATTGTCTCAACTTTTATTTTATAAAAATAACTTTTAAGGAATGAAGTTGATGAAATTTTTTCACCAATTTTAAAGAAAAGTTTTCTTTTTTACGACCTTCTAGAGCCAAGAAACACCCCCTTTTTTTAAAAAAATGTCTAGTGGACGTAATTGCCATTTTACAGAGGTATTCCCTGTGGAGTTCAATATTGAGTACTTACGTTTAAAAAAAAACTTTGACTTGTTTAACTGATTGATAGTATTAGAAACTGAGTAATGAAGTGAAACGTTCTAGCAGTAAAGTGTGTCAGCTGGAGCGGATGGCGAAGTGGGGGAAACCGGCGCGCCCTCGCTCTGAAAACTGATTCTAAACCATCCGCGCTTACATAATCTGTGTCTAGCCTTCTCGACCACGTACAAAAATCCTTTTGTACTTACTCTAGGATAAACTGGCGAGATAAGCACGAATGTTATATTTGTTACACAAAAAAAGTTCTGCAGAGACCTTTCCTACACAATGACCCCATACACAAATATTTTGTCAACTTATTATTGCAACAATGTGTAACAATACATTATGCAACCGAGTAAAGTTTCACAGTGACGTAATTGTCGGGGCACAAAGTTTCAAATACCGGCTACATGGCCATTGTTCGGCCTTCACAGCTGAGCTCTTTGCCCTCTACCAGGCTGTTCTTTACGTCTGCCGCCACCGACATTCTGTTTATGTCATCTGCTCCGATTCTCTGAGCGCCATCCAGAGCCTCAGTGATTCGTATCCGGTTCACCCTTTCGTGCACCGGATCCAACGCTCTCTTCAGCAGCTGGTGGACGACGGTTCCTGGCCATGTCGGTATCCCTGGGAACGAAGCTGCAGATGCCGCGGCCAAGGCTGTGGTCCTCCAGCCTCGGACGGCTTCTAGTTGTGTCCCTTCATCAGATTGTAGCACGGTCATTTGTCGGCGCATTTTATCGCTGTGGTATGCCGATTAGGCTGCACTTAGGGACAACAAGCTTCGGGCCTTGAAACCTCTTCCCGCAGCTTGGACGTCCTCCTCACGTCCTTCTCGGCGGGAGGAGGTCGTTGTTGACCAGGCTACGAATTGGACACTGCCAGTTCAGCCAACGCCATCTGCTGACGTCAGCGCCGTCGCCGTTCTGTCCATGTGGGCAATTGCTGACGGTCCGCCACATTTTAACGTCCTGTCCGGATTTTACTACGCTGCGTCTTGATCTTGGCCTGCCATGTACTCTGGATGCCATTTTAGCGGATGACCCAGGAGCTGCTGCTCGCGTTCTTCGTTTAATCAACTTGACACACCTGTCTAAGAACGTTTGATTATGCTGTAGTTTTTTAATCCTATGCCTGTTAATACGTCTTTTATAGTGTTGTCCCTTTTAGTTGCTGTTTTAACCTTGTGCCTCGCGGTGCATTCCTAAATTAGTCAGGGCGCTAATGACCATTGTAGTTGTGCGCCCTAAAACCACAAAAAAAAAACAATGACGTAAAATAATGAAAAATATGTGTGCAGGATTTTCATGTGGTAAATATCCGGGTGGAATTTATTCGTGTAAAAATCATGCGTGGATAGACTATCTATTTTAACTGTCCCTGAATCCTACATCGTCATATTTCAAAAAGTTAACGTTCACCAAAAGTTATAAAAATATCTCACTATTTGTAGTTCACGTACATTTTGTAACACACTGATCACTATTTCGTAAATTATTCACAAAACAGTTTCATTTCCGGACTATAAATATCAAAGATTATGCAACTGCGTGCTGTTTAGAATCAGTTTTCGTAGCGAGTGCGCGCTGCTTCTTCCCATTACACCGTTCACTACAGCTGGAGCAGTTCGCGCTTAGATGCTTTACTTTACTGCCCAGTTACTAACACTAAAAATCAATTAAACATATCCTAGTATTCGTGTCAAAATCAAGCGTAGATAGACTATCTATTTTAACTGTCCCCCATTCATTGCATCAATTTTGAATGCTAAATGCCTTCATTTTATTTTTAAAGAACTACCTTGGCTCCAGAGGGTCGTAGAAATTTTTTTTTAAATTCATGAGAAAATGTTAGTGTCTTTCTTTAAAATTTAAGTACACACAAAAAAAGAATTGAAATAGTTAAAATAATAATACTCCCAAGAGAACTGCAAGTTTTTTGAAGTAATTTTTTGATCCTTGCAGTTAATAAAATCATAAGAAAATATTTATTAGCGTGGTAGTAAAATTCTCTGCGAAGGAAAGAAGCCTAAAACCGTTGCACTAGAGCCAATTACGGTATCAAAAAATCGATGCCTCCAAAAATAATAAACATTTTTTAATTTTTCAAGCAGATACTTTTTTGACACACTGCAGATTACGCTTACTGTAAATAGCATGTACGGAAACGTGAATGTTAATGAGGTCTTTAACATAAATGTTAACGATATTTTAACGGTGTTTTCGGCAACGTAACAAATCAGGCGATACTTCTAAAAAAAAAAAATCAATAGATCTTTTAAAGCCCTACAGTTTTCTCCTTTAACATTTTTCGAACTCAGTTTATTTACTTAAGAAAACCAGATTTTTACAACTTTGCTGATTTTTTTTTGGCCACGTTCGCCATTTTGGATCGAGTTCCATGAGACATAAAATCTATTTAAATTTTCTTGTCATATACGCTCATTTTTTCGTTTCCAGGTAATAATTTTTTTTCGAATTTAACATTAGGCCATCGCAGAATGCTTGGACTACATCCCGAGATCGTTGCAGAACTGTGGTACAGAAAATAGAGAAGATTAGACATGTGTCAACAATTTGTTTTGTATTTTGAGCCTGAGAGTGATGGGTTCCATAATAACACTGTGACAGGTGATGAAAGTTAAGTTCACCATTTGGACCACGAAAGCAAGAGAGCATCCATCAATGGAGTTACACCTCAAAGGACTACTGAAAGCAAAAATGTTCAAGTCCATGTCACAGCAGCAAAATCATGTTCATGGAGTTCTGGGAAGGTGTGGTGCATTTGGAATTTATGCCTTACGGCGCTACCACACACTCTGCAAGGTACTGCAAGACCCCTCATAAAACTGAAAGCACGGATACAAAGAGATCGTCCACACATGGGGCACCCTATCCTTCAGCATTATAATGCCAGACCACACACGTCAGCTGCGACATCTGCAACAATCCATTGCCTCGGGTTCACTGTCATCGATCATCCTCCATACAGTCCCGACTTGGCCCCATCCGATTTTCACACGTTTCCAGAACTTATAGGACACCTTCGGGGGCTTCTGCTTGATAGTGATGAAGCGGTGAAAGCAGAAGTGAGATTGTGGCTCCGTCAACGAAGTCAAACATTGCACAGTGACGGTGTCAACAAACTGGCCTCTTACTGGGAGAAAGGCGTTCGTCTCCAGGTAACTATGTTGAGAAATGAATATCTAGATATGAAGAATATGGATGAAGAAGGTTAATAAAGTTTGTTTTGTCTAAAAAGGTTTGAGAGTTTTCACATAAAAAATTCGAATCACGCCCTCGTAGTAGACCAACTGAAATGTAGAGTGCTCTTAACCAGCGGCACAGGGTCGGGAACACTGTCGAAAGTCATTATAGGAAACTAAAGTCTTCAACAAATCAAAAACATCCGAACGTATTCTTTCTGTTAACTAAACTGAAGAAGAAAGCAGTAAGTGCTGTATTTGACATTGCAAAAGATTCCATTGACCTTCTTTCTCATAAAAAAAAGACTGCCCAGGTTCGTGTAGGACTCACGCACTGACGGTTCCTTGAGACTTAACTGTACAGACAGTTAAACGCATTTCTGGAATCGAGAGCCTGATATCGAAAGTAATACCGGCACAATATCGGCCCCAGGGATTCCAGAATTTTCGAGAATGTTTTGATTTCAATGTGACAAAGTCATGCAGGAGGCAGATAGGTATTGCTATAATAATCAATAGTTCTTCATTCAGGCTGACTGGGCCACAATGGTAAAAATCAAACATCATGCAAGGAATGACTTTATTGCTCATATGACGCGCTTCGGAATATACAGATCATGAGATATCCAGCAGCGATTGCTTTTCAAATTGTACGTGAGACAAACATTCGCAGATTCCTGGATATCTGATGATTAAATTACGAAACACGTCATATGAGCAATAAAGTCATTTCTTGCCTGATGTCTGACTTTTAACTAATGTGACCCAGTCAGCCTGAATGTATAAATACTGATAGTTTTAATTTCAAGTTTGACTTGGGATAACAAATGACAAAAGAAAGATTTTTGGTGTGATATAATTGCGAATTAATGTTGGATTTTTTCCTTTACTTATACTATTCGATCTTGCTTTTTCCGAATTTCTCGGTTCTAGGTCAAAAGGAAGTACCCTATAGGTTTTGATGAGTTTGTATCAAAATATGTGTCGTGAATGGCCATATATTTTGATTGCACTGACTTAAAAACTTCAATGTTTTATACCGGCAAGTAACCATAAACCTCAGCATGTGACGTAGACTTAAACTGGGTACGTCTACCGACATACATGCAGACCGACCGACAACAATGCGATCATATAAGCGTTCCATTTTGGCCTGTTGAGATACGGAACCCTAAAAACAGGTACATAAATCATGACAAAACGATAATAGTCATTATTAAAACATGTAACGTTCCGGGGGATTTAATAAGATGTTTCAAATATCTGGCTTCCTTACAGATAATGAGTGAGAAATTAAAATTCATAAAATGAGACAAAAAGTTTAATCGTTTGCTGCAGTAACGTTGAGAACGAAAAAAAGTAAAAAAAAAATAATAATAGAAAGTTACATTCAGAGAAGCGTAAAATGCGCTAAGTGCACAGCCAGTCATAAGCCTGGATAAATGTGAAAGGATGTTCCTGTTACTAAAACGGTAGGAAAATCCAAAGCGAAAATATTTGTGGTCGGAAACAGCACGTTGATGTCATGGGTTGCAAAATCATCGACACCGCTGCTTCCTCCGCACCATTCCAGTTACTTCTAGAGGAAAAAGTACGCTAACAATATGTTTATCCGGCGTTTTTTTTTTTTTCTAGAAATGATTGAAAGGGTTGATGAGGAGCAGGTAGTGGACGAGATGCCCTAGCTCCGGGACTGTAAGTATTGAAACCCTTTTGGACTTATGTACGTGTATGTATGTTTATTTATAATCTAATGATACTTCCTACATGTTACAGTTGATTTTGATGATGAGATGAACTTTATTTTCAGGTCTGCTCTAGATAGTGTATTTACATTTTTAGCAGGACAGATGGCCTAGTGTAAGTGAATGTTACTTTGTTTCTCTTACTTCACGATTTTTTTTTATTTTTCTTAGGATTATATTGCTTAGGACCTCTCTTAGATTTGGAAACAGCTAGTTTCTTAATGTATCTACGAAACCCAGATGCATTGTGTTCTTGTAGCTTGGGCCTATTTCTCTATGTCTTCTAACAACGGGTCAAGAAGAAATCACAGCGCAATTTGTAAGTATTTGGCAGGCTAGTTTTTCTGACACTTCTGTGATTTTAAATAAACTTGTTGAGAGACAAGTACGCCCGTTTGCAAAATGTAAGGACGAAAGTACCTTTTGCAAAATGTGTCACTGCCAAGTAACATGGCTCGATGAAACTTGGAGCATACACAAAACTGCTAGCGTATAGCGCAGAAGATCTGAAAGAAATAGAGCATGACACGAACAGAAATGATGCTTTTATTCAAAGACAGTAATTACACTGAAGTCATGGGATGTTTGTCCCCTGGACAGTGCAAAGGGCAGGACATGGTTCTTATTAGGGTGTGCGATCGCTACGCACGGCAGTGCATGCCGGGGAACATGCTCGCATGCTGATCACAATGTCGGTAGGTTCTTGTTCTCGGCGTTCCATTCCTTCACCAGCGCGCTTGACAACGGCTGCAAGAGGTCTCCCCAGCGCATCGCGCTAGTGCCCGATAGTATTCAAGACGGGGCGGGGGAGAAGCAGCTCAGTCATTCGACGAATATTCTCACATTCCAAGACGCCTCTGCCTGCGCTGTTCGAAGCGGTCGCGAATTTTCATACGTAAAAAAGAAGCCATAGCGAATTCATCGCTGAAAAGATGCACATGGCCAAGGAGTACAATGTCACAATAACAGTGACACTATACTCTTTCGCCATACGCATCTTTCGAGAGAGGCATTGGGCCCTAATTTCAGTTTTACATCAGCATCGAGCTGCGTACGTGGAGGAGCCCTCAGAATGAGAGGATATTAGGCGAACGGACTGGCGTGCCCCTTCCTTTGACTTAAATCCTGTCGAGTACATGTGGGATGCGTTGGGGAGACTTAATCGTAGAATGACTACACGCACGAACAATCATCCAGGAGTTGTGGACCGCGCTGCTGGAGGAATGGAACGCCCTGCCACAAGAACAGCATACCCACCCTGTGGCCAACGTGGGAGCACTTCGCAGAGCATGCACTGCCGTTCGCAGCCACACCCTATTAAGAACCATGGCCCGCATTTTGTAATGCCCAAGGTGCCATCATAAATCGCGATGAGTTCAGTGCAGTTATTTTGTTTTTCTTCGTGCATTTCTTTCAGTTACCTTCTGTACTATACTGTGGCAGGTCTCTCTCTGTAGGGTCCAACTTTCATCGAGCTATGTTACTAGTCAGAAACACACACTACTGGCCATTAAAATTGCTACACCACGAAGACGACGTGCATTCACACAAGGTTTGCGCCGGTGGCGACACCTACAAAGTGCTGACATGAGGAAAGTTTCCAACCGATATCTCATACACAAACAGCAGTTGACCGGCGTTGCCTGGTGAAACGTTGTTGTGATGCCTCGTGTAAAGAGGAGAAATGCGTACCATCACGTTCCCGACTTTGATAAAGGTCGGATTGTAGCCTATCGCGATTGCGGTTTATTGTATCGCGACATTGCTGCTCGCGTTTGTCGACATCCAATGACTGTTAGCAGAATATGCAATCGGTGGGTTCAGGAGGGTAATACGGAACGCCGTACTGGATCCCAACGGCCTCGTAACACTAGCAGTCGAGATGACAGGCATCTTATCTGCGTGGCTGTAACGGATCGTGCAGCCACGTCTCGATCCCTGAGTCAACAGATGGGGACGTTTGCAAGACAACATACATCTGCACGAACAGTTCGATGACGTTTGCAGCAGCATGGACTATCAGCTCGGAGACCAAGGCTGCGGTTACCCTTGACGCTGCAACAAAGACAGGAGCGCCTGCGATGGTGTACTCAAGGACGAACCTGGGTGCTCGAATGGCAAAACGTTATTTTTTTCGGATGAATCCATGTTCTGTTTACAGCATCATGATGGTCGCATCCGAGTTTGGCGACATCGCGGTGAACGCAAATTGGAAGCGTGTATTCGTCATCACCATGCTGGCGTATCACCCGGCGTGATGGTATGGGGTGCCATTGGTTACCCGTCACGGTTATCTCTTGTTCGCATTGATGGCACTTTGAACAGTGGACGTTACATTTCAGATGTGTTACGATCCGTGGCTCTACCACTCATTCGATCCCTGCGAAACTCCACATTTCACCATGATCGCAGTTCGTAGTAATAGACGGCAAATCATCGAGTAAAACTGAAGTGATATCAGGTGTTCCCCAGGGAAGCGTCCTGGGACCTCTACTGTTCCTGATCTATATAAATGACCTGGGTGACAATCTGAGCAGTTCTCTTAGACTGTTCGCAGATGATGCTGTAATTTACCGTCTAGTAAGGTCATCCGAAGACCAGTATCAGCTGCAAAGCGATTTAGAAAAGATTGCTGTATGGTGTGTCAGGTGGCAGTTGACGCTAAATAATGAAAAGTGTGAGATGATCCACATGAGTTCCAAAAGAACTCCGTTGGAATTCGATTACTCGATAAATAGTACAATTCTCAAGGCTGTCAATTCAACTAAGTACCTGGGTGTTAAAATTACGAACAACTTCAGTTGAAAGGACCACATAGCTAATATTGTGGGGAAGGCGAGCCAAAGGTTGCGTTTCATTGGCAGGACACTTAGAAGATGCCACAAGTCCACTAAAGAGACAGCTTACACTACACTCGTTCGTCCTGTGTTAGAATATTGCTGCGCGGTGTGGGATCCTTACCAGGTGGGATTGACGGAGGACATCGAGAGGGTGCAAAGAAGGGCAGCTCGTTTTGTATTATCGCGTTATAGAGGAGAGAGTGTGGCAGATATGATACACGAGTTGGGATGGAAGTCATTACAGCATAGACGTTTTTCGTCGCGGCGAGAGCTTTTTACGAAATTTCAGTCACCAACTTTCTCTTCCGAATGCGAAAATATTTTGTTGAGCCCAACCTACATAGGTAGGAATGATCATCAAAATAAAATAAGAGAAATCAGAGCTCGAACAGAAAGGTTTAGGTGTTCGTTTTTCCCGCTCGCTGTTCGGGAGTGGAATAGTAGAGAGATAGTATGATTGTGGTTCGATGAACCCTCTGCCAAGCACTTAAATGTGAATTGCAGAGTAGTCATGTAGATGTAGATGTAGATGTAGAATACACGACCGCATATTGCAGATCCTGTACGGGCCTTTCTGGATAAAGAAAATGTTCGACTGCTGCCCTGGCCAGCACATTATCCAGATCTCTCACCAAATGTAAACGTCTGGTCAATGGTGACCGAGCAACTGGCTCGTCACAATACGCCAGTCACTACCCTTGATGAACTGTGGTATGGTTTTGAAGCTGCATGGGAAGCTGTACTGTACACGCTATCCAAGCTTTGTTTGACTCAATGCCCAGGCGTATCAAGGCCGTTATTACTGCCAGAGGTGGTTGTTCTTGGTACTGATTTCTCAGGATCTATGCACCCAAATTGCGTGAAAATGTAATCACATGTCAGTTCTAGTATAATATATTTGTCCAATGAACACCCGTTTATCATCTGCATTTTTTCTTGGTGTAGCAATTTTAATGGCCAGTAGTGTATGATGCGAAACTTTCATCTTTCAGTTCCGCTCGGTGTATGTTGCTATGTTCGTTTCGTATGGACGTTTAACCACGGCGACAGATATGGCATTGAGAGGCTTCTGGAATTGCCCGAGGGGAAATCATAGAGCTTGACTTGTATGGAGAGAGCATTCGGACGTGCAGAACAAAATTTTTGTTACCACATGCATTGACTCCAAAAGTCAGATGACTAGGATGCTGTGCAAGGCTTCTTCGTAAGTGTTCTGCACGCTTTGAATGTCATTATATCTCTAGTGCAGACAGATCCCGTTTAAAAGTAAGCGTTTCATAGGCATCCTAACTATATGGGTTAGACATCTGGAAACAACACGGCTTAGACCTGTGAAGAGAGACACATGAGCATCTCGCTTGCTTTCAATGTGGCATATTTTGATACCGATTAGAAAAAGAAAAGGTATCCATCGACTTTGTTTTAAGGGTTTATTCTGCTCTTTATCGCTTTGGCGTGTCTCTGCTTTCATAAATAGTGTTGCGTTGTCATTGCAAATTTGCTTCCTAGTAGGCCAAACTGAAAGTGTCCCGAAAACTTTGAATCTGGAAAAAAAACAGCGATTTATCTCGCTTCGAAATATTTTTGGGCACAAAATTGTTCCGTTTTCCGTTACTGGTACCATCTTCTTGATCTTCGTTCATCCTTGTTGTTGTTGTTGTGATGTTCAGTCCTGAGACTGGTTTGATGCAGCTCTCCATGCTACTGTATCCTGTGCAAGGTTCTTCATCTCCCAGTACCTACTGCAACCTACATCCTTCTGAATCTGTTTAGTGTATTCATCTCTTGGTCTCCCTCTACGATTTTTACCCTCCACGCTGCCCTACAATACTAAATTGGTGATCCCTTGATGACTCAGAACATCTCCTATCAACCGATCCCTTCTTCTGGTCAAGTTGTGCCACAAACTTCTCTTCTCCCCAATCATATTCAATACTTCCTCATTAGTTATGTGATCTACCCATCTAATCTTCAGCATTCTTCTGTAGCAACACATTTCGAAATCTTCTGTTCTCTTCTTGTCCAAACTATTTATCGTCCATGTTTCACATCCATACATGGCTACACTCAGTACAAATACTTTCAGAAAAGACTTCCTGACACTTAAATCTATACTCGATGTTAACAAATTTCTCTTCTTCAGAAAAGCTTTCCTTGCCATTGCCAGTCTACATTTTATATCCTCTCTACTTCGACCATCATCAGTTATTTTGCTTCCCAAATGGCAAACTCCTTTACTACGTTAAGTGTCTCACTTCCTAATCTAATTCCCTCAGCATCACCCGACTTAATTCGACTACATTCCATTATCCTCGTTTTGCTTTTGTTGATGTTCATCTTATATCCTCCTTTCAAGACACTGTCCATTCCGTTCAACTGCTCTTTCAAGTCCTTTGCTGTCTCTGACAGAATTACAATGTCATCGGCGAACCTTAAACTTTATGTTTCTTCTCCATGGATTTTAATACCTACTCCGAATTTGTCTTTTGTTTCCTTTACTGCTTGCTCAGTATACAGATTGAATATCATCGGAGATACGCTACAACCCAGTCTCACTCCCTTCCCAACCATTAATTTCCTTTCATGCCCCTCGACTCTTATAACTGCCATCTGGTTTCTGTACAAATTGTAAATAGCCTTTCGCTCCCTGTATTTTACCCGTGCAACCTTCAGAATTTGAAAGAGGATATTCCAATCTATATTGTCAAAAGCTTTCTCTAAGTCTAAAAATGCTAGAAACGTAGATTTTTATTTCCGTAATCCATTTTCAAAGATAAGTCGTAGGGTCAGTATTGCCTTATGTATCCCAATATTTCTACGGAATCCAAACTGATCTTCTCCTAAGGTCGGCTTTTGCCAGTTTTTCTATTCGTCTGTAAAGAATTCGCGTTAGTATTTTGCAGCCGTGACTTATCAAACTGATTGCTCGGTAATTTTCATATCTGTCAACACCTGCTTTCTTTGGGATTCGCCCTTAGAGAAACTAAAATACTGATGGCATATAATCATTCACCGAGTCATAGGAACTTTGGTTACAATGAGGCGACAACAGTTATTAGATAGCGTTATGGACATATACAAATCGCGATAGTGTCGCGAACATAAAGTACTTAAAAGGGCAGTGCACTGGCGGAGATGTCATTTGTACTCAGGAGATTCACATGAAAAGGTTTCCGACGAACTGCTCAGATTGTCACCCAGGTCATTTATATAGTTCAGGAACAGCAGAGGTCCCAGGACGCTTCCCTGGGGAACACCTGATATCACTTCAGCTTTACTCGATGATTTGCCGTCTATTACTACGAACTGCGACCTTCCTAACAGGAAATCACGAATCCAGTCGCACAACTGAGACGATACTCCATAGGCTCGCAGCTTGATTAGAAGTCGCTTGTGAGGAACGGTGTCAAAAGCTTTCCGGAAATTCAGAAATACGGAATCAACCTGAGATCCCCTGTCGATATCGGCCATTACTTCGTGCGAATAAAGAGCTAGCTGCGTTGCACAAGAACGATGTTTTCTGAAACCATGCTGATTACATATCAATAGTTCGTTCCCTTCGAGGTGATTCATAATGTTTGAATACAGTATATGCTCCAAAACCCTACTGCAAACCGACGTCAATGATATAGGTCTGTAGTTCGATGGATTACTCAGACTACCCTTCTTAAACACTGGTGCGACCTGCGCAATTTTCCAATCTGTAGGTACAGATCTATCGGTGAGCGAGGGGTTGTATATGAGTGCTAAGTAGGGAGCTAGTGTATCAGCGTAAACTAAAAGGAACCTAATCGGTATACAATCTGGACCTGAAGACTTGCCCGTATCAAGTGATTTGAGTTGCTTTGCAACCCCTATGGTATCTACTTGTAAGAAACTCATGCTAGCAGCTGTTCGTGTTTCAAATTCTGGAATACTCCATTTGTCTTCCCTGGTGAAGGAATTTCGGAAAACTGCGTTCAATAACTCCTCTTTAGCGGCACAGTCGTCGGTAACAGTACCATCGGCACTGCGCAGCGAAGGTATTGACTGCGCCTTGCTGCTTGTGTACTTTGCATACGACCAGAATTTCTTCGGATTTTCTACCAAATTTCGAGACAATGTTTCGTTGTGGAACCTTTTAAAGGCATCTCTCATTGAAGTACGTGCCAAATTTCGCGCGTCTGTAAATTTTAGCCAATCTTCGGGATTTCGCGTTCTTCTGAACATCGCATGCTTTTTCCGGTGCCTCTGCAACAGCGTTCGGACCTGATTTGTGTATCATGGGGGATCAGTTCCATCTCTTACCAATTTATGAGGTATGAATCTCTCAATTGCTGTTGCTACTATATCTTTGAATTTGAGTCACATCTTGTCTACATTTGCATAGTCATTTCGGAAGGAATAGAGATTGTCTCTTAGGAAGACTTCTAGTGACACATTATCCGCTTTTTTAAATAAAATTATTTTGCGTTTGTTTCTGGTGGATTTGGAAGAAACGGTATTGAGCCTAGCTACAACGACCTTGTGATCACTAATCCCTGTATCAGTCATGATGCTCTCTATCAGCTCTGGATTGTTTGTGGCTAAGAGGTCAAGGGTGTTTTCGCAACCATTTACAATTCGCGTGGGTTCGTGGACTAACTGCTCGAAATAATTTTCGGAGAAAGCATTTAGAACAATCTTGGAAGATGTTTTCTGCCTACCACTGGTTTTGAACAAGTATTTTTGCCAACATATCGAGGGAAGGTTGAAGTCCCCACCAACTATAACCGTATGAGTGGGGTATTTATTTGTTGCGAGACTCAAATTTTCTCTGAACTGTTAGCAACTATATCATCGGAGTCTGGGGGTCGGTAGAAGGAGCCAATTATTAACTTAGTTCGGCTGTTAAGTATAACCCCGACCCATACCAATTCGCACGGAGTATCTACTTCGACTTCACTACAAGATAAACCACTACTGACAGACATAAACACTCCACCACCAATTCTGCCTAATCTATCTTTCCTGAACGCCGTATGAGACTTCGTAAAAATTTCTGCAGAACTTATTTCAGGCTTTAGCCAGCTTTCTGTACCTATAACGATTTCAGCTTATGTGCTTTCTATTAGAGTTTGTAGCTCAGGGGCTTTCCCAACACAACTACAACAATTTACAACTACAATTCCAACTGTTCCTTGATCCAAGCACGTCCTGTATTTACCATGCACCCTTTGAGATTGCAGACCACCCCGTACTTTCCCGAGGCCTTCTAACCTAAAAAACCGCCCAGTCCACGCCACACAGCCTCCGCTACCCGTGTAGCCGCCAGCTGAGTGTAGTGAACTCCTGACCTATTCAGCGAAACCCGAAACCCCACTACCCTATGGCGCAAGTCAAGGAATCTGCAGCCAACACGGTCGCAAAACCGTCTGAGCCTCGGATTCAGACCTTCCACCTGGCTCTGCACCAAAGGTCCGCAGTCGTTTCTGTCAACGATGCTGCAGATGGTGAGCTCTGCCTTCATCTCGTAAGCAAGGCCGGCAGCCTTCACCAAATCAGATAGCCGCTGGAATCCAGAGAGAATTTCCTCAGATCCAAAGCGACACACGTCATTAGTGGCGACATGTGCCACCACCTGCAGCTGGCCGCACCCTGCGCTCTTCATGGCATACGGAAGGACCCTTTCCACATCAGGAATGAGTCCACCCGGAATGCACACGGAGTGCACACTGTATTTCTTCCCCTCCTTAGCCGCCATATCCCTAAAGGGCCTCATTACGCGCCTAACGTTGGAGCTCCCAACTACCAATAAGCCCACCCTCTGGGATTGCCCGGACGTTGAAGGCTTAGAATCATCCTCTGAAACAGGGCAGGCAGCTGCATCTGGCTCAGCCAGAGACAGTGCCTGAAACCTGTTTGTCAGACGCACCGGGGAGGCTTTCCGATCAGCCTCCTGGGGACGTCTTTCGTTGCCTGCCACGCCTTGGAACGACATCCCAATCAACCACAGGCGAGGGCTCAGCGCCACTGCGGGCAGCAACATGGGCAACCACAGTGGCAGACCGATCTGGGAACAGATGGGACGAGGTTAACATCCCTGTGATACCCAAGTCCGGCTCCCCACAGTGGTGCACATTGGCAACAGCCTCAAGCTGCGCGACCGAAGTCGGCGGCGCTTGCGGCTGTGAGCGAAGGGATGCCAACTCAGCCTATTTTAACAACATAATTAAGTTAATATAACAACTTTTTTATTTTTTATTTTTGTTCTTTTTTTAATTTTTTTTCTTAATTTATATCTAAAAATTCCTCATTGGAGTAGAAGGAGTTGTCATTCAGAAATTCTTTTAATTTCTTCTTAAATACTTGTTGGTTATCTGTCAGACATTTGATACTATTTGGTAAATGACCAAAACCTTTAGTGGCAGTATAATTCACCCCTTTCTGTGCCAAGTTAGATTTAATCTTGAATAGTGAAGATCATCCTTTCTCCTAGTATTGTAGTTATGCACACTGCTATTACTTTTGAACTGGGTTTGGTTGTTAATAACAAATTTCATAAGAGAGTATATATACTGAGAAGCTACTGTGAATATCCCTGGATCCTTAAATAAATGTCTGCAGGATGATCTTGGGTGGACTCCAGCTATTATTCTGATTACACGCTTTTGTGCTATAAATACTTTATTCCTCAGTGATGAATTACCCCAAAATATGATGCCATATGCAAGCAAAGAGTGAAAATAGGCGTAGTAAGCTAATTTACTAAGATATTTGTCATCAAAATTTGCAATGACCCTTATTGCATTAGTAGCTGAACTCAAACGTTTCAGCAGATCATCAATGTGTTTCTTCCAATTTAATCTCTCATCAATGGACGCACCTAAAAATTTTGAATATTCTACCTTAGGTATATGCTTCTGATTAAGGTCTATATTTATTAATGGCGTCATACCATTTACTGTACGGAACTGTATGTACTGTCTCTTATCAAAATTCAGTGAGAGTCCCTTTACAAGGAACCACTTAGTAATTTTCTGAAAGACATTATTGACAATTTCATCGGTTAATTCTTGTTTGTCAGGAGAACGTTGTTGCAAATGCATATACATTCAGCGGATTGACTAGTACCACAGCATTTGCCTCATAAATATAGGGCCATACACTCACATAAATTAGTTCTACAATTTTGTTTCTTATTTACTCTATGTCTCGATATTAATCACACTTAAAGCATCTCTTACTAGTATATTAATTGCAATTTGACAGCCTAATACATACCTGATCTGCTCTGACGAATTTCGATATGCATCCGTAGAAATAACGGTTCAGCACCATGCTGTGACTAATAAATAAATGTGTGAAAATGAGTAAATACGTGTATTATCAAAGTTTCCACCTTGGCACAAAATGTAAATAACGACGTCACATCGACGAAACCTGACTGTTAAATCTGATGTAGGCGACATGCGCACCACACTACTTTCGGTCTGTAGATATTGCTCATCTAAGGAGGTCGAGCGATGTGGCGCAATCGTTAGCACTCTGGACTCACATTCTTGAGGACAACGGTTCAGAACCCTCTCTGGCCATCCTGATTTAGGTTTCCGCGATTTCGCTAGATGTCTCTGGGCAAATGCTGGGACAGTTCCTTTCAAAATTATGTGAGTTAACGAGCATTGCTCTCTCATTTAATTAAGTGTATGGCTGAAAGAGTCAGCCTACAGGAATAGTGAAACGAACACTGTCGTCGAGGACCGTGTGTCACAAAGGGCGCAGATTCACCACAGGATGGGGAAACTCACATTGTCTATTGAGGCCTAAGCGCTGTAGTGTGCGAGTGGGACAGACGAGAACCTACGTCATAGAGAAACGCAGTAGAAGGCTTCTGTGGCCAAGGAGATGTAGCAGTGTTAAATATGCCGGACCTAAGATCGTCCATAAAGGGAAACATTTATGAAAACTATTTAATTCTGTAGTAGTATAGGCAATGAAGCCACAGTAATTTTAATCTGCCATACTCCATAAATTTTCGTTGTGATCCAATTAACTTGAGTATTGATCATATCCATAATCGTTTAGGATTTAATGTTAAAATGAAATTCACAAGTTTTGTAACAAAGACCTGAATGCTAAAATCTGAACGCTTTGGTCTATCTTAACGATCGACATTTCACATACAAGTGCATCATTAAATGAAAAATGGTGTAAATATCGACTCTGTAACTTTATTTGTTCAAAAGATATAGTAAATTTAAATTATCAGTATTTTCAGTTAAACATCAGATCATCATTTGCTCCACAAAATACACAATAAACGATGACAGCATGACACCTTCATCAGTCTACTGACTGACTGACTGGTTTGATGCGGTCCGCCACGAATTCCTTTCCTGTGGTAACCTCTTCATCTCAGAGTAGCACTTGCAACCTACGTCCTCAATTATTTGCTTGACGTATTCCAATCTCTGTCTTCCTCTACAGTTTTTGCCCTCTACAGCTCCCTCTAGTACCATGGAAGTCATTCCCTCATGTCTTAGCAGATGTCCTATCATCCTGTCCCTTCTCCTTATCAGTGTTTTCCACATATTCCTTTCCTCTCCGATTCTGCGTAGAACCTCCTCGTTCCTTATCTTATCAGTCCACCTAATTTTCAACATTCGTCTATAGCACCACATCTCAAATGCTTCTATTCTCTTCTGTTCCGGTTTTTCCACAGTCCATGTTTCACTACCATACAATGCTGTACTTCAGACATACATTCTCAGAAATTTCTTCCTCAAATTAAGGCCGGTATTTGATATTAGTAGACTTCTCTTGGCCAGAAATGCCTTTTTTGCCATAGCGAGTCTGCTTTTCATGTCCTCCTTGCTCCGTCCGTCATTGGCTATTTTACTGCCTAGGTAGCAGAATTCCTTAACTTCATTGACTTCGTGACCATCAATCCTGATGTTAAGTTTCTCGCTTTTCTCATTTCTACCACTTCTCATTACCTTCGTCTTTCTCCGACTTACTCTCAAACCATACTGTGTACTCATCAGACTGTTCATTCCGTTCAGCAGATCATTTAATTCTTCTTCACTTTCACTCAGGATAGCAATGACACCTCATTGAATCATTAGGTAATGGAATGTATGTTGTAAAGTTTAGTGCATAATACTAACTTTGTCCTTTATTTATTTATCAGAAAGCACATTGGTGCTTGGCTACTGGCTGTGACATTCAAAGCTAAGAAGGAAACTGTATTAATTTTATGTAAAAGAATTTAACGCTTATTATGTAATGGAGATTATTGTTACTTTATTTAGGACGTGAAAGTGGTCAAGCTTTGACTGTTTAAATATGTTTAAACGTAAAACAGCGTAGAATAAGCAGTAGCCAATCAGATGGCTGGCTTCAGGAAAGGGAACTGCCCAAGTCAGTTGAGTGATATTCGGCGCGCGGGAAACGCGGCCGGGGATGGGCAGAGGGACAATTCGGCTGGAGACACCATAGGGTACAGTTTGGATTGAGATGCGAAAGCAGAGAGTCGGTCCTTAGGCAGTTAGTAAGTGAAACGATTTAGAAAATTTCGCGTTGTATGGTATCGCGGGACTTTGTCCCTGAACGGTGAGTAGCCGCGCGCCTGTTGTGAACTCTTAACTTTTCGTGTAGACAACTTGTATTTCACGATGACATTGTGAATGATAGACTGTGTCAAATGGATATGAACTCGAGGGTGTAACTCTAAATACGACCACTTTCGCTATTAGTTTTTTTCTGAATAAACATTATTCTAACCAAATCGCAACTCTGTGGTCTTCATCATTTATGGGCCTTTAATTTAGTTCCCGATGTTATTATTGCTGTTATTATATGTTATGCTAACTTTGTATTTCGCAAACTTGACATCAGCCAGACAATTTAACCAAAGGGTCACAAGTGTCTAATTTAAGGCGTGTAATGCGACACGTGCGCTTCAACTCCTAGACGAGTTTGAGCCAAGAAATTTCGACGAAGAGGAACCGCATCCCAAGGATGTTAGATCGCAATGACGTCGTCGATTTGGTTCCCATCCTTCCCCAATTTGAGCTTGTTCTTCCTCTCTAATTACCACGCAGTCGATGGGACTGCATATCTACTAGCTTGTCTTCAATTGACTCGTGAACAACACCGACCATTCCTATCCTGCATCGTTACTGGTGACGAGAAATGATGTCTTTCTGCTAACGTAAGGAGAAGAATGGTTTGCGCCCAAACAAAGCAGCAACTCCCTATACAAAGACTGCAACTGCTGTGTTCGGATACATGCTGAGTTGGCATCCCTTCGCTCCCAGCTTCAGGCAGTGTTGGCTTCGGTCACACAGTTTGAGGCTGTTGCCAATGGGCATCACTGTGGGGTTCCGGATGGGGGTTTGTCGGGGACGGACAGCTCGTCCCACGCATCCCCCGATCGGACGACGACTGTGGCTGCCCGGAATACTGCCTACATTGAGGCTGATCCCTCACCTGTGGTAGAGTGGGAGGTTATCTCGAGGTGTGGCAGGGGGCGAAAGACATTCCGGAGGGCTGAACGGAAGGCCTCTCCAGTTTGTCTGACGAACCGGTTTCAGGCTCTGTCTCAGGCTGATACTGATCTTCGGCCGGACATGGCTGCTTGTCCTGTTCCAGAGGTTGCCGCTAAGTCTGCAAGATCCGGGCGGTCGCAGAGGGTGGGCTTACTGGTAGTTGGGAGCTCCAACAGGCGCGTAATGGGGCCCCTTAGGGATATGGCAGCAAGAGAGCGGAAGAAAACTAATGTGCACTCCGTGTGCATATCGGGGAGAGTCATTCCAGATGTGGAAAGGGTCCTTCCGGGTGGCATGAAGCGTACAGAGTGCTCCCATCTGCAGGTGGTCACTCATGTCGGCAACAATGATGTGTGTCGCTATGGATCTCTGGCTTCCGGCGGCTATCTGATTTGGTGAAGACTGCCAGTCTCGCTAGCGGGATGAAAGCAGAGCTCATCATCTGCAGCATCGTCGACAGGACTGACTGCGGACCTTTGGTACAGAGCCGAGTGGAGGGTCTGAATCAGAGGCTGAGACGGTTCTGCCACCGTGTGGGCTGCAGTTTGCTGGACTTGCGCCATAGGGTGGTGGGTTTTCGGGTTCCGCTGGATAGGTCAGGAGTCCACTACACGCAGCAAGCGGCTACACGGGTAGCAGGGGTTGTGTGGCGTGGACTGGGCGGTTTTTTTTAGGTAAGATGGCCTCGGGCAAGTACAGAAAGGGCAACAGTCTCAAAGGGTGTGGGGCAAAGTCAGGACATGCGGGGACCAATCAGCAATCGGTATTGTAATTGTAAACTGTCGAAGCTGCATTGGTAAAGTACCGGAACTTCAAGCGCTGATAGAAAGCACCGAAGCTGAAATCGTTATAGGTACAGAAAGCTGGCTGAAGCCAGAGGTAAATTTTGCCGAAATTTTTACAAAGGCACAGACAGTGTTTAGAAAGGATAGATTGCATGCAACCGGTGGTTGCGTGTTTGTCGCTGTTAGTAGTAGTTTATCCTGTAGTGAAGTAGAAGTGGATAGTTCCTGTGAATTATTATGGGTGGAGGTTACACTCAACAACCGAGCTAGGTTAATAGTTGGCTCCTTTTACCGACCTCTCAACTCAGCAGCATTAGTGGTAGAACAGCTGAGAGAAAATTTGGAATACATTTCACATAAATTTCTCAGCATGTTATAGTCTTAGGTGGAGATTTCAATTTACCAGATGTAGACTGGAACACTCAGATGTTTAGGACGGGTGGTGGGGACAGAGCATCGAGTGACATTATACTGAGTGCACTATCCGAAAATTACCTCGAGCAATTAAACAGAGAACCGATAACATATTGGACCTACTGATAACAAACAGACCCGAACTTTTCGACTCTGTAATCGTAAGGCCGTTGCAGCATCCCTGAATATGGAAGTTAATAGGAATATAAAAAAAAGGGGGGAAGGTTTATCTGTTTAGCAAGAGTAATAGAAGGCAGATTTCAGACTACCTAACAGGTCAAAACGAAAATTTCTGTTCCGACACTGACATTGTTGAGTGTTTATGGAAAAAGTTCAAGGCAATCGTAAAATGCGTTTTAGACAGGTACGTGCCGAGTAAAACAGTGAGGGACGGGAAAAACCCACCTTGGTTCAACAACAAAGTTACGAAACTACTGCGAAAGCAAAGAGAGCTTCACTCCAAGTTTAAACGCAGGCAAAACCTCTCAGACAAACACATGCTAAACGATGTCAAAGTTAGCGTGAGGAGGGCTATGCGTGAAGCGTTCAGTAAATTCGAGAGTAAAATTCTATGTACCGACTTGACAGAAAATCCTAGGAATCACTCAACAGAGGAAAGTCCATTGGACCTGACGGGATACCAATTCGATTCTACAACGAGTACGCGAAAGAACTTGCCCCCCTTCTAACAGCCGTGTACCGCAAGTCTCTAGAGGAACGGAAGGTACCAAATGATTGGAAAAGAGCACAGATAGTCCCAGTCTTCAAAAAGGGTCGTCGAGCAGATGTGAAAAACTATAGACCTATATCTCTGACGTCGATCTGTTGTAGAATTTTAGAACATGTTTTTTTGCTCGCGTATCATGTCGTTTTTGGAAACCCAAAACCTACTCTGTAGGAATCAACATGGATTCCGGAAACAGCGATCGTGTGAGACCCAACTCGCTTTATTTGTTCATGAGACCCAGAAATATTAGATACAAGCTCCCAGGTAGATGCTATTTTCCTTGACCTCCGGAAGGCGTTCGATACAGTTCCGCACTGTCGCCTGATAAACAAAGTAAGAGCCTACGGAATATCAGACCAGCTGTATGGCTGGATTGAAGAGGTTTTAGCAAACAGAACACAGCATGTTGTTATCAATGGAGAGTCGCCTACAGACGTTAAGGTAACCTCTGGCAAGCCGCTGGGGAGTGTTATGGGACCATTGCTTTTCACAATATATATAAATGATCTAGTAGACAATGTCGGAAGTTCCATGCGGCTTTTCACAGATGATGCTGTAGTATACAGAGAAGTTGCAGCATTACAAAATTGTAGCGAAATGCAGGAAGAGCTGCAGCGGATAGGCACTTGGTGCAGGGAGTGGCAACTGACCCTTAACATAGATAAATGTAATGTACTGCGAATTCATAGAAAGAAGGATCCTTTATTGTATGATTATATGATAGCGGAACAAATACTGGTAGCAGTTACTTCTGTAAAATATCTGGAAGTATGGGTGCGGAACGATTTGGAGTGAAATGATCATATAAAATTAATTGTTGGTAAGGCGGGTACCAGGTTGAGATTCATTGGGAGAGTCCTTAGAAAATGTAGTCCATCAACAAAGGAGGTGGCTTACAAAACACTCGTTTGACCTGTACTTGAGTATTGCTCATCACTGTGGGATCCGTACCAGATCGGGTTGACGGAGGAGATAGAGAAGATCCAAAGAAGAGCGGCGCGTTTCGTCACAGGGTTATTTGGTAACCGTGATAGCGTTACGGAGATGTTTAGCAAACTCAAGTGGCAGACTCTGCAAGTGAGGCGCTCTGCATAGCGGTGTAGCTTGCTCGCCAGGTTTCGAGAGGGTGCGTTTCTGGTTGAGGTATCGAAATATTGCTTCCCCCTACTTATACCTCCCGAGGAGAGCACGAATGTAAAATTAGAGAGATTCGAGCGCTCACGGAGACTTTCAGACAGTCGTTCTTCCCGCGAACCATACGCGGCTGGAACAGAAAAGGGAGATAATGACAGTGGCACGTAAAGTGCCCTCCGCCACACACCGTTGGGTGGAGTATAAATGTAGATGTAGATATAGATGTAGACAAAGACCTACGCGCATCCATAAAATATAATTTTCTGCATCTGGTGGTACAGCGACTGTGTAGTGTACTACGAACTATATCCCCGGGATGAAACCACCACTGGTTATTCTCAGTGACTGAGATGTCTTGCAGACGCAGTCCAAGAACGACGACCAGGAAGACAGCGTGAAGTGGTGCTGCTCCACAACAGCCGCCCGCAGTCTGCTAGACTGACAAAAGACGTTATAGAGGATTGGGTTTGGGAAGTCGTTCCACACCCAACTTTTTCACCTGATCTTGTGTCCTCAGATTTTCACCTTTTCCGATCTCTATCGAACAACCTTTCCGGATGAAAATGCACTCCGAACATGGCTCGTCAAGTTCTTCGCCTCAAAACCAAGTGATTTCCACAGTCGCTGTATCGAAAAGTTACACATCGTTTGCAGATTGTTGTAAATAATGAAGGAGAATAAATCATTGGTGACTGAAGTCTCTGTTACGTATATCAGTCGTGTGCGCGTGTTCAGCTTGGAAAAATGCTACGGACTTGTGCACCATTCCAATGTTGTGATATGCACGAGCGGGTAACGGGGGCAAATACGTAATGATTTTCCCGCCGTGGTAGCAGCAGCGGCAGCGCGTTTACCTTCACCTAATCTCCAGTGCCCCCCCTCCCCTCCTGCCTCCATAACGTTGTATTCGGCTTCGGGCGGCCCCTCCTCCCCACCCATCGCTTTCGGTTACCTCCCCTTCCCCCCCGACATCGATCAGTCTGCTGTGTCTGCCGGCCGTACTAGCAGCATTAATCTAGTGCTGGGTGAGTACAGCATTTGGTTTCTTTGCCTTCACGCCAGAAAACCTTCCTGGTTGCTACAATGACTTCACCGTGATCGAGGAAGATTCCTTATCGTCACCTTTATTGGACTGTTGATGGTGTGGGGACAGCAACGAGCCACAAATTTACTTTCAGTTCCTTTATTCAAAGGGTACCGTTACCGGTTTCGAATCGTTGTGATTCATCCTCAGGCAGTTTACACGCTTTCTTTATGACATGTGGTGTGTTTTTTACAGATTAATTGTCTCAACACCATCAAGTCTTCAAACAACAGCCACGGTCTCCATCATGCCATCATATGACATAATTGCATTAATTGGACTGTTTTCTGATCGTATGTGAGCTGCCGGTTACTTTACGAATACGCCACATAATTTTTCTTCGTCTATGATTTAAGCGTTTAGAGCAAAATATGAACTCTAGTCACACTGTCTGCGACCTTCAGAACTACGTAATTGCGGCAGTTAATAACTTAAAGAGAGTTGCCGTAAGTCTGGCCACCATGATATAACAGCAAACATCTTAGACTGTTGATATGGAGGTCTCCGGTTAGGTCTCTGTCATTGGAAAGATGCTATACCGAAAGTGGCGTCCGATGACTGCCAAATAATTTGAAGGTCTCTTCAAGAGAACTTGTCCCTCGATTTCTATGCCAAAGAACTCCACGGCCTAGAATCCCCAAGAGTATTTACATCTTAAAATCTCTAACTTTATCTGGTTGCAAAGCAGAACCCTCCTATATCTACACAAGGTTTTAATTCGTAGCAATATGTAATTTAGCTCTTTGTTGTATGAATCCGCTGCACTTTTCGTACTGAATGTTTTAAATCGTCTCCAGTTCTTTGCCCTATGGCGTAGACGATTGTACGGACGATTATTAGAAGGAGACCTATTTCAGATACGCACACAGACTGGCGATTGCCTCACAAACCTTGAGACGGAATATTCTGAGTTCGTGTTGAGAGTAATATTATCATTACCTGACACGATCAGTCGGTACAACAGGCTATCTCTAATTTTGTCTTGTAATCTTCTTTTGAAAACCAATTTACTTGCCAAGATCGCTACGTACACACAATTACTGGATTATTAGTTTTGTGTTAGCAGAAGAGCCAACACCGTGTTGCGAGAGGAGGTCGAAATGCACGCGTTTTAGCTCACGCAGGCTGGCGTGAGGAGGGAAGAACTATACTGACGTGAGGTCTGGAACATGACAAGGAATGAGAATTCAGAAAGCGGGCGTAATTAAGTTGATACTTACCTTTAATTCATTAATGAAGAACGTCGCTCTTGACGGTACATGATTCGCAATATTTTCTGTTCAGAATACATTCTTGAAGATAGTAATTATAGTAACTGAATATGGCGCCTTGCTAGGTCGTAGCAAATGCCGTAGCTGAACGCTATGCTAAACTGTCGTCTCTGCAAATGAGAGCGTATGTAGACAGTGAACTATCGCTAGCAACGTCGGCTGTACAACGGGGGAGAAAGCCAGGGAGTCTCTCTAGACTAGACCTGCCGTGTGGCGGCGCTAGGTCTGCAATCACTGATAGTGGCGACACGCGGGTCCGACGTATAAAAACGGACCGCGGCCGATTTAAAGGCTACCACCTAGCAAGTGTGGTGTTTGGCGGTGACACCACAATTAGTTTGTCAATATGTACTGCCATCCTCAGATCCGCAACACTGGGCACTGGTAGATACATCGTACAAAGCTTACACCACTCTATCACATGAGGACTATACGATATGCATAAAAGAGTTAAGGATTACGATCACATGCTGGGTGTTCTATCATAAAATATGTACAACTTTTAACATGAATAAGGAATGTATCCGTATATAAACGTATGCGTATTGTATAGCCCTCACATGACAGAGTGATGTAAGCAATGTGTGATGTAGCCACAGCCCGGTTTTATGGATGTAAGAATGGCAAATCATATTGCCGGAACTAGTAATCCAGTAATTGTGTTTTCTTAGCGATCTTGGCAAATAATGTGGATTCCAAAAGAAGACCACAATACAAGTAATATTATAACTAAAGCATCCCTTATAATAGGTAATGCCCCGACTGCCTTGTGGCGAAAATGCATTTTCGAAGCAGACTGCCGAACCAGTGTTTCCTTAATCACATTGAGTTGTAAAGGCAATAGGATATTTTGTAATTCATTGCCGGGAAACGTGGTGTAAGTTAAGAGATATTTCAGCTCAAGTTCATTATTTATTTGACAGTGAAGGTAGTAACGGGACGGTGTCTGCGAGAGAATTAAGGGTTCCAACGGTGTTTAAATTACACAGTTTAGTCGCATTAACGTGACCACTGGCTGTGTTCCCCGTCAACGTGCAATAACCACTCACAGACGGCATGTGGCAGCACTAGCAGAGGAGGGGATATAAAGTGTGTCGTGGGGGGGGGGGGAGGAGGGGGGAGGGGGCGGGCGGGAAACAGTGCACTCGCTGTCGTAATGTGGAAATGCAGCACTTTATCCGATGTCCGAGTGGTCATGATGACTGGCTTTCGAGCCAGGGATGGAAGCATTTCCGAAACGGCTAAGTTAGTGAGTTGCTCGGGTGCCGCTGTGGTTAAAGTATACCGTGGATGGCATAATGGGGCTATGCAAATCTGGAGCCGAGGCAGCTGTGATACACCACGGGCCTTAGTTGACAGGGGTGAACGACGGCTGCGGAGAATACACGTGCTACTGGCGAGCAACTGACCACCCAAATGAACCAAGGGGCATCAGTGTCTTCTCAACGACCAGGTGCCTCTGCAGCAGGCACCTGGTTCATACAGTCATGCTGACTGCTGTTCGTCGGTAAGGAAGGCTGGAATTTGAACGCCAATACCGCAACTGGACGTCCACTGATGGGCGCCACGTGGCCTTTTCAAATTTGTTACGTTTTATGGTTCACTGGACAGATGGCCGTTGGCGTGACGGCCTGAAGCGTTGAAAGCAAACGCCCTGCCACAAACGTCGGATGGGTCCAGGGCAGAGGATGGAGAGTTATAGTCTGGGGAATGTTTTCGAGACATTTCCTGTGCGATCTCGTCATTCCTGAAGGCACAGTGGAAACACAAATATGTGTCTATCCTTGGGGACCCTGTCCACCTCAACATACAGCTAGTTTTTCTCCAGCTCAATGGCATCTACCAGCAGGACATCGTAATGTTTCACACAGCTCGCAGTGTATGTGTGTGGTTCTGACTCCACACCACAGTCGGTACCTCCCAGAACCTCACGGACTCTCTTCCTCCACTTCTCCCAGTGGTCTGCACTACACAACCCTGCTATTCAGGCTTTTGACAGGTTGTCACATTAATGTGGATGAGACCTCTGGCACACAGTGTTTACAGAAGGCTCGAAAAGATCAAGCGTCTTTTTAAACACTGCCTTCATCATCCGATAGCTGGGTATTGCTGACGCTTCTCGCTACCCGTAGAATCGTACGTGGTAACGGTTGTTTTTAGATGCAACAGAACTACCATTTGGTCGTGATTACAGGAGTGCTCTGCTGTCACTTACGAGAGTAACTTTCGAAAAATCTGCAAACTGTCTAGAGCCGAATGTTTCACGGGATCTTGCTAAAGCGAACAGGCTACATAAGTGACATGCAGTAACTGAGCGGACTTCCGCAAAAACTGGGAGATACAGGTAACTGATTTTTCCAACAAGTGCGACCAGTGTCAACTGTCACGATTGCTGCCACTGAGTAAAAACATTACTCTAAGCGGAACAAAATCGACAGAGGTAATTTCAAGAGTATTCCAGTGAAGTCTTATGGGGTCATTAGAGTTTACAAGTAATATCAAACATCTAATGGACAATGGTGGAGGCTCTTGAGGCTATTCGCGTGCGATGCTGTTGGCTATAGGAAAGTCGCAACGCCAGAAGACTGCAGTGAAATGCAGAAAGATCTGCAGAGAACTGACATCTGGTGTAGGGAGTGCCAGTTGATATGAACGTAGATAAATGTAACGCATTGCACACAGATGGGCGAATAGATGCGCTGCTGATTCTGGCTTGGTTAACAATAGGCGACAAATCACTGGAATGAGTGGTACAGAAGTATATCTATGAGTAACCCCACCGAGTGGAATGGCCACGCAAAACAAATTCTGCTTGGTTTTAATTGAAGTGCGGCTACTCACAGAGGTCGAGTGTGGGCTGTAGTATCGTGTGACATTAATGTAGAATCGATTTACACAAATTTTCCACTTGTAATGGGTTAGGTACAGGACGCGGTCAGTAAAGATCAAGCACATGAGAAAGGTACAATGTTTATAGTACTAAGCGGCGCTTACACAGCTTGTTCAATATGAGCACCAGACACGTCAAGGAGATTGTTTAATTAGATGCTGCACAGCAACAGATTTTCACCTGGTGGGCACAATTGGAACTAATTTTTTTTCAGCATAAAGCGGTTCCACTTTAACATATTAACATACCCGCCACGTTCGCTGCCATTCGATAGTTACAGCACTCACTGGACCTCCGCGAGTAACTCCACTTTAAAACCGCCCTGTAGTAGGTAAAAGCAGACGCCAGGCTGAGTTTCATTGGGAAAAGTTTAATTAAATTTAATTCAACAACAAGTTCACTGTTGCCAGTCACCGTTCTCGAAAATAGCCTTGATTGCCTGACTAGGCAGATTAACTTTAAATGAGAACATTTTTAGGTTAGGCTTTACCGTGACTGTTACTGACATTAAATGAAACAACAAGTTGACTGTTACCAGTCGCGGTGATTGGTAACAGTGAACTTGTTGTTTCATTTAATGTCAGTAACAGTCACGGTAAAGCCTAACCTAAAAATATTCGCATTTAAAGTAAATTTAATTCGTCCACGAAAGAAGTTGCCTACAGCACACTCATTCGACCGATTTTTTAGTACTGTTCCTGCTTATCAAGTTAGATTAATAGAAGAGATAGAGAAAACAAACGAAGAGCGATGCGTTTCGTCACGGCATCAGTTAGTAAGTGCTAGACTGTTACGGAGACGCTCAGTTAACCCCAGTGGTAGATGCTACGAGAGGTATATCGTGCGTCACGGAGAGGTTTACTATTGAAATTCCGAGAGCGTATGTTCCAAGAATAGTCGGGTAACATATTTCTTCCTCTCACATACATTTGGCGAAATGTCAGAACGAGAAAATCAGGGAATTAGAGCTAATACGGAGCTTTACTGACAATCAGTCTTCTTTAGAGGGTAGAAGACTGTGGTACCAGAAGGACCCTCGGTCATACGGTGTAAGGTGGCCTGCAGATTACAAATGTGGATGCAGAAACAGTGAAGCCATCTGTACTACGTCTTGTGATTGCAGTGCAAGACACTTTCACGATAGTCATTTACGTGTGGATACTGCACGTTTCCAGGAATTCTGTTAGGATATCAGAATCTTCTGTATCTGGTTGCGGCATCCAGTCTCTCCAGTAGGACCCGTGACGTACGACCAATGGCTGCTGTGTCACCAACAGGAGATGTGTGGTGCCCTGTCCGCCGGTTTGGCATCTGCAGCGACGTCTCGGGCCTTGGACTGGTTGTACCGCTGTTGACTGAGCGGCCGTTGTTGGGCTCTTTGGGGATCTGATGAGTTGCTGGCGTCAGGCGGGACCTAAAATGGAAAGACTTCCGTCTGACGTAAAGGTCGGGAAAGAATTTCGAATAATCAAAATTTATATATGGGATTAAACAAATAAAGGGATATTTGTTACAGATATGCTTAGACGTAAAATATACACTGTTGTTAAGCAGAAATGGTACTTGACATGTCTTTATTTAAGAAAATCATAGCGACACGGATCAAATAAAAAATAATGCTGTATTTAGAAGGTTATTTACATAGGCATAATACAGGGTGCTCGAAAAGTCCCTAACCACGTCTGGAAGGAGCACTTTATTTAATTCAAATGAAATGTTTATAATTCGAAAGAATGTGAATATAAAATGGAATAAAACACTGTAACTGAGGATTGTCTTCCCGATCCATACAAAGTTGCCATGTTTCCCTTGTTCAAATGAACACTCGCTGCATTGTTGGGGAAATGGTACACACCGCTGCCGAAATCCTTTCAAGTAGGTGCTGCAAATCCCCAATCTGTTCTTAGAGGCCTGACTCTTGATGTAACCTCGGGGAAAGATGTCCAGGGCGTTAGATCAAGAGAACTTGCTGCTCACACTCAAACCTCCAGGTACCAGACACTCAGATCGGTACCGAAAGTTGTATGTCGATATAGTACCAGCCAAAAGCCCAATCTAGTTCTGTCGTCCAGGAGAACATTCATCAATAGAGTAAACCTCGACAGATTACGTGGAAGGTTGAGATCCGTTCATTGACTTTACTTATGACCAGAATATTATGGGATTTTTAGTTAGATCTTTCACCATGATCTGACAGCGGAAAATATTCTGGCCCAAGGCACAGAACATCTAACGGATGAACGAGCTGCAATTAAGTTTTCTACAACAGTTTCCCAGCAATCTCCGAAGCTAGAGTGTAGTTTCTATTTCCGCAACATTCGCCGAATGGTACGATTAAACCAAGGACTGCCTTTCAGCTTTGTTATTACTTTACTTGATAGGTACACTGAGGTGACAAATGTCGTGGGATAGCGATATGCATATATGCAGGTGGTGGTAGTATAGCGTAAACAAGGTATAAAAGGGCAGTGCGCTGGCGGAGCTGCCATTTGTACTCAGGTGATTAATGCGAAAACGTATCCGACATGATTGTGGCTGCACGCCGAGAATTAACATAGTTGAAACGTGGAGTGGTAGCTGGAGCTAGTCGCATGGAACATTCCGTTTCAGTAATATTCCGAGATTCGCAGTGTCAAGAGTGCGTCGAGAATACCAAATTTCAGGCATTACCTCTCCTCACAGACAACGCAGTGGCCGACAGCCTTCACTTAACGACCGAAAGCAGCGGCGTTTGCGTTGCGTTATCAGTGCTAACAGACAAGCAACACTGCGTGACGTAACTGCAGACGTTAGGACAATTACCGTTAATGGGCTATGACAGCAGACGACTGACGCGAGTGCCTTTGCTGACACCACAACATCGGCTTCTCCTGGGCTCATGACCGTATCGGTTGGATCCTAGACGACTGCAAACCCGTGATCTGGTCAGATGAGTCCCGATTTCAGATGGTAAGAGCTCATGGTAGGTTTCGTTTCGAACATGGCGCTGACCCAACTAAGCCATGGACCCAAGTTATCAACAAGCCACTGTGCAATCTGGTGACGGGTCAATAACGGTGTAGGCTGTGTTTACGTGGAATCGCCCAGGTCCTTTGGTCCAAATGAAGTGGCCTCTGACTGGAAATGGTTATGGTCGTGGACTTCATGTTCCAAAACAATGATGGAATTTTTAAGGATGACAATGCGCCATGTCACCAGGACACAACTGTTCGCAGTTGGTTTGAGGAACGTTCTGAATAATCAGAGCGAATGACTTGGCCACCCCGACAGTGCAACATGAATGCCATCGAACGCTCATTGGACATAATTGGTAGATCAGTTCGTGCACAAAATACTGCACAGGCAACACTTTCACAGTTATGGGCGCCTGTAGAGGCAGCGTGGTTCAATATTTCTGCAGGGGACTTCCAACGATCTGTTGAGTCCATGCTACGTCGAGCCGCAGCGCTACGCCAGACGAAAGAAGGTCCGACACTATATCAGGGGGTATCTCATGACTTTTGTCATCTCAGTATACTTTTCTGAAGCGTAGTTAGTAATATCTTTGAATTTTAACAATAGTTGAGTGTTTGACCATTTTGATTCAAACGTTCCAAATTCGTATGCTAAGTAGTTTGTTGTTGACCATCAGTTTCATAGCTACATAAAACCTTCAAGCTGTACTCTACTTTTTACGTGTAACCATTAGAAAGCTGCTAAAAATGTTTATTCCTCTGCAACTAGTTATGGTACTAGGTCTATTACGTCGTCTCGCAGACTTTGAAATTGTAAAAGGAGAATATCGTTACGTCATCTAGCCCATACTGTATCGAAACTGGGTGTAAACAGCTTTTTCGTGGTTATAGGCCTACCTAAAAATGCTAGTTATTGTTTTCGCTTGCAGTCGTTTGCGCTTTGCAAAAAAATGGTTCAAATGGCTCTGAGCACTATGGGAGTTAACTCCTGAGGTCATCAGTCTCCTAGAACAGAACTACTTAAACCTAACTAACCTAAGGACATCAACACAACCAAGCCAGAGGCAGGATTCGAACCTGCGGTCGTAGCGGCCGCGCGGTTCCAGACTGTAGCGCCTAGAACCGCTCGGCCACCTCGGTCGGCTGCGCTTTGCAGTTGAAAGCTGCCAACAGCGGTGCCACCTCTCAGGGATCATTTCCGCAGACTCGATGATTGCTCTATTGACGACATTTTTATCTTAGGTGGTGATCATGTTTCTGTCATACCATCATTCTCGCATTTTTGGCGAGATCTGGTCTGCCAGTAGGCAGAAAATTTGAACTGTGTCACTTGTTACTCCAAGCTGCTGTTTGACAATGCAGTCATTATTACTTCTCCAGACTAAGTCATTTGTTCTTACCGCCAATAGTGCACGCATAATTTTTCCAGTCGATGCTGAGCAGCCGGAGGTCACCATGTCCTTCCACCATGAGGTAGCGATATTGCCGTACTACCGAGTTCAGGCTATCTTCCAATGACTCTATAACCGATTTTTCCGCGTCTGGCAACCAGTTGGTGCATCCGATTCTTTTTTTATACGCCCTCTGTCCCCACTCAGTCTTGTCCATCCTACTTCATGAATTCGTTTTGCTCCTCATTGGACCTAATGTTTGTGCTTGTTTCTACAAATATTTTTTCCTACTGAGGAGTTCTATCTATGTAACTACTCTATAGTTCGGGTTTCAACCTGCTCTCATTTTCTAATATGATGTAGTGGGGACTGCTTTCCACGGGAAGCGTAACTTCTGAGACTTGGCGAGAATGTTCTGGTCACTTGACAACTAATATAATAAAAATTTCTCTCTCTGCTACCAAGCCTGTTTTAGTAACTGATTTATGTACTGGAAGACTTTATGCAAAGTTCTTTCCACAGATAGTGTGTCCCTCAAGTGGCGGTTTACGCTGCACGCCTGACTTATCTAGTCGACTTAAGAAGTGTCCACTGTGTAGCGTAGGGAGAAGACCTGATCAGAACTGGGAACGATGCTTGTAGTCTACAGCTGTGCAAAGACTAGCACACTCATCAAGATACAGAAAAAGGGCAACACTTGATCATTGATAAGACTGAAATAAACATCCTGGACTATGTTCATGATAACCTGAATTGAGTGGACCCAGGTCATAGTAAGAACAACCCTCTAAAAAAAATGTATCACAGAACTGTCTCCGCCATGATCTATAACCTCCACATCCTGTGTTAGCCTTGAACTGCCACATGACTGTCTGGTACCAGTTCTCCCTTATCAACACCATTCCAAAGAGACAAGTACTCCTTTAACGAGGTGATTAATATTGTATTCGGTGAGCTTACCTTTACAGTTGTAAGTAGAAGCGCCTGGTTATGCATATCCCCTTATGAGGGGACCATTTTCGAAGAAGATTGTCTAGGGGACCATTATAAATCGCGGTGACTGGAGTGTGATTACTGTCTTTGAATAAAAGTGTAATTCCTGTTCGTCTAATTGCGTATTTCTTTCATTTTCATTCTGTACTATACTGTAGCAGTTCTTTCTACTTACGGTCCATGTTTTATATCACATCGCACAGACATATCGTACGAAAGTTACTTTCGTCCTTAAGTTTTGCACACCGAAGTACGTTGACTCACTTGCTCGAACTCTTGCTGATTGTCGTCCTACATCTTCCTCAGCAGCTGCAATCGTCGTTTTTGGCTCGCTGGAAATTCTACTCACACCTCTCGAAAAGAACTTTGTGAAGTCCAGAGCTGAAAAGCAAATGAGCATGCGCATCTGCGAGGCCTTCCACCTTTGGGCGCAGAGCACAGCTTTAGAACGGGAGGACTTCCTACAACAGCTCTTTGACAAAGACAACAGTAAGAATGAATGTCGGCCGTCTCAACAGCTGAAGAAGTTCTCAGAATTCCACTTCTCATTACATTAGAAATAGTGGACTTCTTTCTTCGACAATGAAAAAATATAATACATATCACATCACAGCTTATGTTGAAACCTTTCTGTTTTCTCTTCATCCCAGTACTCTTAATAATTGAATATAAATCGATGTTTATATACACTCCTGGAAATGGAAAAAAGAACACATTGACACCGGTGTGTCAGACCCACCATACTTGCTCCGGACACTGCGAGAGAGCTGTACAAGCAATGATCACACGCACGGCACAGCGGACACACCAGGAACCGCGGTGTTGGCCGTCGAATGGCGCTAGCTGCGCAGCATTTGTGCACCGCCGCCGTCAGTGCCAGCCAGTTTGCCGTGGCATACGGAGCTCCATCGCAGTCTTTAACACTGATAGCATGCCGCGACAGCGTGGACGTGAACCGTATGTGCAGTCGACGGACTTTGAGCGAGGGCGTATAGTGGGCATGCGGGAGGCCGGGTGGACGTACCGCCGAATTGCTCAACACGTGGGGCGTGAGGTCTCCACAGTACATCGATGTTGTCGCCAGTGGTCGGCGGAAGGTGCACGTGCCCGTCGACCTGGGACCGGACCGCAGCGACGCACGGATGCACGCCAAGACCATAGGATCCTACGCAGTGCCGTAGGGGACCGCACCGCGACTTCCCAGCAAATTAGGGACACTGTTGCTCCTGGGGTATCGGCGAGGACCATTCGCAACAGTCTCCATGAAGCTGGGCTACGGTCCCGCACACCGTTAGGCCGTCTTCCGCTCACGCCCCAATATCGTGCAGCCCGCCTCCAGTGGTGTTTCGACAGGCGTGAATGGAGGGACGAATGGAGACGTGTCGTCTTCAGCGATGAGAGTCGCTTCTGCCTTGGTGCCAATGATGGTCGTATGCGTGTTTGGCGCCGTGCAGGTGAGCGCCACAATCAGGACTGCATACAACCGAGGCACACAGGGCCAACACCCGGCATCATGGTGTGGGGAGCGATCTCCTACACTGGCCGCACACCTCTGGTGATCGTCGAGGGGACACTGAATAGTGCACGGTACATCCAATCCGTCATCGAACCCATCGTTCTACCATTCCTAGACCGGCAAGGGAACTTGCTGTTCCAACAGGACAATGCACGTCCGCATGTATCCCGTGCCATCCAACGTGCTCTAGAAGGTGTAAGTCAACTACCCTGGCCAGCATGATCTCCGGATCTGTCCCCCATTGAGCATGTTTGGGACTGGATGAAGCGTCGTCTCACGCGGTCTGCACGTCCAGCACGAACGCTGGTCCAACTGAGGCGCCAGGTGGAAATGGCATGGCAAGCCGTCCACAGGACTACATCCAGCATCTGTACGATCGTCTCCATGGGAGAATAGCAGCCTGCATTGCTGCGAAATGTGGATATACACTGTACTAGTGCCGACATTGTGCATGCTCTGTTGCCTGTGTCTATGTGCCTGTGGTTCTGTCAGTGTGATCATGTGATGTATCTGACCCCAGGAATGTGTCAATAAAGTTTCTCCTTCCTGGGACAATGAATTCACGGTGTTCTTATTTCAATTTCCAGGAGTGTACATTGTACACCGCTTGATGTTGCTAAGGAACAGTGACATTGTTGGATAGGAATAATCACAGGCAATGACATACGACATGAAACACAGTATATACGTAACAGAGGTGAAGTGGTATATTTATAAAGAGCAATGGTACAGGTTTCACGTCTTGGGAAAGCAGGATGAAAGATATAAGTAACGTTCATAGTTGACAAAGGTCACACTCACGATGTAAATACGACATTGCAGGGCCTGTGTTGTTACGAAGCAGCCAGCCGAGCGGTTCTAGGCGCTTCAGTCTGGAACCGCGCGACCGCTACGGTCGCAGGTTCGAATCCTGCCTCGGGCATGGCTGTGTCTGATGTCCTTAGGATAGTTAGGTTTAAATAGTTCTAAGTTCTAGAGGACTGGTGACCTCAGATGTTAAGTCCCATATTGCTCAGAGCCATTTGAACTATTTTTTTGTTACGAAGACGGTGCAACACATGCATGTCAGAAGGAACAGCCATTGCGGTAGCTAGAGCCGTTATGAAAAACATGAAATGTATTCGCAGTTGCGAATACGAACAATGATCAGTTGTGTAACACATTGACAACAATGGACATCTGTGCCAGACAGAGACCCGAACTCAATGATTTACCGCTTTACGAGAGCCGTCGCGTTAACTGCTTTAGATGTCAGTGCACAACTCACTGCCAGACCCAAACTTCCATACGTCGACGTTCCGGCGTCACAACCTGTACTCGTACAAACATTATGTAAGTCCTGAAATGAAAAAGGAATACAAACGTCTCAAAACATGAGATCGACAGGAAATGCAAAATGACAGGTGTGAAAATTACCGAACTATCAGTTTAATAAGTCACGGCTGCAAAATAATAACACGAATTCTTTACAGACGACTGAAAAAATTGGTAGAGGCCGACATTGGCGAAGATCAGTTTGGATTCCGTAGAAATGCTGGAACATGTGAGGCAATACTGACCCTACGACTTATCTTAGATTAAGGAAAGGCAAACCTAAGTTTCTAGCATTTGTAGACTTATAGAAAGCTTTTGACAATGTTTACTGGAATACTCTCTTTCAAATTCTGAAGGTGGCAGAGGTAAAATAAAGGGCGCGAAAAGCTACTTACAATTTGTACAGAAACCAGATGGCAGTTATAAGAATCGAGGGGCATGAAAGGGAAGGAGTAAGACAGGGTTGTAGCCTATGCCTGACGTTATTCAATCTGCATATTGAGCAAGCAGTAGAGGAAACAAAAGAAAATTAAAATCCATGGAGAAGATAAAAAAATTGTGAGGTTCGCCGGTGATATTGTAATTCTGTCAGAGACAGAAAAGAACTTGGAAGAGCTGTTGACGGAATGGACATTGCCTTGAAAGGAGAATATAAGATGAACATCAACAAAAGCAGAACGAGGATTACGGGATGTAGTCGAACGAAATCAGGTGAGCTGAGGGAACTAGATTAGGAATTGAGACACTTAAAGTAGTACATGAGTTTTGCTATTTGGGGAGGAAAATAACTGATGATGGTCGAAAATACAAGATATACACTGGCGATGGCAAGGAAAGCTTTTCTGAGGAAGAGAAGTTTAACATGGAGTATAGATTTAAGTGTCAGGAAGTCTTTTCTGAAACTATTTGTATAGAGTGTAGCCATGTATGTATGTCAAACGTGGAGATAAATAGTTTAGACAATAAGTGAATAGGAGCTTTCGAAATGTGATGCTACAGAAGACTGTTGAAGATTAGATGGGTAAATCATGTAACTAATGAGGAGGTACTGAATAGAGTTAGGGAGAAGAGGAATTTGTGGCACAACTAGTGTATAAGAAGGGATCGGTTGGTAGGACATGTTCTGAGGCATCAAGGGATCACCAATTTAGTATTGGGGGCACCGTAGAGGGTGAAAATCGTAGAGGGAGACCAAGAGATGAATACACCATACAGATTCAGAAGGATGTAGGGTGCAGTAGTTACTTGAAAATGAAGAAGCTTGCACAGGATAAAGTAGCATGGAGAGCTGCATCAAACCAGTCTCTGGACTGAAGACCACAACAACAACAACAACAACAACAATTCCTGTAGGGTAGAGAAGACTTTTAATTGAAAATCACTACCTTGTATTGGCAGACAACTACGATTTTGCAATACTTGTGTTGTTAAAAAGAACGAATCAGTGTTCCTTTGGACAAGCGTCGTAGCAAGAGTGCACATAGGAGTTTTGGTCTGGCATTGGGTTGTGCACGGATGGCCAAAACGGTTAAGGCAACCGCTCGCCTAATGTGGGAAATCCGGGTTCGAGTACCGTCCACCACAGTTTTCACTGTCGTCGTTCCCATGTACAGCTGACGGTTGTTCGTATTCATAGCTTCGAATACATTCCATGTATGCCGACATAAAGGTCGATATCAGACTCTCAGTAAGGACCTGCGCTCCTCGGGCGCTGATGTACGTTTTGCACCCGTTCTGCACGCCGGCTACTAAACTGTTGAGGAGTCCTTGGGAGATATTGTGCTACTCTTCTCTCAAGGAGGTTTCCAGTTCTTGCATGGTTCGTTGATAAACACGTCTGCTAATAGCATCCTAGGCATGCGCAATTGGATTTAGTTGTGAGGAGAATGCAGGTCATTCCATAAGTTCTGTATCTTCAATTTACAGTGTGTCCGACATCTTATCGGCCTCGTGTGGGAGGGCATTGTCATCGGAAAACAGAAATACTGGACCCACCGCATCCGTAAACAGAGGAACATGATCGAGAATAACCTCGCTGGAATACAACTGTGCTGTAACGGTACTTCGTGCAGCGGTGACAGGCCATTGTGCATAATGTCCGTACCGATGACGTTCATGAACATTCTGTGGTGTGTAAAGTGTTCCCCTCTCCCACCACGTTAAATGGTGATCAGCATCACTTGCCACAGTGAAACGGGACTCATCACTCTGGACCACTGTCGCTGACCCCAACCATGACGCTCCGCATACCAACGAACACTTTCTCAACGATGGGGAGCTGAAGTGGGTTGCCTTTAAGAGGCTTCATCTACATCTACATCTACATGACTACTCTGCAATTCACATTTAAGTGCTTGGCAGAGGGTTCATCGAACCACAATCATACTATCTCTCTACTATTCCACTCCCGAACAGCGAGCGGGAAAAACGAACACCTCAACCTTTCTGTTCGAGCTCTGATTTCTCTTATTTTATTTTGATGATCATTCCTACCTATGTAGGTTGGGCTCAACAAAATATTTTCGCATTCGGAAGAGAAAGTTGGTGACTGAAATTTCGTAAAAAGGTCTCGCCGCGACGAAAAACGTCTATGCTGTAATGACTTCCATCCCAACTCGTGTATCATATCTGCCACACTCTCTCCCCTATAACGCTATAATACAAAACGAGCTGCCCTTTTTTGCACCCTTTCGATGTCCTCCGTCAATCCCACTTGGTAAGGATCCCACACCGCGCAGCAATATTCTAACAGAGGACGAACGAGTGTAGTGTAAGCTGTCTCTTTAGTGGACTTGTTGCATCTTCTAAGTGTCCTGCTAATGAAACGCAACCTTTGGCTCGCCTTCCCGACAATATTATCTATGTGGTCCTTCGAACTGAAGTTGTTCGTAATTTTAACACCCAGGTACTTAGTTGAATTGACAGCCTTGAGAATTGTACAATTTATCGAGTAATCGAATTCCAACGGATTTCTTTTGCAACTAATGTGGATCATCTCACACTTTTCGTTATTTAGCGTCAACTGCCACCTGACACACCATACAACAATCTTTTCTAAATCGCTTTGCAGCTGATACTGGTCTTCGGATGACCTTACTAGACGGTAAATTACAGCATCATCTGCGAACAGTCTAAGAGAACTGCTCAGATTGTCACCCAGGTCATTTATATAGATCAGGAACAGTAGAGGTCCCAGGACGCTTCCCTGGGGAACACCTGACATCACTTCAGTTTTACTCGATGATTTGCCGTCTATTACTACGAACTGCGACCTTCCTGACAGGAAACCACGAATCCAGTCGCACAACTGAGACGATACCCCATAGCTCCGCAGCTTGATTAGAAGTCGCTTGTGAGGAACGGTGTCAAAAGCTTTCCGGAAATCTAGAAATACGGAATCAACTTGAGATCCCCTGTCGATAGCGGCCATTACTTCGTGCGAATAAAGAGCTAGCTGCGTTGCACAAGAGCGATGCTTCCGAACGTACAAACCAGCCTGATTTGGTCGCCCTGAAATTTTTCTGTCAGAGACACGTGTATCAGTACTGTTGCAAGGCCTGCAGCGATCTGCCTATGAGTGAGATGTCTGTATCTTTTCACCACCAGGGCCACGTATCGATCCTTTTGCAGAGTGGTTGTATATCTACTACCACCGGCATGCCTTCTGATAGCGTTTTCACATTCAGTGGCCTTTTTAAATCGCGAGATGACACTTTTTGATACACCCAATACCGTGGCCACATCAGTGGCAGTTTGACCGGCTTCGAGACTTCCAACTGCTCGTCCACGATCGTAAGCATTCAAATGACGTCTTACAGTCATTTTGTCGTAACACATGGAATATCGTTCTACTCGAATCCACAATGAGCTTTCATCAATCAATGGTAATTCATGAACTGTCGCATGCATACAGAGCGTTCGTGCACAAGCTTAGCCGGAGTTAATACGTCCGCCCTCTACATTTCCTTTCATTATTATTGGTCAGGTGTTCCGTAGCAATTGTCAGGTGTTTCTTAGTAAAAGGCAAAAGTCAGTGTGCACACTTAATCGAGCACTGATTTTTAATGGTAGAGCTACCTCACAATTAATTCCAACACAGATTGGTTTTTGCAACGCCAAGTGAATATTTTAACCAGGTAAGTTCGGGCTGGAATGTTACCACATTTCCTGAAGGTAGATCTGACTTAATTTTAACAAGATACGTAAGTATGTCCTTACAAATCCAGGTTCTGCTTGGCAAGCTCGTTATATATAAATATATATATATTACATTTACGCCCGTCTTGCTTAGTTTGTTGTTCATAACTGTATCAATCTGTATGTCTTTATATACTCTACCCTTATACAATGTCCGTCCAAATGCGGTATTCAGTGTCCATAGTGAGTGCATTCCACAAACACCTATAGGTACGGTCTCAGGCCGTGCGGGGTAGCCGAGCGATTTAAGGCGTCTTGTCACGGTCCACGCAGCTTCCCCCGTCGGAGGTTCAAGTCCTCCCTCGGGCATGGTTGTGTGAGTATCGTCCTTAGCGTAAGTTACTTCAAGTTATATTAATTAGTGTGTAAGCTTAGAGACCGATGATCTCAGCAGTTTGGTCCCATAAGACCTTACCACAAATATCCAATTTTACAGTCTCAGAAATAACAAGTAATATGTACTATAGGACACTTGGCCCTGACCACCATTTCTTTGTCTTCTCACCGTGACAGTCCTGTCTGATACGACCAGGGAGTGTGGCCGTTTAACTTTTCACAGTAATAGAATGTACACACGATGACCTGCATACCGCAGAGGTCAATTAGACACGGCCTTATCGTTGTCCTGTAACCATGATTATGTGCAGGGTTATAATTAGACTTTAAATATTGTCGGGGATCTATGTTTTCTAGATCCATATCATTTTAATCATCATAAAGATTTTATGCTTGACAGACATTTAGTCTGATGCGCCCAGTATGTAAGTAATTTTACGTTTGTAATTTATTGTATTCAAAACGTTTTTGTCTTTCAATTTGGATACATATTTTTGTTCATCCTCTGTGTCGGATACTACTGATGATGGGCTATATTCCTGAATAATGGTCTGACGAATAAATACTTTTTAAGTGCAGCTCATGGTGTATAACAAAAAGTCCTCCATCAAATACGGAAAGCCATGGAGCAGCCAACATATAAGATTTCCAAAATGCGTTGTACTTATATATTCTGCTGAGCACATTTGAAATAGGTCCTGCTGGTTGATACCAAACATTCCCATTTACAAAGTGTAAGAAAGAATAGTTTAGAAGCCAACGTGATTTCTATCTGTGGAGGGATCCCGAATATCGGGTGTTTATTATAAACTGACTTTTAGAATACTTTATTCTGTTACTATACTTCAACAAACCCTATTAATGGATATTGGAAACATTTTAGAACAGCAATACAGAAAAAATATCAAATTGCAATATTTCATTTTCAAAATGTTGGATGCTTTAATATGTGTGTATAGATCTGAATTTTTCCAGGATCCCTAATGGCGAATGCTGACAATTATTAATTTACAAATTAGTATTATTCAGTACAATGAGCTTTATACAACCAAAAATACACCGAAGCGCCGAAGAAACTGGCATAGGCATGTGTATTCAAATACAGAATGTGTAAACGGGTAGAACACGGCGCTGCAGTCGGCAACGATTATATAAGTGTCTGGCGCAGTTGTTAGATCGGTTACTGCTGCTACAACAGCAGGTTATCAAGATTTAAGTGAGTTTGAACGTGGTGTTATAGTCGGTACATGAGATATGTGACACAGCATCTCCGAGGTAGCGATGAAGCGGGGATTTTCCCGTAGGACCCATTCCACGAGTGTACCGTGAATATCATAAATCTGATAAAACATCAAATCTCCGACATCGCTGCGGCTGGAAAAAGATCCTGCAAGAACGGGACCAACGACGACTGGAGAGAATCGTTCAACGTGACAGAAGTGCATCCCTTCCGCAAGTTGCTGCAGATTTCAGTGAGGGCCATCAACAAGTGTCAGCGTGCGAACCATTCAACGAAACATCATCGATACGGTCTTTCGGAACCGAAGGCCCACTCTTGTACCCTTGATGACTGCACAACACAAGGCTTTACGCCTCGCCTGAACCCGTCAACACCGACATTGGACGGTTGCCTCACTGGAAACTTGTTGCCTGGCCGGACGAGTCTCTTTTCAAATCGTACCGAGCGCATAGACGTGGTATGGAGATTACCTTATGAATCCATGGACCCTGCATGTCAGCAGGGGACTATTCAAGCTGGTAATGGTGTGGCGCGTGGTCAGTCGGAGTGATGTGGGAAAGCTGATATATCTAGATACTACTCCGACAAGTGACACGTACGTAAGCCTACTGTCTGGTCACCTGCATCATTTCTTGTCCATTGTGCATTCAGACGGACTTGGGCAGTAACAGCTGGACAACGCGACGTCCCACACATACACAATTGCTAGAGTGACTCCAGGAACACTCTTCCAAATTTAAACACTTCCGCTGGCCAAACTCGCCAGACAAGAACATTATTGAGAATATCTGTGATGCCTTGCAATGTGCTGTTCAGAAGAGATCGCCACCCTCTCGTACTCTTACGAATTTATGGGCAGCCCTGCAGGATTCATGGGCTCAGTTCCCGTCAGCACTACTTCAGACATTAGCCGAGTACATGCCACGTCGTGCTGCCGCACTTCTGCGTGCTCGCGGAGGCGCTACACGATATCAGGCAGGTGTACCAGTTTCCTTGACGCTTCAGTGTAATTACTATATGTTTCCAAACAGCACTTTCATTGTTTTTTCACTAAATAAAAATTTTTGGGTCAAGATACTAAGTGCTCGAATTAAAAAATGTAAGTTATTGGCAGACATCACAAACAAAAGAGTTCGTCCCTTCTCTTCGACACCAATACACAGTTCTTGGGACCACCTACGAAATTTGATACAGCATATCTATTGTTATCCACTTTTGTCTAAGTGATGTGACGATAAACACATTATTTACTTGCACTGTCCTCGGCGTCAGTTGAGACCAGAGAAACACAATCGTTCTCAGGTGAAGATGAAAATGAGCTGCACCCTCTCTTGCTTTGTTTTTGCTGGTCTGTTGGTTGGATGCCGTGGATGCTTTAGGGGCGGCAGTTGCAACAGTCTTGGATGATTATTATGAGGATAGGCATAGGATTTCCAGTGCCCTAATTAATTTGCTAGATCCTCTTGGATCGCCATTTTTTACGGTTTTCATTCAAGACTCTTTTGAATGAGGAGGTTGTTATGGTATGATGTACCGGAGGTTAGCCATACTGTGTCAGCCCTATTAGACTGACCTGCTGCATGGAAGAGTGAGATTGCCTTGCTAGCACATCTCCCTTCTAGTGCACTCGCCTCTTCAGCAGCATCATTGTCATTTTCTAGTGGAAGGAATTCATTATCAAAAAAGATATGCCTGTTGGAGGGAATTATGCAACATTACTGAAACCCTTCCACAACAATTTCACAGGTTCTACATTTTATTATACACACATCAAAAAACTTTTGAATTGCCTCCGTTCCGAGAGTTCCGGAACATGTACAGAAAATTGGAATAAAGATCAACATAAACATCATTTCAGCCCTTGCTCATGGAAACTACACATTGCATGTTGTACCACCATACAGCGAGACCTTCAGAGGTGCTGGTACCTGTAATACGCAGTAGAACATCCTCTTCCATTGATGTATGCCTGTATTAGTCGTGGCATACTATCCACAAGTTCACCAAGGCACTGTTGGTCCAGATTGTCCCACTCCTCAACGGCGATTCTGCGTAGATCTCGCAGATTGGTTGGTGGGTCACGGCGTCCAAAAACGGCCCTTTTCAATCTATCTCAGGCATGTTCGATAGGGTTCATGTCTGGAGAACATTCTGGCCACTCTAGTCGAGCGATGTCGTTATCCTGAAGGAAATTATTCACAAGATGTGCACAATGGTGGCGCGAATTGTCGTCCATGAAGACGGATGCCTCGCCAGTATGCTGCCGAAATGGTTGCACTGTCGGTTGGAGGATGGCATTCAGGTATCGTACAGCCGTTACCGAGTGCACGACGGCCTCACACGATGACACCTCAAAACAGCAGAGAAAAACCACCTCGCTGCACTCTCTGGAGTGTGCCTAAGGCGTTCAGCCTGACAGGGTTGGCTCCAAACACGTCTCCGACGATAGTCTGGTAGAAGGTATATGCGAAACTCATCGGTGAAGAGAACGTGATGGCAATCCTGAGCAGTCAATTCGGCATGTTGTTGGGCCCATCTGTACTGCGCTGCATGGTGTCGTGGTTGCAAAGATGGACTTCGCCATGGAGGTCGGGAGTGAAGGTGTGCATCATGCAGCCTATTGCGCACAGTTTGAGTCGTAACACGACGCCCTGTGGCTGCGCGAAAAGCATTATTCAACATGGTGGCGTTGCTACCAGTGTTCGTCCGAGCCATAATCTGTACGTAGCGGTCGTGCACTACAGTAGTAGCCCTTGGGGGGCCTGAGCGAGGCATGTCGTTTACAGTCTCTGTTTTTCTGTATGTCCTCCATGTTCGAACATCGCTTTGGTTCACTCCGAGACGCCTGGACGCTTCCCTTGATAAGTGCCCTTCCTGGCACAAAGTAACAATGCCGGCGCGATCGAACCGCGGTATTGACTATCTAGCATGGTTGAACTACAGGCAACACGAGCCGTGTACCTCCTTCCCTCCGTCTAATAGGCGCTGCTCAAGCACGGTTGTCATGTTTGGGCGGGTTTAGTGACTTCTCTGAATAGTCATAGGGACTGCGTCTGTGATACAATATCCACACTCAATGTGATGCAAAACTTTTTTTGGTGTGAGTGTTTCCCATCAGATCACCTGCCTGATGGGAAGTTATTGCTCTGAATGGATGGTCATACACCCAAGACTCTGTAACTTGGCTCCAGTAAGTCTTGAAGTGAACCCATGAAGGACACATCCAAAGGCTGCAGCTTGTGAGTCATACAATAAATCCATACTATCGTGCTAGTTGGATGACATCAATGTTTTTCGTGTCGGAGAAATGCCCATCCGAGGTGAAAATAACCGGGTTCTCTGGAGTCAGCCTTATCTACTCCAAGAAATGACGGAACTACTCCATGAAGATATGGAGATGAATCCATTCAGAAGGGTGACAGCAAGTTATAAATCCTGAATGGCAACCATCCAGCAGCGAGCTTTTACGCTCTGTCGAGGGGAGCCTATCAAAGGTGGGACGAATATACCGACGGCACTCATGCAGGAAGCCACTGTCATCAGATCCTCGTTCCTCAGAAGACAGACTTCCAATCTGTTTCTTCCCTTTAACACTAATTCGACCTCCGACTCTGAAAAACACTTATTCCAGTTTCGTGCACAGCAAATAATTTCACTGGATTGAAATTTACTTACGAGAGCTCCAGCTTTAGTATGTCGAAAAACAAATTAAACCTTTCCTTCGAAAAGCCTCTCACTCTAGCCAGCAATGCTGGGTCTGGTCTTCTCAAGCTGAGAGATGGATGTCGCTTTAAAACAATTCGTTAACCAGTTTTTTCCCCTTCGCTCATTTTGAGACTGGAAATGAATGATCAATATTGTTTCTCGCAGTGATTTTGAAAGCTATTTGCCTCATATCGGAAGATCTTAATCCATGATGCCTGCTCTTCATGACCTTGCAGCAGCTAACTAACTATCCCTCCATTTCATCGCCTAGAATACACTTTCGTCCAAGTTTCGTATTAATTAAATCAGTTACGACCTTAGTTTTATGTTTTACATAGACTTCAAGAGTTGATTTCTGCACACTGCACACTTTCGAAGCTTTAAATACTGCTAATTCCGTTGTGTCCGCTTCTCTGCATTTTTTAAAGCTGACGTCTGTAATATAAAGTTGTCAGTATGAGATATTGCTAATCCCGTAACTATCCGATAACGAGAACCTTCCACTTCACAAAAACCAACATATGTGGTATGGAAACCGCATATGTATTAAATAAATTGGAAATCACGAAGTTGTTTCGAAACATATACTTTAAGACTACAATACCTGATAAATACCTGATAAATGGTATTTAGCTTGTATATTCAGACACACTAAACGTTGCAAAATATTTTTCAAATGCCATTTCACAATGCTTCCCACTAAACTATCACGTGCTTTTTTCCCTGTAAACAAACTACAGATAGTCACATGCGAGGAGAAGGCAAAGAATTTTATGCATACTCCGGTAGAGTGCAGCAGTTAAAAGAAAGAAAATGCTGCTGTCTGATACTGGGGAACCACCCGATAATGGCACTCTCCCCTACTAACAATATTTATGAACAACACTAGTTGTAATCTCAGACTTCTTGTAGATGATGCTGTTATAAGTACCATATGATAATAACTGCGCGAATAGACAGTCAGATCTTTATAAAATTACAACTGGTACGCAAACTGATAGTTACCCTTTGAATGTACAGAAATATGAAATTAAGCACTTCACAAACCACAGAAAAGTTGTATAGAAGGAAGGAGTTTGCGGGCGCTCAACGCCGAGGGTATCAGAAGCAGACTTCGGTTCATTAACAAAATACTCGGAAAATTCAGTCTTCAGTGCTGACTGCTTACTTTAGCACTTGTGCGTCTCACCTGCTCAGTTATTTTGGGCCTATACTAGATCTGCCTAACAGGGGAGTTCGGACGCGTACGAAGAAGAACAGCAAGAATGGTCACAAGCTTGTTGCCTCACGGGAGAGCGCCACGGATATAGTGATAATTATGATTGACTATCGTTTGGAGATAGACAACAGTTATTCCACTAAAACACTTTTTGTTACGTTTTAGCAACGAGACAGTAGCACACTTCAGCTAGAAATGTACGAGTGGTTTGGCATGAACAACATAGTTGTATTAAAACGTTTTGACAAGAACTGGCTGTCAGTAACACTATCTGAATATTAAAGCAGAAAGCTAATGATCATTGCTATTAAATGAGTACTAAGAGTGGAGCACTAATAACTTGATTATGAGGAAAGTTTGATTATTGGGAAATATTGTCACTGAAATAGTTTTTAGGTAATTATATTATTTGTATTGATTATTATTTGTATTCTCGAGCAGCAATCATTTCCTTGTACTATTCAACTCAAATGGGGCTTTTGAACCTGGATCTAGTATAGTTTGAACAGTTGTAGTCAGCTGCTTATTATAGCGCACAAATGTTACAGAATTGACAAGTCCTCTTCATTAATGGTAGTTCCAATACGAAATTTAAGTCTCGCTCAACAATTGGTATAGAGACCCAGAAATATCTATCAGTAGATTCAGACCTAGGCTGAACATTTTAGTATCAACACAATATATACTTGGAATTATAAACACTGCTACTTCCGGGCCTGCACATTAATTAATCCTTATGATGATCCTTGAAGTCTGCTAGCCAGTAGCTATCATGGATCAACTCAGTTTTTTCAAGTATCTTTAGTACTCTATTGAGATTTCAATGAGAACAATCTTTAAGCTGAATATTTAAATTTTTTTCTTGGCAGTTATAAAATAGTGAAGCTAACCTTCTATTTAAACCACGCTGAGTACTTCAGAAACACGATTTGCTGAATGGTAAAGAAAGCTAGTACTCCGCAAATGGTATCAAATGGTGTTACACACATCAGTTACTTTATGTTAAATAAAAGAGGATACTCAGAATCATCGCAGCACTACGAACAGGACCATCCCCAGATAAATGACCAAGTATAAGCTACGGATGCTCAACACGGAGTTCACAGATCAAAAGAATTATTAGATAATAAAATACGTAACTGGTCCATACAGTTATACAGTACTCAACAGATTCTTTGAGGGGAAGGCAGTAGCTGTCGCGATTTTTTGGGGATTTTCCATAGCTAAGGCTATGTTAAATAATCTTGCTCCTCTTCTTTCTTCGTTCAGCACACAAGATGCGAACACTTTGCGTGCCAGCCACCAATTAACTCTTGCCACAAAGGAGCCTTGTAGTTCGACCGCCACATCCACCTTTTCTATCCACGTTTAATAGCGGAGGGAGTTCCCGCCAGCTTTTACATGATTACAAACCAAAGGACCTTTTTGGTGTGACGTCATAAGCGCGTGACTGCGTGTGAGATCGCCCTCCAACTTTTTATATATTTTTAGGTTTCAGATATATATTTCAACGGTTTTTGTGATAATATTTATTATATAAGTGACTTATTAGTGATTTTTTCATTCACCTCTGCCTTTCTTGTGTTGTGGCCTGATATTTGTGTTTCGTATCGAGAAATTAACCTCTTACCCGTGTTTACATTCCGCGCTGACCAGTTGCAGCTGTAGCGGCGCATCGAAAGCTAAGTACTAATTAATTGTTTGTATATATTAGTTTATTTAGGAACTTTAGTAGTCTTCAATCGGTGTTCTTAGTGTTTTCCGGTTAAATAACTTCAGAAGAAATTTTTGCGAACTGCTTTCAGTTTCTTTACTGCGTCATTAGAAGTTTGATTTTCTTTCTGTGTTAGCATTTTGTTATATTCTCATTTGTTGTTGATTAATACGTCAATAATAGTAGGTACTTCCCTTGTAGAGCAAGTTTGTGATTATTGTAGTCAGTTTTCAACATCTTCTTATTGTAGTAGCGGAACATAGATAAAGTTGTTTTCTTGTTTCAATAACTGTAAAATTTTACCCTGAGTGAGAAGTGTGGGCTTTGCCGTAGGTTCGAGAGTAGTGGATTGCGGTGTGAGACTTGTTCGAAGTATTTTCACTGGGGGGAATGCAGTGGGGAAGCCAGTGGGCATTCTGGTGAGATCCTCTCCTGGAACTGCAGGTTATGTAGCAAGAGAAAGTTGATAGAGGAGCAGGAGCGTAAGATCTGTGCCCTTCAGGTGCAGTTGAAAAACGCACAGAAGGAGCTAGATAGGATGAGGAGGGAGAAGGGGGTTAGGGAATGGGAGCTGGCTGTTGGCAAGAAATCTGCTAGGAGAAGGAGATTTTCAGATAGTTTTACTATTGGTGCTTGTAATAGATATGACCAACTGTCAGAGTCTAGTGGAGAGGAATTTCTAGTAGCTGTAGATGTAGGAAGTATGCAGCAGACCTCAGCAGTTACGGTGGTTAGGACAGTTGCAAAGTCTAAGAGAAAGAAGAAGGTTTTGCTGTTAGGTAGTTCTCATGGTAGAGGTGTAGGCCAGCAGTTGCAGGAAGTTTTGGGGAGTGAGTACCAGGTCACCAGCATTGTGAAGCCTAATGCAGGATTGGCTCAGGTGACTGTTAACATAGGAGGGTTATGTAGGGATTTTACTAAAGAGGATCAGATAGTGATTGTGGGTGGGGCTGGTAATAGTATTGATAGGGATGGGGAGTATGACATAGATGGTAACCTGGAAAAGATAGTCACTCAGACTGGCAACACGAATGTGCATTTCGTGGAACTGTTTCAGCGTCACGATCGGCCTCATCTTAATACAGCCGTCAGGCGTAATAACATGAGACTTGGGGGTGTGCTGATGACAGAAGGCATGAGTCACATTTCAGTGGTGTCGGTGGTGTCTATCAGCAGGACGGGTTTCACTAGACATGGCCTGCACCTCAACAGGTATGGAAAGGGGAGGTTGGCAAAGCTTATAGGTGACAGCATAGGTAGGGGTGGTGGGATCACTTATAGGAAAATTCCGGTAGTTGTGGGTGTTAGAGCTGTACCTTTTCTAGATTGAAGTCAGCTGATAGGTATTCCTGCTTAAGGGAAGTCTCTCTAACAAAGAAACCACTTTCTACAAAGCTTAGGTATCCGATTAATTAGGGAATTAGTATATTTCAGCAAAATATACAGGGTATTAGAGATAAAGTCAGTGAACTGCTTATAGATGTTGACTCTGAAATTATTGGTATATCTGAACACTTCTTAAATAAGGAGATAATTCAAAGGCTTCCTTTACCAGGATACAGGTTGGCTGGCAGCTTTTCTGGACCTCTTTGCGGTGTAGGGGAGTAGCCATGTATGTGAAAAACGGTATCCCATTTGAGTCAATTGTTGTTTCAAAGTAATGCACTGAAAAGGCGTTTGAATGTTGTGCAGGTGTGGTTACATTTAGTGTAGCTAAACTTCTTACTGTTGTCATTTATAGATCCCCAGACTCCGAGTTCACAACATTTTTGCTAAAGCTGGAGGAAGTTCTTGGTTCACTTTATAGGAAATACAAAAAGTTAGTTATATGTGGTGACTTCAATATTAATTGTATAAGTGATTGTGCAAGGAAAAGGATGCTGGTAGAACTCCTTAATTCATATAATCTTATGCAAACCGTATACTTTCCAACGAGAGTACAAGGGAACAGTAGAACAACCATAGACAATATTTTTGTTCATTCCTCATTACTAGAAGGGCATTCTGTTAGCAAAAAGGTGAATGGCCTTTCAGATCATGATGCACAAATTTTAACTCTAAAAGATTTTTGTGCTGCATCACATGTTAAATATAGTCATCAGCTGTTTAGGAAAGCAGATTCAGTTGCTGTAGAGACATTTGTAAACCTCATCAAGGAACAAGAGTGGCAAGATGTTTATAGCGCTGATACAGTAGACGATAAATATAATGCTTTTCTCAAGACTTTTCTCATGCTCTTTGAAAGATGCTTTCCGTTAGAACGTTCAAAACAGGGTACTAGCACAAACAGGCAGCCTGGGTGGCTGATTAGAGGGATAAGAATATCTTGTAGAACAAAGTGGCAATTATATCAAAACGTTAGAAACAGTCACAATCTAAATGCAGCAGCCCATTACAAACAGTATTGTAAGGTGCTTAAAAAAGTTATCAGGAAGGCAAAAAGTATGTGGTATGCAGATAGAATAGCTAAGTCTCAGGATAAAATTTGTGGTGTCACCAGCAGACACCACGCTTGCTAAGTGGTAGCCTTTAAATCGGCCGCGGTCCGTTAGTATACGTCGGACCCGCGTGTCGCCACTATCAATGATTGCAGACCGAGCGCCGCCACACGGCAGGTCTAGAGAGACTTCCTAGCACTCGCCCCAGTTGTACAGCCGACTTTGCTAGTGATGGTTCACTGACTTCTACGCTCTTATTTGCCGAGACGATAGTTAGCATAGCCTTCAGCTACGTTATTTGCTACGACCTAGCAAGGCGCCAGTATCCGTACTATTGATATTGTGAATCATGTACCATATAGAGCGACGTTCTCCATGAATGGATTAAAGTTAAGTACTCCACCAGCTACGTCCGCTTTTCTCAATTCTAATTCCCTTGTTATGTTCCAGACCTCACGCCAGCCTGCTAAAACGCGTGCATATCGGCCTCCTTTAACCATACGGTTGGCTCTCCTGCCAACCACAACAAAATTAAAACCATATGGTCAGTCGTAAAGGAAGTGGCTGGTCTACCGAGACAGGTAGAGGATATAGAATCAGCGCGTAGTGGGAATGCCCGTGTTACTGATAAGTCGCATATATGTACAGTATTTAATAATCACTTTCTGAATATAGCAGGTGAACTAAACAGAAACCTAGTCCCAACAGGGAATCATATAGCGCTCGTAGAAAAAAGTGTTCCGAGACTGTTACCTGAAATGCTCCTCCATGATACTGACAAGAGGGAGATTGAGTTAATAATGAAATCACTAAAGACCAAGAACTCTCATGGATATGACGGGGTATCTAGCAGAATACTGAAGTATTGTTCCATGTATGTTAGCCCAGTACTTAGCCATATCGGTAACTTTTCCTTTAGGAGTGATCGGTTTCCTGACCGATTAAAGTACTCGATAGTGAAGCCACTTTATAAAAAGGGAGACAGGGATAATATTGACAATTATAGACCTATTTCTATGCCATCGGTGTTTGCTAAAGTTATAGAGAAGGTTGTATATACAAGATTACTGGAGCATTTATATTCACATAATGTGCTGTCAAACGTACAGTTTGGTTTTAGAAATGGCTTAATAACTGAAAATGCTATATTCTCTTTTCTCTGTGAGGTTTTGGACGGATTAAATAAAAGGTTGCGAACGTTAGGTGTTTTCTTTGATTTAACGAAGGCTGTTGACTGTGTTGACCACAAAATATTACTGCAGAAGTTGGAGCATTATGGAGTAAGGGTCGGTGCTGGGGCCACTGCTGTTTCTTATTTATATAAATGATATGCCTTCCAATATTACAGGTGATTCAAAAATATTTCTGTTTGCTGATGACACCAGCTTGGTAGTGAAGGATCTTGTGTGTAATATTGAAACATTATCTAATAATGCAGTTCATGAAATAAGTTCATGGCTTGTGGAAAATAATTTGATGCTAAATCACAGCAAGACTCAGTTTTTACAGTTTCTAACTCACAATTCAACAAGAACTGATATTTGAATAAGACAGAATGGGCATATTATAAGCGAGACGGAACAGTTCAAGTTCCTAGGCGTTTGGATAGATAGTAAGCTGTTGTGGAAATCCCATGTTCAGGATCTTTTCAGAAACTAAATTCCGCTTTATTTACCATTAGAACAGTATCTGAAATAAGTGACATTTCAACACGAAAAGTAGTCTACTTCGCATATTTTCATACGCTTATGTCATTTTTTGGGGTAATTCTCCTGATTCAAAAAGGGTATTTTTGGCTCAAAAAAGGGGCTGTTCGAGCTATGTGTGGTGTAAGTTCGAAAACCTCTTGTCGACCCCTATTCAATAGTCTGGGAATCTTGACATTGCCCTCACAGTACATATTTTCTTTAATGTCGTTTGTTGTTAGCAATATTAGCTTATTCCCAAGAGTTAGCAGCTTTCACTCAGTTAATACTAGGCAGAAATCAAATCTGCATGTGGAATGCACTTCCTTGACTCTTGTGCAGAAAGGAGTGCAGTATTCTGCTGCATCCATTTTCAATAAGCAACCACAAGAACTCAAAAATCTAAGCAGTAGCCCAAACAATTTTAAGTCTAAACTAAAGAGTTTCCTCATGGCTCACTCCTATTCTGTCGAGGAGCTCCTGGAAGAGCTAAAAAATTAAGCAAATTCCAATGTTACATTCTTGATTTTCTTTATTTAAACTAACGACTTGTCGCCTGAATATGATTCTTATATTTCATTTTATCTGTTTGTACAATCTACAACTGAATATGTTTCTTATACTTCATTTTATCTGTTTCTACAATCGTGTTATAATTTCATGTATTGACTCGTTCCATGACCATGGAGACTTCTCCTTACTGTGGTCCCAGGGAACAATTAATACATAAATAAATAAATAAATACCCTATGCACGGATCAGTGTTGCAAATAAAGATTAACATTTCCATTCTTTTGTTTAACATCATAGATTAATTAAAATGATATAAATAGATATAAATAATGAAAAAAAGGCTTACATAGACGTTACGTCGAAGAGAATGGTTATGTAGATATCACATTAAGTAAAAGCACACAATGAAGTTATATGAGGTAAGTACAGATAATACTAATATTGGTGTTATACCCATACACGAATGGAACAGGAAGAAATCGCGACCTTCCAAGTCCACAGTCTAATTATCACTAACCGTTTGCGCCCCGTTCTGCTGGCATCAAGACCTTCACTAAAACCGATGCACGCTTAGCTGTTACTGAAGGCTATTAAAATCCTCCTAATTTTGAAATACAGAATATGCTTCATGTCCCTATCGTGTTTTAATAGAAAACATGATACTTATGGAACCTGACGCAGCGCGTGATAATGCAATGCTGAAAATAAACAACCTTTGGAAGAATAAAAAAAAAAACTAAACAGCTTCAACCACGAAACAAACTGGAGCCTCTCCTTTTTCTCTCAACCATTGCCATTTTAACATCCTATTCGAAACGAGGCAAATGCCGACAGCTGTGAATAGTATCCAACTATCATTTTAATAAATCCTGGTTGCAAAATACTGACACGAATTATTCTCAGAAGAAAGAAAAAAAAATAGCTGAAGCCGACTTCGGGGAATATGTCTGGGCTCTGGAAAATGTAGGAACATGCGATGTCCTACGCCTTATCTTAGAAGGTACGAGGGGCGTTCAATAAATAATGCAGCAAATTCTTTCCTCCGCCAATTTCGGTTGAAAAATTGGGAAATTTGTTGTATTTTTTAAATTAATTAATTTTTTTCGCGGAAAACCAGAACATCTCAGATATTCAGAAGCGCTCGCAGAATGTGTATGGAGACCTGCCATAAAGAAAAGCATGGTGAGTCGGTTGGGCGCGGCGTCTGTCATCATCGCAACAAGGTCGCGCAAACCTGTCCTAACTCTCGCGTACCGACCGGCTGCATTAAACCAGTCTTCGGACTAGAGATCACAAAAACACGCCAGACGCAAAAATGAATACATTTTGACTAACTGTAACAGTTTACTCTCAAGTTACAGGAAAAGTAGTTTCTGATGTGTCTTCCGGGCTGTATGGCTATGGTCTAAGTTCGATTCCTGACGTTTTGTCTAGATCTGCGGTGGACGTACTCAGAGATGCTCCTGGCGACGCTGATACTTGGCGACTGATCGAGTCGGGCATCGGAGAGGGATATAAATACTGTATAAAGTGGGCGTGGTTGAGTTTACATGTGATCAGCAGAGATAATCTTTGTAAGAGATAAAACTTGACTATCGATTATTACCTGTCAAGGATAAAAACTTATCCATCGATTCTGCAGAGCCACTATCCGTATATTATTGAATTTCATGGCTGTTCCTTTTCTGTTAAAATGATCAGTATGTTTTCGATGGCTCCTCCATATACTCGTGGATAATAGTTTGTCACAGTAGATAAAATTTTACTTTCGGAAAACTTCATGATTTCTTGACTGAAGAAGACGTTATGCTACAGCTAATTTTTCAGTTTTTCCTAGTCGGCAAAGACTTTTATGTTCTTTCAGTTTTATACGAGGGCTATTCGGAAAGTAAGGAACGTTAGGTTGCGAAATGGAAACGACGGTGGAAATCAAAACTGTTTTGTTTGCAACAGTTAGCTACAGCTTCCAGCTACTTATCTCCGTAGTCGCCGATCTGACTTAGACGTTTGTCGAGCGTTGTACCAACTTTCCAATACCCTCGTTATAGATGGCAGCCGCCAGTGTTTTCCGTCATTTCTCTAAGCTGGGCTACAGTTCGTTGTCCGTGCCAAAATGTTGTCTTCATAGCCAGCGGTTCATGTGAGCAGAAATGAAACTCAGAGGGAGACAATTACGGGCTGTATTGTGGGTAATCAAACATTAGAATTGAAAACGATGCAGGAGCGTCTTCATTGCCCCTTCAGAATGCGGCTAAGAATTGTCTTGAAGAAGAAAACGTACGACAGTTATGTAATGTTGACTGCCTAGCCTCAGGCGAAAATTCTCACCAGGCCCTCGTACTTGGCGGGAGACACTATTGTTCTAGGTATCTTTATGTGCTCCCTGTGTGCTCAGAACTAAAAAGAACGACGTAACGCGATCAACGGGCATACTAGAGACACTGCCCCACACACCAGTGCAAAACTTCATCGGATTTTAACTGTAGTTTCCATTTCGCCACCAATCACTCCTTACTTTCCGAATAACCCTCGTATTTACGTTTTTCTTGGCAGTTCCAGTGTAGAGCTTTTCACAAGTAGCGGAATATTATAAACTCCACTTGCTGGCAGAGGAGGGCGTTTGTCCTTTGGATATCAGAGTGCTTAACATATTTTCTTAGTTGGTCTAAAAATCGGTCTGATATCATGTTTTTGTGAAATCTGGCCGATAAATATAACACTTCTCTTCGTCCGAAGAGGTCTTGGAAAGCTCAACGGATCGAACGACCGTCGCGTCATCCTCAACCGATAGGCGTTACTGGATTGTGATACGGAGAGGCATGTGGTCAGCACAGCGGTCCCCCTGCTGTTGTGGTTTTCGTGGCCGTAGACGCTACTTCACAATCGAGTAGCTCCTCAGTGGGCCCACAGTTGTTCAGTACACCCCCCCCCCCCCCTGCTCAACAGCGCTCAGCAAACTCGGACGGTTACCCGCCCAAGTACTAGCTAAGCTTAACAGCGCTTAACTTCGGTCGTTGGAAAATGTAGAAACATAGCGATTATTTTAACAGAAAAGAAGAAGCCATGAAACTCAATGATATTGACAGTGGCTCTGGAGAATCGATAGATTTGTTTTTATCCTTGACAAGCGACAATCGATAGTTAAGTTTTATCTCTGACGAAGATTATCTCTGCTGATTACGCACAGACTAGACCACGCCCAGTTCACACAGTATTTATGTCGCTCTCCGTTGTCCAACTCGTCAGTCGGCAAGACTCAGCACCTCCGAAAGAGTCCGGCGCATAACCGACTAGTTTCTTCGACTGCGGTCATACAGTCCGAGGGACTCATTAGCAGCAATGACATCCGCTCGTGAAAACCTTCGTTGTATTACAGAAAAAGTGACATAAACAAATACTTCCATAACGATAGCGGAGACGAAGGTGAAACAGCATCACTTCGTGCACGTCATTAAATAGGTTGATGATTTAAAGAGAGCACCAGCAAAAGTGTGTGGAAGAATACCAACCGCTACGAAACGCAAGCGCGCGGAGTGGAGGAGTTAGGGCGTCGTGACAGACTGCCTGCACGCTGGACCCGCGCTCCCGCGGCCTAATTGCATTAGCCAGCGCCGCGCCGCGCCACGCCATGGGGCGGCTGGGACATCGATCTGCCGGCGACGCCCCCATTAATTACCGCTGTCGCCGCGTGCTGCCGGCGCGAGGCCGCCCGCAAGGATTCCTCTGGAAAACTCCGGGCGCAGCCTTCAACAACACCCCACAAGGTACTGGCCTTCCGCGCGTTACGGGTTTCCATGTTTTGGTTGAGATTCGCCTATTCTGAATTTAACCCGTTATTGTCTGTTGGTACTTCTGCGTACCGCTTCTTTCAGTCCTTGTTATTCTTCTTGTACATATATTTTCCCCAGTCGGGGCTGGTGGTACAATTAAGTACATGTTTATGTTGAATTGGAAACACTTCAGTGGCTGCCATGTGGCGTTTTCTAGTCAAAAAGTTTGTTTATATAATCTTTGGTGACAGCTGAAGGTTTACTTTGGAGAGACGGTATTTGGTTGTCCACTGTTATACAATTTTTGTGTTTGCTAGTACAGATACGACGCAGGTCAAGTCATTTTTTCTTCTCGTGCAGCTGTTTTGATAAATCTGTAGTTTTTATTTACGAAATAAGCCGAAAGAAATGTGGTATTTTAGAGTACCTCTGGACGTATGAGAATTTTTCGTCCACTGCCACGCGTGGTCGTCGGCTTATGTGATAAATTTCGCTATATTTTACTAGCTTTGTTGATCTAACTGCACATGGGTGAGGCTAATTTTGGTCTCATAGTTGTAAACGTTGTTTCAAGGAGAAGTACCGCTTCCCGCCCATTGGAAATACTAAGAGATGATGGAATTGTTGCGCTTTTCTAAAAGGTTTGCTTAATATAAGACGTCACGGAAGCAGAGGATGATGAAGAAACTGATACTGATGCAAATGGTGCTAATAATCCTGCAAGATTAGGTCTTGATGAGATTTCTGTAAAACTTTAGATTTCCATGCAATTTTTGAAGGATGAGATGGTTCAGATGGCTCTGAGCACTATGGGACTTAACATCTGAGGTCATCAGTCCCCTAGAACTTAGAACTACTTAAGCCTAACTAACCTAAGGACACCACATACATTCATGCCCGAGTTAGGATTCGAACCTGCGACCGTAGCGGCCGCGCGGTTCCAGACTGAAGTGCCTAGAACCGCTCGGCCACCCCGACCGGCTGTTTGAAGGAGTTTTGGTAGAATGTGCACCAGGGGATCTCGCAACCAGTTTACCTGAAACTATAGGAAAAGCGATAAACACGGCATAAATGACTGCTTCTATGAAAACCCTCTCAAAAGTAGAAAGACGTCTGTGGCTAAAATTGACAGAGAGTGGAGGAGAAGTGGACAACTCAATTATTTTCTTCGAAAGGAGAAACTCTGTGAAACAATACCATACAATGAAGCCTGTACAAGGCTGTTACAAACTAGTGTACTGCAGTCCAGAAAGGCTACGTTCTTCTTCTGCTTTTTATCAAGGCAGAAATGAAGCTTTGAAGAGGGAACTCAAAAATTGTGTGTTATAGTAGTTATAGATTTTTCAAACAAGTTTCGAGCCAAAAATAGGAAACAGGACTGATAACTTTTTTAGTTGCTTTTTCCTGCTTGGAGGGTGAAATATAGAGAAAATTTTGGTTTGTGGTTTAATGACGATAAATAGGGAAATTTCGCTAGAGGTCTTTCATCTTCTAAGGAAATGAAGAGAGCATAGTTTTGTTATGGGATGTCACCCTTTGGAATTGCGATACTTAGTTGAAAGGCAATAAAATTGTGAGTCTGGCTTCCAGTTTGGCATGGAACAAAAATAACATTTATCTGCAGAGAGCAGGAGTATGGTATTGCACTTCTGCACAGTTGTAATACGGTACTTGCGAACCATGTTGACAAATCTACTTACGGACTGGGAAGAAGATCCAAAAAGTATAGGGTGCGGCAGTAGAGCCTGCATTTTTTAAAGTGTAAAATAAACACGGATGCAGATATCAAAATTTTATTCATACAGTCTTATTCTACGTTAAAAAGCATTTAAGAAACATCAACTCATTTTTTTAATTGTTTGAAAATAACATCAGCAAGATGGCGTTCTTCTCGACCTCGGCATTCTTGCAGGCGATTTACGAAGCGGTCCATCACATGACGGAGCATACCTTGAGGAATTCTCTCGCCAGCCGGATTCTTGCTTTGAGATCACCAACGTAATCGTACACTTTCATCGTACACTTTGCTCTTAAGGTAACCCCATAAGAAAACATCACAAGCTGTAAGGTCGGGTGAACGCATCGCGATGTTGGCGACATTGGAAAACACAAACCACAACACATACCTGAAGTACAAAAACAAACAGAATGCAATGGTGTGCATAAAAGTGTGTTGTGAAAAACATAAAAAATGCATTGCGCTGCAGAACATCTAAAAATTACACAAAAATTATGTGCCCAACGCGGAAAGACAACGATGTCCTAGTAGACGGCATTTTCCGATGTAAGCGCGAAATCAACCGAAAATCACCGTAAGTACAAATCAATTTATTCTTAACGAACTGTTTTTCGATCTAAAAGTAAATCAAAATGTAAATAACTTAATTACAGACCACTGACGATGCTTTGTCTCAATAAATCGAAAGGCGTGTGGTGAAAAAAATCACGCATTTTTTTAGTTGCAACGACAGAACAAAAATAGCTTCAAAATCAAAATGTTTATTTTGTGAAGAAATGAAAGGAAATGCACTGAAAATAAAAACATTTTTGCTTATTTCCATGTAGTAACATATTCCTGATATTCATAGGTCTGTACCCTTAGTGCATTCTAACACTATTCGATTCATTACTAAGGAAAAGTGCTGTACTGTGAGCTGCAGGTTGAGAAGAGACTGTAGGGCTAGACTGTACTCAAAAGTACCACATTCATAAAATGGGAAAGGAATAAAATTAAAATTTCGAAAAAATTCACTGTTGTTTTTTTACTACTGTTATCGCGAAAAAGCTGAGAAATCAACGTTTTTCTGATATTTCTGACAGAAAGGGTTAACAATCCTTATTTTATAGCCGAATGTGATTCTACATCTACGTCTGCACGGGTTGTACAAAAATATGGTAACACCGCGAGATGTGCGTGTTTGAACATAAATGCAGATGCTAGCCAAGTCTGCAGGTTGCTCTGTTGTATTTGGCAGCGAACGGCAACTGTGCGAGGTCCCGAATACGTTGCAAATGTCAGTCGTGGTCTGTGTGGCTATGAGTGCGTTGTGTTGGATCTAAGTGAATTCGGATATGGGCGTGTTGTTGGTGCTCGTGTGGTGTGTCTGTCCGTAACCAAGGTAGCCGAAGTGTTTGGTATTTTAAGAAGCACCGTATCGATCATCGTGCAGCATACAAAGAAAGCGAAAAAACATCATCCTCTAAGTCACAACCCGGAGGAAAGTGTGTGTCGAGTGATCGTGACAGAAGATCATTGAAGAGAAATGTGACGAAAAATAAAGGGACAACAACTGTAAAAGTCACTGCAAACCTGAACGTCCTATGCACGAACCATGTCAGCAGGAAGCAACATGAAGGGAGCTCAATTTGCAGTGAGGACTGGAATTTCAAAAGCACTCATCTGTGATGCAAATGCCCGTAACAGGACAACGTGGCGTCGAAGCCACAAAACTTGGACTGTGAACTAATGGAAGAGTAATTTGTTTGGATGAGTCTTTTTTCACACCGTTTTCAAATTCTGGCCGAGTTTACGGTCCAAGAGTGAAACATAACGAGGGTTCGGTGACGATTTGAGTAGCCAAATCGTTTATCCAATGGGCCTTTTGGTTACTCAACAAAAAATGCTCCAAGCACTATGGGAGTTAACACCTGAGATCATCACTCCCATTGACTTTCAACTATTTAAACCTGACTAATCTCAGGACATCACACACATCCATGCCCGAGGCAGGACTCGAACCTGCGACCATAGCAGCAGCGCGGTTCTGGACTGAAGCGCCTAGAACCGCTCGTCACAGAGGCCGGCGTTACTCAACAAGGTTGCATTACAGCCGAGGATTATGTGACCATTTTCGCTGATCAGGTTCATCCCATGGTACAACAATTGTGATACTGTGTTCCAAGACGACATAGACCATGACCACAAGACGCTATGGCCTCTCTCTCACAACTCGCATTGTCCAGGACTGGTTTTGTTATCACGAGCATGAAATGTCGCATCTCTTCTGGCCACCACAGTCGCTAGATCTCATTATTGTTGTATCTTAGTGGTCTACTTCTGAGAGAAATGTGCATGATCACTATCCGCTTCTTTCGTCTTTATCCTAAGTTCCCACTATTTTTCAGGAGAAATGATGTAAGAGTCCCTTGAAAGCCACACAGGACCTGTATTTGACCATTCCGAGCTGTTTTGAATGTCAACGGTTTTCCTGCAGCGCATTAGGCACGTTGATACGTTTGTTTTGAAGTTTCCATCTATTTGTCCAAATCCTGCACAACTACATCTATACTCCTCAAGCCACCTTCCTGCTTGTCACGGAGGGTGCTTTGTGTACCATTGTCACTTGCTCCTTGCCCGTTCCAGCCGTGAATAATTCGCGAGAATATCGATTGTTGGTAAGCTACCGTGTGAGCTCGGTTCTCTGTGATTTTACCTTCAAGGTCTTTTGGCGAAGCATACGTAGATAGAAACCCAGTTCTAAGCAAAGAAGGGAAAGCAGGAAGGTGGAAGGAGTATATAGAGGGTCTATACAAGGGCGATGTACTTGAGGGCAATATTATGGAAATGGAAAGGACGTAGATGAAGATGAAATGGGAGATATGATACTGCGCGAAGAGTTTGACAGAGCACTGAAAGATCTAAGTCGAAACAAGGCCCTGGGAGTAAACAATATGCCGTTAGAAACAAATGGTTCAAATGGCTCTGAGCACTATGGGACTTAACAGCTGTGGTCATCAGTCCCCTAGAACTTAGAACTACTTAAACCTAACTAACCTAAGGACATCACACACACCCATGCCCGAGGCAGGATTCGAACCTGCGACCCTAGCGGTTGCACGGTTCCGGACTGCGCGCCTAGAACCGCGAGACCACCGCGGCCGGCCATTCCGTTAGAACTACTGACAGCCTTGGGAAAGAGAGTCGTGACAAAACTCTAACATCTGGTGAGCAAAATGTATGAGACAGGCGAAATGCCCTCAGGTTTCAAGAAGAATATAATAATTCCCAAAGAAAGCGGGTGTTGACAGATGTGAAAATTACAGAACTATCAGTTTAATAAGTCACGGATGCAAAATACTAACGCGGATTCTTTACAGACGACTGGAAAAACTGGTAGAAGCTGACCTCGGGAAAGATCAGTTTGGTTTACGTAGACATGTTGGAACACGTGAGGCATTACTGACCCTACGGCTTATCTTAGAAGCTAGATTAAGAAAAGGCAAACCTATGTTTCTAGCATTTGTAGACTTAGAGAAAGCTTTTGACAATGTTGAGTGGAATACTCTCTTTCAAATTCTAAAGGAGGCAGGGGTAAAATACAGGGAGCGAAAGGCTATTTACAATTTGTACAGAAACCAGGGGCAGTTATAAGAGTCGAGGGGTATGAAAGGAAAGTAATGGTTGGGAAGGGAGTGAGACAGGGTTGTAGCCTATCCCCGATGTTATTCAATCTGTATATTGAGCAAGCAGTAAAGGAAACAAAAGAAAAATTTGGAGTAGGTATTAAAATCCATGGAGAAGAAATAAAAACTTTGAGGTTCGACGATGACATTGTAATTCTGTCAGAGACAGCAAAGGACTTGGAAGAGCAGTTGAACGGAATGGACAGTGTCTAGAAAGGTGGATATAAGATAAACATCAACAAAAGCAAAACGAGGATAATGGAATGTAGTCGAATTAAGTCGGGTGATGCTGGGGGAATTAGATTAGGAAATGAGACACTTAAAGTAATAAAGGAGTTTTGCTATTTGGGGAGAAAAATAACTGATTATGGTCGAAGTAGAGAGGGTATAAAATGTAGACTGGCAATTGCAAGAAAGCTTTGCTAAAGAAGAGAAATTTGTTAGCATCGAGTATAGATTTAAGTGTCAGGAAGTCGTTTCTGAAAGTATTTTTATGAATTGTAGCCGTGTATGGAAGTCAAATATGGACGATAAATAGTTTAGACAAGAAGAGAATAGAAGCTTTCGAAATGTGGTGCTGCAGAAGAATGCTGAAGAGTAAATGGGTAGATCACATAACTAATGAGGAGATATTGAATAGAATTGGGGAGAAGAGGAGTTTGTGGAACAACTTGACTAGAAGAAGGGATCGGTTGGTAGGACATGTTCTGAGACATCAAGGGATCACCAATTTAGCATTGGAGGGCAGCGTGGAGGGTAAAAATCGTAGAGGGAGACCAAGGGATGAATACACTAAGCAAATTCAGATGGATGTATGCTCCAGCACGTACTGGGTGATGAAGCAGCTTGCACAGAATAGAGTAGCATGGAGAGCAGCATCAAACCAGTCTCAGGACTGAAGACCACAAAAACAACAGCTTATGGAGAAGCAGTATATTGATTGAATGCTACAGGAAGGTATGCACTTTTTCATAATTTTAACAGCAAACCATACAATGATGCAGAACGCCTCTCTTGCAGCGTCTACCAGTCGGCTGAGCATATGTGTGACGCTTTCACGCTCAGTAAATGAACCTGCAACGACACGCGCAGCTCTTGACATATTCAACTTGGAGTCCTGTCTTGCCCAGTTGCGTGTAATATTGCGATATATTGATAATGTTTAGTTATGGACCGTCAGATAACAACTGAATAAAACACAATTTTGGTGCCATACACGTTTCGCATTTATTTTTTGCAAGGCATCATCAGTGGCAGGTTGCGTGGACGATTTCCTACATATTACGCTCCTGTTGCATTTTTGGTGTTGTTGTTCTTCTTATGAATGCCAATATGCGGTTTTTCCCCCACACTTCACCACACTATGAACTGAACACTTGTTTTAAATGTGGAAAAAGAAAGCAGCAAATTGGCATTCATAAGAAGAACAACACCAAAAATGAAACGGGAGCGTAATATTTAGGAAATCGTCCACGCAGCCTGCCACTGATGATGCCTTGCAGAAAATAAAGGCGAAATGCGTATGCCACTAAAACTGTGTTTTATTCAGTTGCTGTCAGACGGTCCGTAAGTAAAAATTATCAATATACCGTAATACGCGCTGATCTTGTTTGTATATCTCTGTTCTACGGTTAGTCTTGTGTCGTTCGTCTTTTAATCGCTCCGTGCACTTGCTCCAGGATATTTAATAAATGTGATTGTTTCCAATGATTGTTCTGCAGTCTTGTAATCAGACAACAAAGAGTATTTCTGTGTGTTAATGCACAGCGCGTTACAATTTTTTAGCGTTGCAACTTCTCTGTGTACTACAGCGTTGCCCGTGAAGAGCCACACTGAACTTCTGAAGTTACCTACTAAGTCGTTTACAAAAATGGTTCAAATGGCTCTGAGCACTATGGGACGTAAGTTCTGAGGTCATCAGTCCCCTAGAACTCAGAACTACGTAAACCTAACTAACCTAAGGACATCACACATATCCATGCCCGAAGCAGGATTCGAACCTGCGACCGTAACGGTCGCAGGGTTCCAGACTGTAGCGCCTAGAGCCCCTCGGCCACACCGGCCGGCTTAAGTCATTTACAAATACAGTGAATAACAATGATCTTACAACACTCCCTAGGAGTACGCAGAAGTTACCTGTATGTCTGAAGATTTCTCTGTATGCCGATATTAAGTACGAATTGTTCAATGATAATTATTTTATAAAATTTATTCCGCAGGTATCAGTACTGTCTTAGATGTTGCAATCACATTTTTCCGATCAACGACAGAGAACTGCTTTTTTTTTTCCACACAAGGTAAGCAGAACATACACGTTCCGCCTCGGAATATTTCTTAATTTCAAGGCATTTCAAAAATTTTATTCTACCTCTTGTTAATGTAGTAACTTAGTATTCCAACATCTGTCGTTTTCAGTTACGTATGTGGAATCGAAAGCTGTTTGAGATTGATGCAATCAAAAAAATGGTTCAAATGGCTCTGAGCACTATGGGACTTAAAATATATGGTCATCATTCCCCTAGAACTACTTAAACCTAACTAACCTACGGACAACACACAACACCCAGCCATCACGAGGCAGAGAAAATCACTGACCCCGCCGGGAATCGAACCCGGGATCCCGGGCACGGGAAGCGAGAACGCTACCGCACGACCACGAGATGCGGGCAGATGTAATCGGAGACCTAATGACAAGAGAACGTGCATTGCCGGAAAAAAAAAATTATTACACCTGGAAAGACGACGTCGGTTTTGATCCGGTAATGGCATTGCCACCTGGGGGATAGTAGATGTACTGATAGCCGTTTCGACGACGTCCGCCAACAGATAGGGTAATGGCATGGCTGCCAGAGCGCCACCTGTGGCTACCCTTCAATAGGGAATCCTTACAGCCAGAAGGCTCAGTGTGGTACAAACGTGTGAAGCAGCCAAAGAGCCAAGCCACGAAGATGCATTAGTGCTTCTTACAACTGAGCGAGTCTGAAAGGGGTCAAATTGTGGCCACCTGCGTGGAGGGATGGTCGTTTCGGAATATTGCCGCTCAAGTTGAACGTCCTGAGTCTCTTGTGCAATGATGCTGGTATCATCAGTGATCACGTGAACATTCTCAGACTCGTACCCCAAAGTTCTGGACACCCACGCAGCAATAGACGCCCGTCGAGATCATCGTATTGTAAAGGCAGCAGTGGTGATCTCACATCTACCACAACACGGGAAAAGGGCTTGGGAGCACAGTCGTGTCAACACGAACTATTGCGAACTGGTTATTAGCAGTGGAACTATGGGCAAGCGCACCTCTAGCCCATCTTCCACTCGCGCCACAGCATCGACTAGCACGACTCGACGGGTGCCGTCAAAGCATCACTTGGAAGATGGAATGGCGCGCCGTGGTCTTCAACGATGAAAGCAGTTCTGGTTGCGAGCAGGCGATGGTCGTTTGTGCGTAGGACGTAGAGCTGTGAGCGCTGCCTCGCAGAGTGCATTCGTCCAAGACACATTGGCCCCACCCCACGGATTACGGTCTGGGGTGGGATAAGCTACCACTCTCATTCACCTTTGGTGTTCCTGGAAGGGACGTTAACCAGTGCTCGGTAAGTGCAGAATGCTGTTAGACCCTTTCTTTTGCTGTTCTTGCAACAGGAAGGTGATGTGTTGTTCCAACAGGATAATGTTCGCCCACGCACAGTTCGTGAATTTCAACGTACTCTGAAATTTGTGCAGCAATTTCCCTGGCTAGCACGATCTCCAGACTTGTTTGCAATCGAGCGTATGTCGGATATGATGGGACGAGAAGCGTCTCGTGTGACCCATCAACGAACAATTCTTGGAGAATGACGTGAACTGGTCGAGCACGCGTGGCGTAACGTATCCCAGGACATTACTCGCCATCTGTACGGTCGACTGGAGGCCAGAGTCAGCACCTGCATTGCCACCGGTGGAGTCTACACCACTTGTGCTATTGGCAAATGTAATCATTTCATGTACTCCCTATGCACTGTTGCAACAATAAATCTAGTGAATTGGAAATCTCTAAAAGTGTGTAGTAGTAATTTTTTTCTTGCAGAGTATTCATCAAGTGGTGCCAAAAAAACTGTTACCTATGTATCTTCTCAGTCACCTTGCTGGCACTGTCTGAAAGCTAGTTACTATGGACGTCAGTGTTAAGAGGCATTAAAAATATCGATCTCCATTTCATTATCATTAGAACCTGTCTGCTTCTTTTTATGTATCTCCTAGTACCTACCAATGTGTGCCTCTCCACTGACGGTGACATTTACTTCTTGAATGGATTTAGCGTTAAAAGCCCATGTGGCATTGCCACAAAGTCAATAAATCTAATACTCAAATGAGAGTCAAGCTTTCTTTTCGGACTTGTTGAACGTTTACTTATGAAAACTCTATTTAATTTACTAAAACCACCGCAGGCTACTTCCCGCAACACAAAAAACTCTGTGTATGAATATCTGGTTGGTCTCCCAGATTGACGAGCAATATTCGAGTTTCTGTCAGCGTAGCATCATTTACCCTCGGCCATTTGACCATCTTCTTCTGTGCGGATGCACAAACAGTGCCCAAATTCTTCCTGGAATCGGCAAAAAGCCGTGAGAAATGAGTATAATGGGCAGGGAACAATAAGTTGGGAAAGTGGGTCTCAAGGGAGACGTGCCAGAGATAAGTCCCTGCAGTCACTTTATTCACTGTGTCCTCGGCGGCTCAGATGGAGCCGGCACGGTAGCTCAGCGTGTCCGGTCGGAGGGCTGCGTGTTCTCTGTAATATATAAAAAGGGTCAAGGAATCAACGATCAACTTGAATGGATGTCTTGTGACGTCCGCCCACAGCAAACGCAACAAACTATATCGAACAAATGAAAAAAAGAAAAAAAGATAGATAGAGCGTCTAGCGTCTGTCATGTAAGCAGGAGATCCTGGGTTCGAGTCCCGGTCGGAACACAAATTTCCAACTGTCCCCGTTCACTTATATCAACGCCTGTATGCAGCTAGGGGTATTCATTTCATTATAATCGAAAACCTAAATGTTGGTGACTGGACGAGGGATTGTTCACACTATCCTCCCGAATGCAGTTTTATTCTCTGTACCTCTTCAGTCCGTTCATTTTTCCATTCTCTACTCCATGGAAAAGAGCTGGCGTTTGTCACACAGCCCAATACACAATCGCAGTTCTTTCGATGCAATTACCAGGCGAGCTGAGAATGGGGCAAAGGAGTTCACAGTGGAGAATAAATAAAAGGAAGTGCTGCACCAGCTTTAACATTTGCCCCACGATCATAGGAAACCTCCAGTAAACCTTGGTCGGACATCAGCTGTTTCAAAAGTTGCCTTTTCTCCTTGACAAAAGCCATAATTTTCTGTGCATGAGAAGGTATATATTGTGGGAGTACTATCACATATAACGGTTTGCGATAATAAGTAAAATTGGCAGCTTAATATTCTTCACCGTGCTGGAGGGAAATATATCGTTAGTGGCTTCTGGTGTCAGATTCGAGAATTTCCCTTCACGTGAGAGAACGCAGTGATGGGCCTAGGTGGTCGCAGCGCTATGAATACGCGACGGCTCCGGCCTTCCCATGCTGGGCTGCTGGTTCGCATAAGATTTGTGGCCGCACGCTGGTCGGTTTCCATTGTCTGCGAGGCGGCAAGGTCATGCAAGATACAGCAGGATGACCACATGTGCCCTGATCATTTATGGTGTGACGAATCTGCATTTCCTGTTGACGGTTGCAAATACGCTGCACCGAAATTGTGCTGTGTCAGTGAAAGAAAATTTCAGAATCTAACCGTTTGGATGATGTCAGTCAATGAGAAGGGTCATCAGGGTAGGCGCTCAGCGTGAATGTCTAAAACAATGAACGGTAACACACCATATACAGTCTACCAACTCTGGCCAGTTAAAAGGCATACTGTAAGCGATAGTGGAGAAGTTTTGCCAAGCTTCCCTGCGTTTTCATGAGAGTTGAGGAGTCGGTGTCTGGACGCGTGTCCGAGAGCACATCGAGAGAGAGAGAGAGAGAGGGGGGGAGAGAGACAGAGAGAAGGGCGTCTGGTCGCAGCCTGATTAAATGTTCATTTTAATTGTGAATAAATCCATTGTTTTAAAGAAATGATTTGTTTTCCCCCTTTTTTTACTCTCCTACATAGTTCAGGTCAGGTGACCCACATTAAATAACAAATATGAACGATTTTTTCTGCGTGACTGAATTGTGCTCTTTCTGGGACGCCGTTCTGTTGTAAGGAAGGTGTCCCTACACGGAACTATATATATGTGGTAGGAAATTTAATTAATTTGTATTACAAATGACTAATGAGAACTGCTCTCATTTACACCCAATGCAGTCTTGAGATCACAGAGCTTTTCGGTTACTGTCCTTCAGTTTGCTGGGTTAAGGCAAGATAAGGCTTACACCAGTTTGGATGTGGGTTGTGTGTTGAGCACGTAAATGTGACAGGCAGACAGCACTTTCCACTGACGAACCGCTGCGCCTCACGGTCACAGGAGCAGTCCACATCACACGTTGAGCATTTCAGTATATATACAGTACTTTCACAGTCTTTGCGTCAACGTCTAGGGGTGACAGATCCATCGAGGGGAACAACTTTTGTTAGAGGGAGAAAATTCGTTGACACTTAACGACAACTGAAGCCGTCCATTTGTATTGGGTATGGCTCTGAGAGGCGTCGGGGCGTAGGCTCTCTGCGTATGCTTTGTGTATTGCCTATAATCCAGTCACCTGTTTAGTTTGAAAGAGGATAGGCCCAGGAAAATTAGTTCCTGATTACCATCCAAAATGTCTTTCTTCGCTTAGAGAGACTCATTCTTAAGGTTTTCTTGTTGAAAAATACCCAGTAGTTTAACTGAAGTAGGTAGTATGCACCACTCCTGGTTAGTGTGCCCTGCTAGTTGCAGTCTCCTCATCTCAGGGCCTTCGAATACGATAGGATGCCTAGCGTCACTGGGAAGCGTCAGCGAACTTTTAGCTCCTAAAAAAAGTTGTTCCACGTGAAGTGATCAGTCACCCCCAGATGGTTGATTCAAAAACTTTGAAACACCTTGTTCTTGTACAACAAACTTTGTCGTTTGTACTCATCTGGGCCCGCTGCATCGTATATGTCATAGAAGAGTATTATATATTATGCTACTAGACCAAGAAGCTCCTGTGTTCGATTGTATTATTTATTATAAGAAGCTTATTTCGGCGTGATTACCATCTTCAAGTTATGTGTGGAAAGTACTTAGGTTGGTACAATATTTTAAATTTTGAACAATATAATTTAACTTATTATAGAATTACTGTTTGCTACGTACATCTTAACCTCCATATGACATCTATGTCTCAGTTGCTGTCACACTACCGTATAAGTTTGTTTAACGCCTACTTTAGCGCCACCGATATCAAAGAAGCAAAGATATACGTAGGGTGACAGCAACTGAAACATAGATGTCATGTGGATATCAAGAGCACCTGATGTACGTAGCAAGCAATAATTGTATAATTCGATAAATTATCTACTTCAAAATTTATAATATCGTATCAATCCTTGTTATTTAGGAACGTAGTATGTCACCTCGTTTGGCTTGAGACTTTTAACCCACGACATTTTATACCCGACTGGGTGAGAGCTGTTAGTTTCAAAATAGAGATTAAATATATGGAAATTCTCTTAGTCCATCATATTCATTGTTGTAAAAAGTAGATGTACACAAAAATATTTGTTTCGTGCACAAATACTCAACAATGACTCGCTCGTGTTGGACAGTGAAGGGCGGCATTAAAAATGAAAACAAGACTATTGATATTAAAATTAATCGGTCGTTTATTTATGACCTCTGCCGACCACGAGACTGAGTGCCGCTTCGTGGCGCTATGAGCACGTGACGTGGTAAGAAAAAATGTAATCGATGAAGAGACGAATGGAGAATCTCTCTAGCGACGATATGGGCCGCAAATAAGAAAACCTACTGACATCAATCGACTTTTTTCAAAGAGCATTCTGTATGGCCCGACGCCTGGAAACGATGGTTGAAGGAAGCTAAAACCACGAGTGGGCCACAAGGTGTCGGAACTCGACGCCACATTGCGGAACAAGAAGGTCAGAGGCTCACCCGCTCTATAAAGAAGGACAGGCGATGATCTGTAGCAGATGAGATGGCAAAGTATAATGCTCGCGCTGGCAAAAGTGTTTCGGAGCACAGCGCTGAGCTGACAGTGTTGGACGTGTGGCTCCGCAGTAGACGAAATAAATGATCACCGTCTGAGTTACAGCTTCTTATTACCGACAATCGGTTTCAATCTGTGTTGCTGATCATTTTCGTGTCTGACGCCGTAGTGTGCAGATTGTCAATGGTGGTGTAAAACTCACCTGTAACAGCTGAGATATGAGTTTTACACCACTGTTAACAAACTGCATTTTGCGGTGCCAGACACGAAAATGATCTGTAGCACAGATTGAAACCGGTTGTTGGTAATAACATGTTGTGATTCAGACGGTGTTCGTTTATTATAACAAAAGAGATCATAGTTCTTAAGAAACGGCGACTGTTACATTTCTATCTTGACTCAAAGAGACCGTGAGCTACGATTGTAGTGGTCACGGGATCATCGAAGTTCTATCGTGCACCAGTAGGAATGGGTCGGGTTGGACGAACCACGATTCTTGTTATACCAGGTCAATGGGCACGTCGGGATACGGCTGGTGTATTATGCTATGTGGAACATTAATTCAGGCTTGCACGGGACCTGTGAGTAATCGGAAGCACCACGACAGGTGTAGACTACGTGGAGGTTACTGCAAACTACCTGCGTCACTTCATATGCGATGTCTTTCCCGACGGCGATAACATCTCCCAGCAGGATAACTCTCTCTGTCACACATCCAGAATCGTGCTGGAGTCATTTGAGGAGCATGATAGTGAATTCACATTGCTGTCTCAGTCACCAAAGTCGCCTGATCTGAACCAAATATTACACACCTGGGACGCTATCGAGCACCGACTCCATGTCAACAAATCACCGCTTGTAATTTACGGCAATTGCGTGACCTGTGCGTAGACATCTCGTGCCACAAACCTCCGGAGGCCTACCAAAGACTTCTGGAATCCATGTCGCTGAGCATCGCTGCTGTACTTCGTTACAAAGGTAGACCTACACTATATTAAAGAGGTAGTCATAATGTTTTGGCCTGTCAGCATATACAGCGTGAGCCAAAATCCCGTTAAGATTTGCTAATTCAATACTTTACGGAACAACGTGCGTAGAGAAGTAAAAATTGAGGCACACGTTTTAAAGGGCATGAGGTTTTACTGAAACCAAAAGAAGTTCAAAATGGTTCAAATGGCTCTGAGCACTATGCGACTTAACTTCTGAGGACGTCAGTCGCCTATAACTTAGAACTAATTAAACATAACTAACCTAATGACATCACACACATCCATGCCCGAGGCAAGATTCGAACCTGCGACCGGAGCAGTCGCTCGGCCCCAGACTGTAGCGCATAGAACCGCATGGCCACTCCGGCCGGCACCAAAAGAAGTCCACAAAATGACCAACAGGTGGCGCTTCGTATGATACAAAACACGGTGTTCATCATAAAAAATGTTCAACATGTCGGTCGTATTCATCGACAATACCTGTAGTCGAGGGACAATGTTGTTGACAGCACTGTACAGCAAATCAGTAGGTATGGTGAGAAACTGCCATCGGATGTTGTCTTTTAGGGTTTCTAAAAGGGTCGGAGGATAGCGGTAGACTTGCGACTTCAGGTAACCCCACAACCAATAATCACACGGACTGAGGCCTGGGGATCTGGGGGGCCAAGTATGACGGAAGTGGCGCCTCAGCGCGCGATATCACCAAACGATGCGCGCAAGAGATCTTTCACACATGTAGCAGTGTGGAGCGAAATTCCGTTGTGCGTAAAATATTACCTTCCAGTGGGTGTTTCCCACTGGGTGTTTTAGCTATCATATTTCTATACATCATCCAAAAATAAAGAATTTTAGCTATCGTATTTCGATATATCATTCAACAACAAAGAACACATTGTTCATAGAAACCATACTTTCACTTACATTTCATGTCAAAGTAGCCAAGAGCCAAGCCAATAACTAGAATGTTTCTTGATACAATCCGAAAAATGCAACCCTAACAAAGACTGGTATGTAAAACAATAATTTGAATCCTGTAGAAAAAATCTAGCAATCAATCACATGTATGAATTATTTATTGTGTAACAACTGTTTTGGAATGCTTATGAAGGTCTCATCCTTGGTCTTCCCGCACTTGTCTTCCCCATTATTTGTGATCCATTCCTAGTTTAAGTAAACTTTTGGGTGACATACGAAGTGCGTGTTCTATCCATTTTTCTTTGTATTGGGTTGCCATTTGGGTTATTGGTTGGATTCGTAATTCTTCTCTTATTACTGCGTTTCTAATTTTGTCTTTCCTAGTGCATCCTTTTACAGATCTTATAAGTTTCATTTCTATTGCTTCTACTTGTCGTAAATCTTTCTTTCTCAGCGTCCAACTTCCTACCTCCTATAATAAAGCAGGAATTGCTATGACTTTATAAAATTCCAGTTGTGTCTCTTTCCTTATTTTACACGTAAGTGCTCTTCTTATTGTGCACATATCCGCTGGTAAACATTAGTTGTTTCTGTATATCCATATCTTGATGACATGATATGTCACATCCTAAATACTTGAGATGTTCTATTGGTTTATTATTGAGGACTATTTTTGTTCGCACTGAGTAAATACCTAAAAAAAGGGATGGTTATAGTTTTATTTATAGATGTAGTCAGATTGTAGATTGCACTTATCTCAATTAGTTTATGTAAAGCCATTTATAATTTATCTTTGCTTGATCATCTGCAAATAACATCGTGTTAATATTTTTATTCCTTCCTATAGTTACACGTGATGGTGTTCTACTTATGTCTCTTTTCCATTCCCTAAACATATCATCTAGATAGATATTGAATAATGTTGACGACAAGTACACCTCTGCTTTAGTCTTTGAATTGTTTTCATTTTGGGTGTTATCTCTTTACCTATGTCACTTCTAATTTCTGTGTTCGAGTATAGGCTTTTTGCGACTTGGATCACATGTTTAGGAATTTCTTTTTTTTTTTTCATTATTGCCCCTAGCTTGTCTCTGTAAATTCTGCCAAATGGTTTTTCTTAGTCCACAAATGTTAGGTGAGTTTCCATATTAAATTTTGTCTCTTTTGAATTATCTTTTTCAGTGCAAAACCACCATCTATGCATGAACTTCCCTTACGGAAACCTGCTTGTTCCCCATTAAAATTACATCCAATATATTTCGCAGTCTTTCATTTAGTATTTTGCTCTAGATTTCGTGAGCAGTATTCATAATACCTTTGCCCCTGTAATTACATGTATTATATTTTTCTCCTTTTTTGTATATTGAAATGACGCTATTTTTCCATTCCTCCGGTATTTCATATTTTGCCAGCTCATTTTAAAGAGGCGTAGCACTCATAATTCTAAGATAATTCCTCTTTGTTTAATCAGTTCGGCATTTATTCCATCTAGTCCTGGAGATTTACGATTTTTCATTTTTTAAAAACTGTCTTCAATTCCGTCAGTTCAGTGTAGTCTGTTCCCTGCAGTTGTTCTTTTTATTTGCTTTTTTGACTTCTGAATTGTACCATTATCCTGTACAATGTGTAATCCTGTTAGATGGTTTTTATTTGTTGAGGTGTTTCTTTAATTTGTATGTTACTTCTTGTCTCCCTTCGATATCATGTTTTCTCTGCTTATAAACGCGTCCAATAATGTACTGCTTGCTGAGCTTACTATCGCTTCATTTCTTTTCCGATGGTGTTGCTCTTTAGCGTTCAATGATTTCTTTCTGTAGGTATGTTTGTTTCTCGTTTATGGCTTTTCGTGTATCTTTGTTCCATATTTTTAAAACTCCTTTCCGACTGGTACTATGATTTTCACTTAGCACACCACTTTTTATCTGTTTTATAGTGTTTTTAATATTAGATCATTCTTCATTTATGTCTTCAGTGGCTGGTATTTCATTGAGCAGTTGTGTGAGTCTGTTCTGATGCAGGTTTCTTAAGCTTTTTTCTTGCAACTGATGTGCCTTAAATCCTTTGGTTATATTGTTTTCATCTTTATTTTTATTCATTTATTTTTTGATTGTTTTTTACATATTGACCACATATTTATATTTGTACCTCTACGCAGTTGAGTGTCTATTATTCTTGGAGATAACTTTTGATTAATTGCTATATAATTTATTAGTGAACGGTAACCTCGTACAAACTATGTGAATTCGTCAGTGACTTTCACCTTGAAGTAGGTGTTTGTTAGCTTCAGTTCAGTATATATTATGAATTCCCTCAGTTTTGCTCCATTCTGATTTATAGTATCTTCCCCGTTAGTACCTATTAAATTAGGATCTGGCACTTCTCCAGTTCTAGCATTTAAACATCGCGTTAAAATTAAATGGCCCTTATTGTTTGTTTTATTTAGACATTTCTGAAGTTCTTCAGTAAAGTTATATTTCTTCCTTCTTGTGATGCATGTGTTCCTGTTAATATTAGATTTCCCCTGTCGAATTTTAATCTTACTGTTAAAAGCCTTTCATTTATTAAAGAATAATCTCTTATTATATCTCTCCATTTCTTGTCTATTAAAATTGCTCTTCACAACATGTTCTTGTTGTTCGTGTCTCTCCATTGTAAAGCATGACCTAGTCTTCCAGCTCTTTTGTGCCTTTAAGCTGCTCCTTTGTTTCTGTAATCACAGTGACATTTATTTTATGTCCTTTGACAATTCAGTTTTGTTTCATTTGATGCTAGTCCCTGTACATTCCATGCAGCCACTTACAGTGCATCGGTTAATTCTCTTTTCATGTTCTTATTCATACCTGATCGTTCTCCATTTTGTCCGGCCTTGTTCCGAGGCTTGGTTTGACACTTTTGAGTATGTATCTTTTTCTGTTTATGGGTTACCAGCCCATAGCAAATCCCGCTTACAAGTTGGCCAGGTAATTTTTGTTCGAAGTTGTCTTCCTCTGGCCTAGCTGCAAGGCAGCCGTGTTTTGAGTTTCTTTGAAGATACCTCATCCACCAGTTAAGTTGTTCAAGAGGACTCCTCTGCCACCCTAACTACGGTTGGGTTCCTCCCCGTTAGAGACCGAAAAGGAAAATGAAAGACACCCTCAGGCTTCGGGGACCTAGTACCGTTGGGGTCTACAAAAACAATTGTTGACCAAGGGAGGCGGATAGAAAACAGAAGAATCCTGTCACAAGTAAGTGGAAAAATGTCAGACTTAGCTAAGGGCACATGTGGTTGCCCCCACATACTCCCAGGAAGGGATCCCCATATGGAGACTACACTACGTCTGGGCCGGCCGGATTGGCCGAGCGGTTCTAGGCACTACAGTCAGGAACCGCGCGACCGCTACGGTCGCAGGTTCGAATCCTGCCTCGGGCATGGATGTGTGTGATGTCATTAGGTTAGTTAGGTTTAAGTAGTTCTACGTTCTAGGGGACTGATGACCTCAGAAGTTAAGTCCCATAGTGCTCAGAACCATTTGAACCATTTGAACTTCGTCTGGATTATCACCAACTGACCAATCTGGTGGCATAAGTGACCCTACCAGGATCAAGACTCCCGCCAACATAGCTCAGAGGATCGATGAGACACCTCCTCACAAACGTTAAGGTGGTAATCCATGAGGAGGTCTTCTAGATTTAGTTGACACAAAAAATTTTGAAGTTATTTACACATTACGAATACAAGTGTTCGTCTAACAAACATGTTATCACTTGCATGTTTCAGTACTGACATGTAATGTGCTGGTATAGATTACCGAATGTAAAAGAATGATTTTTATTTGTTACGTTTTATAAGAAACAATTTTGACTAGGAGAAGATCTTATTGCTTTGTTTCTCTTCCGTAAAAGATGTTCAGTGGCGAGGGCACACATTTAGGCCTGACTCAAACGTTCAATGTCACTGAAACTTCTATACCCTACAATAGACACGATATATTCATTAGATTGCAGGTTTATTTCTGGCTTGTTTTCGCTGTTGTCATTCCAGTCTTCGTTGATTTCATTCCCAACGATCCATTCATTTAATTTTAGTGCAGTTAGTTAGATTGAGCCGTACATTGCACAACTGACGATTTGCAAATGAAAAGTACTTCAATTTCATTGTTTCCACTGTCTTTTATTTCTACCAGTAACACTCCTGGATATCTGGTTTTTGGCAGTTTTCGCCGGGTGTAGAAGTAACTAAAATAAAAGATAATATTTGCTTATGACATAGCCCAAGTAAAATTTCTTGAATAATATATAGTTACTAGTATCAAAAAGTTTTGTGAAATGAAGTTCCTGAGAATATATACCCCGAGCGTAGCTTTGTTTCATGGTGAAAAGTCGAACAGAGGAAAACTCGAGAAGAACCTGGAAGAGTTTGACTTATGCTTCTGAAGAATGCGAAAAATTAAGCGGAAAAGTAAGGTACGAAATGAAAGAGGGATCCAAAGAGTAGGTGAGGAAAAGCTTTTATAAAAAATCGAACTGAAAAAGTGGCAGATTACTGGTAACCTAAGACGACCATGAATAGTTAGTCTTCCAAAGGTGTAAAAGAGGCTAGATTTGAACTTGGATATAACAGTCTTGTGGATTTGGAACGACTAGCGAGTGTAGGAGGAGAGGACAATATGAAACCAGTCTGATGACTTTAGCAATCCAAAAGGAAAAAGACATGATTAACCGCTTCTTAAACTATTTACATGCGCTTTGTGTAACCTCTGAGTCCGAAAATAATGGGATCTTAGGAGACAAAAGCCCGCCCAGCTAGCCGCGCGGTCTAGTGCGCTGCTTTCCGAACGGGAAGGCGTGCAGTTCCCGGCACGAATCCGCCCGGCAGATTAGTGTCGAGGTCCAGTGTGCAGGCCAGCCTGTGGATGGTTTTTAAGACGGTTTTCTATATACCTCGTCGAATGCAGGCTGGTTCCCCTTATTCCGCCTCAGTTACACTGTTTCGGCGATTGCTGCTCATAAACACCGTTTCCACGTACGCGTACAACATAATTACTCAACTAAGCAAACATTTGGGGTTACACTCGTCTGGTATGAGACGTTCCCGGGGGGTCCACTGGGGGCCGAACCGCACAATTGCCCTGGGTTCGGTGTGGGGCGGCGGTGGACTGCTGTGGCCTGTTGTGGGGTTGTGAGGGCTACGGCAGGAGGAAGCCTCTCCGTCTTTTCTAGGTCCCCAATTTAATACATACATAGGGGACAAAACTGAGAGTCTTTGTGCTTACGTTCAATTTAGGACTTACAATAGACATTAGACGTTTGCACCACCACTGAATGTATCTTAAATTTGCACTTGCATATCCTCGCATAAGAACGTTTTGAGAAACCCTCAGCACACATGTCCGTGATTGAATGGTAGCAATGGAGCACGACAGCGACACTGTAGCTGCAGATGCCCGAAAAATACACTGATTAGCCAAAACGTTATTACAACCCGCTTAATAGCGGAGTGATTCTACTTTGGAACGCAGTACAACAGCGACGGCGCATGGTATGGACCTGAGAAGATTTCCGGAACTTTGTGGTGCCAAATACCTACTTATAGGTACGAAATCCCTGTAAATTACGGTTCGATGAATCTTCCCGGAAGACTGAAACTGTGTACCGAAGCGAGATTCGTACTCGGGACCTTTGCCTTTGACGAGCAAGTGCTCTACCATCTGAGCTACCCAAGCTAAGCTCTAGACCCGATGTCAGAGCTTTATTTCCGCTAATACCTCGCCTCCTTCGTTCCAAACCCCACAGAAGATCTTTTTCTAATTCATGGCAGTATGTACAGCAACCACCGATAAATATTTTGAAGAGATGAGCAGTCTTGGCTGCAAAACAGGCTTTACTATTTTATATTTTGCCAAAAACGCGTTTCGCCTTGTTTAAGGCATCTTCATACTGGCTAGCGAAACGGATGTTAAACACATAAGCTGTCGTCCATGCAAATATCTTAACAGAAACAGTGTTTGCCTGCTAACACATTTGCATGGGAGGCAGCATATGTGTTTAACACCTGTTATGCCAGCCAATATGACGATATTTTGGACAAAATCAAAAGCGTCACTGGCGAAATATCTAATAATACAGACTGTTTTTCAGGCAAGCCTGATATCCACAGAAATTCTCTTGCGAAAGTCGGTAGAGCACTTGCTCGCGTAACGCAAAGATTCCAATTTCAAATCTCGATCCGACATACAGTTTTAATATTCTAGGAAGTTTCATATCGGCGCACACGGCGGTACAGAGTGAAAATTTCATTCTCCGGTTCGGTGGTTTGTGGGCTTGGATGTGTTCCGTTGGTTTCAGATCAGATGAAATTGGTGATCAAGAAATCAACATGAGTTCACTATCATCATCCTCAACGCCTGTAGCACGATTCTGGCCTTGTTACGAGGGCAGTTGCGCTGATGGAAGATGCTTTTGATTTCGGGGAAGACACTAAGCATTGAAAGATGCAGGAATTCCTGAATAATGTATTCTTAGTCGACAGCTGCCATGGTGCCTTCCGTCACTACCATAAATCCTATGGAAATCCAGCTGAATGTTTCCCTTGGCATAATACTACTTCCACCCTCCTGCCTTCGCAGTGAAGCGCATGTTTCGAGCACACGTTCGCCCGAATCTCAGCATTCGCGCACGATCATCGACGTGGTGTAATAAGAAGCCCGATTTATCAGACCACTGCGGTCGTAATTGGCAATGTCGTTGGGTCAACATGGGAACACGGAAGTGTCATCTGCTGCGGAGCATTTTCAGTAACGTTCGCAGAACAGAGTAATCTAAAACATTTGTGACTGCGAAAGCGTTGTATTCTGACATCAGATCTGCCACAGGTCGCCGTCTTTTCTCCTTCCGAATCGCTCGCCGGGTCATAGTAATCTCTCTTTTGTAAAAATCGCTTATGTCACTGGATTTCCCCATTTGCAGCCCATATCGTCGCTAGACTGATTCCCCATTCGTCTCTGCCCCGCCTATACAGGCTATACAAAAACTATGTATTTGTAAATTTTATTTTCTTTAGAAAAGATAATAGAAAGACCGTTTTATATCACAAAAATGTCACTGTAGCACAGTTTCCCCGCTAGGGATCCATGAAGGTTTAGACGCTAGTGATGTTCGGAGCGGCTTTCAAACTTTGGAGTGAGCAATATTGTTTTAGAGATGTTGCTGAAAATGTCGTCCGTTTACATTAACGTACAACTGGAATCTGCGTGCTAATGATTGTATAAAACGCCCGAAACAACCAGGTGCAGCTTCAGCAAAACGGGAAACATGTTCTGGAGTGCCTATCGTTATCTCGTACATCAGATGCTTCATCTCCTTCCACGAAACGAGTGAGGCAGGGAGAATATGGTGGCCTCGGTACTGGCCTACCCGGCACAGTCTAACAATTGGCGAAAACAAAGTATAAATATTCTCGTGATACAGCAAAGTGTGTGTATGTGGGGGAGGGGGGGGGGGGACAGTACCGTCATGATGGAGCCGAAATCGTTGCATGACTGCTACCAGCGTATTCTCCAACGTTTCCAGCAGTAGCAGTTCACGGTAATTTCCCTCACTGAGCGGGTTTGGTGGCAGACGGTCTGGAAACAATACCAGTCCACACATTTATGGTAAATCTCTGTTGATGGTGGAACACACAAGTTGCCTTAGGATTTTCCAGTTTCCAGATATGGCTACTGTGGCTACTGAATATTCCTTTCTTATGAAGACAGCTTCGTCAATATAGAAATACACACGTCTGGAAGTCAGAAATGTTTACAGTACTGTGTAGCTATCATTGGCAGAATTCCACGCGCTAAGGAAAGCCATCAGCTGATAGGTCATGTACCTTCTGATACTTGAATGGATGCATGCCCGTCTGGGGCACGATGTTCCATATAGTGGCGTTGGAGGTGTTTAGTTCCTTGGCTATGGGTCGTGTGCTGGCGCTGGCGCTGTGTTCAGTTCACTCTAAGGGATTCTGTTTCAGAAGACAGCCGTCAAGTCTTTGAAATGTGCCGCGATTTGGTAACCTCATCTCCGTAAATCGTTTTGCTTCTCGGCTGTTGCATCCTACCTCCGCATAAATGAGATACGTGAAACTAACTTAGAGCATAATCAGTCATTAACTATCTGCAAACATCAGTAGAAAGTTTGATGTTGACACTACATAATATAAATAATGTATAATAATAATAATAATAATAATAAAGAACTGCAAGAGAAAAACATCGAAGAAATCGATCTAGGACAAGAAAGAGAAAGATTTGAGGTGAAATATCTCGCTTTTGCTGATGATATTCCAATATTTTCTAAAAGACAAAAACAGATGCAAAGATAATTATAGAAGCACCTCACAAAATTGCATCTAAAATCGGATTATGAATATCGTATGAGAAAACAGAATATATTGAACGTAAACACAGCAGAGGAAAAAAAATATAAGCACAACATAGTAACTTCAAAACAATTCATACTTTTAAGTATTTGCATGATTGGATACGATCAAATGGATTAGATAACACCTCAAGTAAAGAAGGATTGAAGAAAATGGAATTAGTACATAGATTCATCCAACACCGACGTGATAAAAGATCAGTATCATTCCAGGCACAAATTACACACTTTTCAAGAGTAATTAATTGGGAAGCACATTACAGGTCTGAATGCCTAACACAGAATAAAAGAGATGAACAAGAACAACTGGAAAAGAAAGAAAGGAAAAAAATTAGGGCCTCAAAATACCAAGGATAACGACTGGGTGAAAAAAGAAAAGAATATCTATGCAGAAACACAAGAACACTCACGGACAGAAGAAAGAGGAAATTAAAGTTTTGCAGTCATACTTACAGAATAAATTATCATAGGTAAACGAAGAAAATTTTTAATTTCATTTCCAAATTTAAAAAAAAAGCACCATGGAATGGCTGGAAGAGACAAGAAGGTAATTGAGACAACTTAACTTCACAGAGGACACCATAAAGGACGGGGAAAATTTCAGGCTACTGCCCAATACTGCAAAATTTCCTGTGAAAATAGAAAAGAAAGCAAAACACGACCTAGGAGCATGAAGTCGAGAAGAGGCGGACCACCAGCTACTGCATGAAGAAATTCTGGGAAGAAGAGAAGAAACAAATTGTGCCATAGACTTAGATGCGGCCTATTATTTGCCGAATTCTGTAATTGTTTATCCAGGGACACGAACGCTGCTTACAGTAATGAAAACTAACCCTTCGTGGAATTAAAATGTACCATGCCCGGCCGGCTAGTCGAACGCTCTAACGCGTTACTTCCCGAACGGAAAGGCGTGTAGGTCCCCGGCACGAACCCGCCCAGCGGATTAGTGTCGTAGTCCGGTGTGCCGGCCAGCCTGTGGATGGTTTTTAAGGCGGTTTTCCATCTGCCTCGGCGAATGCGGGTTGGTGCCCCTCATTGCGCCTCAGTCACACTATGTCGGCGATTACTGCGCAAACACTGTCTCCATATATGTGTACACCATAATTACTCTACCACGCAAACATTTGGGTTTACACTCGTCTGCTATGAGACGTTCCCGGGGGGGTCCACTGGGGGCCGAACCGCACAGTAACCCTGGGTTCGTGGGGGAGGTGGTGGGGTGGGTGGACTGCTGTGGCCTGTTGGGGATTTGTGAACCACGGAAGGCTACGACGGGGCGAAGCCTCTCTGTCGTTTCTAGGTCCCCAGTTCAGTACACAATACACAATATGTTCCACATTCTGGCCCTACGTTGGCCAATCATGTCCAGTCGACTGTCGTGTCATCCTCTTCCAATGACGTCATCGGATACATATGAAGAGGCATGTCGTCAGCACACCGCTCTCCCGGTCGTTGTGGGGTTTCTCGACCTTGGGACCGCTATCAGTAGGTAGAGCAGCTACTCTGTTGGAATTGCGAGGCTAAGTGCACCCCGTTCCACTCCTCCCAGCAAGAAAAAATCCATGGCAGTACTGGGAAACCAACCAGGATACCCTGTATAGCAGCCAACCGCGCTGATCACTCAGCAATAGAGGTAGGCAGAAATAACATGTAACTGTATTGCAAATCAGGTTCCATTGTCGATGCGTGTCATATGAAGTAGTCAAAACAACTATGAACATTCGCCTAAGGGAAGTTTAGGGTAAAATCTTTCAAGGACACCTGGCGGGGAAACAGTGCACTTTTGACACTTGTGTCACATAGCAAAGGTGTTAAATTACAACGCTTCTAGTAGTTCTACAAATATGTGTACATTGTATATTTTCCTTGCCTCGTGACTTGCTCGCAGCGCCATCAGGAAGAATTCATATTCGTCGTGGGCAGTTATCATAATGCTTCACCTCATCTGTGTATACGTCAAAGAATTCCTTTATTCTACCGTCACTTCTGTCGCTAAACGCAACTTTCACGATCAATTCGATAATGCAATTTACGGGTGACGTTTCTACGCACGCTATTCTCAGAGTGCCGTTGTCGTCGTTTACTGACGTCAGCCCGTAGTAATCGAGTTGATGGGATTTACATGTGCAAATGCCGTATGAAGTACCAGAACGGATGTGGTTCCCTGCAGATCTCCCATCCTAAGCTCTTTCCCAAACCAGGACTGTGGTGGAATGAGGTGCCACTTGGAGCAGATCGCAGCGAACAGATTTTTCGTTCTCCACACACACATCCGTCCCCTATATGAGAACTGAACGAAACTATGACTCGTCTGAGAGTACGACTTGACGCTGAAAGCACAAAAGACGCAGCTACTCATTGACTATTGCAGTATTTTAAATTAAAACTTCCTCGTGGTGGCTTAGAAAATGTACATATTACAACAGTCAGATTGCTACTGGTATTTGCTGTCATAATGAGTTTTGCATCCCTTTAACGTCTTGTTGACGGTGCGGAAAGGGGTGAATGTAACTCGTTCATTTCTCTCCTGTTTTGAGCTGCAAACATTTATGTTTAGTTAATGTGGCCAGAGAACTACCTATATTTTTCAAGTAATCTGACTATTCGTTTTCTTTTTAAAATTCTTCATTTATTTGACATCAGGTGTTCCACGGACCATTTTTTGAACGAGATGATGTCATCGCCGACTAGCATGTAAAATGAAGGTAATTTAACGCAATTATTATCGCAAAAGAGAGTAACGTAATAAGCGTCTAGCATCGTTACTGTTCACTGTATGTACAGTTAGCCTGGTAAATAACATCTGGCCGGCCGGAGTGGCCGAGCGGTTCTAGGCGCTTCAGTCTGGAACCGCTCGACCACTACGGTCTCAGGTTCGAATCCTGCCTCGGGCATGGATGTGTGTGATATCCTTAGGTTAGTTAGGTTTAAGTAGTTCTAGGTTCTAGGGGACTGACGACCTCAGATGTTAAGTCCCATAGTGCTCAAAGACATTTGAACCAATAACGTCTGAAGGTCATTGGAGCTGTTGCCAAACGCTGCTATTGTATAGAGAGAAACTGTAACGCCAGAAAATTGTAGTAAAATGCAGTAAAGCCTGCAAAAGATTGGCTATAGGTGCAGGAACTAGCATTAATAACGCTCTGCGTAAAAAAAAAAAAAAATAATGTAACATACATAGGTGGAAAGACCCGTTAATCATTCATTACCAGACTGGCAGTTAATCTCTGGAAACAATCAAAAGCGTTAAATACCTAATAGTAAGCGTCCAGAGTGATATAAATTACAACCAGAAAGATCAGGAAAGGAGATTCACTGCAAGCATTTACCCGAGAAGGAGGTCGCTAACAAAACCCTCGTTCGATGAGTCTTGTAGGAAGTTTGCGTCTCAGTGTAGGATCCTTTCCAGGTAGCGCTAATAGGGGAGGTCTGAGAGGAGCAACACGTTTCGTAACGGGCTCGTTTGGTAAGCTCAAAGGCTTCAAGGAAAAACTCATGTAAGCCCAGTGACAGACACTACGAGAGAGGCTTTGTGAATCACAGTAAATTTTTGTGCTAAAATTCAGAAAGACTACATTCCAAGAAGAGTCTATCAGTACACAGTGTGTCCGGGTTAAACAAATGTCAAAATATAGCGGTAGTCAAATGAAAACGAGCCGCGCGGGATTAGCCGAGCGGTCAGGCGCTGCAGTCATGGACTGTGCGGCTGGTCCCGGCGGAGGTTCGAGTCCTCCCTCGGGCATGGGTGTGTGTGTTTGTCCTTAGGATAATTTAGGTTAAGTAGTGTGTAAGCTTAGGGACTGATGACCTTAGCAGTTAAATCCCATAAGATTTCACACAAATTTGAACAAATGAAAATGGGGTGGATGGAAAAAGTGAGTAAACTATTTCAAAAGTAATCGTCATTAACTTTTAATATATTTATCCAATTGTGAGACAAGATGGTCAATAATAATATGGAAAAATGCTTATAATATAAAATATAATAACTTGGGACGTTATTGCAACATTTATTGACGCTTTGCTTCTACAAGTATGATAATTCAAAATGTTTTCTGTATATGCTTGAGGCAGATGGTGCCGCTTGCGCTTGAGTGTAATTACTTCGTTCACTTAAACGCGCGTCTGTAGGCATGTGTATTCCACAGCACAAGGCGTTCTTTGCGCTTTCTCTCCCGCAGCTAAAGTCTGTTACAATGGTACAACGGTGATTTCGGTGTGTGTGGATTGCGATCAACTGACGATGTTACACTCACGTAAAAGATCAAGAAAAGGAAACTTATTTCTCGATTTCGACGTCGGGCCAGAATACCAAGCACACAGTTTCAGAGTCTACTGTTGAATAAATCCATACATCCTTCCAGCGAAACTCTCGTAAACCAGTCCGATAAGCAAGTAGGCAGTTACAATAGGCTCGTTCAACAGTACATGATGTCATCAATAAAATATTATGAGCGATTTCTTGGCTCACGAGTTCCCGGACCGCTAAATCGAGAGACGTAGTCCATTGATTGTTTGGGCCCCTAAAATCCCAGATATAAATTCATTTGATTTTTTGTTCGTGATCTACTAGATTTGTGCCATCACATGGCGTGCAATTATCGTAAATGTTACGTCTGCAACGCTGAAAAACAAGAGAAGTGGACACAGATTAGATGTCTGTTGAGCAACTAATGGTGCGCATCTCGAGATGTATTGGGGATACTAAAAATATTTTGAAGTGGCATACCTGCAGACACATACCGTCAATAAATATCTCAATTACTTCACAAGTTGTTACATTTTATGTTATTACATGTTTAATTCGGCTACGTATTAATTGCCCCTGAGTACGTGTAACGAAGCGTCCATGACAATAAAAATCAGAGAAATTATTTAAAAAGCAGTCAGAATAAAATGAGACGAATGGGAGCAAGTTAGTAAACTGTTTGTTATTCAAATGTAATCGCCATAACACATTCATTACACAGTGAGACAGAACGGTCAATGTTTTTAAGGAAAAAATTCCTGTGTTTCCTTACGGAAATATGATTGTACCCAGGCGTACATCTCTTCGTCCAAAGCAAATCGACGGCCACGAATGGCTTTCTTCAGAACACCAAAAATATGGAAACTGCGTGGAGTGGGATCGGGACTATTTGAGGGACGTCTAAGGGCTTCGCAGAGAAAATTCCGCAGCGTAGTCGAAACAACCTTGGCAACATGTGGGCGGGAATTATCCTACAACAGAATGATGCCGTCCGTCAGCATTCCTCGGTGTTTGGACTTGATGGCGCGCTTCAATTTCTGCAAAGCGTTCACATACCACCGTGCGTTATTGTGGCGCTGTGTTCCAGAAAGTCATTGAGTAGCGGACCCTTGCAGTCGAAGAAAAAGGTCGTCGTGATTTTCCCGGAGCTGACATGGCTGTTATTTCGAGTACGCTGCAGAAGTTGCGCTGGGAAGCCCTTACACATGCTCCATACAGTCCCGATCTGTCCCCTGCGATTTCCATGTTTTTGGTGTCCTGAAGGAAGACATTCGTGAGCCTCGATTTGCTTCTGACGAAGAGATGAGTGAGAGGGTGTAATCAAGGTTACATAGTATATTGTTACATATCCCTTAGTATCAAAATGTTCATAGATGTACAGAAAGTGAATATCCTATGTTAAATTAATTATTGTAGTGTTAACAACTTTTACACAATTTCATAAGTGTAAAAACATTATGTTAGTAAATAAATGTTGCCTAGCTTGCTATAGCTGTACTGCTGCCTACGGTGTCGGTTCCTGTTTATGCCTCCCAGTTAACAGGTCCAGGGTTTTCTGTTTCAGTAAAAGTCACTGGAATGTTGTTTTTTGAATTCATCAGTATTTAGTCATAAATTCTAGACACTTTCTACAACGTCACTTGTTAAGCAAATGCATTTTGCAACATTTCAACACAGCACAAAGAACATGATGGTTACTCCGACCAATCTCGACATCAACTGCAACATGTGGCACGTCTAGCGACTAAAATTGCTATAAGTACTACGTACTCAACTTCCAGATTCCTCTAGAGCACGATGTAGTTCAAATGAATTTAATTACGACTGTCGTAACTGAAATTACGTTACAGATATAATTTACATCATGTTTTCTTGAAATAATTATTTATATAAAAATTTATACGCCAGTGATTAATACTCAAAGTTTCATGTTGTTATAATATAAGAACTATCAGCTTCCTGTCTTTGTATAATTATCGACTGAATTATCAATAATAAAATTAGAAAAATTAAAAATGGAAACAGAAATTTTGTTCACATGGAAAATAACCATAACAATATTAATTTCACTGTAAAGTGATTTTTGACTCATTTCAGTTAATAATAGTGATTATTAATTTTCATGGCTCAGGACCGACGTTGCTAGATGGATCGATATGAAAAATAAAATTTTATTATCAGAAAAATAAGCTGTTGGTTATCAAATATATGCAAAATTATCTTAAAATGTGGAATATATAATTTAAGTATAAGAATTAACTCAAGTCAGGCCGAAATTTATACGAAATCGAACCCTTCAATTGAAGTACGAAAGTTCTGAGGACGCAAGATTCATTATAGTACGCAACCGCGAACATTTTTCCATGAAATCTTTGGTCATATTGTCTCACAATAGGATAAATGAATTAACAGTTTTGGCATTTACTTTTGAAGTAGTAAACCGTTTACTACTTTTTTCCATTAGACTCGTTTTTCAATTAGCCTAGTTTTCATTGGACTGCTCTTTGTTCATTGTCCAGTCGCGTTTAAGTTACCATCTCTCAGAAGCCTGTAGAACGACATTCTGCAGCGCCGGCCGCTGCGAGACGTGGGGAAAGGGAATTTAGTGAGGTTCTGGAAGGTACCGACAGGGATATGAAGCCCTGATGACTCCAGTGCCGTGGCCACGTGGTGTATTTCTGTTGAGGATCCACGGCACGAAGTGCCCTATCGAGGTGCTCCCACAATCCATCACCCAGACTGTTGCCCTTGCAACTACTGAAAAGGCTGCTGCCCCTCTTTAGGAATCACACGTTTGTCTGGCCTCTCAACAGATACTCCTCCGTTGCGGTTGCACTTACAGTACTGCTATCTGTATCGCTGAGGCACGCAAGCCTCCCCACAAACGGCAAGGTCCATGGTTAATGCTATATTGTTACACGCATAAATTGCAAAAAGACTTCTAATGTATGCGACGTAATAAAAAAGTTTGTATTAATACATGTTAATACAGTTTTCGATGCTAATAAAGTTCTTTACGATCTATATTGTTGTTGTTGTTGTGGTCGTCAGTCCTGAGACTGGTTTGATGCAGCCCTCCACGCTACTCTATCATGTGCAAGCTTCTTCATCTCCCAGTACCTACTGCAACCTACATCCTTCTGAATCTGCTTAGTGTATTCATCTCTTGGTCTCCCTCTACGATTTTTACCATCCACGCTGTCCTACAATACTAAATTGGTGACCCCTTGATGCCTCGACACATGTCCTACCAACCGATCCCTTCTTCTAGTCAAGTTGTGCCACAAACTTCTCTTCTCCCCAATCCTATTCAATACTTCCTCATCAGTTATGTGATCTACCCATCTAATCTTCAGCATTCTTCTGTAGGACCACATTTCAAAAGCTTCAATTCTCTTCTTTTCCAAACTATTTATCGTCCATGTTCCACTTCCACACATGACCACACTCCATACAAATACTTTTAGGAAATGACTTCCTGACACTTAAATCTATACTGGATGTTAACAAATTTCTCTTCTCCAGAAACGCTTTCCTTGCCATTGCCAGTCTACATTTTATATCCTCTCTACTTCGACCATCATCAGTTATTATGCTTCCGAAATAGCAAAATTCCTTTACTACTTTAAGTGTCTCTTTTCCTAATCTAATTCCCTCAGCATCACCCGACTTAATTCGACTACATTCCATTATCCTCGTTTTGTTGATGTTCATCTTATGCCCTCCTTTCAAGACACTATCCATTCCATTCAACTGCTCTTCCAAGTCCTTTGCTGTCTCTGACAGAACTACAATCTCATGGGCGAACCTCAAAGTTTTTATTACTTGTCCATGGATTTTAATACCTACTCCGAAGTTTTCTTTTGTTTCCTTCACTGCTTGCTCAATATACAGATCGAATAACATCGAGGAGAGACTACAACCCTCTCTCCCTCCCTTCCCAACCACTGCCTCCCTTTCATGCCCCTACACTCTTATGACTGCCATCTGGTTTCTGTACAAATTGTAAATAGCCTTTCGCTCCCTGTATTTTACCTCGACCACCTTCAGAATTTGAAAGAGAGCATTCCAGTCTACATTGTCAAAAGCTTTCTCTAAGTCTACAAATGCTAGAAACGTAGGTGTGCCCTTCATTAATCTAGCTTCTAAGATAAGTCGTAGGGTCAGTATTGCCTCACGTGTCCCAACATTTCTACGGAATCCGAACTGATCTTCCCCGAGTTCGGCTTCTACTAGTTTTTCCATTCGTCTGTAAAGAATCCGCGTTAGTCTTTTGCAGCCGTGACTTATTAAACTGATAGTTCGGTAATTTTCACATTTGTGAACGCCTGCTTTCTTTAGGATTGGAATTATTATATTCTTCTTGAAGTCTGAGGGTATTTCGCCTGTTTCATACATCTTGCTCACCAGATAGTAGAGTTTTGTTAGGACTGGCTCTCCCAAGGCCGTCAGTAGTTCTAATGGAATGTTGTCTACTCCCGGGGCCTTGTTTCGACTCAGGTCTCTCAGTGCTCTGTCAAACTCTTCACGCAGTATTACGATCTATAATATACGTTGTCTATATATGACGTTTATTTTCGAATATGTTAGAGTTGTGACTGTTGGACTCACTGTTCCAACGAGCCTTCCGGGGTGGCCGAGCGGTTCTAGGCGCTACAGTCTGGAACCACAGGACCGCTACGGTCGCAGGTTCGAATCCTGCCTCGGGCATGGATGTGTTGGTGTCCTTAGGTTAGTTAGGTTTAAGTTGTTCTAAGTTCTAGGGGACTGATGACCTCAGAAGTTAAGTCCCATAGTGCTCAGAGCCATTTGAACCATTTTTTTGTTCCAACGAATAAGACATTTCAAGTAGAACATCGTACATGTGGTAAAACTTGACGACCTGATATATCTCCGTTCCTCAGGTTAGCCATCTTTATGCACAGATATGTAGAACAAAATGACGAACTCTAACTGCTTTCCAGAGTAGATATGGCGTTTAGTGCCGTTTGTCTCGGAAGGGATGTTCGACTCGCCTTCGATGCAGAGAGGCTACATTTTCAAGGGACTTCGAACCTGTCAGGAAAGTAAGGAATTGGCTGTAGGATATAGTACGGACTCAGCCTCGGGATTTACCTAAATTGAAAGTGAGAAACCACAAAACACTTTTCAAGGCTGCTAGTGGATGGATTGGAACCATCTCGCCTCCCGAATCCAGTGATTGCTGGCTCTGCATCCCAATGCGCAGAGCTATCGCAGTCGGTGGACAATTAGGGAAAAATGGTTGTTGTACATTATTTTCAGATAAAATGAAATGTTTCACAACGAAAGATGTAATTGTGCAGAGAATTCGTGGCTTAAGTTATTATTGTATTACAAGAGCGTAAACAGATTGTGGACGAAAGGGGGTGAGGGATGCAGGACGCAGTGGTCTCGGACGAATTGAAACAGCTCGCTGAAAAAACCTTTTAGAAACGGACGAATAATAGAATGTGCTGTCATCTCATACCCTTTCTGCTCTCCATAAACCCCTCTTCGTCGTCCCGTATTGGAATCGGTTTTCATAACTGAGTACCGCGTCCGTGACCAGATTGGGCAATATTACGCCACTTGGGCTAATAATTATGTATTTTGGGCATTTTTTTGTAGAAATTCAACTGTCACCTTTGTTGATCAACGTGGTTTTTGGGCGACACAAATTTTAATTTAATGTTTTTGTAATGATTTATACCGCTCAGCTTCCCTGTAAAATACTGAAATATTGTTACCTCAATGTTCTTCAAGTCTCCAAATAACGACTCCAGTGCTAACATTGAACTACTACAGATAGGTAATCAGTCTTCTGACTGGTTTGATGCGGCCCACCACAAATTCCTCTCCTATCTGAATCTTGTCATCTCATGGTAGCACTTGCAAAACAACGTCTTCAATTGTTTGCTGGCAACCTCTGTCTTCCTCTACAGTTTTTACTCTCTACAGTTCCCTCTAGTTAAAATGGTTCAAACGGCTCTGAGCACTGTGGGACTGAACATCTGAGGTCATCAGTCCCCTAGAACTTAGAACTTCTTAAACCTAACTAACCTAAGGACATCACACACACTTCCGTGACCGAGGCAGGATTCGAACCCGCAACCGTAGCGGTCGCGCGGCTCCAGACTGAAGCGCCTAGAACCGCTCGGCCACTGCGGCTGGCGGTTCCCTCTAGTACTATGGAAGTTATTCCCCCATTTCTTAACAGATGTCCTATCACCTCTCCCTTCTCCTTGTCAGTGTTTTCAACATATTCCTTTCCTCTCCGATTCTGCGCAAAACCTCCTCATTCCTTACCTTACCAGTCCACCTAATTTTCAACATTCGTCTGTAGCATCATGTCTCAGTTGCTTCGATCCTCTTCTGTTCTGGTGTTCCCACAGACCATGTTTCACTACGAAAAGATGCTGTACTCCAAAGACGCGTTTTCAGAAATTTCTTCCTCAAATTACGATCTATTTTAGATACTAGTAGACTTCTCTTGGCCAGAAATGCACTTTTTGGTATTGGTGGTCTGCTTTTGATGTCCTCCTTGCTCCGTCCGTCATTGGTTATTTTACAGCCTAGGTAGTAGAATTCCTTAACTTTATATGCTTCGTGACCATCAATCCTGGAGTTAAGTTTTTCGCTGTTATCATTTTTGCTACTTCTCATTACTTTCGTCTTTCTTCGATTTAGCCCCAATTCACGTTCTGTACTTATTAGACCATCCATTCGATTCAGCAGCTCCTGTAAGTCTTCTTCACTTTCACTGAGGATGGCAAAGTCATGAGAAAATCTTACCGTTAATATTCTTTCAATTTTAACTCCACTCATGGACCTTCCTGTAATTACAATTGTTGCTTCTGTGATGTACAGATTGAACAGTGGGGACGAAATATTACATCCCTGTCTTACTCCTTTTTTAATCCGAGCACTTTTTCGTCTTACACTCTTATTATTCCATCTTGGGTCTTCTACATGTTGTATATTACCCGCCCCTCTCTATAGTTTACCATGTTTTCCTCAGAATTTCGAACAGCTTGCACCATTTGAAACTGTCGAATGCTTACTCCAAATCGACAAGTCCTATGAATCTGTCATGATTTCTCTTTAGAAGATTGCCTCTCTGGTCCTTTTAACTTTCCTAAAGCCAAACTGATCGTCATCTAACACATCCGTAATTTTCTTTTCCATTCTTCTATGTTTTATTCTATTTAACAACTCGGATGCATTAGCTGTTAAGCTGACTGTGATATAATTCTCGATTTTGTCGTTTTTTGTGACCTCTGGAACTGTGTTGATGATATTTTTCCGAAAGTCAAATGGTATACCGCCAGACTCATACATTCTACATATCAACGTAAATGTCGTTTTGTTGCCGCTTCCCTCGGGCATTATTTGACCCTAAGTCTTCCAAAGCTCTTTTAAATTCTGACTCTAATACTGGGTCCCCTATCTCTTCTATATCACCTGATGTTTCCTCTTCTATCACACCAGACAAATGTCCCCCTCATAGAGGCCGCCAAGGTGCTCAGTCGACCTATCCCCTCTCTCCTCTACATTTAACACAGGAATTCCCATTGTGCTCTTAATATTACCACCCTTCCTTTTAATGTCACCAAAGACTGTTTTGACTTTTCTATATGCTGATTCAGTCCTTCCGACAATAATTTCTTTTTCGTTTTTTTCACATTTTTCTTGTAGCCACTTCGTCTTAGTTTCCCTGCACTTCCTTTTTATTTCATTCCTCAAGAACTTGTATTTCTTTATTCGAGAATTTCCCTGAACATTTTTGTACTTCCTTCTTTCATAGATCAGCTCAAACATTCCTTCTGTTAACCACGATTTCTTCGCAGTTATCTTCTTTATACCTATTTTTTCCTTTCCAACCTTTCTGATCACCCTTTTTAGGGAATTCCGTTCCCCTTCAGCTGCGCTGCCTACTCAGCTATTCCTTAATGCAGTACCTATAGCCTTAGATAACTTATGTCGTGTTTCTTTATTCCTTAGCATTTCCGTATCAATCTTCTTTGCATATTGATTCTTCCTTGCTAATCTTTCAAACTTCAGACTACTCTTCATCGCTACTAAATTGTGATCTGAGTCTATGTGTGCTTCTGGGCACGCCTTACAATCCAGTATCTGATTCGGGAATCACTGCCTGTCCATGATGTATTTTACCTGGAATCTTCCCATTTCTCACGGCTTCTTACAAGTATACCCTGTCGTCTTGTGATTCTTGAACGGAGTATTCGCAATTTATTAGCTGAAATTTACTGAAGAACTCAGCTAGTCTTTCTCCTCTCTCATCCCTAGTACCAAGCCCATATTCTTCCGTAACCTACTCCTTCCCCTACAACCGCAGTCTAGGCCCCCATGAGTATTAAATTTTCATCTCCCTTTATGTACTGAATTACCATTTCAATATTCTCATATACTTTCTCTAACTCTTCATCTTCAACTTGCGACCTCGACTCATATACCTGAACTATTGCTGTCGGTATTGGTTTACTACCAATTCTAATGAGAACAAGTCTGTCACTGAACTGTGCATAGTAACTCACTCTCTGTCATATCTTCCTGAGGGGACTGATCACCTCAGATGTTAAGTCCCATAGTGCTTAGAGCCATTTGAACTATCTTCCTGTTCGTAACGAATGCTACTACCGTTATACCGTTTTCTGCTGCTGCCGATATTACCCTACACTCATCTGACCTGAAACCCTTGTTTTCTTTCCATTTCACTTCGCTGGCCCTCACTATATATAGATTGAGCCTTAGTATTTCCCTTTTCAGATTTCCTAGTTTTCCTACCACGTTCATAGTTCCGACAATTCCACCTCTGACTCGTAGAACATTATTGCTTCGTTGATTATTTAATTTTTTCTCATGGTCACCTCCCCCTTGGCAATCCCCTTCCGGAAATCCGAATGGAGAGGACTATTCCGGAATCTTTTGCCAATGGAGAGATCATCACGTCACTTTTTCAATTACACGCCACATATTCTGGGGATACACATTATGTGTGTTTAATGCAGTGTTTCTGTTGCCTTCTGCATCCTCATATTGCCGATCATTCCTGATTCTGCCGTCGTTAGTGGCAGTTTCCCACCCACAAAGGCAAGGGAGTGCCCTGAACCTCTATCCGCTGCTACGCACTCTTTGACAAGGCCGTTGCTCAATGAGGGTTACTTCTTACGGAGGAATTCTTCGGCCACCAATACTGGTGACTATTATTCAAAATTTAATCGGCGGCGGGGTTCAAACCCAGGACCGAGGACATTTTGTTTTCTAGTCAAGGACGCTACCCCTAGACCACGGGTGCAGGAACATTTTAGTAATGGGTACATATTTTTAACTTAACACTAGTGGACGGATCAAAATTGGTTTTCCTTTTCTTTCTTTTTATAAACCTACCGATAATTAGAAACAATCAGAGCAACGCACAGCTCAAAAACAAAGAACGGCAGCAGTTTCATTAAATTCAGTTGAGCTGATTAACAAAACAACAAGAGAAGCCGAGTAAGGCCAACAATTTGGAATTGTTAGTCTTGGTTAAAGCAGGGATGGGCGATAACGGACACTGTTACCCATGTATCGACAGTTCAGTTTTATCGACAGACTTCGTAACTATCGTTAGTGCGCACACCTTTATCGTCGTATAACAGAAAATCAAAACTGTTCGGAAAGGATACTGTCTTGAAAGGAGGTTATATAAGGCAAGAATCAACAAAAGTACAACAAGGGTGCTGTAATGTGGTCGAATTAAGTTAGGTGATTCTGAGGGAATTAGATTAGAAAACGAGCACTAAAAATAAAGGAGCGATTAAACGGTTTCCGTTTGGAAGCCATACAGTCCAGAATAAGTATGTCATTCAGGCAAAATCGCCTTGAGCATTGAGGCAATCGTTCCATCGGCGCACCAGGTTAAAGCTACCCGTTTAGTAAAACAATTGCCCTGCTGCGCACGTTTCGTAAATCGCCTTGGCCTGATGCGTGAAGTCCCTAATTGTCTGCTGCAGATCCTCGTCCGACAGGAATCGACCCTTCAAGGCCTTTTTTAAGGAACCGAGGGCGTGATAATCGCATGGGGAGAGATTTGGACTGTAGGGCGAATATTCGAGTGTCTTCTACTTGAGTTGCCCTAACTACTGCTTTACTACGTTTGCTATATGGCGACATGCGTTATCATGAAGCAGCAACATCCGTTGTTGCACCATTCTACAACGGTAGTTATCGACAGACATGCTGTCCCTCATAGATTCTTAATTCTGCGATGGATGTCTGCCAGTGTTTGTCCTACGACAGCCAGAAAAAGAATAAGAGCATGTTCCTCCTGTTTAGACGGATTTAATAATATCGTCTCAATAGTTCAAGTTCCCACAATTATATCACTCACGTTGGTAAGACACCATAATATCGGTGCTTATATACCTGTAACGGAGTCGTGCTACGTTGCGTATATGCTGCAGCATCCCGGCGGAGGTTCGAGTCCTCCCTCGGACATGGGTGTGTGTGTTTATCCTTAGGATAATTTAGGCTAAGTACTGTGTAAGATTAGGGATTGATGACCTTAGCAGTTAAGTCCCATCAGATTTCATACACTTTGCTGCAGCATCGACCTCAAATGGAAACTTTTTGACCGCCCCTGATATCTTTCCATTTCACTGCAACGCAATTATGTCGTATGTAATTTCATTTGGGTGATAAGGGGCAGGGGGGAGGGACTCTGGACCCCCTGGGACACCTCCCCCCCCCCCCCCCCCCTCCTTTGGCTACGTCCTTAGCATCTTCCGTCTGTGAGTGGTTATTGCACTTTGACGCCCAAATAATACGGCGTGGTCACATTAATATGACTGGACTGTGTGAGTCATAGAAAGGCAGACCAGCCGCCATTGTTTACATGCAACATTTGAAAATGGAAGAGGAAAGGGGTGTAGTAAAATTATCCTTGCCCGTAAACCGTGAAGGGGTTTGCGGAGTGTAGATTAAGTGTAGACTTACCCATATTCATTTATGGATTGACCTGATATCCAGCAAAACGTGACAGAATGGGCCAGATGGCACATTGCGCTCGCATTCCAGAATTCATATTCCCACCCGCTCGTCGATGTTAAGGATCTTTGCAATTTATAAATCACTTGGAGCTGAATTTCAGTATGGTACACTTGAAAAAGGCGCAGCTGACAACCTTGTCCTTTCCGAATGTACGCTCCGTCTCTCATGACGTTCTGGTCTGCTTGATCCTACTCTCTAATCAACATTCCTTTACTGTTCGATTGGACATGTACTGAGGGCCTAGTTACTCGTGAGTTTCACAATCCTTTGCTACCGAGGACACTATTATTTTATTTAAGCTAAATAAAGGGACGTGTACAAGACGTTTATTCTGCGGAAATATAAGCGTAAGTCCCAAGAGATAAACGAGGTTACTAGAAATGATTGAAGTGATTTAACAGATTTGATATTTTGTCGCAGGGCTTCGTACACACATAGAAAAAGTCATTTTTTACATTTTAAAAACGGTTCATATGTGTCCCTCCCCCTACTGATTCTTCAGATATCAAGTTACTAATGACGTTCATCCTACGTTCAGCGCAGTATGTCTCTATCAAAGTGTTCTAAAACAACGTAAATGCGAGCTTGAAGATCTGGTATTTGTTGGTAGAGGAGACGTAAACACCAAACTTTTCAGGTAACTCCATAAAAAAAAGACGCATTGGGTTAGGTAGGGAGAGTGTGGAGGTCATCCCACGAATTGCTGATCATCAAGCCCACTATGACCGATCCATCGGTTTCTGTGTTTCCTGCTTAAGAATTCACGAACATCATGATGAAAGTGGGGTGAAGCACCATTCTGTTGTTAGATAAAGTTAGCACTATCGGTCTCCAGTTGTGGCATGAGCCAGTTTTCAAGTATGTCCAGATACACGTGTCGTGTAACGGTCTTTTAGCTAAAGAAAAAGGGACCGTAGACGTCACAGAACACGGTAACCTTTGATGAATCTCGAACTAAAAAAGGGGGAAAAATGTTGCTTCGTCGCTGAAGATGAGTTTCTCAGAAAATCCATACTCTTCCATAAGCTGTTGCACGTGCGCCGAAAATTGAAAACGTCTCACTTTGTCACAGAGAGTCGAGGTTTGTAGCAATTGCAAGCGGTAAGGCGCCAGCTTCGCTTCCCACGTGTCGTATATGGCACACGAAACTGGTGACAGTTTCTCAATTCAGAACCTTTGCAACGGCAAAGACACACCCGCCACTACTTTGCTTATCTTCCGCAAGATGTCATTATCTAATGCAACAAGTTTCAGCGCTCTGTCTAATACAAATATTAGATGGGTAAACATAGTTCTCCACCAGTGGAAGTGAAGAGGTTAAACTCTTCAGTATGATCTTGTGGTATGTTTAGCTCCCTGCTCGCTCTGTTCGTCGTCTTCTGTGGGCGACGTATGAAAAGCCCTCACTCACTGCAGGCCGACCTGTCGATTTCCCCGGGCAGAAGCACCCTGAAGCTTTAAACTGCTCATACCATAGCCGGATAGAGTTGGCTGTTGATAGATTTTTGTTGACCTTCGTTCTGAAGTGTCGCTGAACTACTATGGCAGACAGATGTGAACGCATTACAAACACAACATACGCTTCGTCGGCGGCTGTCCACGGTTGCCGAACTGCTCATTACTGGGCTCTAGTGGCAGAAAGCGGAAGTGCGGCTGCAACAATACAAAACTTTTTGTAGCTACAGTGAATTTTTGAAATCGCTTCAGACAGTTTGTAACAACCTTGTACTGTCCTGTGCGGAGCAGGAATTCTTGTATAAATCGGAATGAGCGTAATGACAAGAATGAGAAGTGAACGTCTACCACCTTCACGCACCCAGGCCACGAACGCTGAGCGGGGGAAATCAAAGCAATTTTTACTCGTATATGGGTTTAAGCAGATATTCTTAATCCAAGGGAGCTTCAGCATGCGAGCACTTCGCACAGCACGTTAATATTTCCTGCCCGATGCAGCTGTCACGCCTCTCGTGTCACACGAAAAGACCACCTGTTGAACGCAGCCTCAAACAACCCGGGCAGAGCTTTCAGCTAGAGGCTCCGCTTACTTTACCTCTCACAACCGAACGTCTCAGGCGAAAGCGGGATTAATAGTGCTTTTTCATGTTTCACTGCAAAATGAGACGTTGTAAAAACTCATCATACTACGTTTTGCAAGTGTTGTCAACAAACTCTGTGTCTGTAGAGAATTCATTAAGGGGACCAATACGTGACGTATACGTCTCTATGCGGCCAATGTTAATTTTACGTTAGATGTTTGCCCCATTTGTGAAAACCTATTGAATGCACAGCAGGGAAATTTCTACCAGACATTAAGTGTCTATTGTCGAATATACTGAACTTCAAAGGTGTAGTTTCAGTTGCATACTTGCAACAGAAAAGATAGGTAGAGAACAAAAGGATTCAAATTTCTGACACAAAAGTGGATTTAATTACAGCCTTATTGAGAGAAAAACTAATGTAAATTTTCATATTATTCGCTGTTTCCTAGTTGCGATTCTATGCTTGCTATTTAGATGTCTGCAAGATTTTACAGCATTATCTTGAGTAGTTCTGAAGAAAAAGAGTAAATTTCCAGCAGAGACTGTTGTATCCAAGAAATCAGCTCTACAGAAAATGAAACGAGTCCGTTTATAGAAAATTGTCTGAGTTCTTTTGCCTCTGGAGAATCCTGCAGTTGCCTTTTTTAACATCTAGTCATCTTCTTTATATTTTTTGCTGTGACTATCACAGTACTTTCAGCATTCTGCACTCTGTAATTGAAGGAGTTGGTGGAAGAAAGTGCTAACCTTCAGTTTGACAAAGATTAGTCAGATCACGCAGTCAGTTGTGATTTTGAATACACCACATACTGACAACGATTATTTACCTGTGTACAGTCAGGAAACACTGTCTACTATACATATAGCTTTGTCTCATTATATTTATTTTACTATCGCTGAATTTAAATTAAGACTGAGCGCAAAGGAAAGATTACACGCAATCACTCAATATGGTTGTGGTTGTGGTTTGCACTCTCTTCTGTTATCACAATGACGAAGATTCAAGATCGTATTTTTCCCAGTAACACTACCTAATTTTTATAGTACCAAACACTTGGAAATATTTCCACATATGTATGTTAGACCGCATCATGGGCAACTATTTTTAGTGTCCGCATACCAACATGTAGACGATTCCAAATCAAGCTGCCCAAACAGTCACTTCGAGTTTGTGTCTGCTTCTGCAAACATTTTTTCAGTAGATTAGACTTGACCAAATTCAGACCAGTTTTCAGATAAAAATAACATAATATAGGATGGTGATTGTATGTAATTTTAGTGGTAAAAAGGCAAGAAGTCAGCTTTGAAAAAATAATATGTAAGCTTTCTGCATCCAGAAAGTTCTCGATGGGATTGTTAATGCTTTAGAAAAAGGCATCCATCTGGCAAACTGGCCTTTGTTGACGGAAAATTCGACTTTCCAACAGACACAAAAAATTCCAAATAGCTAAATCTGTGAAAAACTATTGAAGTAGAACTGCACTAAACAGTGCTATAGCATAAACAAAATACAAAACACACAGATTTCATCTACCTTACGTACAGGGAAGTACGTGGCAGAGTGTGGTTATTATAATTCCACTTGCTAGGGTGTTTCCCGTTGCAATCGTATGTGGAATGTGCGAACAATGCATGTTCAAATTAGAGTAATCTTGTCTACACCGTCCCTATGGAAGTGATAAAAAAGGGGCCTGAAGGAGATCTTAACGCTATGTAGGTTCTTGAAACACTGTAAGTAGGCTTTAGCGGGATAATTTACGTCTGTTTGAAGAGTTTGTTGATTCAGGTTCATCAACATTTTCGTGATGCTCCTCCGTCAGTCAGACAAACCTGTGACAATCCTCGTACCGCCCTTCTTTGGATACGATAGTCCTATTTGGTACAGATCCCATATACTTGAACAGTATCATAAGATGGGATCCACTTTTGATTTGGAAGTAGTCTCCACCTTCCTGACCTGCGACAATGTGATCATCCCATTTCACGTATCTACAAGTTGTTAGGCAAAGGAACTTGGCCGGCCGATGTGGCCGAGCGGTCGTATGTGCTTCAGTCTGGAACCGCGCGACCGCTACGGGCATGGATATGTGTGATGTCCTTAGGTTAGTTTGGTTTAAGTAGTTCTAATTTCTAGGGGACTGCTGACCTCAGATGTTAAGTCCCATAGTGCTCAGAGCCATTTCAGTCATTTTTGAACAGGTACTTGTATACGCTGATTGATTGTAGTTGTCAGTAATTGATGTTGTCACATGAGATCAAATTTTCTCGTTTTGTGAAGTGAATAACTTTTTTCTGTACGTTTAAAACCACCACTCTGCAGCACTTTGAAATTTTTAAATCTTATCTAGACCTGATTTCCTTAGTTTTGTTCCACAGTACTTCATTATAGATTACTGTATCATCTGAAAAAGTACGAGGTTACTGTGACATTACTATCACATACTGCTATGCGATAGTAATTCATTTTCTGCCGCTGTTTTAGTGAAAATACTTCATCTGTGCACTTGGAAGGGTAGCGTTGAGCCTTCCCCACTGGAGTGTTGTGTCACTGGAAATTCCTCTATGGCCTCGTTTTCGGCAGAAGGCAGTCTGTGAATCTCATGAGTTTAAGAGTGGCTCCTTTCGAAATATGAGTACTTTGCACAGAATTCGGGTAGAGACTTGCTTCGGGGGTTCCGAAAGCGGGTGTGTGGTCCACACCCCTTGTGGTCAGTGGATACTGCGACTGCCTAATAGTCGTCAGAGAACGATTAAACATGACATTTTTGCCTTTCTCTGCAGAACATTAAACAGCAAGACACTGCGGGCGCATAAGGCTGACCAGTCGTGAAGACTGTTTTGGCCCACTACCAACTACGTGTTTAAAAATGTATGTCTTTCTCCCATTACAGCTTTTCCTGGTTAGGCGACAGATTAAAAATAAATATGACCTTTGGTGTATCCAGTTGAGTAATTTAACTGTGTTAGCATTGTACTTGAGCACAGTGGCTAAGACTAGGAAAATTTACTTATTATTTTGTGAAAGCAGTGAGTCTTGTACTCATTGGTATCAGTAAGATGTATGAGTAAGATGCAGTTTCACTTGCTATTCTTTGACAGCAATGAGCGTTGTACTCGCTCGCCTTTATTACTACTTTATTAGTTAGAGAGAATTGGGTTGACTTCCACTAGTTGACTAGCATTAATTCACAGTTTAACCACCAGACAAGAAACATTCATTAATATTAATACTGTCTGCTAGGTCATTACTTACACAGCATGTCTACGAGGACCCCAACACACGTGCCTGGGGAACAACCGAAGTTATTTCCACTTCTGTCGATTAGTCTACATCCAAGATAATATGCTGCATCCTGCCTAGCAAGACATTCTCAACCTATCCAGAACTTTTTTCGATACCCATGTAACCATTCTTTTGTTAATAAGCGCTGCGGTGGTGCCGAATCAAATGCATCTCGGAAGTCAATACAGTAATTATATGCGACTGACAATCTTTACATATGACCAGAACCAGCAACTAAGACAACCAACTTTCAAGGAATAAACACGTGTGAAACAACTGAGCATCACATTATGATGTTACAGATTATGCTCAACATTTCTGGATTGAAGGGAAATCCTCTAACTTAAAGAGTCAGCGAAAACGAAAGATAAAACGTTGAATCTCAGAGTAACAGGAAATGTGGCCCTGGTCGACTACCACAAAATGTTGACTAAAACTCAAAAAGAAAACCGATAAAACTATTTTCTCAGGTGAATCCTTTGGAGGGTATGTGAACTAGACCATAAAGCGTCAAAATCCGTTTTTTAAACCACCATTACGTAACAATCCTCTTAAACAAATTATAGCAAGTATAACAAACCATTTTTAATAATATGGTTTATTTGAAGTTTCCTGAGACTTCTCCGTCCGCGCTGTTTTCGAATATGGAGTGTCGTGAAATCATGTGAAGAGTTAATTATAAGTAAATAAACAAGAAGAATGATGCCATGTTCCTGCGGACATTCATGCATGCCTGAAGGAACATTGCATCATTCTTCTTGTTTATTTATTTATAATTAACTCTTCACATGATTTCACGACACTCCATATTCGAAAACTGGAACAGGCACTGCTGCGACTACAGCCGTTATCAAATATTTTAAAGGTATTCGCAGTCTTGAATACGAACAATATAAGGGAATGTCGACACTGGAAATTTAGGCTGGGCCTGGACTCGAACCCAGATTACCCGGTTTACACGAGCGGTCACCTTAAGCTCTTTGGTTATCCGTACACGACTTACGGCCATACCCAGACTTCCATATATCGTCGTTCCTGCGTCACAACCTGTACTCGTACGTACATGTATGCATGTCCGTAGGAACATTGCATCGTTCTGCTTAATAACAGAGGTACTGCAGTAACCAGGCACCGACTTCAATCAAAACGCCCTCCCCTGTACGGGAATTGCATAACGTGTAGACAATACAGCTTGTGATGCAGAGACAAGTTTGGGACTGGCCGGGAGTCGTGCACTGCAAATTAAGGCGACGCTCGCATAAAGTGGGAAATCCGGGTTCGATTCCGGCTACGGCACAAAATTTCATTGACGTTATTCCCTTATATAGCTAATGGTTGTTCGTATTCGCAACTGCGAATACAATTCATATATTAATTACAAATGTCAACTGAAGATGCACAGTATTTTGCAAACCGAAGTCAGCTTGTTGGATAGGTGTACAGGTAGCCTTCTCTCACCTGTAATTTCCTTAAATTTCTTCAAACTGACGTCAGGATGCCTTATTGAGCACGTTGGTAACCTATTCGGTCTCCAACGAACCATCCTGGTGAAGGTGAAGGGGATGCAATGCACATTAACTCAGGATATTGTTTCAGAGATTGAAATATGCCATTTTTAAACACCTCCATAAGAAAAGTGGTAGGAGAGATTTCAGTAACAGACATCTTTTTCCAAAATTTTTGTTAAAGTCACGTACTCTAGAATAGTATCCCACTTAATCAAAAATAATATACTCTGTAAATCATAGTTTGAATGTCAGAAGAGTTGCTCAACTGTGAGTGCTATTTACAAATTCACTCACCAAATGATCTAGGCACTAAATAGCAAAATCTCACCAGTTGGTATTTTCTCTGAGCTATCTAAGGTATTTAACTGTATGAATCATAATATTCTCCTGGATAATTACGGTTTTATGGAACCGATGGTACAGCAAACAATGGATAATGTCATATCTTACTAAAGGAATTCAGAAAGTTGTAATTCAACCAATGTAAGAAGGGGAGATTCTTCTGACTTGGTAGAAATCACTTTTGGGGTTGAACAAAGCTGAATCTTAAGTCCACTGTTGTTCCTCCCATATGCAAAAGATCTTCTGTCTGATATAAAACAAACAGTATTAGTTCTTTTTGCCGATGACACTACATCTACATCTATAGTCTACAAATCATCGTGAGGTGCAAGGCAGAGGGTATGTCCCTCTGAGTTTCATCCTGTTCTATTCACTTAATGGAGCGCAGGAAGAATTACTGCCTGAATGCCTTCGTGCGTGCACTAATTATTTTAATATTATCCTCACGATCCCTATGTGAGCAATGCGTAGGCGCGTGTAGCATATCCCTAGAGTAATCATTTAAAGCCAGTTCTTGAATCTTTGTTAATAGACTTTCTCGGGATAGTTTACGTCTGTCTTCAAGAGTCCGCCAGTTCTGTTCCTTCAGTATCTCTGTGGCACTCTCCGACGGATTAAACAAACATGTGACCATTCGTGCTGCCCTTCTCTGTAAAAGTTCAAAATTCCCTGTTAGTCCTATCTGGTGCGGGTCTCACACACTTGAGAAATATTCTGGAACCGGTCGAAGGAGCGTTTGTAAGCAGTCTCTCTTGCAGACTTATTGCACTTCCCCGGTATTCTATCAATAAACCGAAGTCTACTACCTGCTTCACCCATGACTGAATCTCATGTGATCATTCCATTTCATATCCCTACAAAGTGCTACACCCAGGTATTTGTACGAGTTGGCCGATTCCAGCAGTGACTCATTCGTATTATGGTCATAGGATGCTACGTTTTTTCGTTTTGTGAAGTGCCAAATTTTACATTTCTGAACATTTAAAGCAAGTTGCTAATCTCTCCACCACGTCCAAATCTTATCAAAATCTGACAGAATGTTTATGCAGCTTCTCTCAGATAGTACTTCATTATAGATAACTGAATCATCTGCAAAAAACGCTATTTTACTATTAACATTGTGCGCAATGTCATTAATATACAACATGAGCAGCAAGGATCACAACACACTTCCCTGGAGTACACCAGAAGTTGCTATTACATCTGGTGACGATTCTGCATCCAGTATAACATACCGTGTCCTCCCTACAAAAAAAGTCCTCAATCCAGTCACATATTTCACTTGATACCTCAGTTTGATCGTACTTTTGACAATAAGCGCAGGTGCAGTACTGTGTTTTTTGGAAATCAGGAAACACTGCAACTGCGTGCTTGCCTTGATCCAAAGCTTTCAGTATGTCATGTAAGATGAGTGCGAGTTGGGTTTCACATGATCGATGTTTTCGAAATCCATAGAGGAGGTCATTTTGTTCAAGATACCACATTATGTTTGAACTCAGAATATGTTCTAAGATTCTACAACTCGATGTCAAGGGTATTGGACGGTAGTCTTGTGAATCACTTCTACTACCCTTCTTGTAGGTGGATGTGACCTGTGCCTTTTTCCAATAACTAGGCACTGTTTTTTGTTCTAGGGATCTACGATAGAGTATAGTTAGAAGAGGGGCTAACTCAGTCGCAAATTCACTATAGGATCTGACAGGGTTTCCATCGGTCCTGGAGCTTTGTTCAGTGTCAGTAATATTAATTTCATTCATCTTTTCAGAGGTACGTGGATTAAATTGGAGTAGTTCTCCGGGTTTTCCTTTGTAAAGGAACATGTGAAAATGGTTTCAAGCATTTCAGCTTTTGTTTTACTACTCTCTACTCTCAATTTCAGTTCCTGCCTCATTCGCTACAGACTGGACACTAACTTTGGTGCCACTAACAGCCTTTACGTACGATCAGAATTACTTTGTGTACTGCGAAACAAGCTCGTGGTCATGCGGTAGCGTTCTCGCTTCCCGGGTTCCCGGGTTCGATTCCCGGCGGGGTCAGGGATTTTCTCTGCCTCGTGATGACTGGGTGTTGTGTGATGTCCTTAGGTTAGTTAGGTTTAAGTAGTTCAGAGTTCTAAGGGACTGATGACCATAGATGTTAAGTCCCATAGTGCTCAGAGACTTTTTTTTTCTGCGAAAGATACTTGAAAATATTTTGCTACGACCGTGACTGAAGGCATCATGCATTGCTCTCTTGTCACCCAAAGGCATTTCATGCAGCATTTGTCTATCTATAGCCCTACTCTTTGTTTTGCACCCATTATGCGGTAATCTCTGTCTCTCTAGACGTTTCCTTCCAGTGACTGTATATCATGGAGGTTGACTCCCATTACGATCTGTTGTACTGGGTACATATCTAGCCAGTGCATGGTCAACATTCTTTTAAACTTGAGCCAGAGTTCCTCTACATGCTCCTGCCCTGTGCTGAAAGTTTCAAGTTCCTCGTTGAGATGAGGCACTACTGATTTTTATCTAGTTTATATAACTTTCTGCCTGTATTCATGATCTTTCGTATTTTGGTAATCATTGTTGCCATAACCGCGTCATGGTAACTGATACCAGGTTCAATGCAGACATCCGCAAAGACGTCAGATCTTTTTGTTGCTATTAGATCCAATATATTTCCATCTTGAGTGGGGTTCCTAGCTGTCTGTTCTAGGTAGTTTTCAGAGAAGGCATTTAGTAAAGTTTCACAGGATGTCTTATCACGCCCTTCACTAACAAAAGTGTACTTTTCACAATTAATTGTTGGATGATTAAAGTATCTCCTGATGATTACAGTATGATTAGGGAACTTACGTGCAAGTGAACTGAGGTTTTCTGTATAAAGTTTTCAGTTACATCAGGAGATGGCTCTGGTGGGTGACAGAAGCATCCAATTATCATTTTATGCCCACCCCTAATACTGAGCCTTGCCCAAACAATATCACATGCAGCTTCAATTTCTATCTCCGTGGATTTGAGATTATTGTCTACTGCGACAAATGCACCACCTCCATTTCCCGTTTGCCTATCCTTCAGATATCCACTTAAATTTTCCCTAAAAATCTCGCTGCTATCAATTTCAGGTTTCTACAAGATTTCTGTGCCTAGTATAATGTGAACTGCACTGCTTTTCATGAGTGCTTAAAGCTCTGGCACTTTGTTGCGAATGATTAGTCACTTTACCATTACGATCTTAATACTCTGACCTGTGGAAGGCATTTCTTTCGACCTTACACTGATGCTTCTGGGTTTCCTACAGATATCAGGATCGGGATCGGGCGGAGAGTCGCCTAATCTATAAAGCCCTTATGTGCCTCTGATGTGTAGTGCATGTATTGTAATCAGTTCAAACATACACACAGCAACAGAAGAAGTGGTAAATACAGTTCTTAAAAATATTAATGAGTGTTTCAAAATGACGCGACATATTCAGTTCTGCACATCTAAAGGTACCGTACTACACCGAGAGTAACAACCAGTGAGTAAATAACAACTAGGGTGGAAACGTCAGACTTTTTGGCGTCCATATTTATGAGAATTTAAACTGAAAAATACACGTTTTGGAACCCCTAAAATAACTTAGTTCAGTCACATTTGCGCTGGAATCATCGCAAATCTTGCTGAGAGACAAATCAGTAAGTAAACATAGTTTTCGTAATTTCATTCAGTAAAATCGTGTGGAATAATATTCTGGAATAACTCAACTTCAAGAAAGTAAGTTTTCATTGTCCAAAACCGCGCTGTAAGACTAATCTGTGGTGCTCATCCAGTGCTGATGGATTGCTGCGAAGCAGTTGTTCCTACAAGTAATGAAGTGCAGTATCGTTAGAGATTTTACAAGTTCGGTCAAATTCGTAGACATTTTCGCTGTCAAAGGATGGTATCTTCTCAAAAGTAGATTCTTCTTTGCAATGTCAGTAATTTTGACAAATGGGCGTGGTCGGTTACGGTACCTAGTTTTTCCTTTGAGGGTGCCTGCTCCCTCGCTCTTTACTGACCTGGTGTGCTCAATATCCATTGGAGCACCTCCACTGCCGAAAATGATGTTTTCAAAATTAGTGAGCGCTATTTCGTTTAGAAGGTTTATACAAGGGCGATGTACTTGAGGACAATATTGTGGAAATGGAAGAGGATGTAGATGAAGACGAAATGGGAGATACGATACTGCGTGAAGAGTTTGACAGAGCACTGAAAGACCTGAGTCGAAACAAGGCCCCCGGAGTAGACAACATTCCATTAGAACTACTGACGGCCTTGGGAGAGCCAGTCATGACAAAACTCTACCAGCTGGTGAGCAAGATGTATGAGACAGGCGAAATACCCTCAGACTTCAAGAAGAATATAATAATTCCAATCCCAAAGAAAGCAGGTGCTGACAGATGTGAAAATTACCGAACTATCAGTTTAATAAGCCACGGCTGCAAAATACTAACGCGAATTCTTTACAGACGAATGGAAAAACTGGTAGATGCGGACCTCGGGGAGGATCAGTTTGGATTCCGTAGAAATGTTGGAACACGTGAGGCAATACTGATCTTACGACTTATCTTAGAAGAAAGATTAAGAAAAGGCAAACCTACGTTTCTAGCATTTGTAGACTTAGAGAAAGCTTTTGACAATGTTGATTGGAATACTCTTTTTCAAATTCTAAAGGTGGCAGGGGTAAAATACAGGGAGCGAAAGGCTATTTATAATTTGTACAGAAACCAGATGGCAGTAATAAGAGTCGAGGGGCATGAAAGGGAAGCAGTGGTTGGGAAAGGAGTGAGACAGGGTTGTAGCCTCTCCCCGATGTTATTCAATCTGTATAATGAGCAAGCAGTAAAGGAAACAAAAGAAAAATTTGGAATAGGTATTAAAATTCATGGAGCCGAAGTAAAAACTTTGAGGTTCGCCGATGACATTGTAATTCTGTCAGAGACGGCAAAGGACTTGGAAGAGCAGTTGAACGGAATGGACAGGGTCTTGAAAGGAGGATATAAGATGAACATCAACAAAAGCAAAACGAGGATAATGGAATGTAGTCAAATTAAATCGGGTGATGCTGAGGGAATTAAATTAGGAAATGAGACACTTAAAGTAGTAAAGGAGTTTTGCTATTTAGGAAGTAAAATAACTGATGATGGTCGAAGTAGAGAGGATATAAAATGTAGACTGGCAATGGCAAGGAAAGCGTTTCTGAAGAAGAGAAATTTGTTAACATCGAATATAGATTTATGTATCAGGAAGTCGTTTCTGAAAGTATTTGTTTGGAGTGTAGCCATGTATGGAAGTGAAACATGGACGATAACTAGTTTGGACAAGAAGAGAATAGAAGCTTTCGAAATGTGGTGCTACAGAAGAATACTGAAGATAAGGTGGATAGATCACGTAACTAATGAGGAGGTATTGAATAGGATTGGGGAGAGGAGAAGTTTGTGGCACAACTTGACTAGAAGAAGGGATCGGTTGGTAGGACATGTTTTGAGGCATCAAGGGATCACAAATTTAGCATTGGAGGGCAGCGTGGAGGGTAAAAATCGTAGAGGGAGACCGAGAGATGAGTACACTAAGCAGATTCAGAAGGATGTAGGTTGCAGTAGGTACTGGGAGATGAAGCAGCTTGCACAGGATAGAGTAGCATGGAGAGCTGCATCAAACCAGTCTCAGGACTGAAGACAACAACAACAACAACATTTCGTTCTCACGAGAGTCTGGGAACATACATGTCGACTCAGCCTGAACTCTTCTTATCTGGGAGTCCCTCCTGCAACAGGGTGCGGCAGGTGCCGCTAACAACTGCTTCGCCTCGACAGTCGAACACCCCGCGGCACGTAACATACGTTGACACTGAAATTTTTGATAAACGGAACTTCCTGGTGGATTAAAACTGTTTGCCGGGCCGAGACTCGAATTGAGGACCTATGCCTTTTGCGGCAAGAGCTTTATTGGTAGTATAACACTTGCCTGCGAAAGGCTGGTGTCCCGAATTCGGGTCTCGATCCTGCACACAGTTTTAGTCTGCCAGGAAGTTTTATATCAGCACACACTTCGATGCAAAGTGAAAATTTCATTCTTTTTGGTATAAGATCGACTCTGCATATTAAAATTGGTTTTCGTCCCATGGCCTTTCTCGAAGTTTGGCTGTCAGTTGTTCCGTTACTGACAGTGTGTTCCCATTTAGAACAATGCACTGACCTTTGTTTACAAGATGGACTTATGTTTAGTCGCATACCTCCTCCAAATATTCTGTAAAAACATAAACATATCGGGCAAGAAGCTAGCAATCCCCAAGAGACATGCTAATACCCTGTAATACCAGTTCGAAACTTGACAATGGCCTCAATTCGGCATGGAAGAGGTTCCGCAAGTTTCTACAGGCATGTAACATCGAGCTGAAACCACTCATTCATGATTACATGTCGTAGAACTACCAAACTGTGGGGATTTTGAGTGCAATACTTTAACTGCAGTTCCAAACATTCCAGGCATTTTCTAAAGAAATAAGACAGGGTGATGTGGTGGGTCAGGCGAGGTGGGATATGATGCCTGCGTGTTCGTAGAACTAGGCATGTATGTGGGCAACCCTGTGAAGACGGCTGTTCGAATTTCGGAAAACGGGAGTGTCCAAATCACAGTCATTAGAAGCTGTAGAAGAAAGGGTGACACTTGGTCACAAAGAGGGTGAAATAAACATCCTGGATCGCGTTTACAGTAACAGTGTGAGCACATTCGTAGTACGGTTAACGCCCTCGAAACATCACGCAACCAGCTTCGTCCTGATCTACATCCGCCACACACTGGAGGTTAAACGCCTCACTTGTCGTCGGTGCACTCGACTCCTTGCCCCACTTGAAAAGGGGGAAACTCCAATTTGTCGAATCACATTACACGCCTCCTGCAGCAACTGTCCAGGTTGTATGTAGTTTGGTTCATTCGAGACGTGCTGCTTTCAGCAACAGCTTTTTGCGAGGTACCTGATCGCAAATGTCCTTTGCATGCTATTCCCTTCACATTCTTCGCACGTAAAATTGGGTGAAGTGGATCTGCATTCACTAACAGCAGCAATTCTTGTCCAGTTCGAAACCTGTTATCAGCGACTAGGCTTGAAACTCGTCTCCGGCCCCTGTGGGTTACATACACTCCTGGAAATGGAAAAAAGAACACGTTGACACCGGTGTGTCAGACCCACCATACTTGCTCCGGACACTGCGAGAGGGACACACCAGGAACCGCGGTGTTGGCCGTCGAATCGCGCTAGCTGCGCAGCATTTGTGCACCGCCGCCGTCAGTGTCAGCCAGTTTGCCGTGGCATACGGAGCTCCATCGCAGTCTTTAACACTGGTAGCATGCCGCGACAGCGTGGACGTGAACCGTATGTGCAGTTGACGGACTTTGAGCGAGGGCGTATAGTGGGCATGCGGGAGGCCGGGTGGACGTACCGCCGAATTGCTCAACACGTGGGGCCTGAGGTCTCCACAGTACATCGATGTTGTCGCCAATGGTCGGCGGAAGGTGCAAGTGCCCGTCGACCTGGGACCGGACCGCAGCTACGCACGGATGCACGCCAAGACCGTAGGATCCTACGCAGTGCCGTAGGGGACCGCACCGCCACTTCCCAGCAAATTAGGGACACTGTTGCTCCAGGGGTATCGGCGAGGACCATTCGCAACCGTCTGCATGAAGCTGGGCTACGGTCCCGCACACCGTTAGGCCGTCTTCCGCTCATGCCCCAACATCGTGCAGCCCGCATCCAGTGGTGTCGCGACAGGCGTGAATGGAGGGACGAATGGAGACGTGTCGTCTTCAGCGATGAGAGTCGCTTCTGCCTTGGTGCCAATGATGGTCGTATGCGTGTTTGGCGCCGTGCAGGTGAGCGCCACAATCAGGACTGCATACGACCGAGGCACACAGGGCCAACACCCGGCATCATAGTATGGGGAGCGACCTCCTACACTGGCCGTACACCTCTGGTGATCGTCGAGGGGACACTGAATAGTGCACGGTACATCCAAACCGTCATCGAACCCATCGTTCTACCATTCCTAGACCGGCAAGGGAACTTGCTGTTCCAACAGGACAATGCACATCCGCATGTATCCCGTGGCACCCAACGTGCTCTAGAAGATGTAAGTGAACTACCCTGGCCAGCAAAATCTCCGGATCTGTCCCCCATTGAGCATGTTTGGGACTGGATGAAGCGTCGTCTCACGCGGTCTGCACGTCCAGCACGAACGCTGGTCTAACTGAGGCGCCAGGTGGATATGGCATGGCAAGCCGTTCCACAGGACTACATCCAGCATCTCTACGATCGTCTCCATGGGAGAATAGCAGCCTGCATTGCTGCGAAAGGTGGATATACACTGTACTAGTGCCGACATTGTGCATGCTCTGTTGCCTGTGTCTATGTGCCTGTGGTTATGTCAGTGTGATCATGTGATGTATCTGACCCCAGGAATGTGTCAATAAAGTTTCCCCTTCCTGGGACAATGAATTCACGGTGTTCTTATTTCAATTTCCAGGAGTGTATTTTCACGGCCACTCTTCTTATGCTCTGATACATACTTGCGAGTGGTGCACCATTCGCTGTAGACACATTGTATAGTCTGCGTTAATACACGAACCAATGGAGCAACTTCTTTCATGGTGTGGTGATGGACTGATCCAAACACAATAGACCGTTTCTGACATTCTGTCAGATCCCCACATCGGCACATTTTACCGAACAGTCTTCTCACAATGGACTGGCGCATACACACCATTTCATTCGTTTGACTGAAGTCAATGGTGGAGTACGACGTGCTCTCACGGTACCAGTCCTACACCATGCGGGCTTTCAAATAAAATGATGAAGGGATGTGGCCCTCTACTACGCACCCACAGACTCAGAGTTGAAATATTAAAAGTTTTGGCTGGTTTCGCTGTCTAGGGGATGGGGTATGTAGTTGCCGCATTACAGGCCACATTCTGCTGAGTCTACAGTATACAATATACACATGAATCGAATGGTCGAAGGTTCCTATCACTTGGCAACGTAACAAAGACGTTTATAAATGAAAGATTGCAATTAAAGAAAATCTGCAGGTACTTTCTTAACGACTTTAAAGGATGAGTACGACAGTAGAAGTACTTTTGAAAATGCGTATATTTCTTATTTCTGCAAAACACTTATAGGTGTCGATGGTCCAGCAATTAAATAAAATACAAAGTAAATTTGTATTTGTATTACGGGGAAACAACAGATTCCTACTCACGTAATTAGTTATGAACAACAACATAGCTTGTGAGATATTCACACGTACTACGTCTTCAGTGCAGAAGCCACAGAAATCTCACAAGTTTACAAGTCCGCCCTCTGAAGTATTTCTATCTCTCGTGACCACGCGCAAACCGCACCACACTCCAAGTCTCTCTCGCGACTGTGCCTCCCCATCGCGCCTCAGCGTCCAGCAGTCACTGCCATGTCCCTTCCCGTACCGCCCCTCGCGCCGCACTCTTCAGAACTGCCCCTCCATTCACTTCGGTAGTCGCCTCCCTTAGTAACGAGCACTGTGACTCACGGTAGCGATTCCCTCATGTCTCCAAGCCAATGCACACTCACAAACCTGTGGAAACACATTAAAAATACAGGATTTACATTTAAATGACTTGAAATTAAATAAATATGCCTACAGCTGGACCATAAACACGCTCTAACAGACATTATTAAATACATAGAGATATTAAATAAACATACACTCCTGGAAATTGAAATAAGAACACCGTGAATTCATTGTCCCAGGAAGGGGAAAGTTTATTGACACATTCCTGGGGTCAGATACATCACATGATCACACTGACAGAACCACAGGCACATAGACACAGGCAACAGAGCATGCACAATGTCGGCACTAGTACAGTGTATATCCACCTTTCGCAGCAATGCAGGCTGCTATTCTCCCATGGAGGCGATCGTAGAGATGCTGGATGTAGTCCTGTGGAACGGCTTGCCATGCCATTTCCACCTGGCGCCTCAGTTGGACCAGCGTTCGTGCTGGACGGGCAGACCGCGTGAGACGACGCTTCATCCAGTCCCAAACATGCTCAATGGGGGACAGATCCGGAGATTTTGCTGGCCAGGGTAGTTGACTTACACCTTCTAGAGCACGTTGGGTGGCACGGGATACATGCGGACGTGCATTGTCCTGTTGGAACAGCAAGTTCCCTTGCCGGTCCAGGAATGGTAGAACGATGGGTTCGATGACGGTTTGGATGTACCGTGCACTATTCAGTGTCCCCTCGACGATCGCCAGAGGTGTACGGCCAGTGTAGGAGATCGCTCCCCACGCCATGATGCCGGTTGTTGGCCCTGTGTGCCTCGGTCGTATGCAGTCCTGATTGTGGCACTCACCTGCACGGCGCCAAACACGCATACGACCATCATTGGCACAAAGGGAGAAGCGACTCTCATCGCTGAAAACGACACGTCTCCATTCGTCCCTCCATTCACGCCTGTCGCGACACCACTGGAGGCGGGCTGCTCGATGTTGGGGCGTGAGCGGAAGACGGCCTAACGGAGTGCGGGACCGTAGCCCAGCTTCATGGAGACGGTTGCGAATGGTCCTCGCCGATACCCTAGGAGCAACAGTGTCCCTAATTTGCTGGGAAGTGGCGGTGCGGTCTCCTACGGCACTGCGTAGGATCCTACGGTCTTGGCGTGCATCCGTGCGTTGCTGCGGTCCGGTCCCAGGTCGACGGGCACGTGCACCTTCCGCCGACCACTGGCGACAACATCGATGTACTGTGGAGACCTCACGCCCCACGTGTTGAGCAATTCGGCGGTACGTCCACCCGGCCTCCCGCATGCCCACTATACGCCCTCGCTCAAAGTCCGTCAACTGCACATACGGTTCACGTCCACGCTGTCGCGGCATGCTACCAGTGTTAAAGACTGCGATGGAGCTCCGTATGCCACGGCAAACTGGCTGACACTGACGGCGGCGGTGCACAAATGCTGCGCAGCTAGCGCCATTCGACGGCCAACACCGCGGTTCCTGGTGTGTCCGCTGTGCCGTGCGTGTGATCATTGCTTGTACAGCCCTCTCGCAGTGTCCGGAGCAAGTATGGTGGGTCTGACACACCGGTGTCAATGTGTTCTTTTTTCCATTTCCAGGAGTGTATATCAGAGGGATAGAACAGAAGGTAGGCCAGTAGCCTAATGTCTTTGTGCTTTCTAAAACACAGTAAATATTTAATCAATTTCTTCATGAATAGTATATATCGGATATAAACAAAGACATAGATTATAAGCATTTTACTACCGTTTCTCGAGTAACTCTGGAGTATGTATGGCCTGACGCGACTTATTGTAGTCGGCCACTTTGACCTCCAATAACTCAAGTACTATTACAGTTATATGCCTGTAATTTATACCAATTTAGGTTTACACTAATACCTTTCTGAAGAAACATCTGTCGACAAAATCGGATGAACCGTTGAGATTTGGAAAATTCGTTGCTGGGTGTTACTTGTATAATTTATCATCAGATACTAAAATTTAAACTAATAAAGATATAAAAAATCTGATTACACCATCAGAATCGTCGTGCAGATAATGGTAATGTAATATTTGTTTTTGAGGTATCATGATTCATCTGGCTACTATTAATTTCCATACGAACTGTGAAATGTCTGCCATTAAGGTTTCACAAAGTCCGCCATCTTTGGCCCTCCCTGCATGTCTCCTTCATCGACACTACATCACCATGGAATTCTCAGCCACGTGGCTGATGGACCCCGGCTAACGTTCGGCACCAAGTGGCCACTGACGAGATGCGGGCGGCCCGCCGAGACGCCCCAGTGCGGTCATGCCAACTCAGAACTTAGAAAATTTCTAGGGCGGTAAAACTGGCCTTTACCTCACAACTTTCAAAAGAGCTCCAAGGCGACTAGTGTGTTTTTATAAGGCGGTGACTAATATTTCGTTTGGTGAACTTATTTTGTTTACCATGTGGCGGCGCGAAATTATGTTTGGTGATTTCTGTAAGTGTAGGCTCTCAGCGGGTTGGGATCTGCTTCTGCAGATTTCTGGGGTTCGAAAATAAACAGAGAGGCAAACACGAACGGTGTTTCTGGAACTTAAGTTTACTTAGCAGTTTTTCAGTATCGTAAGAAAGTCACCATACACATGCACAAAATGTTTTCTTTAATTCTAGTGGAAGCCATTTTATTTTATAGTAAAGTGAGTCAACTGGAAACGAGATACAACATTATGGTCTAGTAGTACTGTGACAACAAAAACATTAGACCCTGGAACAGTGAAAAGTTGTTCCTATAAATCAGCCTGTATGAAGCGGTGCACCTTACTTAGTAATTGTTTCTATAATCATAATAGTTCGGTATGAAGAGATACACTTAATTTCCATAACAGACCAACTGCCCACGATCCAAATGTCATATAGAGAATATTCAGCACTGCCTCACGTGGTGCATCGAACCAGCGACTCGACCTGACGTTATTGCAGCTAGATGAAAGAATTATCGGATATCTCTGTTACTGGAAGTATCATAGTGGGTCGATAGTCCGACATCAGATCAGGTCAACATAAATAATCAGGATCCTGAAATATTGTTGCGTTTTCTGGTACTGATGCCATCCTGTTACAGACCGATCGGATTCGATTCTGAACGTTGGCGTTTGCTCGTGAGAGTCCACCCCACACTGGGGAGAGACCTGGCGTCGTCGTCACAGAACGCCATACTACTGCCTCGTGTCTTCCCAACTTCGGAACGTAACATACTTATAGCGGTGCCCCTGTTACGGGAGTAAGACCGAACTAATGCGCCCTTGTTTTATGACAAATTGTGGCAGTCGGGCAGCATTTTCATTCTTGTCATCAGTACTTCGATGAAAAATGATACAACGTCCAAACTGACCTTAATTCTCACAGCCGTTCTTTGAGTTAGTGCAATTCTGTACACTTAATTAATTAAGGAAGCGCACCTCCAGTTGCCTTGTGTAGAACGTAGGTAGTTTCACACGATCGTTTACGGCATTTATTTAGGCCATTATCAAGGGTACCTGATATTGCCAAGTGTTTTATATATAATATGATAACCATCAAGGTGTATTTTTGTTTTTCGTAATAGGAGATGAGAGACAATGCTTATTTCTATATAGAACAACTGCAGAAATAATATACAACTTACGTTGTGCTATAGGGAAGCGTCGTCAAATGATAAAAACAACAGAAGTCAAGTGAATTTACAAGAGTTTCACACCCAGTGATGTAATGAGAAAAATGGGCATGTCGTAATTATAAAAACTATATAACCCGATACTTGAAATTGTTAACAGGCTTCAGCTTAACATGTTGTTCACATTGCTCGAAGTTGAGAACAGTTGTACTTGTCCTGGGTATTCCTCCCTAATTACACTAGGAATAATTGAAAACTTTAGCTTACAGATACTTCAGTGCCAACTGACCGCTCGTTACCACACATTCGTAATTACCTCGCAAACAACTCATTTGTAGACCTACGTATACGGAACGTTTATGTTTCCGTTATCGTAGTCAGTTCGTTAGTTACTTAGTTATAAGTTTCATAAATCATTTGAATGATTTTTTTGTCGACATGTTGCGGAACGAGTCAGTTTACAGTATATGAGTACACGATTTGTTTCAGTGGATGTATACATAGTGGCCTTTGCAAGTTCCTAAATGGCACGCTGGTTTACAATTGACATTAACGGAGACTTTTTTTTTATTAGATGTACAACTTGCTTCACTACTTGTCAGAAACTGATCACAACATCTTCTAGATGCATAATGAACTCCTTTTTGGGCCACTGTCAACTTTCATACCTTGTGTTGTGTGTATGGACATGGCCTTTTTCCTCAAACTGTGAAGCTTTGTTTATGACAAATTTTATGATAGTGAGGTGCATTTAAAATAACTAACTCCTTAACAGGTGCATGCAAGGTGACTGCGGATGAACGCCACGTATTATTCTTACCGCTTGCTTTCGCGCAATCAACACTTTATATCTAAGTGACGAGTTACCACATACCCTGCCCCCCCCCCCTCCCCCACACGCACTGTTGTGTGTCGTCGCACTTGGCTTTGAAAATGACAGTGTGTACACGTTTCGAAATACCTGCGGTCGTCGAAGACGTCAGGTGCATTCCCGTAAGTTATTTGAACATTTCACACGTCGAGAAGAAGTCCAGTTTCATATGATAGAAGGTTGATTACTTGATTTCCAAGACCAGCAGTTGTGTTGTTATTGTATTCAGCTGGAGGACTCTTTTGATTTAACTCTCGACCGCTGTGCCTATCTCTTGGTCTACACTTCCCCTTCCCGCCTTCACTCTTCCCTCCATTAGAAAACTGACGGTTCCTTGATTGCCTCAGGATTTCTCCTGTCAACCGATTCTTACTTTTAGTCAATTTGTACCACACTTTACTGTTTTACCCATCTGGATTCAGTACCTCTTCATTAGTTATTCTATCTACCCGTCTAATCTTCAGCATTATTCAACAGTTATAAGAATAACAAAAGTAGCCGAACTAAATTGCTTGAGCACCTCAGCAATACGTTTCTTCCAGTTAAAAGTTTTCGTAAATACACTGACGGAAAAAATCGCAGTATCAAAAAATAATTAATGTAGACTAATGAATTTTCGGGAATACATTTGTCTAATTATTATATTTAAGTGATTTATGAAATGATAAGGTTAACGAAAGTGTGAGATAAGCCATTGCAAATGTGAAATGCTGGGTCACTAATAACCGGTGTAACCACCAGAACGTTGAATGAGAGCATGCACTGTGTTGTACAGGTGCCGGATGTCAGTCTGTGGGATGGAGTTCTTCCCCTTTCACGCTTGGTCTGTCAGTACAGGGCCAGTTAATGGGGTATAAGGATGACGCCGGAGTTGTCATCCTATGATGCCCAACATGGGCTCAACTGGAGACAGATCTGGTGATCAAGCAGCCCAAGGCAACGTGTGGACACTCTCTAAAGCATGTTGGGCAGCACAACAGATCGAATCACCAGACTGGCATACAGATTTGCAGTCAGAGCGCGTATTATAACCACGGGAGCGCTCCTGCTGTCGTACAAAATCGCACATCAGACCATAACTCCAGCTGTAGGTCTAGCGTGTCTAGCACGCAGACAGGTTGATTACAGGCCCTCCTCAACTGGCTCGCTCCTAATCAAGATACGGCCATCATTGGCACTGAGCTCTCGTCGGAAAACATAGCAGACCTCGTCCTGCCCTCCAACGAGCTCTCCCTCGACACCACTGAAGTTGCAAACAGCGATGGTTTCGGATATGTTAAACACGCGCCACAGGGCGTCTGGCTTGGAGCTCTCCTTGAAGTAACCGATTTGTAACAGTTCTTTGTGTCACTAAGGCGCCAACTGATGCTGGAATTGTTGCTGCAGATGCAGTTCGGTGCGCTAGAGCCTCACTGCACGTCTTCCCTCTCGGCTGGGCCACGTGGCCGTCAGGACAGCTCAGTCTGTGCTCAGAATCCTGCAGCGCCGACATTTTCTTAATTATGGACTGCTGTAAAGGCAGCGTCGGTCCGTATTTCTGCAGGGGACTTCCAACGACTTGTTGAGCCAATGCCACTTCGAGTTGCTGCAGCAAGCCGGACAAAAGGAAGTCCTACACGGTATTAGGAGGTACCCCATGACTTTTGTCACCTCAGTGTGTTACGTCCGGCCCAAAAGTACTTGTCTTTTTCCAGCGTGACCCACGTAAACTAAAAGGTTGGAGACCACAGACGCCCATTTGAGCGAAATTCGTTTCACGAAACCCAATGCCGTCGTGTAAAATAGCTTTAACGCCAAGAGCGGCTGCCGCAGCGGCCACGGCACACGTGCCGTCACCGCGGCCAGCCACGCGGTCGCGGTGCGTCGGGGCCAGCCGGGTGTGCCGAGCGCCGGCCTTGGCCGCTATCTGGCGCTGGAGCGGCCTCCACACGCCCAGCCGGCAGTCATCTGCAGCGCCGTATCTGCCGCCACATCGCCCCCTCCTCCCACTCGAGGGATGCCACACAGCTGTCGGCGGGCGGCGCTTGTGCGTCTACCGAGGACTGTCGTCATTGCAGCTGGCAGCGCAGTGGAGGAACTAGCGTGGGGCGGGAGCATTCATTACGCGTTTTGCTGGCGTTGTGATGGACTGCTTTGCGTCTGGTAGCCTGTATGTATTACGTGTTCAAATATTTGTGAAATATTATGCGACTTAACTGCTAAGGTCATCAGTCCCTAAGCTTACACACTACTTAACCTAAATCATCGTAAGGACAAACACACACACACACACACACATGCCCAAGGGAGGACTCGAACCTCCGCCGGGATCAGCGGCACAGTCCATGACATTAGCGCCTGAGACTGCTCGGCTAATCCCGCGTGGCGTATTACGTGTTATTGCCGCTAGTTATTACACTGCTGCCCCTAAGTACGACAATAATCGTGACATAACCAATACTGAAGTTCAGAACGTTGTTAGTACAGAACACCTACATCTGCGTCGACCGATGTGGCCTGGCGGTTCTAGGCGCTACAGTCTGGAACCCCGCGATCGCTACGGTCGCAGGTTCGAATCGTGCCTCGGGCATGGATGTGTGTGATGTCCTTAGCTTAGTTAGGTTTAAGTAGTTCTAACTTCTAGGGGACTGATGACATTAGAAGTTAAGTCCCATAGTGCTCAGAGCCATTTGAACCATTTGAACCTACATCTGCATCAACACTCCGCAGGCCTCCTACCGGTGTGGCGCGGAGGGTACTTTTACTACTATATGATCCCCCTTTCCCTGTTCCATTCGCGAACGACACATCTAACTTCTCGAATTTTCTCGTAGTGGTCACTTCGAAAGACGTATGTGGGAGGAAGTAATATGTGGTTCGAACCTTCCTGTAAGGCACTTGCTCGGAATTTCAATAATAAACCAATCCGTGAGGCACAACACCTCCTTTGTAGCGTCTGCCATTGGAGTTTGTTGAGCATCTCTGAAACGCTCTCGCGCCGACTAAGCGACCTCTGAGGAAACGCACGGTTCTTCTTTGGTCTTCATTTCACTTGAGGTCTCTCCAGATGGTTGCTCCTAGGTATTTTAGGTCAGATACTTTTTTCAGCAGTTTATCATCAGTTACGTCGTTTTATAGCTGTTCTCCTATGTAAGGGGAGTATTTTACATTTATTTACGTGCAGAGTCAACTTCCAGTCCCCACACCACGCATAAATCCTTTGTAGGTGAGCCTGCAAACTGATACTGTCTTCTGGTGTTGCTATTTACACTCCTGGAAATGGAAAAAAGAACACATTGACACCGGTGTGTCAGACCCACCATACTTGCTCCGGACACTGCGAGAGGGCTGTACAAGCAATGATCACACGCACGGCACAGCGGACACACCAGGAACCGCGGTGTTGGCCGTCGAATGGCGCTAGATGCGCAGCATTTGTGCACCGCCGCCGTCAGTGTCAGCCAGTTTGCCGTGGCATACGGAGCTCCATCGCAGTCTTTAACACTGGTAGCATGCAGTGACAGCGTGGACGTGAACCGTATGTGCAGTTGACGGACTTTGAGCGAGGGCGTATAGTGGGCATGCGGGAGGCCGGGTGGACGTACCGCCGAATTGCTCAACACGTGGGGCGTGAGGTCTCCACAGTACATCGATGTTGTCGCCAATGGTCGGCGGAGGGTGCACGTGCCCGTCGACCTGGGACCGGACCGCAGCTACGCACGGATGCACGCCAAGACCGTAGGATACTACACATTGCCGTAGGGGACCGCACCGCCACTTCCCAGCAAATTAGGGACACTGTTGCTCTTGGGGTATCGGCGAGGACCATTCGCAACCGTCTCCATGAAGCTGGGCTACGATCCCGCACACCGTTAGGCCGTCTTCCGCTCACGCCCCAACATCGTGCAGCCCGCCTCCAGTGGTGTCGCGACAGGCGTGAATGGAGGGACGAATGGAGACGTGTCGTCTTCAGCGATGAGAGTCGCTTCTGCCTTGGTGCCAATGATGGTCGTATGCGTGTTTGGCGCCGTGCAGGTGAGCGCTACAATCAGGACTGCATACGACCGAGGCACACAGGGCCAACACCCGGCATCATGGTGTGGGGAGCCATCTCCTACACTGGCCGTACACCTCTGGCGATCGTCGAGGGGACACTGAATAGTGCACGGTACATCCAAACCGTCATCGAACCCATCGTTCTACCATTCCTGGACCGGCAAGGGAACTTGCTGTTCCAACAGGACAATGCACGTCCGCATGTATCCCGTGCCACCCAACGTGCTCTAGAAGGTGTAAGTCAACTACCCTGGCCAGCAAGATCTCCGGGTCTGTCCCCCATTGAGCATGTTTGGGACTGGATGAAGCGTGGTCTCACGCAGTCTGCACGTCCAGCACGAACGCTGGTCCAACTGAGGCGCCAGGTGGAAATGGCATGGCAAGCCGTTCCACAGGACTACATCCAGCATCTCTACGATCGTCTCCATGGGAGAATAGCAGCCTGCATTGCTGCGAAAGGTGGATATACACTGTACTAGTGCCGACATTGTGCATGCTCTGTTGCCTGTGTCTATGTGCCTGTGGTTCTGTCAGTGTGATCATGTGATGTATCTGACCCCAGGAATGTGTCAATAAAGTTTCCCCTTCCTGGGACAATGAATTCACGGTGTTCTTATTTCAATTTCCAGGAGTGTAGTTATAGACAACCACATCATCTGCGAATAGTTTGATGAAGCTCCCGACGTTTCCTATAGACCATTTATACAGGGTGAGGCAGCTGTCATATCACCCCTTGTATCTCCCCAACCGTCATAGATACAAAGACGCCGTTTGTATAGTGAATTGCAGGGACAGAGGCTACTCGAATACATCACATTTCATTGTTTGTGATATTTTTTATTACAGAGATACGACGCCATCTTTGGTTTTTTTAAAATGGTACCCTGTGTTAAATTTTATCGTAAAATGATAGGCATAAAAAGACGGTTTCAAATATGTGTGTATCATAATATTTAGGCGAATAGTTTTTGAGGCACATATATGTTCTCGTACCGTGTTCGTTCTTTGAAGCGGCGTCGTCCAATGCGACCTCTCCTGTTGTGTAGAGCACATGGTAAACGTCGCGAGTCCGTCCTTACACAAACACGCCCATTTACCGGACAATAGTAATACATACTTCGATATTTCGCGCAAAAATTAACTGATGATGTCGCGCAAATATTATTCAGTTAATTGACAACTATGATACCAAAATAGTAGCCAACATACAGTATTAAAATACTACAAGATGATAATACATTTTAAGTAACAGACATACAAATGTAAATGAGGACGCCCTTATTGGTCACAATTATTCGTAAGTACTTGTTTTTTATTTTAAAATATTTGCTATTGATCACAATACGAAGCAAATACACACAAAGAAGCAAAATACATACTGTACATGATACAAAACTTCACTGAAGCATCCTCTCTGCTGCAATGCACATTTATAGTCGCCGTTCGAATGATTTGTGAACGACGGCGAGAGTGTCACGTGAGATACCAGCCCACGCTTGGATGATACGTTGTAGCGTTCTCGCTTCTCACGCCCGGGTTCCCGGGTTCGATTCCCGGCGGGGTCAGGGATTTTCTCTGCCTCGTGATGACTGGGTGTTGTGTGATGTACTTAGGTTAGTTAGGTTTAAGTACTTCTAAGTTCTAGGGGACTGATGACCACACATATTAAGTCCCGTAGTGCTCAGAGCCATTTGAACAATTTTTTGATGATACGTTGCTTCATATCGTTTGGCGTAGCTGGCATTTGAGCATACACTTTATGTTTGATTGCTCCCCACGGAAAAAAATCAGGAGGGGACAAATCATGAGACCGGTCTGGCCACTTCAGTACGTCGTCCTATCCAACAATCCAGGAACTTTTCATTTAACAGCTCTGTAGCCACACGGGAAGAGTGAGCAGGACAGCCGTGATGTTGAAACCACATGCACTGACGCGTAGTTAGTGGTACCTCTTGCAGCAAAATGGGCAGAACGTTTGGCGGGGACTGTGCATAGTTATTGTCATTTAGTATAGCCGGAATGACGTACGGTCCCACAATGACATTTCCGACGATGCCGCACCACACATTAAAAATCCACGGTTGCTGATGCTGTACCTGTCGAAGCCAATGAGGGTTCTCTATTGACCAGTAATTCATATTACGCAAATTCACATTACCGTGGTTGGTGAAAGTCGCTTCATCAGTAAAAAGTACCCGTTGAAAAAAACGTTGGATCATCTTGTAGGCGCTGCAGAGCAAACCGACAAAAGTCCTGGCGCCGTTCGAAATCCACACCGGAGAGTGCTTGGTATAATGAGAGGTGAAACGGGTGAACCCTATGCCGGTGCAGTATATGTTAAACACTTGTATGACTTATACCACGTTCCGAGGCGATACGTCGCGACGAAACAGTAGGGTCGTTATGCGCCAACGCCAGAACGCCCTCTTCATGTACCTCGCCAGTTGCAGTTTTCTGCCTTGTCCTCTGTATGGCTTTCCATGATCCCGATTCAAGTAGTTTCTTGCAAATATGTGGAAGAAGCTGGCGCGTAGGACGCTCACGATCAGGATACAGCTCTCCATATCGATTTATTAAAAAAAATGGTTCAAATGGCTCTGAGCACTATGGGACTTAACATCTTAGGTCATCAGTACCCTAGAACTTAGAACTACTTAAACCGAACTAACCTAAAGACATCACACACATCCATGCCCGAGGCAGGATTCGAACCTGCGACCGTAGCAGTCCCGCGGATCCAGACTGTAGTGCCCGTGGCCGTGGCCGGCTCTATCGCTTTATTGCTCTAACAGCATTTCTTCTGCTTTCACCATACACTAGATGCATATCTTACTTTTCTTCGTTGGTGTACATGTCTGCTCCAAGAAACTGTGACGCAAATGCGATGGCCGGCCGGTGTGGCCGAGCGGTTCTAGGCGCTTCAGTCCGGAACCGAGTGACTGCTACGGTCGCGGGTTCGAATCCTGCCTCGGGCATGGATGTGTGTGATGTCCTTAGGTTAGTTAGGTTTAAGTAGTTCTAAGTTCTAGGGGACTGATGACCTCAGGTGTTAATTCCCATAGTACTCAGAGCCATTTGAACCATTTTTTGAAAGGCCATGTCTCATTACCCGAGCAACACATTTAAAACCTTCTCTCCAGTACCTCGTGCGTCACCTTGGGTTTTATCGAGAAGCAGGAAAACAACGCCTTCCTTGTTACGTTCCTCAGTAGTCAACAGGAAAGGTCCTATTGGACAACGCCGCTTCGAAGGACGAACACGATACAGGAACACATCTGTGTCTCAAAAACTATTCGCCTAAATATTATGATATACACATATTTGAAACCGTATATTTAAGCCCATCATGTTACGCTAAAATTTAAAATAGAGTTCAATTAAAAAAAAAACAAAGATGGCCTCATATCTCTGTAACAAAAAATAGCACAAACATGAAATGTTATTTATTTAAGTATCCTCTGTCCCTGCGATTCACTGTCCAATCGGCACCTTTGTATCTATTACGGTTGGGGAGATACAAGAGGTGTTATGACTTAGTTGCCTCACCCTGTATATATTGTAAACAGTAACTGCTCTATAAAATTTCTTTGGAGTATTCCTGAAATTACTTTTACATCTGTCGGTATTTTTTTCCATTAAGTGAGTCGTACTGAGTTCTCTCTCCAAGGAACTCTTAAATCCAGTCACAAATCTCGAGCGATACTCGGTAAGCTTGTATTTTTCTCATTAAATGGCAGTTCGGGACGATGTAAAATGCATGGTGTCAACCGGAGCGCTAAAGTCTATACCACAGTGGATCTCATGGAGGTACAGAGCGAGTTGAGCTGCGCAAGAGCTCTCTTTGAGGAATCCATGTTGATTCTTGCTGAGGAGATTTGCGTTCTCCAAAACCATCATAATACTTAGAACATGTTTCATAATTCTACAACAGGTTGATGTTAGCGGTTGGGCTTCTAATTGTGTACATCTGTCCTATGACCCTCCTTGAAAACTGGAATGACCTGCACTTTTTTGCAGTCGCTGGACAGCCTGTGCAATGTGCGGTTAAGTTCTAAGTTCTTAGATTTTTTTTCACAAAATAGTCACACATGAAATTCGAATTTTCTGTCATTACTCAACCTAACCTCCCTACAGCCGTATAAATTTGTCAACATATAACGCTATGATTTCATGACCGCAGCGAAAGCTCCTTTAGGAGTTTGTTCTGGCCGCTGAAAAACCGCTGACGCAATAGTAGCGCTAGCGCTTTACCGAAGAGTGTGTCTTTCATCATTGGAAAAAGTCAAGCATGAGAAACCACTTCAAAGTTGTTTTGAAGAAAAAAACTCCTGGCCGTGTTCCCCTAGTGAACTGGTTTATTGACTTTGTGAAACCGCACACCCGCCCATTTTCTGGCCATTACCCTTCAATGCTGATGGGAGAAGCTTTTCTTTATTAATTTGGCTGTAGGAGGCATTGACTTATCAGCCAGCAACAGTTACAATGGTACAAAGTTAACGTAATTCAAAATTTTACAATGGAACAATAAACTGAGCTTTTACATACAAATTTAAGTTCTCAATTTAAAATAAATACACAAAGTTACAAAGCAGTTTTTAACCTGGATGATCCATGAGAATACTTGCGCCACACCAATTTATAGCTCAGATCTGTATATCAATTTCTTTTAGATATTTCGCAAGCAAATTGCATTTATATGCATAGAATCGGTAGAGTAGAGAGGTTGCGTTTGGAGTAGGGAAAACCGCTTTGCAAGTAGTTTCCTAGAAAATACTTATTACGTATTTTTGTGTTTAGTGGGTACCAGAGTTATATGATTCAAATCAGCCACTTTAGATTGATCCTCATCGCAATGTCCAGAATCTAGAATTTTTAATCGGTGTAAATGTGATCGGTAGCATTCGTGTCCCAGCCTCATTCGAATGACGTAAGTCACACGACGCCAAGTGAACTTCAAATAGTCGAAGCATAGTTGAGGAGAGATGTCTTGTTGTATGGCCCCTTGGTGCCTGCCCTTATATTGCTGCATTATGATAAATAAATTACACTCCCTCCCATTGAAATGTTTTGAAATCAAAATGTAACAACAACAAAGCAGTACAAATCAAAGATTTGCTCTGCTCTCTTCACAGATCAAGAGCGATGCGTGCAGCCAGCGTGTTCTTCAGAACATCTTGGTAGCTCTCACCTGTCATTTTAGTGTCCTTTCGAGCACAGTGAGTAAGGATCACGTCACTGCTGTCGCAAAAGGTGGCCACTGTTTTTCCCGCTGTGGCCCTTATTCGAGGGTGCTTTTGTTAGCTCTGGCGCTTCGTTCCAGGATTGACAGATGACAGGTATGCCTCATCTGTTATTACAATTGTTGAAAAGGAAGTCCCATTTCTGGTGTCACAACGTTACAATATCACTTGATAAAATGCCGCGCATTCAGCACTGAGTTCGTCCCTCAGCTTTCGTGGCACCCAGCAGGGTGATACCTGCCGCATTTTCAGATGGTCATGCAGAACTGTGAGCACAGATGGCTTGGAAATGTCAACTATAGAAGCAATATCGTTCCCATACAATTGGTGATCCTCTAAAGCAAGTACTTCCTCTCCTCTGATCATGTTGTGAGATCGGCTGACGTGAGGCCGAAATGGTTATGGTTCATTGTTACCCGATGTTCAGCTTTCTTTGAACTGTCGCACTCACGAACGCATTCATGACACCACCAACACAATACTGTCAGCTGAGGATTAATTTCAATGAGTTTCGCACCACAAAAGTGCGGAAGACGAATGATTACTTGCTAAAATGGAAAGTCGGAGGGCCGGCCGTTGTGGTCGAGCGGTTCTAGGCGCTTCAGTCTGGAACCGCGCGACCGCTACGGTCACAGGTTCGAATCCTGCCTCGGGCATGGATGTGTGATGTCCGTAGGTTAGTTAGGTTTAAGTAGTTCTAAGTTCTAGGGGACTGATGACCTCAGATGTTAAGTCCCATAGTACTCAGAGCCATTTGAAACATTTTGAAAACGTCGTAATTTCAATATGACAATCACTTTTCACTCTACCGTTCGCCGCAGCTGCTAGTTGTGTTTGCCGTACGGTGCTGTCATTTGTGTCACACACACACACAAAGTAGAGATGGGTAGGAACGACAATCTCAAAAGGAATAGAATTTTCTGTAGTCCCACTCACATAGCAAAACGAAATTAACACTAAAGGTATTCCAAGACAAGTTGAAGACAATGTCCGAGGCATTTGGATGGAAGCTATTTCTAGTTGATCAAAGTTATGTTCACCTGTGATGAACGCTGTTTCAAAATATAACAGGATAGAAAAAGTCTTCCATTTCAGTTTCTTATATAAGGTACCGAAGAATTCTCTTCTCTTTTAAATATTTTCAGGATGTTCTGTTTGACTTAATTCAGCCATGTTTTCAGCCTGCCTAGACATAACGGTAATTGTGACATTGATACTAGTATTGGTCGTTTTCAATATATATATTTTTCCCACTGCCACCCTCCGCGCACATCAAACCCTCCCAAACCCCACCCTAAGGAACGTGAGCGACTCGAAGACTTTTTAAGTAACAGACCCAGTACGTTGTCTTGGACGGGTATCATCAGGATTGCCTCAGGGAAGTGCGATAGGACCTCTGTTATTTTCTATATACATAGACGATTTGCCATATAGACGGGGCTGCAATCTGCGGTTTTATGCTGGTTTTGTGGCGCACGGGAAGGTGTCGTCGCTGAGTGGCTGTAGGAGGATACAAGATGACTTGGACCAAATTTCCACTTGGTGTAATGAATGGCAGCTAGCTCTAAATATAGAAAAATGTAAGTTAATGCAAATGAAAGAGAAAAACAAATCCGTAATGCTCGAATATATCTTTGGCAGTGTCCTGCTTCACACAGTCACTTCGTTTAAATATTTGGGCACAACGTTGCAAAGCGATGAGAAATCGAACGAGCATCTGAGAACTGTGGTAGGGAAAGTGACTGGTCAACTTCAGTTTATTGGGAGAAATTTGGGAAAGTGTTGTTCATCTATAAAGGTGACGACATATGGGACGCTGGTGAAACTCATTCTTGATTGCTACTCGAGTGTTTGGGATCCGCACCAGGTCAGATTAAAGAAATAAAATTCAGAGGCGGGCTGCTACATTTGTTAGCGGTAAATTCGAGCAACACGCAAATATTACGGAAATGCTTCGGTAACTCAAATGGGAATCACTGGAAGGAAGCAGACGTTCTTTTGGAGCAGTACTACTAAGAAAATTTAAAAAACCGGCATTTGAGGGTGACTGCAGAATGATTCTACTGCCACCAACACAACACACATTTCACGTACGGACCACGAAGATACGAGAAATTAGGACTCATACGGAGACATGTAGACAGTCGTTTCCCTTCGCTTCGTTTGCGAGTGGAACAAGAAAGGAAGTGACTATTAGTGGTTCCCGCACTGTACTCTGGGACACAGATTATGTTTATAGTAGTAGATATAGTGCCCCTAACGTACTAGTTCTGGGGCAGTAGATAGTCTTTGACAAAGGAGTTTGCCAAACAGCTGTGCAAATTAAAAAGTTATTTTATTGAGTTTCCCCTATCAGTTTCGGCAATTCAATATGCTATCTTCAAGCCCCATATGTACTTCTCAAAAATCATCGGCATTGGCTTAGTGGGGCCATCTGTTTTTGGATGTCGTGAATTGACTGAAACACTTGAGAATTCACGACATCCAGAAAACGATGGCCCCAGTACGCCAATGTCAATAATTTTTTAGAGGTACATGTGAGACCTGAAGATGGCATACTGAATTGCCGAAGCTAGTAGTGAAAACTAAATAAAATAACTTCAAATTTGCATAGCTGTTTAGAGAAATTTCTTTGTTAAATAGTCTGGTTAATATTGCCCCAAGCCATCCAGAAATACGCAGAAATTACATACACATAGTCATTTGAGTTCGCTCATTATTGCGAAATTACGTAATACATGTTGTGCGTTATTCCTATCAGAACTATTTTACACATATGAACACCACATCGAATTGAAGTCTGACGGCTGGACAGACAGCAACCAGACGTCCATGGCGTTTCCTGGTGTTTTTATTTATTTTATTTTATTTTACACGTCTATTTCTGTACAGCCAAATTGAGGAGCAAATCTCCAGGGTCATGGAACGTTCAGTACATGAAATTACAAATAAAAGTAATAACAGATAAAATAAATTGTTTACGTGCCCAAAAAAAGACAAGCGGTAAGTTCATGTAAACGTTGTCAACAATATTGTGGTTGTGGTCTTCAGTCCAAAGACTAGTTTGATGCAGCTCTCAATGATACTCTATCCTCTGCAAACCTCTTCATCTCCGAGTAACCACTGCAACCTACATCCTTCTGAATCTTCTTTGTGTATTCATCTCATGGTCTCTCTCTACGATTTTTAACCTCCACGCTTCCCTCCAATTCATGGTTGGTGATCGCTTGATGCATCAGAACGTGTACTGAAAACCGATCTCTTCTTCTAGTCAAGTTGCGCCAAAATTCCTCTTCTACTCAATTCTATTCAGTACCTCCTCATTAGTTACGTAATATACCCATTTAATCTTCAGCATTTTTCTGCAGCACCAAATTTCAAAAGCTTCTATTCTCTTCTTGTCTAAACTATTTGTCGTTCATGTTTCACTTCCATACATGGCTACAATCCATACAAATACTTTCAGAAAAGACTTCCTGACACTTAAATTTATACTCCATGTTAACAAATTTCTCTTCCTCAGAAACGCTTTCCTTGACATCGCCAATCTACATTTTATATCTTCTCTACTTCGACCATCATCAGTTATTTTGCTACCCAAATAGCAAAACTCATGTACTACTTTACGTGTCTCATTTCCTAATCTAATTCCTTCAGTATCATCTGATTTGATTCGACTATATTCCATTATCCTCGTTTTGCTTTTGTTGAAGTTCACCTTATTCATCCTTTCAGGACACGGTATATTATGTTCAATTGTTCTTCCAAGTCCTTTGCTTTCTCTGACAGAATTACAATGTCATCGGCTAACCTCAATGTTTTTATTTCTTCTCCCTGGATTTTAACTCCTACTCCAAATTTTTCTTTTGTTTCCTTTACTGCATGCTCAATATGCAGACTGAATAACATCGGGGATAGGCTACAACTGTGTCTCACTCCATTCTCAACCACTGCTTGCCTTTCGAGCCATTCGACTCTTATAACATTCATATGGTTTCTGTCCAAATTGTAAACAGCCTTTCGCTCCCTCTATTTTACCCCTGCCACCTCCAGAATTTGAAAGAGAGTGTTCCAGTCAAAACTGTCAAAAGCTTTCTATAAATCGTAGGGTCAGTATTGCCTCACGTGTTCCTCCATTTCTACGGAATCCAAACTAATCTCCCTCAAGACCGGTCTCTATCAATTTTTACATTCGTCTGTAAAGAATTCGTGTTAGTATTTTGTAGCTGCGACTTAAACTGATAGATCGGTTATTTTCACACTTATCAGCACCTGCTTTCGTTCGAGATGTAGTTATTATATTCTTCTTGAAGTCTGAGGGTATTTCGCCTGTCTCATACATCTTGTTCACCAGATGGTAGAGTTTTGTCGTGGCTGGCTCTCCCAAGACTATCAGTAGTTCTAACGGAGTGTTATCTATGTCCGGGCCCTTGTTTCGACTCAGGTCTTTCAGTGCTCTGTCAAACTCTTCACGCAGTATCATACCTCCTATCTCATCTTCATCTACGTCCTTTTCCATTTCCATAACATTCCCCTCAAGCATACTCCTTCCACTTTTCTGCTTTCATTTCTTTTCTTAGAATTGGTTTTCCATCCGAGCTCTTGATATTCATACCGGTAGGCCTCTTTTCTCTAAAGGTCTCTTTAATTTACCTGTAGGCAGCATCTGTCTTCATCCTAATGATATATACTTCTATATCCTTACATTTGTCCTCTAGCCATCTCCGCTTAGCCATTTTGCACTTCCTGTCGGTCTCATTTTTAAGACGCTTGTATTCCTTTTTGCCTTGCCTCATTTAGTGCATTTTTATATTTTCTCCTCTCATCAGTTAAGTTTAATGTCTCTGGTGTTACCCAAAGATTTCTACTAGCCCTCGTCTTTTTACGTACTTGATCCTCTGCTGCCTTGACTATTTCATCTCTCAAAGCTACCCGTTCTTCTTCTACTATATTTCTTTCCCCTGTTCTCGTCAATCGTTCCCTAATCCTCCTTCTGAAACTCTCTACAACCTCTGGTTCTTTCGGTTTAGATTCCTTTTTGCAGTTTTTTTAGTTTTTATCTACAGTTCATAAGCAATAAATTTTGGTCAGAGTCCACATCTGCATTTGGAAGTATCTTACAATTTAAAACCTCGTTCCTAAATCTCTGTATTACCATTATATAACGAGTATGAAACTTTCCGATGTCTCCAGGTCTCTTCGAATACATCCTCCTTAAACCAAGAGTTAGCGGTGACTAAGTTGTGCTTCGTTCAAAATTCTACCAGGCGGCTTCCTCTTTCATTTCTTACCCCTCAGTCCATATTCATATACTACTTTTTCTTCTCTTGCTTTTCCTACTATCGAATTCCAGTCGCCCGTGACTATTAAGTTTTCGTCTCCCTTAACTATCTGAACGATTCCTTTTATTTCATCATACATTTCTTCAATCTCTCCGTCATCTGTGGAGCTACTTGGCATATAAAGTTGTACTACTCTGGCGGGTGAGGGCTTCGTGTCTATCTTGGCTACAATAATGCGTTCACTATGCTGTTCGTAGTAGCTTACCTGCGTTCCTATTTTTTTAATTCTTTATTCAACCTTCTCCTGCATTACCTCTATTTGATGTTGCATTTATAACCCTGTTTTCACCTGACCATCAGGTCTCTTCCTCCTGTCGTCGAACTTCACTAATTTCCACCACATCTAACTTTAACCTATCCATTCCCCTTTATTAATTTTCTAACCTACCTGCCAGATTAAGGAATCTAACATTCCACGCTCCGATCCGTAGAACGCCAGTTTTGTTTCTCCTCATAACGAGATCCTCCTGAATAGTCCCCGCCCGGAGATTCGAATGGGGGCACCGAGCGAGGTGGCGCAGTGGTTAGCACACTGGACTCGCATTCGGGAGGACGACGGTTCAATCCCGTCTCCAGTCATCCTGATTTAGGTTTTCCGTGATTTCCCTAAATCGTTTCAGGCAAATGCCGGGATGGTTCCTTTGAAAGGGCACGGCCGATTTACTTCCCAATCCTTCCCTAACCCGAACTTGCGCTCCGTCTCTAATGACCTCGTTGTCGACGGGACGTTAAACACTAACCACCACCACCACAACCGAATGGGGGACTATTTTTCCTCCTGAATATTTTACGCAATAGGACGCCATCATCATTTTACCACACAGTAAAGCTGCATGCCCACGGGAAAAATTACGTCTGAAGTTTCCCCTTACTTTCAGCCGTTCGCCGTACCAGCACAGCAAGGCCGTTTTGGTTAATGTTACAAGGCCAGATCAGTCAATCATCCAGACTGTTGCCCCAAAACTACTGAAAAGGCTGCTGCCCCTCTTCAGGATCCACTCGCTTGTTTGGCCTCTCAACAGATACCCCTCCGTTGTGGTCGCACCTATGGTACGGCTATCTGTATCGCTGAGGCACGCGTGCCTCTCCGTCAGTGGTAAGGTCCATGGTTCATGGGGGGCAATCAACAATATAGCACGAGAATCAGCTTATTTTTTCAAATAACTCATCGACAGAACAGGAGGAGTGACCCATGAGGAAACAAGTTTCGATATGAAAGCGCGCGGATTGCTGCTAAAATTTTTGAATTCTTGTGGTACCTTATTGAAAATGGATGCAGCAGTATGCTCTATGTCTTTCTGTACAAGAGTCAAGGAAGTGCAATCCAAATGGTGACTGGATTTCTGCCTAGTATTAACTGAGTGAAAGCTGGTAATTCTTGGGAATAAGCTGGTATTGTTAACAAGAAACGACAGTAAGGAATGTATATATTGAGAGGCCAATATCAGAATGGAAAATGGAGATGATGTCCCATGCTTTTTGACAGAGCGTAGGGGAACGATGCGGGAGACCCGCACCGCCGTACTAGGCAAGGTACTAGTGGAGGTGGTTTGCTGTTGCCTTCCTCCGACAGTAATAGGAATGAATGATGATTATGATGGCAGAACAACACCCAGTCATCTCGGGGCAGGTGAAAATCCCGCCGGGAATCAAACCCGGGATCCCATGCTCAGAAAGCCAGAACGCTACCGCGAGACCACGAGCGGCGGACAGTGTCAGAATATCCAGACTAATGAAATGTGTCGGCAAGAGTTTCGCTTACTTTGTGCCCAAACCGCCCTCTGTTGAGCCAAAAATATCATTTGAGAATGGTAAGAGTTAAGTTTTTGAACGAGATTTTGAACGTGGGCTTTCCACGACAGTTTACTATCTATCTGAAAACATAGAAATCTGAACTGTTCTGTTTCACTTATCATATGTCGATTCTGTTAAATTAAAACGTTGGATTTTGTTGAATTGTGTGTCAGAAACTGTAAAAACTGAGTCTTACTGTGATTTAACGTCAGTTTATTTTCTACAAGCCATGAACTTACGCCTTGAACTGCACTATTTGAAACAGTGCGAACGTTGCACACAACATCCTTTAGTATGTATCACCCTAGTGCCATTAGCAAATCACCTGTAATACTAGAGGGCATATCATTTATATAAATAAGAGACAGGAGTGGCCCCAGCACTGATCCCTGGGGCATGCCCCATTTAACTGTGCCCCACTCAGACCACACTTCATAGCCACTCTCAACGCAGTGGAGAATGACCTTCTGCTGTCTATTATTAAAGCAAGAGGTGAATCAGTTGTGAGCTACACCCCGTATTCCATAACTGTCCAACTTATGGAGCATTATTGTGTGACCAACACAATCAAACGGCTTAGTCAAATCAAAAGAGATGCCTAACGTTCGAAAACTTTTGTTTAATCCATCCAGTATCTCATAGAGAAAAGAGAATATAGCATTTTGAGTTGTTAAACCAATTCCAAAACCGAACTCTACATTTGAGAGCAAATTACTCGTATATGAAAGAAAACGATCAATTGTCCTTACGCACACAACCTTTTCAATAACTTTAGCAAATACTGATGGCATGGAAATAGGTCTAGAATTATCTACATTTATCTCTTTCCCCCTTTTTATAAAACGGCTTGACTACTGCGTACTTTAATCGCTCAGGAAACTGATTATTCGTAAGGGAAAAATTACAAATATGGTTAAGCACAGGGCTAACATGTGCAGCACAGTGTTTTACTTCATGGTATCCATGAGAGTCCTTAGTCTTCTGTGATTTAGTTATTGACTCAATTTCCTCCTAATCAGTATCACAGAGGAGTACTTCAAACATGAGTTTCGGAAAGGCATTTTCAACAGTGTTATATTATTCCCTGTAGAAACTAAATGGCTCTGAGCACCATGCGACTTAACTTCTGAGGTCATCAGTCGCCTAGAACTTAGAAATAATTAAAACTAACTAACCTAAGGACATCACACACATCCATCCCCGAGGCAGGATTAGAACCTGCGGCCGGAGCGGTCTCTCGGCTCCAGACTATAGCGCCTAGAACCGCACGGCCACTCCGGCTGGCTTGCAGAAACTAAGTTTTTATTGAATTCATCAGCATTGTCCAGAGAGTGATTGTTAAATACTGCACGTACATCTGACTTATAAGTAACAGAAACATTTTGACTACGAACGGACTTTATATCATCGACCTTGTGCTGCTGACCAGACACTTCCTTCACAACTGACCTTATGGTTTTCATTTTATCCTGTGAATTAGCTATTCGATTTGCGTACCACACACTCTTTGCCTTTCTAATAACAGTTTTAAACACTTTACAATACTGTTTGTAATGGTCTGCTGTAGCTCGATTGTGACTACTTCTAACATTTGTCGATACAGATCAGGCCACTTCTCATATCATTAGTCCTTAAACAACTTCATTACTCTTACCTTCAAGATGATTTTTGAAAGTTAATGGAACATATCGTTCCTTAAATGTATTTGGTGATGTAAATATATTGTATATCTTAACACATACCGAGCGAGGTGGCTCAATGATTAGCACACTGGACTCGCATTCTGGAGGACGACGGTTCAAACCCACGTCCGACCACCTTGATTTAGGTTTTACTTTATTTCCCTAGTTCGCTTCAGGCAAATGCCGGGATGGTTTCTCTGAAAGGGCAAGGCCGATTGGGTTCTCCATCCTTCCCTAATCCGAACTCCTGCTCCGTCTCTGATGACCTCGCTGTCAACGGGACGTTAAACACTAATCTCCTTTCTTCCTTCTTAACACATATTTCAGTTCAATGATAAAGTCATTGACGTCACCGAAATTCCCAGGCAAGAACTGAAAAGTGAAACCTGAAAACCGAGAGCTTAGGAAAGAGTACTGAAACCGAAAACCTAGATCGTATCTCGACTACAACGAAAACTAATTGTTATCGATAATTTTGCAGTTCTACGTTCTCGATGAGCACCACGTATTATAAGCCAAACTACGTTTCCACTTTCCCAGTCATGTGTAAGAAAATCGACGATACTGCAACTTGTACAGACCTCGTAGCGCTACGTGATCTAACTTGTGCAAACCAGCGGTAGAGCAACCTGCGTGCATGGTCTGCATGTGGAGTGAGGAGTGTGGCCGAAGGCACATAGGGTACCACAGCAGCCCTCTCTCCCCATATTTTCTGTTCCACTCACTGGTGTTGCCTGAGAACGACCATTGTTGGTACACTCAGACTACGCCCGATTATTTCCTAATTTCGTCAATTCTGCTTTTATGGGAACGTCGGATTTATGAGAGTAATTGCTTCGTCGTCTATTTACACGTGCCACATAACACTTATTAATATTTACAGCAGGCACTGGCCATTTATTCGTCATCTTGAATTTCATAGCAATATTTCGCCTACCGCATTCCAAGTTCATAATTATGTAGTTCGGAAACAGCCACAATCTTTTTCACGCTATGTTACTTTTAGTTCTAAATACGTCCTCCACTAAAAACAGATAAATGAGTTTCGCTTGCTAGAAAGGCGTTAGTTAAATTGAGTACCTGTTCCGACAGGCCATAAATTCATTTTTGTTTGCTCGGTAACGTCATATAACTGCAACGTATATTTCCGAAATGTCAAGAAACACGGTGTCGACGTAGATTCCACTATCTACCATCGTCTGGGCTCCGCCAACGATCAGGACAAGCTGATTTTCATAACTGTCGATGTTTGTATAATTTATGCTCATTGCTATGGAGGGATAAGTGGTATATCTTTAGATGGAATCACACACCCAATGCCTTTCCCCATGGCACTACTGGAGTCTATGGAGTCACTTCTCATTTTGAGAACATTTTGACGCCAAAAACCTAAAAATGAGAACGTTCAACCACACAGGTTTCAGCTCGTGGACCAGTGTCTACAACAGTGTACAAATAAAGAAATAACATATTCCGTGAGCTGCTGGCATAAGGTGTGTTGCTACTTGAAGAATTTTCGATAAACGTTGTTGGCATTGACCAGTGACATAGGAAATATGTGACAATCACCATAAACAATGTGGTGACAATAACATGATGTTATTGGCGATTTTTTTCAGACAGGCTAAGGTGCGTATCAGTCTGCCACCGCAGCCAAGTTTTTTTTTTAATATCACATTCGCTGGCTTCGGCAACTCACAACCTGTCAACTTCCAACCTAACCTAGACCTCGGGCAAACCTGTAGATCAGTGTGTCACCATAACCATACTTTGCGAACTACCAAAAAAACTGACTACATGCACAAAAAGGTGATGTGACAGCAGGCTTTAACATTACGTCATTAGCCAAAGCCGACAACTCGTTCCGAACATATTTCTTGGCCCGGTAAAGACTTCCTGTAGTTGATATTTTTTGTTACAACTCGTTTACTACGAAAGTAATCGGTTCCACTGCTACGGCACATAGCTTTATCAAAAGGACGTCTTTTTGGTACATTTAAGCATCAAATAATGACTTCAGTTGTGCAATCTTTACACAGTCTATGCTATATACGGAGGTGTGCTCGGTTTGACGAAGTTACAGCACAGTGAATAGCATGGTGAGCTCTGCGTTGTAACGAGAAAGGGGATTTTCTGCTGCCCCCCTCTCCACATTTTTTTTGCTCACCTATTGTTTTATAAACGATTTTGAGTCTTTCTTATTCATTTAATAGAAGTATTACTTTAAAAATCGATTTTATTTATTATAAATCATGTGTCTGCTTCATTTGTTGTTGCAAAGGTCAACGAATGGAATGTTTCTACAGGCCCAATTGGCCAAAAATCTTAACGTGACTGTCAGTCTGCCTGAAAGTAAAAACAAGTTACACACTAGAAGTTTTAGCCATTATGAAACTTTCTGTAAAGTATGTATACCTATCGCTGGGCTCATGTTTGTATCTTGCCAGTAAATATCTTTTCCGATGATGGTGAGCTGCTTCGAAGAACTCTTCTCCTCCATTCGAATGAATGTAACATCGAGAATATGAATATGATGCATGCGCAAACGGACAGACACTATATTTTAACTATATTCAATTTAAAAACAGAAAGTGGGATGAAAATTCAACTAAGTTAACGAACAACTTCTCCTAGTATGTGTCTCGGATCGCAGTACAGCATTATTTAGTGCTTCTCTACCATCAATTCGCTAATATTCAAATCATCGACGACTCCAGACTCTGCTTCGCGATTTTCTCTGCTCTTCGACGATCGCTAACAGTGTTAACGCAGGTATTTTAGTGTTCCATTTTCGTAAAGAAACTGTGTGATATGCGAGCCAAATAGAGCCGACAACGGCCGCTGGTGGGCACTGAGAACACAAATCACGTTAACCAGCTCGTCCCGTGTGACGATGGCGCTCTGTCTCGTGAGGTCGGATGTCCCGTCTGTGTCCACGTCAACGCTGGCTGCCTCGTCGCATGTAGCGACGGCTTAACGCGGAACGTAGTAACTTGCGATACAGGGGGATAGGCTAAACACAAATCGAAACCGCGCAGCGGATTAACGACCACGGGCAAGTACATCGGGCAACCTGAGTGCGGTTTTTAGGCGATATCTCACGCTCCTTTGGACAAATGCTGGGCTGGTCCCCGTCTCCTGTCTCAGAGTATACGGTGCGCAGATTGTTAAAATACGACAACATACAGAACAAAGTTTACACGATTCACGGACAGATGTCGCACACGACTTTTCTCTCTTAGGTTACCTTGACTGTGGCGTCAGAAAGGGCATCCGGCCACACAGTGAAATAATAAAACAAAATTTGCCAAATCTACAAAAAGAGGATAAATGTTAAGAAAAAGAAGAAATTCGTTGACAGTGGTCACGGTGACAGGAGAGCCATAACAGTTACAGCCAGCCGGCCAGTGTGGCCGAGCGGTTCTAAGCGATTCATTCTGGAACCGCGCGACCACCCGCGGTCGCAGGTTCGAATCCTACCTCGGGCATGGATGTGTGTGATGTCCTTAGGTTAGTTAGGTTTAAGTAGTTCTAAATTCTAGGGCACTGATGACCTCAGAAGGTAAGTCCCATAGTGCTCAGAGCCATTTGAACCAACCAGTTACAGCGAGCTTGGCGCGACAGCTCCGCGCAAATGTTACTATCTATAAGGTACGAGTAACAGAATTTTGCATACTTCTCTACGGGAATGCCTCAGTGTTGACTCAGCTCTGTAGATGACTATGTTTTTCAGCCAGCTAGCTTTGGTACCGTCAGATGCTCTAATGCTTCACAGTTGAAATGTGGCAATGAAGCTGCCAGATGTCAGCTGTTCATTCGCTGTACGAAGTACAGTGTATAAGGGGCAGTCAATTAGTCATTACAACGAGAACGGCACGGATCTTCGTAACACATGTAGGAGTGTGTACAGAAGTTTCCTCTATTGAGAATCAGGGTGGAATGTTAATGGCATGCTCCTAATACTGTTTCGTCTACGCTGCAGAAGGTTCGCTTGGAGGCCCCCTACACAACGTCTATGCAGTCCCGATTTCTCTCCATACGATTTCCATATTTTTGAAGCCCTGAATAAAGAAAGATATTCGAGGACGTCGATTTGCTTCGAACGAAGTGGTGCACTCCTGGGTACAATCGCAGTAAGCAACCGCAAGCAGTGACCGTCTTGCGTCACGGGGGCCATTTGTGCACCGCGGCCGTCAGTGTCAGCCAGTTTGCCGTTGCATACGGAGCTCCATCGCAGTCTTTAACACTGGTAGCATGCCGCGACAGCGTGGACGTGAACCGTATGTGTAGTTGACGGACTTTGAGCGAGGGCGTATAGTGGGCATGCGGGAGGCCGGGTGGACGTACCGCCGAATTGCTCAACACGTGGGGCGTGAGGTCTCCACAGTACATCGATGTTGTCGCCAGTGGTCGACGGAAGGTGCACGTGCCCGTCGACCTGGGACCGGACCGCAGCGACGCACGGATGCACGCCAAGACAGTAGGATGCTACGCAGTGCCGTAGTGGACCGCACCGCCACTTCCCAGCAAATTAGGGACACTGTTGCTCCTGGGGTATCGGCGAGGACCATTCGCAACCGTCTCCATGAAGCTGGGATACGGTCCCGCACACCGTTAGGCCGTCTTCCGCTCATGCCCCCACACATCGTGCAGCCCGCCTCCAGTGGTGTCGCGACAGGCGTGAATGGAGGGACGAATGGAGACGTGTCGTCTTCAGCGATGAGAGTCGCTTCTGCCTTGGTGCCAATGATGGTCGTATGCGTGTTTGGCGCCGTGCAGGTGAGCGCCACAATCAGGACTGCATACGACCGAGGCACACAGGGCCAACACCCGGCATCATGGTGTGGGGAGCGATCTCCTACACTGGCCGTACACCTCTGGTGATCGTCGAGGGGAAACTGAATAGTGCACGGTACATCCAAACCGTCATCGAACCCACCGTTCTACCATTCCTAGACCGGCAAGGGAACTTGCTGTTCCAACAGGACAATGGACGTCCGCATGTATCCCGTGCCACCCAACGTGCTCTAGAAGGTGTAAGTCAACTACCCCCAGCAAGATCTCCGGATCTGTCCCCCATTGAGCATGTTTGGGACTGGATGAAGCGTCGTCTCACGCGGTCTGAACATCCAGCACGAACGCTGGTCCAACTGAGGCGCCAGGTGGAAATGGCATGGCAAGCCGTTCCACAGGACTACATCAAGCATCTCTACGATCGTCTCCATGGGAGAATAGCAGCCTGCATTGCTGCGAAAGGTGGATATACACTGTACTAGTGCCGACATTGTGCATGCTCTGTTGCCTGTGTCTATGTGCCTGTGGTTCTGTCAGTGTGATCATGTGATGTATCTGACCCCAGGAATGTGTCAATAAAGTTTCCCCTTCTTGGGACAATGAATTCACGGTGTTCTTATTTCAATTTCCAGGAGTGTATATAAACGATTTAGGAGACAATCTGAGCAGCTGTCTTAGTTTGCTTGCAGATGGTTCAGATAGCTCTAAGCACTATAGGACTTAATATCTGAGGGTATCAGACCCCTAGACTTAGAACTACTGAGACCTAACTAACCTAAGCACATCACACATATCCATGCCCGAGGCAGGATTCGAACCTGCGACCGTAGCAGCAGCGCGGTTCCGGACTGAAGCACCTAGAACCGCTCGTTCACTGCGCCCGGCGCTTGCAGATGGTGCCGTCGTTTATCGTCTAGTAAAGTCATCAGAAGATCAAAACATATTGCAAAACGATTTAGAAAAGATATATGTGTGGTGCGAAAAATGACAGTTGACCGTAAATAATGAGAAGTGTGAGGTCATCAACAGGAGTGCTTAAATGAATCTGTTGAACTTCGATTATACGATACATCAATCAAATCTAAAGGCCATTAATTCAAATAAATACCTAGAAATTACTATTACGAACAACCGAAAATGGAAGAATTCATAGAAAATATTGTGGGGAATACGAACAAAAGACTGCATTCTATTGGCAGAACACTTAGAAGATGCAACAGATCCACTAAACAGACTGTCTACACTATGCTTGTACGGCCTCTTTTGGAGCACTGCTGCGCTATGTGGGATCCTTACTAGATTAACGGATTAACGGAGTATATCGAGAAAGTTCAAAGAAGGGCAGGGCGTTTTGTATTATTGAGAAATAGAGGAGAGAGTGTCACAAACATGATACAGGGTTTGGGGTGGATATCCCCCCATGAACCATGGACCTTGCCGTTGGTGGGGAGGCTTGCGTGCCTCAGCGATACAGATAGCCGTACGGTAGGTGCAACCACAACGGAGGGGCATCTGTTGAGAGGCCACACAAACGTGTGGTTCCTGAAGAAGGGAAGCAGCCTTTTCAGTAGTTGCAGGGGCAACAGACTGGATGATTAACTGATCTGGCCTTGTAACAATAACCAAAACGGCCTTGCTGTGCTGGTATTGCGAACGGCTAAAAGCGAGGGGAAACTACGGCCGTAACTTTTCCCGAGGGCATGCAGCTTTACTGTATGATTAAATCATGATGGCATCCTCTTGGGTAAAATATTCCGGAAGTAAAATAGTCCCCCATTCGGATCTCCGGGCGGGGACTACTCAAGAGGATGTCGTTTTCAGGAGAAACAAAACTGGCGTTCTACGAATCGGAGCGTGGAATGTCAGATCCCTTAATCGGGCAGGTAGGTTAGAAAATTTAAAAAGGGAAATGGATAGGTTAAAGTTAGATATAGTGGGAATTAGTGAAGTTCGGTGGCAGGAGGAGCAAGACTTTTGGTCAGGTGACTACAGGGTTATAAACACAAAATCAAATAGGGGTAATGCAGGAGTAGGTTTAATAATGAATAGGAAAATAGGAATGCGGGTAAGCTACTATAAACAGCATAGTGAACGCATTATTGTGGCCAAGATAGATACGAAGCCCACACCTACTACAGTAGTACAACTTTATCTGCCAACTAGCACTGCAGATGACGAAGAAATTGAAGAAGTGTATGATCAAATACAAGAAATTATTCAGATAGTGAAGGGTGACGAAAATTTAATAGTCATGGGTGACTGGAATTCGGTAGTAGGAAAAGGGAGAGAAGGAAACGTAGTAGGTGAATATGGACTGGGGCAAAGAAATGAAAGAGGAAGCCGCCTGGTAGAATTTTGCACAGAGCACAACTTAATAATAGCTAACACTTGGTTCAAGAATCATAAAAGAAGGCTGTAAGCATGGAAGAAGCCTGGAGATACTGACAGGTTTCAGATAGATTATATAATGGTAAGACAGAGATTTACGAACCAGGTTTTAAATTGTAAGACATTTCCAGGGGCAGATGTGGACTCTGACCACAATCTATTGGTTATGACTCTAGACTAAAACTAAAGAAACTGCAAAAAGGTGGGAATTTAAGGAGATGGGATCTGGATAAACTAAAAGAACCAGAGGTTGTACAGAGTTTCAGGGAGAGCATAATGGAGCAATTGACAGGAATGGGAGAAAGAAATATGGTGGAAGAAGAATGGGTAGCTTTGAGGGATGAAGTAGTGAAGGCAGCAGAGGATCAAGTAGGTAAAAATACGAGGGCTAGTAGAAATCCTTGGGTAACAGAAGAAATATTGAATTTAATTGATGAAAGGAGAAACTATAAAAATGCGGTAAATGAAGCAGGCAAAAAGGAATACAGACGTCTCAAAAATGCGATCGACAGGAAGTGCAAAATGGCTAAGCAGGGATGGCTAGAGGACAAATGTAAGGATGTAGAGGCTTATCTCACTAGGGGTAAGGTAGATAATGCCTACAGGAAAATTAAAGAGACCTTTGGAGATAAGAGAACCACTTGTATGAACATCAAGAGCTCAGATGGAAACCCAGTTCTAAGCAAAGAAGGGAAAGCAGAAAGGTGGAAGGAGTATATAGAGGGTCTATACAAGGGCGATGTACTTGAGGACAATATAATGGAAATGGAAGAGGATGTAGATGAAGATTGAATGGGAGGTACGATAGTGCGTGAAGAGTTTGACAGAGCACTGAAACACCTGAGTCGAAACAAGGCCCCCGGAGTAGACAACATTCCATTGGAACTAGTGACGGCCTTGGGAGAGCCAGTCCTGATAAAACTCTACCATCTGGTGAGCAAGATGTATGAGACAGGCGAAATACCCTCTGACTTCAAGAAGAATATAATAATTCCAATCCCAAAGAAAGCCGGTGTTGACATATGTCAAAATCACAGAACTATCAGTTTAATAAGTCACAGCTGCAAAATAGTAACGCAAATTCTCTACAGACGAATGGAAAAACTGGTAGAAGCCGACCTCGGGGAAGATCAGTTTGGATTCCGTAGAAATGTTGGAACACGTGAGGAAATACTGTCCATACGACTTACCTTAGAAGCTAGATTAAGGAAGGGCAAACCCACGTTTCTAGCATTTGTAGACTTAGAGAAAGCTTTTGACAATGTTGATTGGAATAATCTCTTTCAAATTCTGAAGGTAGCAGGGGTAAAATACAGGGAGCGAAAGGCTATTTACAATTTGTACAAAACCAGATGGCAGTTATAAGAGTCGAGGGACATGAAAGGGAAGCAGTGGTTGGGAAGGGAGTGAGACAGGGTTGTAGTCTCCCCTCGATGTTATTCAATCTCTATATTGAGCAAGCAGTGAAGGAAACAAAAGAAAAATTTGGAGTAGGTATTAAAATCCATGGAGAAGAAAAAAAAAACTTTGAGGTTCCCCGATGACATCGTAATTCTGTCAGAGACAGCAAAGGACTTGGAAGAGCAATTGAACGGAAAGGATAGGGTCTTGAAAGGAGGATATAAGATGAACATCAACAAAAGCAAAACGAGGATAATGGAATGTAGTCGAGTTAAGTCGGGTGCTGCCTAGGGAATTAGATTAGGAAATGAGACACTTAAAGTAGTAAAGGAGCAAAATACTGATGATGGTCAAAGTAGAGAGGATATAAAATGTAGACTGGCAATGGCAAGGAAAGCGTTTCTGGAGAAGAAAAGTTTGTTAACATCGAGTATATATTTAAGTGTCAGGAAGTCATTTCTGAAAGTATTTGTATGGAGTGTAGCCATGTATGGAAGTGAAACATGGACGATAAGTAGTTTGGACAAGAAGAGAATAGAAGCTTTCGAAATGTGGTGCTACAGAAGAATGCTGAAAGATTAGATGGGTAGATCACATAACTAATGAGGAAGTATTGAATAGGATTGCTGAGAAGAGAAGTTTGTGGCACAACTTGACCAGAAGAAAGGATCTGTTGGTAGGACATGTTCTGTGGCATCAAGGAATCTCCAATATAGTATTGGAGGGCAGCGTGGAGGGTAAAAATCGTAGAGGGAGACCAAGAGATGACTACACTAAGCAGATTCAGAAGGATGTAGGTTGCAGTAGGTACTGGGAGATGAAGAAGCTTGCATTAGATAGAGTAGCATGGAGAGCTGCATCCAACCAGTCTCAGGACTGAAGACCACAACAACAATACATCCTAAAAACAAAGGCGTTTCTCGTTACGGGGGCATCTTCTCACCAAATTTCAATCATCAACTTTCTTCTCCGAATGCGAAACTATTTTGTTGACGCTGACCTACATAGAGAAAAACAATCATCATAATAAAATAAAGAAAATAAAAGCTCGCACGAAAAGATACACTGAAGAGCCTAATAGACTGGTACACATGCCTAATATCGTGTAGGGCCCCCGCGAGCACGCAGAAGTGCCGCAACATGACATGGCATGCACTCGACTAATGTGTGAAGTAGTATTGGAGAGAAATGACACCATGAATCCTGCAGTGCTGTCCATAAATCCGTAAGATCTCTTCTGGACAGCACGCTGCAAGGTGTCAGAGATATGCTCAATAATGTTCCTGTCTGGGGAGTTTGGTGGCCGGCGGAAGTGTTTCAATTCGGAAGAGTGTTCCTGGAGCAATTCCGGACTTTGGGGTGTCTCATTGTCCTGCTGGAATTGCCCAAGTCCGTCTTATTGTACAATAGACATGAATGGAAGTAGGTGATCAGACAGGACGTTTATATACGTGTCACCTGTCAGAGTCGGACCTAGACGTGTCAGGTGCCCCATATCACTCCAGCCACACACGCACCAGAGCCATTACAGAGCCTCCACCAGCTTGAATGCAGGGTGCATGGATTCGTGAGGTTGTCTGCAAACCTACGTCTGTCCGCTCGAAACTATTTGAAACGAGACTCGTCTGACCAGGCAAGTAGTATCCGGTCATCAACCGTCGAATGTCGGCACTGACTGGCCTAGGCGAAGCGTAAAGCTTTGTATTGTGCAGTCATTAAGGGTACACGAGTGGGCCTTCGGCTCCGAAAGCCCATATCGATGATGTTTCGTCGAATGGTTCGCACGTTGACACTTGTTGATGGCCCAGCATTCAAATCTGCAGCAATTTGCGAAATGGTTGCACTTGCGTCACGTTGAACGATTCGCTTCATTCGTCATTGGTCCTGTTCTGGTAGAATCTTTTTCCAGTCGGAGCGATGTCAGAGATTTTCTGTTTACCATATTTCTGATATCCTCTGTGTACCCGTGAATGGTCCCACGGGAAAATGCCCGCTTTATCGCTACTTCGGAAATGTTGTGTCCCGCCGCTCGTGCGTCGGCTATAATACCACGTTCAAACTTACTTAAATCTTGATAACCTGCCATTGTAGCAGCAGTAACCGATCTAACAACTGCGTCAGACCCTTTTTGTCTTATATAGGCATTGCCGACCGCAGCGCCGTATTCTGCCTGTTTACATATCTCTGTATTTTAATACGCATGCCTATACCAGTTTCACTGGCGCTCCAGCGTATATGCGTTCGTTTCTTCCGTGCTGTTTCAGTGTTTAATAATACAGAATTATTAAGAAGGTTATCCGTGTGTTAAGTGTGATTTGCAGAGTATCCAAGTAGATGTAGAGGTAGATATTAATGTTGGTGGCGTTGAGAAACACTTTATGTCGTTAAAATCGAACAAAGCCCCAGGGGCTGATGGCTTGTTTATCATGTTCTGTACCCATTTGTGACTGCGTTAGCCCCTCGTTAACTATAATCTATCGTAGATACATCATACAAAAAACCATGCCCAGTAGGTGGAAGAAAGGAAAGGTCACTCCCATCTACAAGAAGGGTAGCAGAAGTAATCCACGAAACTACTGTCCAGTATTCTTCACATTCACTTGTAAAATTTTAGGACGTATTCTGAGCTCAAATATAATGACTCATCTCGAGCAGAAGGACCTCCGACATGCCAACCAGCATGTATTTCGAAAACGTGGATCAAGTGAAGCCCAACTCGCACTTTTGTCCTATGACTTACTGAAAGCCATTAATCAAGCCAGTGGTAAATGCAGTACTTCTTGATTTCCGAAAAGAATTTGACTGAGTACTACGTCTACGCTTATTATCAAAAACGATCGTGTAGTGCGTCAAGTGAAATTTGTAATTGAATTGAGGATTTTTTGATAGGAATGACAAAACAAGTTATCTTGGTTGGAAAATCATCGACAGATGCTCGTATAACATCGCATGTACGCCGGGGAAGTGTGTTGGCTCTCTTGCTCTTCATGTTGTGTAGTAATGACCATGCGGGAAGTATTAGTAAGTTCAGACTTTTCGCAGATGATGCAGTTATGTATAATTAACTACAGTCTCAAATAAGCTGCAAAAATTTTCAAAATGTTCCAAAGATAGGCAGCTTACTTTAAATGTTCAAAAATATAAAATTTTACAGTTCACAAAACGTAAGAGACATAGTACCCTGTGACTACTGTATCAACGAATCATAGATGGAATCGATATACTTCTAGAAATTCCTGGGTGAAAAATTTGTTGGGACATGAAATGGAACGCTCACATAGACTCAGTCGTGGGTAAAGGAGGTAGCAGACTTTGTGTTTATTGGTAGAATACCAAGCAAACAAAATCAGTCATCAAAGGAAATTGCTTACAAAACACTCGTTCAACCCATTCCAGAATACAACTCAAGTGTGTTGGACACGTACCATATAGGACTAGAAGGGGATATTGAACGTGTAGAGAAACGGTCAGCACAAATATTCACATGTTTTATTATGGTATGTTGATCATTTTTGCTTTTGGGCCATCTAATTACAACAGAATGAAACGCAATTTTCGTGCCATAAACGTTTCGCTTTTTTTCTGTGTATGCATCGTCAGTGGCCTGGAATATGTACAAATTTTTGTTTATATTATTTAATTTACATTTTGAAACGATGTATTAGGGGTACGTTAGTTCTGGTGGTTGGATTTTCTATGATGTAATAAAAATTTAAAATACTTACACCTTCCATGGCTGTTATTCTACATGCTGTGTTTTTGTTCCATTTTTGGTGCTGTTCTTCTTCTTGCAACTGCCATTAGAAATTTTATTTTTCAAATTTTACAGTACTAAGAACGGACCAGTTATTTTGACCCTATGTTTTGGTTGGTGTTGCCGACTGGCGACTGTTATTGCCAAAGATCGAACGTTAGTGCCAACTATTGAGTGTAATTTTGTGATATGTGTGATATATATGTATACAAGGTGTTAAAAAAAGTGTCGAATACTTTGAGAGGTGGCAGTACTCATTGAAACAAGAATAAATTCCGGAATTGCACACATTCTGCTATAAAGAAATGTTTACAGGTGGTGTTCAACATGTGGCGCCCATTCATGAGAAAGCTTCCCTTTCCCTCCGGCGTAAGGAGTGACGCATCCTTTGAAGTATACCTAGTTGTTGTACCTGCTGGCATGCATTGAAGTCGCGACTCAATAGTGGTCACACGTCGTTGATTGGCATGGCGTAGACCAGTTCCTTCAAGTGTTCCCATAACCAAAAGTCTAGGGTATTGAGGTTTGGGGAACGAGCAGCTGAAAGAGTGGCGTCTATTCATCACAAAGCGCCCCTTTCCCTCCGGCGTAAGGAATGATGCACCCTTTGAAGTATACCTGGTTGTTGTACCTGCTGGCAAGCATTGAAGTCGCGACTCAATAATGCTCACACATCGTTGATTGGCGTGGCGTAGACCAATTCCTTCAATTGTCCCCATAACCTGAAGTCTAGAGTATTGTGGTGTGGGGAACGAGCAGGCGAAAGAGTTCCACCCCCCCACCCCCCCCCCCACCCCCTCTAACCACCCAGTGAAATTTCCGGAGCTTTTCGGCAGTTCTGATTGCCACATGTGGTTTCACATTGTCGTGGAGCAGAACCATACTGTCCACATCAAGAATCTCTCGACACCTTCGCCTGATGGCAGCTCTCAGACGTGACAGTGTCACAGTGGGTTGCACCTTGTGGCATGTAATCCAGCAGAAGCGGTTCACGGCTATCCCAGAAAGCCGTTAACATCACGTTCCCAACAGAAGACTCTGAACGTAATTTTTTTGTCACAAGCGAACCCGGATGTTTCCACACCGTGCTATGGTGCTTGGAATCCGGCATGAAATGCAGTATCCACGCTTCATAGACAGTAACAATGCGGTCGGAGAAACCTTCACTCTCCTCAGTGTACAGTTCCAGATGATTCAGTGAAGATATCATTCGCTTGTCTTTCATCATGTCATCCAACTGCTTAGTCACCCACCGACATGAAACCTTCCTGTGCCCTAAGGACATATGAACAATGTTGTAAGCACTCCCATACGATATGCCAAGCTCTCGGGAAATAACCGTGATGTGCCCACTCCTATCTGCTCTCACCATTGCACCCACGATGGAAATTTCGTCAGTCAGCGACGTACGCTGCCTCGCCGACCGCTCATTGCCATGCTAAACTTACAGCCTTTTTCGAACTCGAATTACCTCACAGTTCTCAAAGCGAGACAGTTTTCCCCATATGTGGGTTGCATTTGTCTGTAGATGTCGATTGCCCCATAGAAAACGGATGACACTTTGTTGCTCTAACACTATGGACGTGTGAAGCACAACCGCCATCTTTGACAAATGACAGCAGCGCCCTGGGGCGGATTTAGCAGCAGTTAAGGCCGGCACGAACCAAGAAAGGTCCAACGCTGGGAATGGATACGTTGACTTCCCATTTACAGCCGGAATTTGGCTAAAAAATAGGGACAAATACTTTCTGATTTGCCCTTGGACAATAAGGCACACAAACACGACGAAAACTAATTTAGTCTACAAAACGACTCGAATTACACAACTGACTGCAGACCACCTAATGGTAGGTAGAGCACTGTGAGTAAAACATCATAATATCCTGGCGACACATTTGACGGAGTGCCAATGTAATAGCTGTGCTAATATCCGAAACCAACCGTCTCATAGCCCTTTCTACAAACACGAGTTCATCTCGGAAAACATGCGTTTACGGACCCATGATTACTGGATTTATTTTTCTTGTTTCGATAAGTACTACTACCTCTTAAAGTATTAAGCATTTTTTAACATCCTATCTATACATTGGTATGATTAGGTGATGGTATGTATTTTTTTAAGTGTGTGAATGTGCATGTGTGTGTGTGTGTGTGTGTGTGTGTGTGTGTGTGTGTGTGTGTGTGTGTGTGTGTATGTGTATGTGATCAGAGTGGAGGGAGAAAAGGAGGGCGCTTTTATTAACTGTTGTAGAGAGTCTGTACTGATGTGTGTGTTTACTCACATTTATCACATGTCTGTTTTCAGCAATAGTTTTCTTGCATCTGTATAAGGTATTTGTGCCGCGCGGGGTAGCCGGAGGTCTTGGGCGTCATGTCACGCTTCGCGCGGCTCCCCCGTCGGATGTTCGAGTCATCCCTCGGGCATGGATGTGTGTGTGTCGTTCATAGCGTAAGCTAGTTTAAGTTAGATTAAATAGTGTGTAAGTCTAGGGACCGACGACCTCATCAGTTTGGTCCTGTAGTAATACACACACATTTGAACTATTTAAGGTATTTGTCACCGTTGTTTATTCCGATTGCCCTCAAATCTTCTTCCATGTTTGTAGGGTGGTTGTTGTGATGTTTTAAGTGCTCTGGAAATGTGGAATGGTTTGTTTCACACTTCCAACGCCAGGTGTGTTCTTAATACTGTGTTTTAAAAGCATTATAAGGTGCAAAAGTAAAAGTTATCAACATTCCTTAGCATTACGCGTAACTGAGAACGACAGGACTACAAAAGTTGAAGAGGTCACAAGCTTGTTTGAGCCGCGGGAGAGCGTCACAGAGTTGCTGAAACTGAACTGGCAGACACTATCTCGAGAAAGCCTGATTACAAAGATTCAGGAACCAGCTTTAGATGATCAAGTACTACTACCTCCTACATACCGCTTCCATAGAGATGATGGAGACTAGCTTTAGACTTATCAGAGCACACGGAGGGATACTTCCTGTTTTTTTATAGTGAATCGTGCGGTTAAAAAGCCCTAATAACTGGTACAACTGGACGTTGCCTCTGCCATGCACTTCAGAATGGTTTTCAGAGTATGGATGTAGATATGGGTTTCAGTGATGAAATTCTGTTGTCACTTTTCCTGCAACTGAAAGAAAACGAAAAATTTATCATCAAGGTGCCTATTGACCAGCAAGTAAGTACTCGTTTAAGATATAAAAACTACGTAGCGCTTAATAATTTTTTAGGCTGTTGAACGACTGTGCAACAGACTGGGGACAGGGAAATCACAAAAACTGGTCCCCCTGCGCAACCAGGAAGGAAACGCAAGCTGGCAGTCGCATGATGCAACGAGCATGTGTGGATTGCAACTGGCTCCTGTATTTCCGTAGATCCAGTGCGAACCACGTCACAGGCCAGCAACAACCTGAGATGGAACTGTCAGGAAACCGATTAAACGGCACCTGCTATTCGGAACTAGAGACATCCGTCAACAGGATATTCCGTTGGGTTAAACAACAGATCTCTAACCTCTCAGTATTTTGTCGTGTGGCCTGTTGTGTTAAATCGGCATCATTGTCCGGAATGTATGGTGTTTTGATAGAAAGTGATGTTTTGAATTGGCAATTCAGCAGTGATACAGAAAGATTCAGCTAAACTGTTCACCTCAAATATTACTGAAACCGTTTTAGGCCGAAGGCTTTTGAGTAAGCACTCACCAAACGACGTATAGTCTCTTTTCGTAGCTATATTAGTTACAGAGATATCACTATCAGTTTCGCTTCTTCAAATAGGAAGCAGAAATTACATTAATTACATTTGAAAAAGCAAAGATCACACGACATCTCTGCAATAGTTACAGCTACGAAAACAAATCATGCATCATTTAGTGAGGGCTTTTCCACAACTTATCTAGGTGGAAACAGAATTACAATATTTTAGACGGCTCGGGAAATATATGTAGTGTACAGATTAGCTGAATCACTCCGTACAGCAAATTCAACGGAAAGTACCTATTAGAGCACTAAAATTCAAAGACGTTCCTGAACGGAAAAGAATTGGTCATGTTACACGACATATTGCAAAATACTGGCGATAGTAATTACGAGATAAATTTTGTATCCCGCCGGGATGGGCGTCACGTGAATGTGCTCCTGTGAACTGCTTCTGCAAAATAGGCCGAGAGTGAAGGACGCGAGTAGGAGCAGGAAAAGGTGAAGTACTTCGCTACTATGTGTAAATTTAAAGCACCTTTACTGTAGGAAAAATATGAATACATCAATTATTACTTAACTTTGGCTGAGATGAGCACGTAGGTGCGAAGCCGTACATCAATCAAAGCTAACATCGACTAGAAGTAACAAAGGCAAAATTTGTAGTGGCTCGCCCACTATGAAAATGAAACAATGTTGCCAGGTCGTCTGCTCGTGATCAAATGGGCTGAATCCGGGGCGGCGCTCGTGGAGCTCCTCAGCGTCGGCTAGAGGGCGCTGTGTTCGGCGTTGATCGTTCGCTCTCGTAGTGCCAACCTACGAGATCGCATCTACGTTGTGGCATCGTAGCTATCGATACCACAATAAAGGTAGTTAAATCAAGTAACAAAATAAAGACAATATGAAACAGAGAGAGGGAGGAGACTAGTAGAGCCAGAGATGGACAGGAGCAGTTAGCGTTAAGAGTAATTCAGACATTGGTAACAGGTGTTTGTAGTGTTGCAAAAATATTTAATATGGTTATAGTTTTGGTATAAAATGGGACAGTCAGGTGCAATAGATGCTTTCAAGGAATATCTAAGACTAGCTATTACAAACAACTTCTTTTCACTGCAACAGTAGAAATAATGTTCACACTAAAATCCTAAAAAAAGTGCTATTGGTTATTTGTGTAACCAGTCACTTATCAGTGGCTCATTCCCCGAAAGGCTGAAAAATGCTGAAGTTAATCCTTCGTATAAGAAAGAAGAGTTTCCTTTTGAGACCTTGCTGCAGCGTCTATGCAAGGTTGCGCGACTCCAGTGCGGGTATCACCGAAATGTAGACAAGGCATTAGTGTGACATTCGTCTCTTTTCGACGTGCTTGAGGTAAATGCGAAAACGAGAACTATGGTGACGTTGTTGCCAAATGCATCCAAACACGACCAACGTGCTGTTATTCCTTTGTTGGGTGTCGTAGGACAAACGCCGATAGACATTCATCAGAGAATGAAGAATGTGTATGGAGCAGCATACCTGTCCAACAGCGCTGTTGTGGAGTGGTCCTGCTGTTTCGTGATGACGCACGTCCCCATATCGCCAACTCAAGAGGGAGACCCTCGAACATCTATCGTATAGTCCCGATCTCTCCCCATGCAGTCATTACGCCTTCGGTCCCTTAAAAAAGGCCTCGAAATGTCGACAGTTCCTCTCGAATGAGGATATGCTGCAGGCACTATTCACGCAGCAGGTCACGGTGTTTTACCAAATGATGCATCGATGTGATGATTGCCTGACTACCACAACCATTCTGAACTGAACGGACTTCGAACAGAATATTTTTGAACGCCCCTTATATCATTCTTAAAAGTACCCAGACGACGTGAATTACTTTCCGCCTGATAAATGGAACTGTCTTGCAGCACTTTTAATATCTTTTCGATACAGTCATTTGGCTTAAAAAATGTTTACTACGAGAGTCTAGTAAAGATTATTGCTCAGTATGGCTATCAGTCCAGGTGAAAATTAATATCACTATAACGAAAATATCAGGAAACACGTTATTAGAGATGAGAAAGTCGTTAAGCTCGTTAACTCAAATTAATTACAATAAATGAGACTTCAAAAAGCAAGTTTCGACTTGAAATAACATGAAAAAAAATTTTGTACTCGACGGGTATTCGGGAGTCCTACTTACCAGCCATTGTCCCTGTTAACTAAATACGAAAGATCTTAAATATGGCTTATGTCACAAGTAACAAAGCATGTCCATCTTTAAACTTGAAAGACGTTAGGTGAAGTTGGTGTTAGATGGGGATTCTAACCAACAAATAACCAAACTGTTAATTAGGCAAAATCAAACGTTGGATATAGAATTTTTCACCACTACTCAGACGATAAACCGAAATGACGAGATGCCTTACATGGATTGGAACCCGACACCTATCGCCGTCTTTTCTAGCCACGAATTGACATTAAATATCGGTTTATTTCAGCAGTAGCAAGGTATGCGCATGTCTGAACTGGAAATAACGCGACGACAAGTTTTGCGCTGACTGAGAAACAAACCCCAGATGTATCATCGTTGTTAACTAAACACGAAGAGATGTTAACTATTGAATTTCTTTTCACCAGTAGGTAGGAGTGACATGTTTGAACCTGGAGCGATGTGCTGAAAATTTCTGTGTTCAACAGGGAGTCGAAACCGACACCAACACGGATTCGAATCTAGACGCGTCGTTATCGTGGAGACCTCGACGAGTTTGGAATCTTGCGGAAACAACGAAACGAAGGAACTGTATCTCACCGAAGGGGTCACGTCCTGCGACAGGGGCGGCAATAAAATAAAGAAAGGTTACTGGTAATAGAGTTTCTACTTGCTGCGACTTCCGCGTCTCTCGAGGCCCCTGCCCGCGCCAACTCTCCAGAAGTCAGTAGCGGCAATGTAGATTTGGAACCACAGCACAACCCTGTCTTGTTCAGTTTCAAAAAGAAAATTTTTAGTGATTGTTAAATTAAGAGCGAGATAGGTAAACTTTTGAGAGTGGAACATTAGAAGAATGAGTGCAGTAGGGACTGCATTCAAATCAGGCACCTGGATAGGTACTTAAGTAAAATCTACAGAGTGCACATGAGCGTTCTCGTACAGTAGCAACACCTGATGCGGTTTTCGTACTCATTTTTCTTATACGGTGACTGCTAGTAGACCCAGTTGTTGGTAACGTATGCCAGCTGCGATGGACGAACTACTGAGGTGCAGTTGATAACAAAAAACGCGCCCTCATTGTCTCTCCGTAATGTCATTTCAACACGCAGCGTCCAAGTACGTCGCCTGGAACGTGGGCAGTTTGGAGATAATATTGTGCTGGTTTTGAAGCCATGGGATCGCCCGGTCAGCTGAAAGAACATTGGTCCGACACACTCGAGCCTATGCAAACGGAAGCGCGTGCGGCCCTATGACGTAAGAGTTGCGTCATCGCGGAGTCGATCATAGCCACCTGTGCCGATATGGCCAACGTGCGGCGAGTCGCAAACAGGTCGCGAGCTGTTCTGGACCTCGAGCCACCGACCCTGCTAGCAATCTCGTCGATACGTCTTCTCTCTTACGAATAACCAATGAGTGTTTTCTGGTCTATTTGGTAGTTTCAGCCATTATATGAAGCATTTGGGTCGGGAGAAATGTGAATAACTCACTATTTTGTCAAACATTACATAGTGAGACCAAGCTGTGTGAAAATAGTGCTTAATTAGTATAATAAAGTAAAAACAGTAACCAAACACTGTTAATAGACATTTATTAGGAACAAATAGTGCCGTTACTTATTTCGAACAGTTAGCTTTATACTCAGACGGCTGTTGATATTTAAAATTACGTTATCCTGTACGTATGATGTTCGATGAACGAGAGGAATGTTCCTTGCGGTGGTGGTGCCCTATAGCAACAAACTACACAAAAAAGGACTATTTTATTGTAAATGGAGCTAAAGAATGAACTGTAAACAACCTCCTAAGACAAGAACTAAATAATTTTTGTGTTTCTTAATCGAAAATTCTACGTCTTCTTATTGCACTGTTGACTGCTTTCGGAGAAGTCCATATTCTGATGAATGTCAAGAGAGATTTAACAGTTTCTTGATCTTTGAAAACACAGAGAATGTAGAGCGCAACACGCACACTTCACTATTTTGGCCAGACAGATGTTTATGTACAGACATGACGATTTACACAATCATCTTTGTAGACAAACGCGTCCTAAGAAAGGAAACAACAACACACCAAGACATTGGCTTATTTAGTATTTTAGCATCTGAAGTATTTCACAAGTTAACGCGGCACTACACCCAGAAGAATTTTAATGTAATTGATACCGAGCGCGTTATCCTACTTACATTGCCACAAAGTCCTTTTTGCACTTACTTTTGGTCAGCATTTTACTAAGCTTTATCATACTGAACTCGTAAGCTGAAATTGTAGCGTCCTCTTTCTTCTGATACGTCTCTGACGTTACATATTTCGATCACTGTTAATACCATATTGAGCCATGCTGTCTTTGCAGTCGTCCATAATTGCGAAAATGTTGCCGGTGCAGGATTTTGTGCACGAACTGGCCCCTCGATTATGTTCCGTAAATGTTCGATGTGATTAATGTCGGGCGGTATGCGTGGCCACCTCACTCGCTCGAATTGTTCAGAATTTTCATCAAACTGGTGACATGGAACACTGTCGTCCATAAAAATTCCATCGTTGTTTGGGAAAAAGAAGTTCAAGAATAGCTGCGAATGGCCTCGAAGTAGGCGTGCATAACTATTTCCCGTCACACATAGCCCCCACCATTATGGAGCCACTATCAGCTTCCACAATACGAGGTGCATTCACGTTCTAAGGCCTCCGATTTTTTTTCTAATTAACTACTCACCCGAAATCGATGAAACTGCCGTTACTTCTCGACGTAATCGCCCTGCAGACGTACACATTTTTCACAACGCTGACGTCATGATTCCATGGCAGCGGCGAAGGCTTCTTTAGGAGCAGCAGCAGCAACAGCAGCACGGCTGGTGAATGTGCGGCCACGGAGAGTGTCTTTCATTGTTGGAAAAAGCCAAAAGTTAGTAGAAGCCAGGTCAGGTGAGTAGGGAGCATGACGAATCACTTCAAAGTTGCTATCACGAAGAAAGTGTTGCGTAACGTTAGCTCGATGTGCAGATGCGTTGTCTTGGTGAAACAGCACACGCACAGCACTTCCCGGACGTTTTTGTTGCGGTGCAGGAAGGAATTTGTTCTCCATAACATTTTCGTAGGATGCACCTATTACCGTAGTGCCCTTTGGAACGCAATGGGTAAGGATTACGCCCTCGATGTCCCAGAACATGGACACCATAATTTTTTCAGCACTGGCGGTTACCCGAAATTTTTTTGGTGGAGGTGAATCTGTGTGCTTCCATTGAGCTGACTGGCGCTTTGTTTCTGGATTGAAAAATGGCATCCACGTCTCATCCATTGTCACAACCGACGAAAAGAAAGTCCCCTTCATGCTGTCGTTGCGCGTCAACATTGCTTGGCAGCATGCCACACGGGCAGCCATGTGGTCGTCCGTCAGCATTCGTGGCACCCAGCTGGATAACACTTTTGGTATTTTCAGGTCGTCATGCAGGATTGTGTGCACAGAACCCACAGAAATGCCAACTCTGGAGGCGATCTGTTCAACAGTCATTCGGCGATCCCCAAAACAATTCTCTTCACTTTCTCGATCATTTCGTCAGATCCGCTTGTGCGAGGCCAAGGTTGTTTCGGTTTGTTGTCACATGATGTTCTGTCTTCATGAAACTGTCGCACCCACGAACGCACTTTCGAAACATCCATAACTCCATCACCACATGTCTGCTTCAATTGTCGATGAATTTCGAATTGGTTTTTACACCACGCAAATTCAGAAAACGAATGATTACACGCTGTTCAAGTAAAGAAAACGTTGCCATTTTAAGTGTTTAAAACAGTTCTCATTCTCGCCGCTGGCGGTAAAATTCCATCTGCCGTATGGTGCTGCCATCTCTGGGACGTATTGACAATGAACGCGGCCTCATTTTAAAACAATGCGCATGTTTCTATCTCTTTCCAGTCCGGAGAAAAAAAATCGGAGGCCTTAGAACTTGCATGCACCTCGTACCTTGTTGACAATCTGGGTACATGGTTTCAAGGGGTCTGCACCACACCCGAATCCCACAATCAGCTCTTACCACATGAAATCGGGACTCATCTGACCAGGCCGTCGTCTAGTGCCCAACTGATAAGGTCACACGCCCAGGAAAGGCGCTGCAGGCGAAATCGTGCTTGTAGCAAAGGCACTCGCGTCAGTCGTCTGCTACCAAAGCCTATTAACACTAAATTTCGCTGCACTGACTTAACGGATATGTTCTTCATAGGTCCCACGTTGATTTCTGCGCTTATTTCACGCCATGTTGTTTGTCTGTTAGAGCTGAAATCTCTACCCAAACGGCGTTGCTCTCGATCGTTAAGTGAAGGCCGTCGGCTACTGCGTTTTCCCTGGTGAGAGGTAATACCTAGAATCTGGTATTCTCGGCATACTATTCACACTGTATGTCTCGGAATATTGAATTCCCTAACAATTTCTGAAATGATATGTCCCACGCATCTAGCTCCTACTAGCACTCCGCATTCATAGTCCGTTAATCACAGTCCGGCCATAATCACGTCGGCAACTTCTTCATGCGAATCATCTGTGTACAAATTACAGTTCCACCAAAGCACTGCTCTTTTAAATCTTGTGCACGCAATACTACCGCCATATATATATTGATCATCCCTATACAACGTCTTTTGACATCTCAGTCACAAGTCATTGGTGCTTCATTTATGTTGATCAAGGCAATGCGGACCCAGGACGATACACTCTTATACTTCACATTTCGTGTTCCCCAGTCTGAGATTAGTTCTGCTCTTTTGATATGTCTATCGCGGAAAGATTCCACATCGATTACATTATGTTGAGATAGCGATTCCTAAATTACCTATTGGACTGTAAGGTATGCCCATACTTGGATCACAATTTAGTAACTGAGAAGAGTAGGCTGAAATTTGACGGATATCATCTAGAGGAATCAATGTGTGAATTAGTGGAATAATAAAGTAGAGAAGAATAATGATGTGCGTTTGAAGTTCTCGGAGATATAGATACGGCTATAATGGATACCACATTAGGTACTCGATCGAAGAGGAACAGACATCCCTTAAAAATCAAATAGCAGGTGTTGTACAGACAAATAAACGTATGGAAAAGTAAAAATAACTTCTGGTGAAATTATTGGGTTGGTGCACAAGTACGCAGCGTTTTCCCATCAATTTAATAAACACAATAGATACACAAGACAGAGACTTGAGTCATCAATAATACACTACTGGCCATTAAAATTGCTACGCCACGAAGATGAGGTGCTACAGACGCGAAATTTAAAAGACAGGAAGAAGATGCTGTGATATGCAAATGATTAGCTTTTCAGAGCATTCACACAAGGTTGGTGCCGGTGGCGACACCTACAACGTGCTGACATGAGTTAAGTTTCCAACCGATTTCTCATACACAAACAGCAGTGACCGGCGTTGCCTGGTGAAACGTTGTTATGATGCCTCGTGTAAGGAGGAGAAATGCGTACCATCACGTTTCTGACTTGGATAAAGATCGGGTTGTAGCCTATCACGATTTCGGTTTATCGTATCGCGACATTGCTGCTCGCATTGGTCGAGATCCAATGACTGTTAGCAGAATATGGAATCGGTGGCTTGAGCACGGAAATACGGAACGCCGTGCTACATCCCAACGGCCTCGTATCACTAGCAGCCGAGATGACAGGCATCTTATCTGCACGGCTGTAACGGATCGTGCAGCCACGTCTCAATCCCTGAGTCAACAGATGGGGACGTTTGCCAGACAACAACCATCTGCACGAACAGTTCGGAGACCATGGCTGCGGTCAACCTTGACGATGCATTACAGACAGCAGCGCCTGCGATGGTGTAGTCAACGACGAACCTGGGTGCACGAATGGCAAAACGTCATTTTTTCGGATGAATTCAGCATCATGGTGATCGCATCCGTGTTTGGCGACATCGCTGTGAACGCACTTTAGAAGCGTGTATTCGTCCTCGCCATACTGGCGTATCACCTGGTCTGATGGTATGGGGTGCCATTGGTTACACGTCTCGGCCACCTCTTGTTCGCATTGACGCACTTTGAACAGTGGACGTTACATTTCAGATGTGTTACGACCCGTGGCTCTACCCTTCATTCGATCCCTGCGAAACCCTACATTTCAGCAGGATAATGCACGACTGCATGTTGCATTTCCTGTACGGGCCTTTCTGGATACAGAAAATGTTCGACTGCTGCCTGGACAGCACATTCTCCAGATCTCTCACCAACTGAAAACGTCTGGGCAATAGTGGCCGAGCAACTGGCTCGTCACAATACGCCAGTCACTACTCTTGGTGAACTGTGGTATCGTGTTGAAGCTGCATGGACAGCTGTACCTGTACACGCCATCCAAGCTCTGTTTGACTCAATGCCCTGGCGTATCAAGGCCGTTGTTGCTGCCAGAGGTGGTTGTTCTACGTACTGGTTTCTCACGATCTATGGACCCAAATTGCGTGAAAATGTAATCACATGTCAGTTCTAGTATAATACATTTGTCCAATGAATACCCGTTTATCACCTGCAATTGTTCTTGGTGTAGCAATTTTAATGGCCAGTGGTGTATATTCTCCTTCATTATGTACGACAATCTCCCAACGCTGAGGTAACTTTTCGATTCCGCGACTGTAGATATCACTCGTCGTACCATGTTGGGGGCGCATTTTCATCCGGAAAGATAGTTCCTTAAATGAAACTCTGAGGACGCAAGATCAGGTGAATAAGGTCGATGCGGAATGACTTCCTAACCCAGCTCCCGTGTTGTTGTTATGGTCTTCAGTCCTGAGACTGGTTTGATGCAGCTCTCCATGCTACTCTATCCTGTGCATGCTTCTTCATCTCCCAGTACTTGCTGCAACCTACATCCTTCTGAATCTGCTTAGTGTATTCATCTCTTAGTCTCCCTCTACGATTTTTACTCTCCATGCTGCCCTCCAATGCTAAATTTGTGATCCCTTGATGCCTCAAAACATGTCCTACCAACCAGTCCCTTCTTTTTGTCAAGTTGTGCCACAAACTCCTCTTCTCCCCTATTCTATTCAATACCTCCTCATTAGTTACGCGATCTACCCATCTAATCTTCAGCATTCTTCTGTAGCACCACATTTCGAAAGCTTCTATTCTCTTCTTGTCCAAACTATTTATCGTCCATGTTTCACTTCCATACATGGCTACACTCCATACAAATACTTTCAGAAACGACTTCCTGACACTTAAATCTATACTCGATGTTAACAAATTTCTCTTCTTCAGAAACGCTTTCCTTGCCATTGCCAGTCTACATTTTATATCCTCTCTACTTCGACCATCATCAGTCATTTTACTTCCTAAATAGCAAAACTCCTTTACTACTTTGTGTCTCATTTCCTAATCTAATTCCCTCAGAATCACCCGATTTAATTTGACTACATTCCATTATCCTCGTTTTGATTTTGTAGACGTTCATCTTATATCCTCCTTTCAAGACCCTATCCATTCCGTTCAACTGCTCTTCCATGTCCTTTGCTGTCTCTGACAGAATTACGATGTCATCGGGGAACCTCAAAGTTTTTATTTCTTCTCCATGGATTTTAATACCTACTCCGAATTTTTCTCTTGTTTCCTTCACTGCTTGCTCAATATAGAGATTGAATAACATCGGGGAGAGACTAAAACCCTGTTTCACTCCCTTCCCAACCACTGCTTCCCTTTCATATCCCTCGACTCTTATAACTGCCATCTGGTTTCTGTACAAATTGTAAATAGCCTTTCGCTCCCTGTATTTTACCCGTGCTGCCTTCAGAATTTGAAAGAGATTATTCCAATCAACATTGTCAAAAGCTTTCTCTAAGTCTACAAATGCTAGAAACGTGGGTTTGCCCTTCCTTAATCTAGCTTCTAAGCTAAGCCGTAGGGACAGTATTGCCTCACGTGTTCCAACATTTCTACGGAATCCAAACTGATCTTCCCCGAGGTCGGCTTCTACTAGTTTTTCCATTCGTCTGTAGAGAATTTGCGTTAGTATTTTGCAGCTGTGACTTATTAAACTGATAGTTCGGTAATTTTCACATCTGTCAACACCTGCTTTCTTTGGGATTGGAATTATTATATTCTTCTTGAAGTCTGAGGATATTTCGCCTGTCTCATACATCTTGCTCACCAGATGGTAGAGTTTTATCAGGACTGGCTCTCCCAAGGCCGTCAGTTGTTCCAATGGAACGTTGTCTACTCCGGGGGCCTTGTTTCGACCTAGGTCTTTGAGTGCTCTGTCAAACTCTTCACGCAATATCGTATCTCCCATTTCATCTTCATTTACACATTCTTCCATTTCCATAATATTGTCCTCGAGTACATCGCCCTTCTATAGACCCTCTATATACTCCTTCCACCTTTCTGCTTTCCCTTCTTGGCTTAGAACTGGGTTTCCATCTGAGCTCTTAATGTTCATACAAGTGGTTCTCTTATCTCCAAAGGTCTCTTTAATTTTCCTGTAGGCATTATCTACCTTACCCCTAGTGAGATAAGCCTCTACATCCTTACATTTGTCCTCTAGCCATCCCTGCTTAGCCATTTTGCACTTCCTGTCGATCTCATTTTTGAGACGTTTGTATTCCTTTTTGCCTGCTTCATTTACTGCATTTTTATATTTTCTCCTTTCAGCTCCCGTATAATGTTTTTTGTCAGGCTACCGGAATGCGGGCGGGCGTTGTCGTGGAGTAGCACTACTTCACGCAGTCTTCCTGGTCGTTATTCTTGGATTGCGTCTGCAAGACATCTTAGTTGCCGACAATAAGTGTCAGCAGTGATGGCTACACCTGGGGGAAATGCTTCGTAGTACACCACACCGTCGCTGTGCCACCAGATGCATAACATTATCTTTTGTGAATGTGCCCACGTCTTTGTACGAGGACTTGCTGCTTTCTTGGACTCAGTTCCTTTGTTTTCCTTATGCCAGCATAAAGACTCCATTTCTCGTTACCAGTAGCGATGCAGAGTACGAATGGTCGGTGTTGTTCACGATCAATTGATGAGGAGCAAGCAGGGATGCAGATATGGCCACACGCCGATTTTTCTGATTTTGGCTTAGAGCATGAGTACCCATACACTCGATTCTTGAACCTTCCCCACTGGATGCAAATATCGCACGATGTTGGAATGATCACTGTTCATCACATCTGCTATTTCACGAGTAAACTGACTTGGATCATTGTGGATTAATATCTTTAAACTATCTTCATCAAACCCCGAAGGTCTTCCTGAACATAGAGAGTCATTAATGTCAAAAGGATTCACATTAAAATGAGAAAACCTTTTTCTTGCCGTACTTGGTCTAATAGCATTATTCCCAAATGTTTGTGACTGCCTCAGCCGCTGTCATCCCTTTTCTGGACTGAAACATAAGAATATATAGGAAATATTCTAGTTTCACTTGGAACTCCATTTTCTAGTGTCCACAGCTCCACTCACTATCTCCATATCACAAAATGACAAAATCTAAACTCAAATAGCAACAGTGAACTACAAATAAAAATGACGCTCGATAAATGAACCCATAGGAAACGGAATACCAACATGCAAAACGAAGACGCTACGAACGTATGCACCAACCTAATAAAAGCAAAGAGATCAAAATTAACAAAATTAAGGGCACAAAAGGAGGCACAGAATAGTGAATAGGTAGCTGAAAAGAGTACAGTGAAGATCTCTGCGAGGAGGATGATCTGTCCTGTGAAAGAAGGAAAAATGGGTGTCGATTTTGGAGATGAAGAAGATACAGTATTAAAGTCAATGTTTGACATTGCTTTGGAAAAGTTGCGAGTAAACAAGACAGAAGATATACAATAACACCGCTTCGTAATTCCTAAAATCCTTGGGATAAGTGACAACAAAATCATTTTTAAAGTTAGCGTGTAGAAGCTTCACTATTTAGAAAAAACATGTTCGTTGATACCTGCAGCACTGGTTAACGCCTGGTGGCGCTGCGGACACGGCTGCTGTAAGGAAAGCATGTAAGCGGAGCAGGGAGGAATGGCGAATCACTCTGGCGACTGTAAGAGCCGCAAAAGGAAAATCGACTGGAATTATCGACTTTGAATGGCCAGGTCGTCATGGCACGGTGCCCGAGGACAATAATGTTTGCATCATAGAAAGATTAGCTGAAAACCTTGCAGAACTGGCCGCTGTGGCCGAGCGGTTCTAGGCGCTTCAGTCTGGAACCGCGCGACCGCTACGGTCGCAGGTTCGAATCCTGCCTCGGGCATGGATGTGTGTGATGTCCTGAGGTTAGTTAGGTTTAAGTAGTTCTAAGTTCTACGGGACTGATGACCTCAGAAGTTAAAGTCCCATAGTGCTCAGAGCCAGCCACCTTGCAGAAAGTTTAATGGGGCCACGAGCACCTAAGATAAAATCCTTGTGATTACTGGAGTCAGAGGCGCAGATTTGTTTTAGGCTAGAGTCGGGTTTCAGACAGCCTTGAAAGAAATCATAACAGAACACGACCATTGTATACAGGGTGGTCCATTGATAGTGACCGGGCCAAATATCTCACGAAATAAGCGTCAAACGAAAAAACTACAAAGAACGAAACTCATCTAGCGTTAAGAGGGAAACCAGATGGCGCTATGGCTGACCCGCTAGATGGCGCTGCCATAGGTCAAACGGATATCAACTGCGTTTTTTTTAAAAATAGGAACACCCATTTTTATTACATATTCGTGTAGTACGTAAAGAAATATGAATGTTTAAGTTGGACCACTTTTTTCGATTTGTGATAGATGGCGCTGTAACAGTCACAAACATGTGGCTCACAATTTTAGACGAACAGTTTGTGACAGGTAGGTTTTTTAAATTAAAATACAGAACGTAGGTACGTTTGAAAATTTTATTTCGATTGTTCCAGTGTGATGCATGTGCTTTTGTGGACTTATCATTTCTGAGAACGCATGCTGTTGCAGCGCGATTACCTGTAAATATCACATTAATGCAATAAAATGATGTCCGTCAACCTGAATGCATTTGGTAATACGTGTAACGACATTCCTCTCAACAGCGAGTAGTTCGCCTCCCGTAATGTTCGCACATGCATTGAGAATGCGTTGACGCATGTTGTCAGGCGTCGTCGGTGGATCACGATAGCAAAATCCTTCAACTTTCCCCACAGAAAGAAATCCGGGGACGTCAGACCCAGTGAAGGAGCGGGTCATGGTATGGTGCTTCGAGAACCAATCCACCTGTCATGAAATGTGCTATTCAATACCGCTTCAACCGCACGCAAGCTATGTGCCGGACATCCAGTATGTTGGAAGCACATCGCCATTCTGTTATGCAGTGAAACATCTTGTAGTAACATCGGTAGAACATTACGATGGAAATCAGCATACATTGCACCATTTAGAGTGCCATCGATAAAATGGGAGCCAATTATTTTTCCTCCCATAATGCCGCACCATACATTAACCCGCCAAGGTCGCTGAAGTTCCACTCGCCGCAGCCCAATAGTGCATATTATGCCGATTTACGTTACCGCTGTTGGTGAATGGCGCTTCGTGCAAAAAATCTGTCACCATCCCGTAATATCTCTTGTGCCCAGTGGCAGAACTGTACACGACGTGCAAAGTCGTCGCCATGCAATTCCTGGTGCTTAGAAATATGGTACGGGTGCAATCGATGTCGATGTAGCTTTCTCAACACCGATGTTTTTGAGATTCCCGATTCTCGCGCAGTTTGTTTACTACTGATGTGCGGAGTAGCCGCGACAGCAGCTAAAACACCTACTTGGGCATCGTCATTAGTTGCAGGTCGTGGTTGACGTTTCACACGTGGCTGAACACTTCCTGTTTCCTTAAATAACGTAACTATCCGGCGAACGGTCCGGACATTGGTCCTGGATTAAATACCAAACCTCTCCAGCGTCTCATGAAGTGAGAGCGTGCGACACTGCTGATGGAGATCCATCCGTCGGATGGGGATGTGAAGCTGGGCGGTCCACTTGGTGCTTTGCGAGAGGAGTAGACTATGCGCCGGCGCCGGGTCCCCCTCTCTCCCTTCTCTCATCGTCTCCAACACGAACACGACACTGCACTACTCACACACACACCAGTACAGCCATCGGCACTTACAGGTACACTCACAAACACAGCTCTCATACGTCGCGAAGAGAAGACATCTGCGTGCGCGAAGGATGGAGAAAAACCTTTCCAGCTATGCGGCTGAACCTACCCTCCCGTCTCCCAGCTTTTCATGCCGTACTACTTGACTTACTTCTCTTCCACTTAACATTCATCGAGCAGAACTGGTATTTTTTTGCAGACGATACTAATGTTATAATAAATCCCATTAGACAGAAAACAACAGGGGAGCTTGTTAATGATGTTTTTCAAAGACTTATTATATGGTTCCCTGAAAACGGACTCTCCCTTGATTCTGAGAAAACACACTGCATTCAGCTGTATACAACAAACAGAAGCTTACCAACAATTGCCGTAGGACATGAACAGGAGTCTATAAATTGGGTAAAATGCTTCAAATTTTTGGGTGTACATACTGATGAAAACTTCAACTTTAAGAAGCATGTTTCCGACCTTCTTAAACAATTAAGTTCAGTTACTTTTGTTCTTAGTACAACTGCTAGTTTTGGAAACAAACGAATCAACCCTCTGACGTACGATGAATATCTCCACTCAATAATGTGTTGCGAAACAATTTTCTGGGTTAATTCACCACTTAGAAAGTAATAACGGAACAAAAGCGATCAGTAAGAATTATGTATGATGTTCACTCGCATTCGTCATGTACATGCCTCTACGGGTAGCCGCTCGGTCTAGGGCTCCTTGTCACGGTCCGTGCGGCTCCTCCCGTCAGAGGTTCGAATCCTCCTTTGGGCATGGGTGTGTGTTACCCATAGAATAAGTTAGTTTAAGTTAGATTTAGCAGTGTGTGGCCTTAGGGACCGATGACCTAAGTAGTTTGGTCCCATAAGACCTTACCATAAATTTCCTTTTTCTTGTAGGTACCTCGTCAAGGAATTAGGCTTTTCATCTGCACCGTCACAATACATACTTTCGCTAATTAAATTCATTATAAATAATCCATCACAATTTGAGAACAACAATGGTGTCCTTACATACAACACTAGGGCAAAAAGTGGACCCTTATTACTCATTATTAAAACTGCCAGAGACTAAGAAAGGGGTTCAGCGTGCACCAACAAAAATTGTGAATTACAGTTGTAGAGGGTACGGGATCATCGAGAATGGACCATGGGTCAATAGAAACGCATCGTCTTGGCTAATTATGGTATTTCTTGTTACTCCAGGTCTATGGATTTGCCGAATACGCCTTCATCAAGTTTAGATAAGATGTGCTTTCCTTTCCACAGATTCATAGTGATAAGATCCTCAAGGATGTAGAACATATTAGGAAACAAGAACACACAATGCATATTTACATAGAAAAAAATATGTTAATGTGGTTTCAACAGATCACAATTGAAGTGTTCCTCTTGGATGTGTAATGTATAAAAAAATCGTGAAAGTGTTATCATTTAAAAGGCAATAAAAACTTTGTCACAAAACATTTAAATGTACAATGCACTGAGGTGCGTATGATAATTCTTAGGTCATTGTGCTCGTGTGTCATCGAAGCGACAATCAGTTTACAACATTGTAAAATTGAATTAAAACAGTTTTGACAGCAATAAAATATTTATTGCCAGTGATAACCGGTTTCCGTCAAAATTTAACCATCTTGAGACTATAACCAAAATGATGGCAGGTGGCGGCGTGAACGGAGTAGGTATCGTGGATCCACAATCGATAGATTCTCAGCCGGTTACCATTGTCAATAATTATTTTATTGCGGTCAGGACTGTATTCAAAACAATAATAAAATAATAATAATAATGATAAATAATTATAATAATTTTACCGACACTGCTGATATTCTGCACGAGAAATATTCTAGAAAATTACTAGTTTAAAAAGTTTATTTATGTTGGTCATTTTACTGGACTGAATATGTTCAGACGTCAGATTTTACGTGATACTAACATAATTTAGTGTGAAACTTCCTGGCAGATTAAAAATGTGTGCCTGACCGAGACTTGAACTCGGGACCTTTGCCTTTCGCGGGCAAGTGCTGTACCATCTGAGCTACCGAAGCACGACTGACGCCAGCTACTCACAGCTTTACTTCTGCCAGTATCCGTCTCCTACCTTCCAAACTTTACAGAAGCTCTCCTGTGAAACTTGCAGAACTAGCAATCCTGAAAGAAAGGATATTGCGGAGACATGGCTTAGCCACAGCCTGGGGGATGTTTCCAGAATGAGATTTTCACTCTGCAGCGAAGTGTGCGCTGATATGAAACTTCCTGGCAGATTAAAACTGTGTGCCCGACCGGGACTCGAACTCGGGACCTTTGCCTTTCGCGGACAAGTGCTCTACCATCTGAGCTGCCGAAGCACGACTCACGCCTGGTACTCACAGCTTTACTTCTGCCAGTATCCGGAGACATGGCTTAGCCACAGCCTGGGAAGTTTCATATCAGCGCACACTCCGCTGCAGAGTGAAAATCTCATTCTGGAAACATCCCCCAGGCTGTGCCTAAGCCATGTCTCCGCAATATCCTTTCTTTCAGGAGTGCTAGTTCTGCAAGTTTCGCAGGAGAGCTTTTGTAAAGTTTGGAAGGTAGGAGACGGATACTGGCAGAGGTAAAGCTGTGAGTAGGGGGCGTGAGTCGTGCTTCACTAGTTCAGATGGGCGTCAGTCGGCTTTCGGCCGTGGTCGCGTGCGGACCGGCTCCGCACGCCGGACAGCGCACCGTAGTTTGTTTACTTCCGCGTCGCGGTATTTCGTGTTGTGTAGCGTCCATTTCTATTGCACCTCATGGCGCACTGTTACCGCCGAGCGACAGTTAAAGTAACATTCCAAGCCGAACATGCTAGACCACGCGCTTTTGAAATTGAGCAATTCATTCGCGAAGAGCTACGTCTGGACCCTCAGGAAGTGATAGGTATTCATTTCTCTATCACTAGCAGCATCGTGTATATTAAGATGACGACGGAGGAAGCGTGTGCTAACGTAGTTCGACAACACGCACGCGGACTCAAGTTCAAACATTCTGACGGGCATATTGGAGAGGTGACGGTCGATCACGCTGGTTTCGGACTTCGAACAATCCGGGTTTTTGAGCTCCCTTTCGAAGTGCCGCAAGATGTGGTCGTCGAAGCTTTCCGACCCTATGGCAATGTTGTGGGGCACATCGCGGAGAAATGGCAGACATTCACGACATACAACGTGTTGAATGGTGTCCGCCAAATCAAAATCGAACTCTCCAAACATGTACCATCCTATCTGCTGATAGGTGGCGTGCGAGCCATCGTTATGTATGATGGCCAGCCGCGGACGTGTGCCGGTTGCGGACAGGAGGGCCATGTTCGGTCAGAATGTCTCCGCCGACGTTTGCTCCAGGTCCCGACCAGTGACTCAGCTCCCAAAGTGACGGCCGCTTCTTTACCAGATAGCTACGCCACAGCCGTACGCAGCCCCGATGCGTCACTTCAGGAAGCACCTCTTCTCCACCCGGCACTCCCCACTGGAAATGACGGTGCTGCCATGGCCTCACCGGCACCATCTCCTCTGACGGCTACGACACCACCAACTCTCCAGAGCTCGATGGACATCGACGCGATTGCGGTGCCTACCTCTGCCTTTCTTCAGACTGGCGCGACCTCGGACATCGAACATCCACATTCTGATTCAGAACAGCACCTCCGAAAGCAACGGTCGCCCAGAAAACGGAAGAAGAGGAGTCAAACGCCATCTGACGACACACTTCTTCATGTGGCATCACAGGCAGTGGAGCTGATACACGACAGTGATCTCCCTTCGAGCGTTCTGACGACAGGAGAGGCTGCTCCTGATGTCCCATCTGAAGAACGATCTCACACGAATATGACGGATTCCAAGGAGGGTGCCTCCCTGGACCCCACTACAGCAGCGTCGCTACAACTCGCCCTCGAGGAGTGTGACAGTCGCTCACCGTCTGTTCCAGTCTCCTGGGCTGATGATATCGACGAAGGAGCAGTTCGAGATGGTGGTCCTCCCATCAGGCAGTGCCCCATGGAGGTGCCTGACCCACCTTCCAGCCAGTGATTACGACAACGGTGACTACTTCAGATGTTACCCGCCAGCCAGACATCTCTGCCGGAACATCTGTGCCAATGGTGGGAGCACGCCCCCAACATTACCGCATAGCGACGATGAATCTGGCCACCATTCGGGCCTCCCATAAACTGGCAATGTTCCGTGAGACCATTTATGCTGCTGATGTCGACATTGCCCTCCTCCAAGAAGTGTTTGTCGCCGATTTCCATGCCCCCACTGGCTACGTGGCACACATCTCCCATGCTTCTGACAACGGTAGTGGAGTTGCCATCCTCCTCCGTTCTGGACTCCCTGCTGAAGATGTAGTGTACCTTGCTAATGCTAGGGGTATGGCTCTCACGCTGTTCGGCGTCCGTATCCTCAATGTATATGCGCCGTCCGGCTCCAGTCGACGTCGTGATCGACACACTTTCTTTGCTGACGAGGTAACGCCGCTGTTTGAGGGTCCCCTAGATGTTATGGTCCTCGGTGGCGATTTCAACTCCACGCAAAGGCCTGAAGATCAATTACCGCATCATTCCCCTTGTGCGGCCCTCTCCGTCATCATCGACAGACTCCAGCTTGTTGACACATGGACAAAGGTGCATGGCACCCGTGCAGGTTTCACATATTATACGGCGCATTCATCTAGTCGTTTCGATCGTATATACCTCACACGTTCCCTTGCTGCCGACACTCGACATGCCGAAGTATGGCCTCTGGCTTTCTCTGACCATGACGCCTACATCTGCGATGTCGTCCTCGCCCGCCAACAAGTGTGGCACAGCCGCGGCTTGTGGAAATTCAACGTTTCCCACCTGACTGTCCCTGACTGCCGACGAATCGTTGAGGATGCGTGGGCCCTCTGTCATCGTCGTCGCCCCGCCTACGCATCCACCTTATCGTGGTGGGTATCATGCGCGAAACCAGCTCTGCGCAGGGCGCTGATAGGATATGGCAAAGACTTCAAAGCCTGGCAAGCGAGCACCATGGACTTTTATTATGCAGTCCTTCGTGACTGCACTTCGATGGCCTTCTCTCCTGATCGTCAGATGATGGTGCATCGTGCTAAAGCGCAGATCACTTCCCTCACGCGACGGCGCTTAGAAGGGACTCTTGTCAGATCCTGCACCCGTGACCATATGCCTCATGAAACGCCATCGATGTACCACCTTCTCAGGGAACGCCGACGTCGTCGTCGAACCCTCATCCACGATCTCACAGATGCGGAAGGACGACGACACACTACGCAATGCGACATTGGTCACGCTTTCTATTCTCATTTCCGTCAACTGTTCGCTGCCGTCCCTCATCCCCCGACCTTAATTGAGGAGGTGGCAGCAATGACTGTCAACACCATGCCAGAGGATGTGGCTCAAGAACTTCAGGAACAAGTGACCTCTGATGAAGTCCTAGATGCAATCAAGGTGGGGGCTGCCAACAAGTCCCCTGGACCTGACGGCCTCCCCCTCGACTTTTACAAGTATTTTAGCTACCTTTTGTTACCTGCTTGGACGTCCATCTGTCGTGAATTGATGTCACACACAACGATGATCCCAGCCACCTTCCTTGATGGGGTCATCATCCTGGTCCCTAAGCCACATGGGCGATCACGGATCTGTGATTACCGGCCCATCACTCTACTCAACAGTGACATGAAAATTTTCACCCGTTTGTTGGCCTCACGCCTCAAGAAGGCAGCAAGATCCGTCACCTCCCTTGATCAGACTTCGTTGGGCGGTGACAACAACATCCATACGGCCCTTTGCCGTTATAGGGACATGATTGCGCTCGCGCGCTCGCGACATTTACCTGGCGCATTGGCATCGCTTGACTTCCGTCAAGCTTTCGACCGTGTCGACCATACTTTTCTGAAATCGGTCCTCCACCACATGGGTTTTCCGGTTCGTACAATCACCGTGGTAATGCGGCTCTTGAGCGGCGCAACTTCAAGAATACTCTGTAATGGTCGCCTCACCGCGCCTCTAGAGATCGAGCGCTCTGTCCGACAGGGATGCCCACTTTCCACGATACTGTATGCTTTGGCATTAGAGCCCCTCCTACAGGGGCTTCGCCAACGCCTGGTGGGCCTGACATTGCATGGGCACCGCTTCTGTTGTACAGCCTATGCTGACGATCTAGTCCTCTACCTCCGCAATGAAGACGATGTTCGCGCTGCTCTGACTTGGGTGACGACTTATGGGGAGGCATCGGGCAGTTCTCTTAACATTTCCAAATCGAAGGTTCTGCTCATTGGTGAGGGTCTACCAGAAAGATCTGTCGCTCCTCTAAGTGTGGCCACCAGCGTCCGCTGTTTGGGCATTGATTTTATGAATGACCTCCGTCGCTCAGCGGCAACCAACGGTCGACGTCTCCTACAAACGATCAGGGCTGGCCTTGTGGACCACCGGCTTCGATCCCTCGACATTATACAGCGCGCGCAATACGTGAATGTTTATCACGCCTCACGAATCCCCCATGTGGCACAAGTGTTCCCGGTTCCGATTACCCTCGCACGTCGTATGTTGATGGCGATGGGATCCTTTGTCTGTGCCGGGATGTTATTTAAAGTTCAATATTCCTCCCTTGCCCTCCCGCGGGAGCGTGGTGGAGTGGGCTTATTCCATGTGCCAGACAGAGTTACCGCACTTTTTGTTAGCTCCCAACTGAAAGTCTGGCGTCGCTGCCCGACGAGCCTGACCGGACTGCTTTTGCGTGAATACGCACCAGTCTCCATGTCAGCCCCGGTCATGTTATCCGACATTCCACCCCCCTTTTATCACTTTCGGTACTTCTTCTTTGAAATCAGTTACATTCTGCACTCCTTACCCCTTCTCCGTATACTCCAGACAAAGACTGTATACGACACCTTACAAATGTGTCAAACCCCCAACCCCATTGAACACAAGTTTCCCCAGATCATATGGCGCCGTGTGTGGAAAGCAGTGCATGCTGGTTACCTCGACACCAGCGTTCAGTACACCTGGTATATCACCGTCAATGGCAAACAGGTCAACCAGTCTCGTTTGCACCGCATCCGCCTTGCTGACACACCACTCTGTGTTCACTGTGGTGTAGAGGACACGGACGCTCATCGGTTCTCATGTGGTCCGTCTACTGACGTCTGGAGGCTCGCGCAGCGTATCCTGGCTTTCCTCACCCGACAGCCGCCTGCTCAGATTATTTTCCTGACGCTTCTATTCCCGGATGTGATTCATTACCCCACAACAAAAACTAATGCCGTGAATTGGATACGCGGTCATACAGTCCGCTACCTTTTTGGGCCCGATGAGAAATCAGAACTAGGTTATTGGACGTACCTTAACGATCGACATTGTGCACTTGTTCGCAACCCCAGATACAAGCAGTTCTTTTCCAATTTTCTACGGAGCGCCTTTCATGACCCGCCTTCCAGCTGGAACGTCCAAGCCATGAGATGCTGATGCTTTTTTGCCGATATGATGTTCTGAACGTACTACACACGGAATCCCCACTAAAATTTCGAGAAGACACGTTTGGATGTTCCGCCAATCAGACGGCGCAAGCGACTCCTAGAATTCTGGTGCAACGACTGCCATAATACAAAAAAAAATGAATAAATAAAAACATACATAAAAAAAACAAAAAAAAAAGATGGTAGAGCACTTGCTCGTGAAAGGCAAAGGTCCCGAGTTCGAGTCTCGGTCGGACACACAGTTTTAATCCGCCAGGAAGTTTCATATCAGCGCACACTCCGCTGCAGAGTGAAAATCTCATTCTGGAAACATCCCCCAGGCTGTGGCTAAGCCATGTCTCCGCAATATCCTTTCTTTCAGGAGTGCTAGTTCTGCAAGTTTCGCAGGAGAGCTTCTGTAAAGTTTGGAAGGTAGGAGACGGATACTGGCAGAAGTAAAGCTGTGAGTACCGGGCGTGAGTCGTGCTTCGGTAGATCTGATGGTAGAGCACTTGCCCGCGAAAGGCAAAGGTCCCGAGTTCGAGTCTCGGTCGGGCACACAGTTTTAATCTGCCAGGAAGTTTCATATCAGCGCACACTCCGCTGCAGAGTGAAAATCTCATTCTGGAAACATCCCCCAGGCTGTGGCTAAGCCATGTCTCCGCAATATCCTTTCTTTCAGGAGTGCTAGTTCTGCAAGTTTCGCAGGAGAGCTTCTGTAAAGTTTGCGAGGTAGGAGACGGATACTGGCAGAAGTAAAGTTGTCAGTACCGGGCGTGAGTCGTGCTTCGGTAGCTCAGATGGTAGAGCACTTGCGCGCGAGAGGCAAAGGTCCCGATTTCGAGTCTCGGTCGGGCACACAGTTTTAATCTGCCAGGAAGTTTCATATCAGCGCACACTCCGCTGCAGAGTGAAAATCTCATTCTGGATAATTTGATGTCATTAACACTGCATACACAACAATCGGATCTATTAAGAACCTCGTCAACGGTGCAGATGTTGGAAACCAACAAATCCATTAGGCGCATCTTTACTGAAATTTATCGGTCGTTAAACTTTTATGGCTACGACCGAAATATTGAAAATGTGTGTTCCTAAATAATCGACACCTCTATGAGCCAAATAAAGTGATCTTTGTGCAGATTATTCTTATTCATAATATTGATTCTATGAACTGACTTGTTGATTTGGTAAAGAAATATGTTATCAATAAAAAAATTTCATTAAAGAATAATTATGTTTGGAAGCTGTAGTTAGTATCCCCAGTTTCTTAAACAGGCGTCTGTAGGATGTACTTGATCACATACACTCCTGGAATTGGAAAAAAGAACACATTGACACCGGTGTGTCAGACCCACCATACTTGCTCCGGACACTGCGAGAGGGCTGAACAAGCAATGATCACACGCACGGCACAGCGGACACACTAGGAACCGCGGTTTTGGCCGTCGAATGGCGCTAGTTGCGCAGCTTTTGTGCAGCGCCGTCGTCAGTGTCAGCCAGTTTGCCGTGGCATACGGAGCTCCATCGCAGTCTTTAACACTGGTAGCATGCCGCGACAGCGTGGACGTGAACCGTATGTGCAGTCGACGGACTTTGAGCGAGGGCGTATAGTGGGCATGCGGGAGGCCGGGTGGACGTACCGCCGAATTGCTCAACACGTGGGGCGTGAGGTCTCCACAGTACATCGATGTTGTCGCCAGAGGTCGGTGGAAGGTGCACGTGCCCGTCGACCTGGGACCGGACCGCAGCGACGCACGGATGCACGCCAAGACCGTAGGATCCTACGCAGTGCCGTAGGGGACCGCACCGCCACTTCCCAGCAAATTAGGGACACTGTTGCTCCTGGGGTATCGGCGAGGACCATTCGCAACCGTCTCCATGAAGCTGGGCTACGGTCCCGCACACCGTTAGGCCGTCTTCCGCTCACGCCCCAACATCGTGTAGCGCGCCTCCAGTGGTGTCGCGACAAGCGTGAATGGAGGGACGAATGGAGACGTGTCGTCTTCAGCGATGAGAGTCGCTTCTGCCTTGGTGCCAATGATGGTCGTATGCGTGTTTGGCGCCGTGCAGGTGAGCGCCACAATCAGGACTGCATACGACCGAGGCACACAGGGCCAACACCCGGCATCATGGTATGGGGAGCGATCTCCTACACTGGCCGTACACCTCTGGTGATCGTCGAGGGGACACTGAATAGTGCGCGGTACATCCAAACCGTCATCGAACCCATCGTTCTACCAGTCCTAGACCGGCAAGGGAACTTGCTGTTCCAACAGGACAATGCACGTCCGCATGTATCCCGTGCCATCCAACGTGCTCTAGAAGGTGTAAATCAACTACCCTGGCCAGCAAGATCTCCGGATCTGTCCCCCATTGAGCATGTTTGGGACTGGATGAAGCGTCGTCTCACGCGGTCTGCACGTCCAGCACGAACGCTGGTCCAACTGAGGCGCCAGGTGGAAATGGCATGGCAAGCCGTTCCACAGGACTACATCCAGCATCTCTACGATCGTCTCCATGGGAGAATAGCAGCCTGCATTGCTGCGAAAGGTGGATATACACTGTACTAGTGCCGACATTGTGCATGCTCTGTTGCCTGTGTCTATGTGCCTGTGGTTCTGTCAGTGTGATCATGTGATGTATCTGACCCCAGGGATGTGTCAATAAAGTTTCCCCTTCCTGGGACAATGAATTCACGGTGTTCTTATTTCAATTTCCAGGAGTGTACAATCCGCTTGGACTGTTTTCGTCGCGGAAAGCTTTAGTTTGCCTCGATGAGTAAACACCCCCCCCCCCCTCCCAAAAAAAAAAAATCCATATGAGATTATGGAATGAAAGCAAGCGAAGTACGATAGGTTTTTTTATCTTATGTCACCTTTGACAACATCCGCGTTGCAAATAATAATGTTTTGCTTCAGCAGTTCTGTGGTATGCTGCTCCCAGCTGAATCTATTATCAGGCAGTACTTCCAAGGATTTAATATTGTCAACGTTTTCCTTTTGTGTTATATTTAATTACATAACGAAGAAGGAGTGTGAGGGGTAACATCTGACGACTCTGAATTGCATGTAACGTATTCTTCAGAAGTTTAGTGATGAAGAATTCGCTGTAAACTATTTATTAATGTTCACGGAAATTTCATTAACCAATCTTGGTGATATCTTCTGCCCTGAATTACAGTTGTTTCCCATGTAAAGTATATAATGCCACGATCTATGCAGCCGCCGTTCAGGTTCGGTTTAACTTTATCCTCAATCGTGTTAAGGGAAAATAGGATGTAGAACACCTACGCAATGTATCCAAAAAAGGATTAAATTTTACATCAACATTGTCGTATTTTTTGTTCTCTTCCCAGTACCTTCTCAGTGCATTTTTTTAAAATGCGATTTGGCAACGTCCATTTTCATTTTAACCTCCGCAAAGGGATATGTCCAACGTGATATTGTGCGCAGAACCGGGTCTCGTCTGGAAAGACAACTTGGTGCCAGTCCTTCGTTCAATGTTGCCATTTCGGGCACCCTTGTCGGCGCAACTCGCTCAGCTGACCGCAACAGTGGTCGCCGTGTGTGACGGCTTATGACGCTCTGGAAGTCACACTGTCCTCTTTGGTACGTGTCTTGCTGCAGACAAGCCCATTTACTCACTGAAGTTGCGTGACACAACTAAACGATCTTGCGCGGCCGAACGAACACTACATCTGTACTCTCGAGCGCTAGTCGCATGGAGCCGCTGAGATGCATGGCATTGAGTAAGTCCCTATGGAATCCATCGATTCCATATTCACATAACAGTCGTGGGATCCTAGCAAATGCGAGCAGCAATATTGCGGGACGATAAACCACAGTATAGATAAATCCAATCCTGATGCTGTCCAGCTTGAACACCTGCTACTAGAGATTTCTCCTTCTTACATGAGGCACAAACATTACCGTCTCGCAAATATGAAGCAATCAAATGCGATTTCTGAATGAGAAACATGCTACGTAATCTTTGCTCGTAAACGGAATGTTGGTGCGTTACTTCTGTACACATTGTCTTCTTGCTTTGGAATGCTAATACACTGCCGTGACAGATGTCAAGATATACAGGGTGTTACAAAAAGGTACGGCCAAACGTTCAGGAAACATTCCTCACACACAAAGAAAGAAAATATGTTATGTGGACATGTGTCCGGAAGCGCTTACTTTCCATGTTAGAGCTCATTTTATTACTTCTCTTCAAATCACATTAAACATGGAATGGAATCACACAGCAACAGAACGTACCAGCATGACTTCAAACACTTTGTTACAGGAAATGTTCAAAATGTCCTCCGTTACCGAGGATACTTGCATCCACCCTCTGTCGCATGGAATCCCTGATGCGCTGAAGCAGCCCTGCTGAATGGCGTATTGTATCACAGCCGTCCACAATACGAGCACGAATAGTCTCTACATTTGGTACCGGGTTGCGTAGACAAGAGCTTTCAAATGCCCCCATAAATGAAAGTCAAGAGGGTTGAGGTCAGTAGGGCCTGGAGGCCATAGAATTGGTCCGCACTACCAATCCATCGGTCACCGAATCTGTTGTTGAGAAGCGTACGAACACTTCGACAGAAATGTGCAGGTGCTCCATCGTGCATGTACCACATGTTGTGTCGTATTTGTAAAGGCACACGTTCCAGCAGCACAGGTAGAGTATCCCGTATGAAATCATGATAACGTGCTCCATTGAGCGTAGGTGGAAGAACATGGGGCCCAATCAAGACATCAGCAAGAATGCCTGCCGAAATGTTCATAGAAAATCTGTGTTGATGACGTAATTGCACAATTGCGTGCAGATTCTCGTCAGCCCAGATAAGTTGATTGTGAAAATTTACAATTTGATCACGTTGGAATGAAGCCTCATCCGTAAAGAGAACATTTGCACTGAAATGAGGATTGACACATTGTTGGATGAACCATTGGCAGAAGTGTACCCGTCTAGGCCAATCAGCTGCTGATAGTGCCTGCACACGTTGTACATGGTACGGAAACACTCCATACAGTGACGTGGTCAACGTTACCTTGTACAGAAACAACTTCTCTGACGCTGACATTAGGTTTATAGTCAACTGCACGAAGAATTGCCTCGTCCGTTGCAGGTGTACTCGTCGTTATAGGTCTTCCCCAGTCCGAGTCATAGGCTGGAATGTTCCGTGCTCCTTAAGACGCCTATCAATTGCTTCGAACGTCTTCCTGTCGGGACACCTTCGTTCTGGAAATCTGTCTCGATACAAACGTACCGCGCCACGGCTATTGCCCCGTGCTAATCCATACATCAAATGGGCATCTGCCAAATCCGCATTTGTAAACATTGCACTGACTGCAAAACCACGTTCGTGATGAACACTAACTTGTTGATGCTACGTACTGATGTGCTTGATGCTAGTACTGTAGAGCAACGAGTAGCATGTCAACACAAGCACCGAAGTCAACATTACCTTCCTTCAATTGGGCCAACTGGCGGTGAATCGAGAAAGTACAGTACATACTGACGAAACTAAAATGAGCTCTAACATGGAAATTAAGCGTTTCCGGACACATGTCCATAAAACATCTTTTCTTTATTTGTGTGTGAGGAATGTTTCATGAAAGTTTGGCCGTATCTTTTTGTAACACCCTGTATATCTTAATATTGTGTCGGATCTCATAATGCCCGGTGTAGTGCAGCAACTCAACCTGGCATGTATTTAACAAATTCTTGGAAGTTCCCAAAAGAAACGCTGAGTCCTGCTGCCTCTGCTGCCGTCCATAACAGCGAAAGTGTTGCCAGTGTAGCATTTGTGCACGAATTGACCTGTCGATTACGTTCTATCAATGTTCGATGGGTGACCAAATGAAACCAATCGCAAACAACTGTGGGCCGGTGACATAGCACATTGTGATCCACACAAATTCCATCTTTGTTTGGCAACATGGAGTCCATGAATGGCTGCAAATAGTCTCCAAGTAGACAAACATAACCATTTCCAATCAATGAGAGATTCAGTTGGACCAGAGGATCGGGTCCATTCTATGTAAAGGCAGCCCACACCATTATGAAGCCACCACTAACTTGCACAGTGCCTTGTTGACAACTTTAGTCCATGGTATGTCCATCCTTCTGATTGACGGTTTGAGGGACCTCGGACTTCCACTTGCGTACTAAAATGGAACATCTACAGCCGTTCTTTTGGTGATGTTTATTGTATGACTACCAATTTCAGCGATTCGGTACACCACCTTCAGGCCAGTATGCATAAACAGTAATGACAGTATCATCAAGTTACCAACCATGCAATACAAAGATAGATTAAAACAGAATAAAAATCAAAGACAACACTATACAAGTGAAATTACAGTAATTGCTTGATAAAACCAGCAGATACATCCATTGTCCCATACTTAAAGTGTTGCATAACGAATTTCCATTTTATACTTTGTACAAATGTACTATTTATTAATAAATTCATTAATTAAATGTTCCAGCTGGATTACATATTAAACTACTCAATCGCCAAATAACCTACTAACGACAAAAATAACTGTAGAAAATGATAGATATACGAAAGAAACTACAACTTTAGATATAAATAAACCAAACAAACATCAACATATGCACAAATAGTTCTTGCACTAGGACAGTACCAACAATATCTTGGTGTTAACACAGGAAAAGCTAGTAAAATGACAGTAAAAATAAGAGTGATGGAACTTAAGTAGTGGCAACAATTTATTCACAACCGATACAAAAGAGTTACATCTTTGCACCTGTTACTGTCCTTCAAAGTAATCATCAGCGTTGTGTAGAACCCATTTCCAGCGATGCGGAAGGCATAGTATACCGTTAGCAGAGCCTGTTCTGTTGATGGTGCGAATGGAGCGGACTACTGCCTGTCGAATCTCTGGAACAGTTTTGAAGCGAATGCCACGAAGTGGTTACTTCATCTTCGGAATCAAATCAAAGTCACAGGGACCTAAGTCCGGGGAGCATGGTGGATGGTATAGTACTTCCCAATCACATCGACCGAACAGAGCAGCCATAGCTTGCGCTATATGCGCCAGCGCATTGTCGTGCAAAATGATGGATGGGTTGCGCAGAAAGTGTCACCGCTTCTTTCGCAAAGCTGGTCGCAGGTGATACTCCAAAAACGAACAGTAACAACACTAATGTCCTCGTGACTTTGATTTATTCAGGAAGACTCAACGCAGAAAAGACGAGCCGTCTACTTCACTAGAAAACAACCCACACACCTACAACCACTACATCTCAAAGCACCAGAATTGCCCTGGAGGAATGTAGTCAAATATCCCGGCGTGACAACAGACAAAAAGTAAACTTACCACCAACACATCAAAGAGAAGAAATCCAAAGCGCTCAACCTTGGTAAAGCCCTATTTCCATTCTTTAAGAACAAATAATGAGACAAGAAACCAAGAGGACCCTATATAAAACAGCTGTCCTTCCCACCATGACCTACGGCTGCAAACCATGGGGAATACGAGCAAAACCAAAAAATATGAACTCCAGACAGTACAGAATAACGTCCTTCGATGGATCTTAGACACTCCCATACGGACAAAAATACCAGTCCTCCACAAATCGTTGGAGATGGACACAGTAGAAACAACAGCAATCAAGCTGGCCACGACAGTCTACAAAAAGCTAGACAACTACAGAGCAAATAGCAGACACCTAAGAAATATTGGCAAAAGTAAACCCAAGACGTGGCACAAACAACGAGTCCCACGCAGCATCACAGCGCCACAAACCTAAAATCAGACCCTCCAACAGCAGAAGATACTGCACTATTACATTTAATCGCTTAGGGTAGGTTACTTATTATTTCATGTTAGAAGAATCGGACATCAGACAAATTCATGTTTATTAAAACCATCTAGAATGGGATATTTGCTAATTCATGTTAGAAGATAAGTACGTAAGACTAAGTCATGATAGATCATAAGTACAAACCAAGAAAACAAGGGAACATTGACCTAGTGACAATAAAGCTAGAAAGTGCATGGAAGAAATACAAAACCAAAGCCTCATCCTAGCGAGGCACAGAACCCCATTTGTGGGGATGGGTTGGCGAACTTTTAGTTCGAAAATTAACTGTCCTGTCCCCAAAAGTTTACATAAAGGGTGACACCACAGCATGAAAACCAAATCGCACTACAACAAATACGCCAAACCGGCGAAGCCGGTGGGATTGATATTTTTTATAAAAAAAATTAAAAAATAAAAACAAAAAAAGGAATGGAATCACTATCAGACAGTATATTAAGAAGACTGCGAGTCACGCAGTTGAAATACCGTGCAAGAAAGACACGGATGACTGGCAGACACCCAATTATTCAAAATGACCACGCCTGGCCGGGAAAGCTTGAATAATTACAAGGCACTACATTATTTAGTCTAAGTCAAAATTCATTTTGGTTAAGACTGACAATAGCTTTTTAGAAATAAGAGGGATTTAAACTGTGATAAGTCCTTAGGTGAAGCTTTCACTGCTGTAACGTAATCGTAACTTTATAATGAAATAGTTAGGATGGATGTGATTCAGAAATCTTAAGAAGTTATCAACCACCTAACGTGTAATTCATGTTAGAGGGCTCAAAGCTGAACAAATGTCCCAACAAATAAGACATAGATTCTACCTGCTGAAGAAGTGCTAGTGATTTCTGTAACAGTTTATATGCCCTCCATGTATATTGCTCTAAACAAGTTTATATGCTTCCATTGACCCTAATGAAGTGCAATTTGCGTGGCCGCAACCTTGGACGTCGCAGCCTCTCTGAGATTGTGTCGGCCTGTTTCATGCTCCTGTCTCCTCTCTCATCCAGGACTTACTGTCTCTCATACTCACACGGCTTATGCCTGCAAAAAATCACACATTCACATTACATAAGTGAAAATGAGGAAACAGTGCGCACTTCAGAAGAAAATTGACACATTCATTATAAGCAACTTAAAAGCAACAGCATAGAATATTGTTATAGTTTCTCCACTTCTACCAGATCTTTCTTTCTTTTTTTCTTTTTTCCGACGCGAAGAACCTCTTCAGCCCTTATCAGTCCACCTAATTTTAAACATTCTTCTGTACCATCACATCTAAAAAGCGTAGATTCTCTTCTCTTCCGGTTTTCTCACAGTCCATGTAACTAACCACCAAACGGAACTGTGCCCCAAACGTAGATTCGTAGAAATTTCTTCCTCAAATGAAGGCCTACGATTGATACTAGCAGACTTGTCTTGACAAGGAATACCGTCTTTATCTGTGCTGGACTGTGTTTTAAATCATTCTTGCTCAATCCTTCATGTTTTGTTTTACTGCCTTGGTAGCAGAATTCCTTACCTTCGTTTACTTCGTGATTTCCAATTCTGATATTAAGTTTCTTGCTGCTCTCATTTCTGCTATTTCTCATTATTTTCTTCTTTCTTCGATTTACTCACAATACATATTCTGCAGTCATTAGACTGTTCATTCCATTCAACAGACCTTGTAATTCTACTTCACCTTCACTGTGAATGGCAATGTCGTCACCGAATCTTATCATTGGTATCCTTTCACCCTGAATTTTGGTCCCGTTCTTGAATATTTCTTTTAGTCCCGTCACTGCTTCTTCGGATTATTGATTGAGTACAAGGGGCGATGGACCTCGTCCACTTTTAACACCCTTTTTACGAGTAATCCGAGCACTTTGTTCTTGGTCTTTGAGTCTTATTGTTCCCTCTTGGTTCTTGTTTATACTGCATACTGCTCGTCTTTCCCTATAGTTTACTGCTATTTTACTCAGATTTTCGCACATCTTGTCCCATTTTACACTTTCGCTTTTTCCAGGCCGATAAATCCTATGGACAGATCAGGATTTTTTTTACATTCTTGCTCCTATTCAGGCGCAACGTCAGAGCAGCATCTCTGGTGTCTTTATCTTTCCCAAAGCCACAGTGAACGTCATCTAAGACACCCCTAGTTTTTCTAGTGTTTTGTACAGTGAAGAGCAGAAGAAACTGGTACATCTGCCTAATATCACTTAGGGCCCCCGCGAGCACTCAGAAGCGCCGCGACACAATGAGGTATGGACCCGATTAACGTCTGAAGTAGCGCTGCAGGGAAATGACACCATGAATCCTGCAGCGCTGTCAATAAGTCCGTAGGGGTACGAGGGGGTGGATATCTCTTCTGAAGAGCACGTTGCAAGGCATCCCAGATATGAAACTTCATGGCAAATTACAACTGTGTGCTGGACCGAGACCCTGGAAACATCCCAGATGTGCTTTGTAATGCTCATGTCTGGGGAGTTTTTTTACTAGCGGAAGTGTTTAAACTCAGAAGAGTGTTCTTGGAGCCACTCTGTAGCAGTTCTGGACTGTGTGGTGTCGCAGTGTCCGTCTGGAATTGGTCAAGTCTGTCGGAATGCGTAGTGGACATGAATGGATGTTGGTGATCATGCTTACGTGCGTGTCATTTGTCAGAATCGTACCTAGACCTGCCAGGGGTCCCATATCAGAGATACCACCAGCTTGAACAGTACCCTGTTGACTTGCAGGCCCAGGGATTCATGAGGTTGTCTACATACCCGTACAAGTCCATCAGTTCGATACAACTACAAACGAGACTCGACCGACCAAGCAACATGTTTCCAGTCATCAACAGTCGAACATCGGTGTTGACGGGCACAGGCGAGGCGTAAAGTTTGTGTCGCGCACTCGTCAAGGGTACACAAGTGGGCCTTCGGCTCCGAAAGCCCATATCGATGATGCTTCGTTGAATGGTTCGCACGCTGACACTTGTTGATGGCCGAGCACTAAAATTTGCGAAAGAGTTGCACTTCTGTCACGTTGAACGATTCTCTTCATTCGTCGTTGGTCCCGCAGGATCTTTTTCCAGCCGCAGCGATGTCTGAGATTTGATGTTTTACCGCATTGCTGATATTCACAGTACTCTCTTGAAATGGTCGTACGGGAAAATTCCGACGTCATGGCTACCTTGGAGATGCTGTGTTCCATCTCTCGTGCGCCGACTATAGCACCACGTTCAAACTCACTTAAATCTTGATATTTGAATACGCATGCCTATACAAGTTTCTTTGGCGCTTCAGTGTATATTGCTCTTGTTGTTCACTCGGACACGTGGTATTTCTCGCACTTATCTGCCCTTGCTATCTTCGGGATTGTGTGAATGACATTTTTCCGAAAGTCTGACAGAATGTCTGTAGATTTAAAGATAGCTTGTTTGCCACTTTCCTCAGTGTTTTCAGAAACTTCGGAGGAATATTACCTGTTCTTTCTGCTTTTTTTGATACCAAGTCTTCCAGAGTTCTATTTAACTCTGACTCTAATACTGGATCCCGTATCTCTTCCACATCGACTCTGATTTCTTTTTTCGTCACAGGTCCTCCCCTCGTAGAGACTTACAATGCACTCTTTCCACCTATACTCTCTCTTCTTTGGACTTAGCAGTGGAATTCTCTTTAAACTCTCAATGTTGACAGGTTTTTATTTAATTTCACCGAATGTGATTTGCTTTTTTTATATGCTGAATCAGTCTTTCTGTAGGCTATTTATTTTTCAATTTCTTCACGTTATTCCTGTTGCCATTTTTCTTTAGCTTCTTTACACTTCCCATTTATTTTAATAGTAAATGACTTTTACTTCTCTCTTCCTGAGTTTCCCTGAACATTTTTATATCATATCAATTTGAAGGTATAAAGTAACTGAGCAATGAAGTTTTCTTGCAAATGATGCGATTTCGCACGATTCCTCACCCCATGGGTGAATTATCCCCAGTGGTTGGGGAACTGTGCGCTTGGGAAGAGAAGCTTACATTAGATATACGTGATTGATAATCGCCAGTTATCTTATACATTTGTGTTAGGAGATCAGAATGATGAACTATATTTGAAGTGTCACATAGAATGTGTAATCACTTTCATTTTCACATCTTAATAATTTTTAGAATCATCGTTTCTTGGGTAAACAGTCATCACAAACACAGTCTTGTCATCTTCAGTACATGCAGCACGATTTCAGGCAGAGCAGCGAACACTACTGTGCCACAGCCCTTTATCTTAATCTTCTTTCCCACAGACGCAGTATGACTCACTAAGTTCATTACTACGTGAAGGCAGTGATTTGAATGCGCCAGTAAACTGCTTATTGTAATAATCGTCATTGACACCACCACAAATGCTGGAAATATCCGATGCCTCCGATGTTCCGAGTTTTCTTTTTCTCCTTTTGTGGCTGCTCAGTAAATGATCCACGTACAGCTCCACCATTCTTCTTCTTTAAACCAGTCTATTGTTTCTTTCCATTTGTATCTTTCTTCTTCATTTCAGCTTCTTCCAACTTTTATTTTCAAGTGGGTGCCCACAGATTCTGTGTGTTTAACTGTTATATTTAGAAAGCAAGTCCATGAAATGATGCCATGAATTGTTGGTTTTAATGATATATTCTGATAAAAGTAAATCGATAATAAATGTAGACCTACCTTTTCATTTTCTATTTGCTAGTAAACGACAAAATAACTTGACGATTTTAACATGGTGTTCATTAGAGACGAAGCACTGGGGCAGTCGCAGAAAGGTTTGATTGTAAAACAAGCCTGCTTCAGTGAGTGACGTATTTCTGATCTTTCAGTAAATCAGGTAAAATGCAAGTCACTCTGCTCCCTTAAGAAATAACGAGTACAGTGTTTAAGCACTGCGCCATCTCATTACTAGTTTAATAAAACAGAGAACAGTGGATGCTATTCTTTCGTATGGCCTGTGTGCCTTGTAAGAGGCTTTACTTCGATGGCGTTTTATAATAGAGATCAAGCGGCGTATTTCCCAATCCGATGTCAACCCAGTTCATGCCGAGGTAATCCTACTTGTCCTATATGAAACCCGGTGCAGGAAGCGGTATAACGTATACTTGTTACTAAACATCTCTCAAGGGTTATTACTCTTAAGCGTTACGAAAGTGTTTGTTAAATGGGTTACTGGTCATTTCTTTCTTAAGCAAGCACAGCCTTCTACCAAATGCGATAATAACTTATAATAAAGACAATTACGGTAAATTATTATTTTGAAGTTCCTTTTGCTACCAACACTGCAACCTGCACTTACACGGCAAACTGAAGAAATTTGTAATATTAGAATATTGCAGGAGTATCCAACTTTAGCAGCAAGACACCCGAGCGACATGGAAAAAATGTATGGTCATGATGCCGTCACAACCTCTGGCAAAGCTTGCTTCGTGGTTAAAAGTTTCAACGAAGGCTGCGTGGATTCCTTCTCCCTTTTGGTACGATATAATCCTCATGAGTTAAACACCCACAGTATTAAATGACTGATAACAAGACTCGAAGATTGCTTCTAACTAAAGAGTTTGGTTTTCTCTAACCTTAATTTTCAGATAGCATTATTTGGTTCCGAGGTAACATAACATAAACTTTCTTCAAATTTTAGGTTTCCTTTCCCACGAATTGTTTTTCGGATATTTGCTCAATCAGTTATCTTCATGTGAGTCAAGTTTTCACTTTTGCTTTCCTATTTGGAAATTAAGCTTAACGTAAGTATCACTTCTTCAACGTGAAAACCAACTTTTATTCAAAGTCAGATATTGCGTTTTGCGCGAGATAGCTTACACGAGCCATTTCTATCGAACCTATGGTATGAGAGCACTGCACTAAGTGCGCCTGAGAAACAGCCTTTTGAAATAACTAAACTACCTCAATTGAAGCTAGATCTTAAAATATGTCCATTCAGACATATAGTTCGCGGAATAAGAGGATATTTTAATAACTATTAGTGAATTGAAATAACATTAATAGATGCTTCACTTTTTATAGCCTCTTCCTAAAGAAAATTGTATTCCATAGTTACAGTAGCTAGATCAAATGCTGCCTTTTGAAGTGGATGACGAGATCCAATTTCTTTTTTACGTCTGTATTTCGATGATAAGTTTTCGTTCCATTTTCTTCGGTAATTTTATGGTAAATTTATTTTTGCAACGGTTTTAGCTCTTCTATCGTTATGTTAACTCAGTTCACTCAATCACGAACTTAATTTGGTGCGCACAAAACAGGCACTCTGTCAGGGATTTCCATTCTTACTGTGAAACACTAACCATATAGTAAATTGGACTGTAGCCTAAAATAGCAATTTGTTAACTACACTGATGGAAAAAGAAAACGCAAAACCCTCAAGGACTATGTTCAGTAGCTCCAGGCTGTTTTGAATGCATTTTGAAGGGATGCAATCTTAGTGACTCGTTTGGCACGGTAATCGGTGATCAGATGGTGCCCTGTAGGTCTGTGCCTCTCTTTTGACTCTGCAGAGTAACTGTGCTGAGTTTAAAGACGAAAAGCGCTTGCAACGTTCATTGTAGGGTACAAGAAAGCCCCACCGACCAGCACGCACTCCTGTTGAACAACTTCAGCCATTTGAACGGGGTCGCCTTAAGAGCCTGCTGGATGCTGGATGGGCGTATCGACGAGTTGCAGTACATGTTGGGCTCAATGTACCGATGTGTATCGCTGCTTGCTACAGTGGTCCATGGAACTTTTCCACACCCATTGACCAGGTTCTGTACGTACGCGTAGTACAGTACGTCAAGATCGACACATTGAGAGAGCAGCAGTAGCCGACCAGATATCATCCAGGGAAGAAATCTGGGTACATGTTGTACCTGAAGTAAAACCAAAGGCCTCTGAGAAACGTCTTCCTGCAGCAGGGCCAAGATCATGTATGCCTCTAGCCAGGTTACCACTGACACCAGCATACTGCCAAGCACAGCTTCTCTGGTGTCGTGAAAGAGTCGACTGGGCACTGCAATTAGATTAGATTAGATTAGATTAATTATTCATTCCATAGACCCACAAAAGAGGGGCTCCTCCTGGGCGTGGAATATGTCAGATAAACACATTACAAAAGTTTGATTAGAAAAACTTGAGTTTCATTAGTTTTAATGTCAGTCTGTTGCCTTCAGTGATGGGACTAGGTCCTGTCTGTATGAGAATGATGGACGTACGTATGTTAGGCGTATACTTGGTGAGCTGCCTATTCTGCAGTCCTTTCGTCCACAACACAGCTCGCACCCCAAGCTTCATGGTGTGTGGGGCCATCACTTACAATCTGCGGTCAGATTTGGTGTTTTTGCAGGGTAAAGCAACCAGAGCCTGCTGCATTGCAAAATTTGTTATCACCGTGTCAACTCCATTTCTGCAACAGTAAGATGGTGTGCTTTTTCAGCAGGACAGTGCATGTGTGTGGCAAGTACTGATTGCGACACGATTTGTGCTACACATGTACGTAGATGTTAGTATGGTCATATGATATTTTTTTTTGTTGGCTTATCGGGAGTCTGCTACACTAACATCTGAAATTAAACTGCTCAGAACGAGTTTTGTACCCTCTGCATATCTGCAAACTAGTGTGTGTGTCTTGATTCAGGGGAACAAGAAATGAAAGAATAAGCCTTATAAAACAAAATCTTCGCTGCAAAATTAAGTCTTTTCGGAAGCGCACATCTTTGAAACCAAAATCTGACGCTGGGTAACATTCAATACCGTGCTACTGCACCCCGTAAAGTGTAACTTTGTTAGATTCCTTGGTATGCTACCCACAACGTGGACGTGGCTTTTCTATCCAAACCTGCCCACTCTTTGACGGAGCCCTACTGAGGTCACCCAGTGTGACACTGCACACAAAGTTTCAACTTGCACCAAGCATGTTCCTTTGGATTCATGTCACCAGGTACCACAAGCCTCTCCTTTGGGTTGATTCCTACTTCCTAAAGGAAAACGTTCACAAGATGGACGCAGTGTGCTAGTGCGCTAGGCGTGAAAGGCAAACTAATCGCCGAAATGTTGACTGTATGTCTAGACTGGCTAGACAGTAGCATGGAAGACTCTATCCCGACACTGCACAGCCCTCGAATTAATCTTTATACCATTGCGAGATGCCCAACATCCGTATATTATGCCAGACCAAAATATGATTGACCCTCCTTTCTAATGAACCCGTGGGAGTACGTGCCAAGACGTGCACTGGTACGTTCTGGGCGCCTCCACAATCTTGAGTGACGAACACCAAGCAAATCCTGGACTCGTCGGTGAAGAGAACCACATCATATTGAACCAAGTTCTTTTCGAGGTGAACTCCTGCTCAACTTCTCCACTCAACATTGTCCTGGTTTGTTTATATTGTTGTTCGTGATGGAAGCCTAGGGGCCAAATTCATCGTGTGGCCACAGTTGCTTATTGTATGTGTGACATAAACTTCTCAGTTGCCCCGAAAAAAGTAGCTTTCTTGTCGGGAGGCATAACCATAGGTGGCAGTGATTACCATAAGATACATCATTAACGTTTTTTGTCTCAAGATAACTGTTGAGTTCATTTTTATACTGCATTGTAGCCTACTACCAACAATTTAAACATATTCTGTGTTCATTCAAACTCAAATTATTACTATCAGCACTCAATTTTTTTCCAACACATTGGCATCTAATGATACAAAATGCACTATTAAACCTAAAACAGTACTACTTACCAACACGATACCTTTTTCTTGTATTTAATGAAAACTGTACCTATTACCATACTAAACTGTCTCCATCAATACCGTTGTTCTACAACATGCCTCCCCTCTATTTGCCACTGACACGGTCCGCTGTCAATATTCATTCGCGTCTGGACCGCGTCTCACGTTAACGCCTTCCCCGACGCCCCGCTAGGAGGCAGCAGGGTCTTGCGATGAGGCTTTAACCCTTTGACTATCAACGGGACGTATGTGTCTGACGACAGGTTGTGAGGGAACCGACTGGAATTTATTGTTTGTTATTGCTATATATTAGTGTTTGCCTCCTAAAGGGAAGCTCACTAATGGTTAACAGAAATCTCATAATTACGGACTGCACCGGTAGGTTGTGCTGTCCTAAACTTCCACTATTAACCCTAGTCAACATATTGTCACGTTGAATTAGTTCGCGACTGCAAACAGGCAACCCAATAACCAAATTCGCAAAGTGGAGTTCCTTAGTGCCTTCCCAGACATATCACGTCAACGACTTGCACCCACGAAGTGACACTTGCCACATCACAACCGAAGCCCATATTGATTATCTGTAGTGTGAGATACAGACTTGAAGGAATGCTCTGTCTACTGATGTGTGTCTGTTTTCAGTATGTATTGTAGTTATTGCAGTGTCATCTTCTGAAATCCTGGACGTACTTATGAATAATCTTTCATGTTCTACCACCCCACCCCCACCCCACGACTCCACTGGAAAACAAAACCGCGGAAAATATTATTTTCATATTGTTACTTCTGACGAAGACATTAATTAAAATAATCACACATTATTGGTTTTGAAATAAAATTGGTAGTCACATGGCACTGTACGCTCATCGGGTGAGTTTCTTGTCACCTCCAGCGAATGCAAGAGCGAGTGAATCTTGTGGGACAGCGAGAGAGCAGTTCGCATGTTGAGTTGATGTCTTGGATTTGGCACAGTGTTAACGTGGACAGCAGTTCGGCGGCAGCACTTATAGTAAATATTCGCAGGATCATTTGCATGTGAAATGGAATTCGAGGTGTGTTTGGAGTTTAGCGAAGTGTTAGCCCGACTAATTCACCGTCGAGATCACGAGTGCGTGTACGCTTCAATGATCTGTCTTGTGTTTCAGAACACAAGAAAGAGAACAAGAAAGAGTTCTCCTTCCTTTAGAATAGAAAACACATAGCGGATTGTTTCGTTTTAAGAAATGTGTCGTAATTGTTCCTTGCGTGTGTTTAAATTACTGGAGCGTAACTCTTTATTTACCACAATTAACCTATTTGAGGCAGTGCACTGCTTTTTGGGACACCGGATACACTGGTTAATTTGCAGCTGTTATGAACAGTTGAATTCTATGGAAGAATTGTATCTGATTTGTTATTGACATTGTGTATGTCTTACAGAAAAATAATTGATTCCCTTTGTGACCTTTAGTGTTGTTTTTAATTTTTTAAGCTTGCTGTTTTAATTAGAGTTATTTGGTGAAATAAAATTTTGTAAAAGACTGTACATGTTTATTTCTTGGTGTGTGCATTTGGCTCCTTCCACTACGAATTTAATGTTCTATATTGTGGCAATTTTGAAACAGGATAATGTGGCGACTGTGTTTTTAAGTTTGGTGGAAGGAGTGATTCGCTGGTAAACTAGTGATCTTACTTTGTATTTCTGGCTGAAAATAGGCTAAAATGTGGCAGTAATAACCTTAAGCTCTGATTCCTATTGTTATTTTAACACAACCAGCTATGATTGTACCACACAAAATTACAATGGCCACACTGTAAACTAAAGTAGGAAGAATTTCTGCCCTGAAAACAAGTAAAACAATTTCTTTAACTTAACGCAGCGGAAACTAGCATCACAGTATGGCCTGTGGAGATAGACATAATGTTTAGCCATACCACATATTTTTCTTGACCTGTTGCCTGAATGGTTTGAAATTGACCTGGGGGATTTAAAATAAATATTGAATACAAACCTTTAAAGGATAGAGTACAAACCTTTGAATTTATTAACGGAAACTTTTACATGAAGGAAACCTGAATTGCGTAACAAGCAATGTTCTTAAATCCTACCGTCGCTACGAAATTAAGACTGACAAAAACTTAGCACACGAAGTCAAACTGAGGGGGCGGGGGGGGGGAAAAGGGATGGGGGGAGGGGAAACCCCTGTGGGAACAAAGGAAACGATTTTATAAGCTTGTGAGCGCTCCAATATGCTGCGTTGTTGAGGGCAAAGAACAAGAGAGAAGGTTGCTATTACTAATTCACAGAGATTAGTGGGGCTGATGAACTTACAATTTCGTTAACTGATTCCTACGGGACAAGAGGAGAATGAGAGAAAAATGGTTGTTAGTTACAGTTATTGAAGCAAGAGAACAAACGTACTGGTCAACCTAAAACAGGACGGCGGAAGGAATTTAGCTTACGGCGCACATAATAAAGATTTAGACAATTCGAAATGATTTCGACACAAGAAATTGTAAACACCACAGTGCGTGGCCTGCTGTACTATGATGTCCGCAGGTTAAAACGCCCTGGCCCGACGAAAGCCGCGGCGTGTGGACTAGGTGGTCATCTGTTCTGCGAGTCTCGTGGAAGTTCATTCTTTTTCAGGCTTTTCGATCAGAATACGGCCATCATTCAACATTTTATCAAAGTGTTAGAACAATCTTCTACATATTGTTTCATCACTACTCAAAATTAAACCATCTGAATTTCTACATAAATTCGACCTTTGCTAAAAATCCTTCTGGGTCTAATTTAACGTCTAAAAAGGCTCTCATATCTTCCATCCCTTTCAGCTTTTCCATTTCTTCCAGTTCTTTTCTTTAATGTTCTTTCTTTTTCTTTTTGCGCAGACTTTTTTTGTTCTCTTCTTGCACTTCTATCACCTTCTACATATCTCTACTCATATGATTTACTTGATGTATCCTCCTGTAGGCTTCATTTTTAATTCCTGTTACTAGTGTACACTCTTTCATGCTCTCTCTTTTTCTTCTTGTTCAGCCTCTTTTGTTCTCTTCTTCCTCTTCTACAATCTTTTACACATCTTTGGGTATGATATACTTGATGTATTCTCCTGTAGGTTTCATTTTTAATTCCTTTTACTAGTATACACTCTTTTATGCTCTCTCTTTTTCTTCTTGTGCAGCCTCTTTTGTTCTCTTCTTGCTCTTCTACAATCTTTTACATTTCTTTGAGTATGATATACTTGATGTATTCTCCTGTAGGTTTCATTTTTAATTCCTGTTACTAATGTACACTCTTCATCAAACCAGCCATTGTGTCCGCCCCGATCAACTCTTCCTAGACTTTCATCAGCAGCTTCTGTAAGGGTGCCTTTTTTAGGTGTTTCCATATTTCCTCGATACTCTCAGTGTCAGGAGAACGTGGCAGGTCTTCCTAGAGTAAGACAGCAGATTCGGGATCTTTGTGCTTATCAATATGGAATTTTCTTGCACGAGATCCACGTACCTTCCTTGCACTAGATATTCGACTTCCGTTGTTGCTGATGGTCAGAGTGAACATTAGCACCCCTATAACTTGTAAGACCCTATACATTGGGCAGACGTCTTGCATTTTTTAAGAGATGGTCAATATGGTTAAAAGTATTTCCATCTGGAGATTTTCACCTCATTATATATACATCTTTCTGGCTACAAGTTTTACTACCCATTACCATATTTCTTGAAAAATCGAAATGTACAAGTCTGATGCCATTATCAATTGAGTTATCACGTAGGCTGGATTTTCCAATACCAAACTGATATTCATCTTCTTTTCCTGTTTTGGGATTCATATCTCCAAAAATTATCGTTCAGTCTCTTCTCGGACATTCAGTGTATACTTCATCTAACTGATCATAAAAAGCGTCCTCCTTCTCTTCTTCACTCTTATCTTCAGTAGGGGCGTGAGCACATGTAAGAGTATAGTTGAAAAACTTTCCTCTGGTTCTGAGTTCGCGCAATAATTTCGCCTGGAAGTTCATAACAAGATGTTTTTTTCGTCTCGGTTACAATAAAACCAATACCTAACATGTGATCTTTCTTTTGGTAGCTATAAAAAATCATGTGATACTTCTTCTCTATCACTCCCTCACCTAACCATCCCACCTAGTGGATAGCTGTAATATCCACTCTGTACTCATCTAGATGATCAAGTAATTTTTATAATGCTCCAGATTTATAGAGTGTTAGAACATTCCGTGGTCCCTGTCTTAGGTCTTTTAGACATCCGCCAGTTTGTTGCACAAAGGGCAGGCCGGCTACTTCTTTGTTAGATTTCGGAATATTTTACTTTTACGGGTTAGGTTATCAGCCTAAGCCCCCCCCCCCCCCCCCCGTTCCTCCAGCTATCTTGGAGTGCCTAAGTTTTCTGTTAGGGTTGCCTCCCTTAGCCTGTGGGTGCCCATTTCAAAGCATCGGGAACTTGCTATTTTTGCCCTTGCATGGCTTGCTGCATACACTGGAGTGTACATGTTGCCAGGAAACTTGGCGTGTATGTGCGTGCATCGGACTTGGTAGGGATACATGCCGTTCCCTGTGTTTTGTTAGTACCCTATCCTTTTGTTCCCTCCCCAAGCACTTATCATTCGCTACCTTAATTGCTGTGTATAGTTTACATTCCCATTTATGAAGAACGAGATCAAAGCGATACCACACACCCCTATCTTACTTTTTGTTTAATAGCTATTTCTTCTTATTGATTCCTACTTGTGTATTACGATGTGTAGATTTTTATAAAGACTTTTCGCTACCTCTATTAGTTGATAAGGTTATATAGATTTAGACATAATCTTCCGTAGGATATCACAGCTCACACGGTCGAAATCCTTCACAAGGTCGGTTTAGGCCATTTGGATTCCTCGTTTGGATTCTCTTTTCTTCCTAAAATGTTCTTCATTACACATTGTCCACGCACGATCGACTTGATATAAATCTATTTTGTTGCTTGTAAATAACAAGTTTTGTGATATTCTACGTGCAGTTATTGACTATCTTGGAATACAGGTTGTAAACAGTGTTTAGAAGGCAGTATTTACCTTTCTTGAAGACAGAGATCACTTCTACTCTATATTAATTGTAAAATTCTCCTATGCAGTGATGTTAATTAGTTCGGTCTTTATTCCATCCATTCCAGTAGCTTTCCTGTTCTTCATACGTTTCAAAGCCTCTTGTAGTTCCTCCGCAGTAATAGGATCTAAAGTTTTGTTGTAGATACTTTCTCCAGTATAATCTTCGACCTTCTATAGAACCGTAAGTCCGTATAATGATTTATCCATTATTAACTGGTTGTGATGTTCACTGAGGCAAGGTCTTTTTCTTCCTTGTTCAGGACTTCGATGATTTTGTACGTGTATTGCTAGCTACCGTGTATTTTGTGTTTCAAGAGACTAATGAACGTGCACACAATTTCTTTCGCAGCGTTCCTTTTTATTTTACGCGTTTTCCAACTCTCTGATGTTTCTGTTCTTTTCAAATAAGCTACTTGATTTTCTTGAATCACCTCTTTAATTTCTATGGTCCAAATTCTTTTACCGTCTCTTTTCTTCCTTTTGGAAATTCAATCTGAAACTGCTTCGATGGTGAAGGTCTTAATACTATTCAATTTTATATCTATGTCTCTACTGACTGATAGCGAAGCAAGCTTTCCTTGGAGTCTGTGCTGATAAAGTTTTCTTATGTTATATTACGACACGTGATGTACTTTGAACAACTCATGTTCTTGCTTGTTTTAAAGTTTCTTTCTTTTCTTCCATTTGGATAACAGCGCTATCTTACTGCCTAAAGGGAAATCGTCGCTACCTGTGACACTTCCATTGTGAACAAGTACATGTTTCATAAGAGTCTTCATTTTAGCCACTATTGTACGGCGTATCATTTACGTTAGGTGCATAGGCATCTTATAATCACAAAGAAAAGTAGTGTCTCTGGATCGCATCTTGGACGCTTTGATTCTTGTTCGCAAACCGCACAGCTTTCACATAGCCGTCACACTGTGGTCGAGATCTTACGTAATGGAGCGTATGCACCTTGGTGAGAGGAGCTCCATTAATTTATATAGTAGCAGGAGATGGAATAGTTTGAGGTACTTAGTCTTGCGGATGTTTAAACGAATGCCAAATCTTTGCAGACGGTCAGACCATGTTTGAACTTGTGTTTCAAGATTCTTCCTGGTGTCCGCCACAATTATAATTGTAGAATTACCAAAAACTGCCGTAGATTACCATAAGTAAGCGAACACTACGGTAGTTTTCCTTGTAGCTTTGGTCAGTTAAGGTCGGACACGCCTGTATGTTGGGTGTGTTGCGGACCTATCCGGCATTACCTAATAACGATAGCTTTCTTTACATAAGCGATATTGTCTTATAAGGTTCCTCTAAAAACCAGAACGGTGAACCGTCTAGAAACTCAATGAAGATATGGGCCGGGTAACCTACGGAACATTTTTTAATTCACGTAGCTGTTCTCCCGTCTGTTACTTAAGAATAAACAGTATTTATAGCAAAACTCAAATTGTCAATGGTTAAATCCGGTTTTATTCGAAACGTGAAATATAGGGATGTTGTAACAAAAACTGAGAAAACGATACAGATTCATCATATAGCGGTAGAAAACGCAAAATTTAAAAAAAATAAAAATAAAAAGCTGCAGAACAAAAATACGTCAAACATCACTACAATACTTCGTCGAACTTATATAAAACATGTTTGCGTTATCCATAAACAACTTTCACATTTATCAGCAATAACTGGAAACTTTTGCCTTTGATCATGATGGAGGACATTGTATGGAGCACAAAATAACAACAATAATTATATATTTTTTATGTTTGTGCATGTGAACTATACTTGCATCAAAAGTAATTGTTTTGGCTACATAAACGCGCAGAACTAAATTTTATTAATTATAAAATACAATTTATCGTGTCTAAGGATATAAAATACAAAATGGACTAACACTGAATGATGTGCAGTTCTAATCATGTGCGAAACAAACAACCAAACAAACAAAAAAACAAAGAGTTTCTCTCTTACACATTCATTTGTGGTTCTTCCCCTACCAATTGTAGCCATACTACCGGTAATCCTACCATTTACAACGTCATTTATGTACTGTTCGAAAATTACCGAAGAGTAGTTTTCGTAGAGCACAACTCTAGGCACAAACATAATGTCATCAACGTATATCATTGCCCATGGTAGACACTTCTGCAGTCAGCGCGTTAAGGCGCCCAATACAGCAGCAAATAGCAGTGCTGACAAGAGTGAGCCTTGATAAACGCTGATTGTCACGTCACAGGGAAGCTGTCAGTCAGTCTTGCAGAGCACCGCACCTCGCTGCTGGTGTTTTTGTATATTACTATTATCCAATTTATGTAAGTTTCTGGGACTTGGTGATCACGTAGAGCATACCAAGTTATCTGACGTGGTACTCGATCAAATGTCTTTTGAAGGTCAAGAAAGGCCAGATTTAGTTGTCTCCTTTTCTCGCGAAATTTCTCCAATGACTGGGGTGCAACAAAAATTGCATCCTATTGTGCAACACCACTTCACAAAACCACAGTAGTTTATTGAGAGCTGGGTTATGTTACGGAGCCTGATGTCAAGGATACGTTCGAATATGTTCGTTGTGTGGGACAAGAGGCGGAATGGTACTCGATAGCTTCAGGAGGATCACCCTCGCCCTTAAAAATAGTTATTGTGATACTAAAATGGTTCATATGGCTCTAAGCACTATGAGACTTAACATCTGGGGTCATCAGTCCCCTAGACTTAGAACTCCTTAACACTAACTAACCTAAGGACAACACACACATGCATGCCCGAGGCAGGATTCGAACCTGCGACCGTAGTAGCCACGTATTGTGACACTAGATGACCAATCTGTTGATATAAGGCCGCAATGAATAATTCTGCAAGCCACTTTTGCCGTTAAGATCCTCGATTCCCCATGTGTTTACAGGAAAGTCGTCTGGTCCTAGAATCTTTCAATTTTTCGTGTTACGAATGCTATATGTTGTGATATGTGAAACTGGCCTATTCATGGCATTACGTTTTGGTATTGTGGGTGATGGAAGTCGAAATCGGATATTTCTCTGAAATACTCCCGTCATCGACCCAGAATCATCTTGCTGTCGTGAAGCTTCAGGTCATTCTTATCTTTTACACACCCATAGTGTATCCTGACCTGCTGTACAACGCTATCGGGCCAGACGGTAGATGTGTTTCGTCACAGTATTTAGTTGTTAATTGGTTATGTATAAGTTCATACTACGTCTGAACTTCTTAATTTAGATTATCGTGGTTTTTCTAAATTATTTCCGACGAAATCCGGTATGTCACCTCAGGCAACGGACGGCATAGTCCCTTCTTCTAGTCACTATCTATTTGGTTCTCTATCCCCGTGCGACTGCCCTGTCTCTAGCCACTTCGATATCGACAAAACGTTAAATTATGCCTTCCTTCTCCGTACATGGGTAGTGAGTGGACTTTTCTGTAATGTTGTTGTTGTTGTGGTCTTCAGTCCTGAGACTGGTTTGATACAGCTCTCCATGATAATCTATCCTCTGCAAGCTCCTTCATCTCCCAGTACCTACTGCAACATACATCCTTCTGAATCTGTTTAGTGTATTCATCTCTTGGTCTCCCTCTACGATTTTTACCCTCCACGCTGCCTTCCAATGCTAAATTTGTGATCCCTTGATGCCTCAGGACATGTCCTACCAACCGATCCCTTCTTCTAGTCAAGTTGTGCCACAAACTTCTCTTCTCCCCAATCCTATTCAATGCCTCCTGATTAGTTACATGATCTACCCACCTAATCTTCAACATTCTTCTGTAGCACTACATTTCGAAAGCTTCTTGTCCAAACTACACTCCTGGAAATGGAAAAAAGAACACATTGACACCGGTGTGTCAGACCCACCATACTTGCTCCGGACACTGCGAGAGGGCTGTACAAGCAATGATCACACGCACGGCACAGCGGACACACCAGGAACCGCGGTGTTGGCCGTCGAATGGCGCTAGCTGCGCAGCATTTGTGCACCGCCGCCGTCAGTGTCAGCCAGTTTGCCGTGGCATACGGAGCTCCATCGCAGCCTTTAACACTGGTAGCATGCCGCGACAGCGTGGACGTGAACCGTATGTGCAGTTGACGGACTTTGAGCGAGGGCGTATAGTGGGCATGCGGGAGGCCGGGTGGACGTACCGCCGAATTGCTCAACACGTGGGGCGTGAGGTCTCCACAGTACATCGATGTTGTCGCCAGTGGTCGGCGGAAGGTGCACGTGCCCGTCGACCTGGGACCGGACCGCAACGACGCACGGATGCACGCCAAGACCGTAGGATCCTACGCAGTGCCGTAGGGGACCGCACCGCCACTTCCCAGCAAATTAGGGACACTGTTGCTCCTGGGGTATCGGCGAGGACCATTCGCAACCGTCTCCATGAAGCTGGGCTACGGTCCCGCACACCGTTAGGCCGTCTTCCGCTCACGCCCCAACATCGTGCAGCCCGCCTCCAGTGGTGTCGCGACAGGCGTGAATGGAGGGACGAATGGAGACGTGTCGTCTTCAGCGATGAGAGTCGCTTCTGCCTTGGTGCCAATGATGGTCGTATTCGTGTTTGGCGCCGTGCAGGTGAGCGCCACAATCAGGACTGCATGCGACCGAGGCACACAGTGCCAACACCCGGCATTATGGTGTGGGGAGCAATCTCCTCCACTGGCCGTACACCTCTGGTGATCGTCGAGGGGACACTGAATAGTGCGCGGTACATCCAAACCGTCATCGAACCCATCGTTCTACCATTCCTAGACCGGCAAGGGAACTTGCTGTTCCAACAGGACAATGCACGTCCGCATGTATCCCGTGCCACCCAACGTGCTCTAGAAGGTGTAAGTCAACTACTCTGGCCAGCAAGATCTCCGGATCTGTCCCCCATTGAGCATGTTTGGGACTGGATGGAGCGTCGTCTCACGCGGTCTGCACGTCCAGCACGAACGCTGGTCCAACTGAGGCGCCAGGTGGAAATGGCATGGCAAGCCGTTCCACAGGACTACATCCAGCATCTCTACGATCGTCTCCATGGGAGAATAGCAGCCTGCATTGCTGCGAAAGGTGTATATACACTGTACTAGTGCCGACATTGTGCATGCTCTGTTGCCAGTGTCTATGTGCCTGTGGTTCTGTCAGTATGATCATGTGATGTATCTGACCCCAAGAATGTGTCAATAAAGTTTCCCCTTCCTGGGACAATGAATTCACGGTGTTCTTATTCGAATTTCCAGGAGTGTGTTTATTGTCCATGTTTCACTTCCATACATGGCTACACTCTATACAAATACTTTCAGAAACGACTTCCTGACACGTAAATTTATACTCGATGTTAACAAATTTCTCTTCTTCAGAAACGCTTTCCTTGCCATTGCCATCCTCTCTACTTCGACCATCATCAGTTATTTTGCTCCCCAAATAGCAGAACTGCTTTACTACTTTAAGTGTCTCTTTTCCTAATCTAATTCTCTCAGCATCACCCGACTTAATTCGACTACATTTCATTATCCTCGTTTTGCTTTTGTTGATGTTCATCTTATACCCTCCTTTCAAGACACTGTCCACTCCATTCAACTGCTCTTCCGAGTCCTTTGCTGTCTCTGACAGAATTACAATGTCATCGGCGAACCTCAAAGTTTTTATTTCTTCTCACTGGATTTTAATACCTACTCCAAATTTTTCTTTTGTTTCCATTACTGCTTGCTCAATATATAGATTGAATAACATCGGGGAGAGGCTACAAACTCCCTTCCCAACCGCTGCTTCCCTTTCATGTCCCTCGACTCTTATAACTGCCATCAGGTTTCTGTACAAATTGTAAATAGCCTTTCGCTCCCTGTATTTTACCCCTGCCACCTTTAGAACTTGAAAGAGAGTATTCCAGTCAACACTGTCAAACGCTTCCTCTAAGTCTACAAATGCTAGAAACGTAGGTTTGCCCTTCCTTAATATAGCTTCTAAGGTAAGTCGTAGGGACAGTATTGCCTCACGTGTTCCAACATTTCTACGGCATCCAAACTGATCTTCCCCGAGGTCAGCTTCTACCAGTTTTTCCATTCGTCTGTAAATAATTCGTGTTAGTATTTTGCAGCTGTGACTTATTAAACTGATAGTTCGGTAATTTTCACATCTGTCAACACCTGCTTTCTTGGGGATTCTGTAATGTATACCACGCAAAACGTTCACAACTCTTACCTTGCCGTCCCTGAGGATGGGTTTGGCTTTGTGCATTATTGTCTTCCGTGCATGGATTAGTCTTCCTCTTGCACATGGGATTAAAAAGGGGGAGGGAGGGAGGAAGGCTGGAAGAGAGGAGCTGTCCACAATGTTTTCCCTAATTTTACAGTTACCGTATTTTCTGGAAAGCATTTTCTTCTTACTACATAATCTCTATTTTCACTTGGCTATTTATTTCTTCTCTGTGGTTTCTCTTGATGGATGTTGTCGCACATGTTGAAGTACAGTGAGAGACAGCATTATCGGACGCTCGTCCCATCGCCTTTGTGTACCTGCTGGGTACGCTATGCCATTGTAATGTTAAATAAGGTGCTGAGGCTGGCGGGCTTTATAAGGACTGTCTAGGAGTTCTAAATTCAAGGCACACGTTCACGCGTGACTGAACTATACATTACGAACCTCGGCAGTGACACCTGGTCAATCACTCGGTTGCGGCATTCAGGTAGTGCGAAAGCTGTGGACTAATCACTGGCTACAACTTCTGCCTTTCACAAATTGTTGTGTTTAAACATTTAAAAAACATTGGCAGTGCTTTAATAATAAAATGCACATAGTGTTTATGTTTACTTCTGTGAGATACAGAACGATGACTACACAATGAATCTATAAACAACTATTATGTTTCCCAATATAAAGTGCCCCCTACAACAGCGTATTTTACGTGGCCTAGGCGCGATTACTTGATTGTATTAAAACAGTAACTAGACGTTACTACATACGAAGTTCAAAAACATATTTGACAAAACAGAACTGCATGAGATACCGCGTTCCAAAACTTGTTTACATATCCGAATTCGCAGATCTTCCTATAAAGGTCGGTACGAAGAAGATATTTGAAGATATACTAACTTTGCTGAATATCGAATCAACAGATGGAAAGTAGGAACTAAATCTCCTCGAACAGGCTTTTGGTGTCAATAAATTTTTAAAACTGTTTCGGCGCGGTTATACTTTAAGTAGAAAAAAATAGAAACTATGTGTTTGTGTTTTGGGATAATGTTTCGTAAATAGATAGACCATAAATGGATGTACTAACATCCAGAATCAGAAACATATTCGTTTACAGTTTCTAATGCATTTAATCGTTATCCTTGGGTTTCTCTATCATAAGCAAACTATCATTCATGGAAACTAATGGAGAGAAACAAGTGGAAAGTTTAAACCATGCGTCGATTGAGGACACCGTAAAATCGCTCAGGTGATAGGTAATATTTCGTAAAAACCAGGTGTACGGGCTCGAGTTACAGTTCCACACATAACTTCAATTTATAATGCATAATCAATACGGGTTATACCACGCCAAGACTAAAATAGTTCTGAGCCATTTTTCTCTATCGTTCTGTCTTAAGATGAATATTCTTCACATATTCTATTTAGTTATTGGTATTCAAGCACTGCATAATTTATTATATAAAATATAACCTTCGTTTGTAACTCTTTCTACGTTCTGTTTGAAAAATAATGTTTCACTGCGGTACTCCGATTCACTGAGTACGACAGACATAGTCACATAAACTTATTACATAACTTTTAAGGAAAACTTTTTCAGCAACAAGCATTTCTTTGAAATCCTGTAGTAACCTAATAAGATGCCAAGAAAATTTCTACCCCTGCTATTTACCTCATTAATTCTTATTCAGAAGCACATACCGAATTCCTACTGACATGTACTTATCTCAGTTAATCTTTTATATATGTTTATACTCCAGCAACAATATTGAAACCAATATCCTTTCTTTATAATTACTTTTCATGATTTTGTCAGCTAAATGAGAACCGCTGTTGATTCTTGATGGCTTACGCTCGTTTTCAGAGTTAATGCCGGAAGAAATCGATTAGAACACAAGAAAGTTAAATTCCTATACTTATTTTCGTATGTTCGCTGCAAATTTTATGATTAACAAATAACAATGTACCGAAGTACAGGGGGTAGACAGAAATATGGAAATACAGGATGATTATAATTAAGTTAACATTCAAACGTATGTAGAAATAATACCACTGGTCAGAATGACGTCAAATTGCAAACTGTACTGCTCACTGTGCATGGGTGTACAGATGTGAAACTGTTAGATATGTAGGCCTGTCCACCATGGCAAGGTCATATCACATAGGATGGGAATTTTTTTAGCTGTCCTGAGGCCAAAAACCGCAATAAAAGCACCACTCATATTGGTTTTCAATTGTCTTGAGGCCAAAACTTCACAAAAAGCATCAATCCATATCAAATCGGATTTTCATTTCCGTGTGACTGGCTCAAAACATGTTCAATATGCTGTCCACCGTTTTATGCAACAAGTTGAAACCGAGGAACAGCATGTGCCACAACTGATCGAAGTGTTGCCGGGGTCACGTTAAGAATGTGTTGCGCAGTGCCTGCCTTCAATGCAGGTAAGATTGCAATCGGAACACTGGACACAACATCTTTCAGATAGCCCCACAGCCATAAGACACACGGATTAAGATGAGGTGATAGGGACGGCCAGGCTGTAGGGAAATGACGGATGATAATTCTAGCATCTCCAAAATGGTGCTTCAGCAGCTGCTTTGACTGGATTTGCAACGTGCGGAGATGCGCCATCTTGCATAAAACTGATCCCATCCACACATCCACGCTGTTGGAGAGCTGGAATGACGTAGCTGCGCAAAAGACACTAATAGCGCTTACCAGTGACGGTACATGTAACAGGACGGGAAACACCTGTCTCTTCGAAAAAATATGGCCCTATGATAAATGATGCCGTAAACCCGCACCACCCAGTGACCTTTTCATGATGAAGTGGTACTGGTTGACTTATGTGTGAATTTTCCGTTGCACATATTCGGCAGTTCTCTGTACTGAAATATCCTGTCAGATGGAAGCAGGCTTCGTCTATCCTCAAAATCCTCCACGGCCAATCATTGTTCACTTCCTTACGAGCAAGAAATTCTAAAGCTAAGTTCTCTCTTGCTGCCAGATCAACAGGAAGGAACTCGTGCGGACATGGGTAATTTTGAATGGATAGCAAAGAAGAATATTTCGTAGGATTTTACGCACCGTGCTAACCGGTATGTCCAATGTTCGGACAATTCTCCGTGCACTACACGTTAGCACACCACCACTCGTCTCCTCCTGCATTGCTGTGGCCGCTGCTTCCACTGACGTCGAATCAAATTGTTTCCTCCCTCTACCAGGTTGCACACCAAAAGAACCCGTCTTTTCGAATTCCCGAATCTTTTTCTCCAGCTCCACGGCAGTCATCGGACAACGCCTTTTCTCAAACCCCTCAGTGTCTGGAACTTCTGCAGAGCGACGTGTGCACAGTCATCATTCTTGTAATACAGCTTTACAAGCAGAGCGCCATCCTGCATTGAGACAGGAGGAGGAAAAGCCGTGTACCCGGCGTGTTTATACCAGCTTCAATGGGTCGTGCGGATGACAGGTCTTTTCTTTTACATATTCTGACACATTTATTGATCAATTTTCACACTATTTTTTTTTTTCTTCTGCGATACGTTTTCCCCCTCTTCGTTAATATTCCATTGCAGTTTTACGTCATTCTGAGCAGTGGTGTTATTTATACAGCGTTTTGAAAGTTATATATAACTACCCTGTACTACAGACATAACACATTACCATACCTAATTCGGTGCAGACAAACAGTTGGCATTCAAAACAACTTCCAGTTGACTCGGAATGTATAAATACATGACCTGTATTATTTTCAAGCGAATCTTATACCATTCTTCTCTCCAAAGTAGACCAAAACGGCTCTTAACCCTGTGGTGCATGAATTTCACTGCAATCGACGACTTATATTGGTCAATTTTCTGGCGTTTTCAATCAGTCATAAGGCTACAAATGCATGCAGGACACAACACAAGTAGGAAGTGTTCACTGCAGTGAAGCCTCAGGACTGAATGAAAATGCTGAAGAAGCGACCATTAACAGCTGTCAACTGTAGGGGACGCCATGCGTCCCAGTGTTCATATTGTGTGGTGACTGTAGCGGACAGAGAAGATGCGACAATAATATTCATCTTCGCTCTCACAGAACTACGCGAGCTGTGTGACCAGGGTCCTTATCGTCTTGGTACACAGTATCGCCATTGAGGAACAAACATTGGACCATGCGATGGACCTTATTAATATCACATAATCCTTGACAGTAATGTGACCTTGCAGCGTAACCATGGGGCACATGGAATATCATGATATGGCTGCTCAGAACATAATTGAATCTCCTCCGTGCTTGACTCTTGGGGTATAAACTCGGTCAGGAGTTGGAGATAGTGTGAAACAAAAGCCTCTGAGAACATTACTTTCTTCCATTGCCCCTTAGTCCAGGTTTTATGGATTCAGCATCACGTTTTCCTGTTATGGGCTTCTGCATCAGACATGAGTGATTTTGTAATTCCAGCTGTCCTTGCAATTCCCAGCTTATGGACCCCCCTTCGGGTTGTTTTTGTGCTGACACGGTTTGCAAGTGTGACACTTCAGCTCGGCAGAGCCTTTTGCAGCTGTCGTCCTTTTATATTTCGTCACAATCCTCTTCACTGACCGTCCATCACGATCATGTTTTCCTAGTATCCAGCATAAATCTTTAGTTCGGTGCCTCTTGAAACAGCAAACACTTTGGCTACCTTGGTTACGGAAGACCCATTAGACGGGCACAGTTTGCTCACTTTCGACTTCACTTAGCTCCGATATAATGCACTCACAACTACGCAGAACACGGTTCTATCCACGAGTGACACTTGCAACTTATTAAGGACACTGCACAGGTCCCGTTCATGGTCAAATACAACAGCGCCACCCGCAGGCTTGGCTAGCATTGTATTTATGTTCAAGCATGCATTTCTCGCTGCGTTTCCATATTTTTGTCCACCAGGTAGGTTTACACTAAGATACGTATATCGCAACTTGTATGAGCGTCATGTCAGTGTCACATGTTGTGATACTTCAACTCATACAGAAGTTCGCACAACTTGTATCCGTCGTTCCCGCGTATACAAGTCGCATATAGGTACATTTTGTTTATAGCTTTTTCACGATATACTCGACAAGTCACAGAAGTTGCGCATGCGCAGTACCAGTCTTCGTTGAAGCTGTGCCGCCATGTTTACAAGTGCCTCTTTGATCTTGAAAGTTCTGTGGAGTCCGTTGTTATATTCGTTGCGTTTCACGGCATCACGGTTCTCTGTTGGTGTAATTAATGGAAGTAGTAGTGTGCTTTGTGCGTCTTTTTTTCGTTGTTATTCTTAATTGGTTTAATAGGCTGGCAAACGAAACTTGATCGCCGATTATCATCATTCGATCGCCACATCTGTTAGGCTCTAGTGAGCCTTTGTAATCTCAAGACAGGGTTTTCATGCTGATTACTGTGGATAAGACTAAAGAAATGACGATTGAGTTAGCAAAGTGGCTGAGTAGAGTTAGCTCCATTGGGTGTGATGTGATCGCGTCTTCCTCCGACCGGCAAACTGGCTTTAACAATCAGTTTAACATGCCATTACAAACTGGTGCATTGTGCCGTTCTTCAGACACACCAAACTTTTCCTGTTTTTGAGGTTTACATGCAACGTCAGAAAACGAAAACACTTTAATGTAAAGTAAGATTCGTTGTCATTGCCTCCGTCGCGTATAAGTACACTGGATTACTAATTTCGACAGGACTAAGATGCCATCTTCAGATCCACTGTGTACAGTTTACAACTTTAGCCAAGTGGAGAGTGGAATGCAGATCTTAAACGAACAGTATCCTACCGAGCGGTCAATTCACAACATAATAAATCCTACTCCCCGCCACTGTTTGGAAGAAATCAGAGCGGTTGACAGTTCTGCGTGTGAAGACGGAAAGTGTACTTCTTGTGCACTAACTACGGACTCACGAGTTACAAGCTCTGGCTGTTGATATAGGAGCGCAAATTGGCCTACATCACGCCTCGTGATGCAACACGTTTCCTCCTGAGTTTCAGAGCAGCATAAATAATCGCAAACCGAGATAGCAGCCTTGCTCTACTTAAAGTCGTGAGCTGGTTCTTTTCCTTTACAGATCAGCAGTGGCTGTTAGTAGTACGTCTAATCTCTACATCTACATCCGTACTCCACAAGGCACCTTACGGTGTATGGCACAGAGAAATTTTGTGTACCACTGTTATTTTCCGCTTTTGTGTTCCAGCCGACGAGTGGTCCACGGGAAGAACATCTACATCTACATCTACATGACTACTCTGCAATTCACATTTAAGTGCTTGGCAGAGGGTTCATCGAACCACAATCATACTATCTCTCTACAATTCCACTCCCGAACAGCGAGCGGGAAAAACGAACACCTAAACCTTTCTGTTCGAGCTCTGATTTCTCTTATTTTATTTTGATGATCATTCCTACCTATGTAGGTTGGGCTCAACAAAATATTTTCGCATTCGGAAGAGAAAGTTGGTGACTGAAATTTCGTAAAAAGGTCTCGCCGCGACGAAAAACGTCTATGCTGTAATGACTTCCATCCCAACTCGTGTATCATATCTGCCACACTCTCTCCCCTATAACGCGATAATACAAAACGAGCTGCCCTTTTTTGCACCCTTTCGATGTCCTCCGTCAATCCCACCTGGTAAGGATCCCACAGCGCGCAGCAATATTCTAACAGAGGACGAACGAGTGTAGTGTAAGCTGTCTCTTTAGTGGACTTGTTGCATCTTCTAAGTGTCCTGCCAATGAAACGCAACCTTTGGCTCGCCTTCCCGACAATATTATCTATGTGGTCCTTCCAACTGAAGTTGTTCGTAATTTTAACACCCAGGTACTTAGATGAATTGACAGCCTTGAGAATTGTACTATTTATCGAGTAATCGAATTCCAACGGATTTCTTTTGAAACTCATGTGGATCATCTCACACTTTTCGATTATTAGTAAGCCTTCGTGTGCATTCTATTCTCTCTAATTTCACCTTCATGGTCTTTTCGTGAGATATACGTAGGAAGAAGCAATATATTGGTTCACTGTTGTAAGAAGGTAAGTTAATAACTTTAACAGGAAAAACTCCGTGTTGCAGAACGCCTGTCTTGAAGCTTCTGCGACTCTAATTGGTTGAGCATCTACCTGACGCTTTTGTTGTGGCAGACTGTGGTGCGTTATTAGACTTACTTATGGAGGAATCCCAGTTGATACGATAACACATACAACATGTTATATTACTTTATTATAACAAGATGAAATACTTAACTTTGAAACAATCCATTGCCAAAGAAATGTCATGCTTAACAAGTTACTCTCACAGAAAAATAACATATCACTTGATACATTGCAAGATAATAGTCCCTATGCTGTTGTGTATAAACTTTGCTGCATGGCCTGTCTATTAGAGCTCTCGCACTGCTGACTACAGATAGACGATGCTGCCATCTTCGGCGATGATTGTAGAGTGAGGCTGAGGGGCAGTCAGCTCTGGCGTAATTAGCCTTCTTCAAAGGTGGCGTATGCAAACTCTTGCGGGTGCGTCTGTATCAACATCTCTGATTCGTAGTTGCGTCTAGCAGCGATTGTGTTTACTTGTGGTCCCATTGCGAGGTACGAATCTTGCCTTGGGACTTCGTTCTTCAGACGACACCACAGCTTTTGCGCTTACTTATTGAACCTATAACAAACCGCTCTATTCTTCTTTGGTTTTTTTCTGTTTTACTATTAGTCTTAGGCTGTCGTTCCACTTTAAATCCTTCTATACGCATGTCTCCTAAATACTTAATAAATGTGACTACTTCCAATGCCTGTTCCTGCAAAAGTAATCATACAATAAGCAGTATTTCTGTGTGTTAATGGGCAGTACATTAGATCTCATTATGCCGATGATCAACGACCACCCTCTACACTAAGCTTTGATCCTCTTCATGACTTCCAGCCTTTCGCTGCAATTTTCTAGCATTGCGACCGCTCTGTATAAAAACAGTGTAATCCGTGAAAGGCCTCATTCACGTTCTGACGTTATCCACTAGATCATTTACATATGTTGTGACCCTTAGGGTACGCCCGAACTTAATTTTACGTCTGAAGACTTCTCTCTCGACACTAAATTCACGACAAACTGGTCAGTCATAAATATTTTATAGATATTTTTTCCGAAAGTAGCAATACTGTCTTACGTGAATGCGATCACATTTTCCGGTCAACGACAGAGAATTTCTGTTTTCTGGTCACAAAGATAGCCACAACATACACTCTCCCGCCTTGCATTCTTTCTTATACATTTCGAAAATTTTATTCGTCCTGTTGTTAATATGGTTAGTTTAGTATTCTGACATCTGTCCTGTGGCCTTTTTCTGAAACCTTTTATTTATTTATCAAGATTGCTGTGTTAACACATTAGTGGATTACTACTTTCGCCAATGTAAACTCCCATATTCAGATCCATAAAACCGGTCTGATAGTTACATCATACCATGATTTAAACCACTCTATCACAACAAGAGTACTCATTTATAGATGGCCTTCTGCACCGATTGGTCATGTCAGGTAACCAAATTCTTACATTCGTATCTGCCAGATTAATACGTAGATTCGGAAACTGATTATTGTATTAATTAAAGAACAGATTCATCAGGTGGTGCCTATAAACCGTTAGCCGCTTACGTATCTTTCCAGTGATGCTGCTGGTACTGCCAGGAAACCGTAACGTTAAGAGGCATTAAAACGTCGATCTTCATTTCATTTTCATCCACTTGCTTGTTTTTCAACAACATGTCTGTCCCCACTGACGGCAATAGTTATTTCTTGAGTGGATTTAGCATTAAAAGTCCATGTCTCAATGTCGTAAGTCTTAAAATATAATACCATTCTGACAGGTTTTCGGAGTTGAAAATATAGTTGTGAAAATTTAGTTTACCGAAGAATTGCAGCCTTGCGGGGTAGCCGCGCGGTCGTGGGCACCTCGAATTGGTTCGCTCGTCTCCCTCCGTCGGAGGTTCGATTCCTTCATCGGGCATGGGTGTGTTGTCCTTAGCGTAAGTTAGTTTAAGATTAAGTAGTGTGTCAGCCTAGGGACCGAAGATCTCAGCAGTTTGGTCTCATAGGAAATTAACACCAAAAAAACGATTACAGGCTGTTTTTACTCTTCTATTTGCTCCATGTGTTCTCCTTCCAGTCGCTGCCGCTAAACAAAGAAGTCTCATAATATGGTTCTACAATTATAGTGCGTTTTAAATTAGTTGCAACTTTTGACGTTTTGTTCACCGGAGGCGCTTCACGCCGTTGCCCACGTAACAGTAATGTTGAGCCTGCTTTCCCTAATGCGCCGCCAGCAGTTCGGTTGGTAAAGCGCCACTGTTGGTACGCCGTGGATAAACAGAACCACTTGTTGAAGCGCTTCAGATGCACCTACGTTCATTAGCTCTCGTTGTACAGTGGTATTTTCTGGTGTTGAAATGTTCTGCAGTAATCACGTATTGTGAACAAGTGTTTTGTTTTGGCGTCGCATTAATAATAACAGTGAACCACGTCTGAACACGAGATTCGCAATAAAAGTGATCGACCAAGAAGGCGTTCGCCGGCTGTGAAGATAATTGGTTCAAATGGCTCTGAGCACTATGGGACTTAACAACTGAGGTCATCAGTCGCCCCCCCCCCCCCCCCCATTTTCTCTGCCTCGTGATGACTGGGTGTTGTGTGATATACTTAGGTCAGTTAGGTTTAAGTAGTTCTAAGTTCTAGGGGACTGATGACCATAGATGTTAAGTCCCATAGTGCACAGAGCCATTTGAACCAAGCCAATCAGTCCCCTAGAACTTAGAACTGCTTATACCTAACTAACCTAAGGACATCACACACATCCATGCCCGAGGCAGGATTCGAACCTGCGACCGCAGCGGTCAAGCGATTCCGGGCTGAAGCGCCTAGAACCGCTCGGCCACAGCGGCCGGCTATGAAGATAATTCTGTGCTGCAGAATATATTACCCCGAATTGTACAATAATAATGGACAATTCGCCATAGCATTCCGTTGTGATGGATGAAGTTCGAAGAGCACATGGAGGAAAGCAGACATTTTGTTCTCGGTACAAAGAAACATTCCATTGGATAAAGGTGAACTAGATTGTGTAAGGCAGAGTTAATGGAACTTTTGTACAAGCTAAGAACTCCACACTATCAGAGAGACGAACTGGCTAACGCTAAAGGGCATAGTTTAATCAAGCTTCCTCCGTATCATGCTCATTTAAATATCACGCTCATTTAAATCCAACTGAGAACATATGCGCCTAGGTAAAAAATAATGTGGCAAACAAACAACATGATATTTATGTTCAGCAAGGTAGAAGTGCTGACAAAAGAAGCCATTGCAAATTCTACATCACAGCCATACCAAGAAGGTAGTTTAGGAGGCACGTATTCATGAACGACTGTGACAAGTTTTAAGTAATACATAACTTCTCTTGTGTCAAGCCTCAAACCGAGTTTACAAATGTTCATCTCGCTAACATTCTAACGCTGTTGAAATTGTGACAGAATCCTAAATAGCGTACTATTAAACTAACAATTGAAGGAAACACAGGCCAATAGTTATGAGAAAGCCCATTCTCAGTACAAAAATAAACGTATAACTTCTTCACTTGTAGTTGCAAAACTCACAGAAAATCTCGTTTCACCGGCTACTTATGGTCCTTAAATGTTACATTACTTCATCTGCATTTGCTAAAATGTACATTTGCCAAAATCTTGTTTTGATATCTCAGTCCGTTTATGAGATACGAGGGATTTGTGAATATTTCACTCTGGCTTTTTCACTGACGACTGTGTTCGTGATGGAACCATTTACACACACTATTGTTTGAATTGTAAGTAGAAGACACATTCTTAGTTCACAAGGATATATGTCTCTGTAAGAATCCTAATTTCTCTTATCTTCGTCATCATTATGCGAAATACACACGTTGGTGATAGTAGAATCATTCTGCAGTTAGCTTCACATTCCAGTTCTCTAAATTTTCTCAATAGTGTTCCCCGGAAAGAATCTCGTCTTCCCTCTGGGAATTTCCAGTTGTTTCTGAAACATCTCCGCAATATTTGCGTGTTATTCGAAAATCTAGCAGCCCGCCTCTGAATTGTTTCTGTGTCTTTCTTCAATCCGACCTGGTCAATAATGCGGGGCAACAGTCCTATATGCATTCTCCCTTACAGATGAACCACACTTACCCAAAATTCTCCCAATAAACCGAAGTCGACCATTTACCTCCACTACTAAATTTCTTACACGCTCGTCCCATTTCATATCGCTTTGTAACATTATGTATTCGAACATTATGGGTTTGCTTTTTCTTACTCGTGTGCATTATCTTAATTTTTTCTAGATTTAGAGCTAGCTCCCATTCATCACACCAACTGGAAATTTTGTCTAAGTCATCTTGTATCCTCCTACAATCACTCAACGGCGGTATCTTCCCCTACACCTGCACATCTTGGCGATACCCTTGTCTCTGATGAACACTTGTCGCCGAGAACTAGGTATTGGGTTGTGTTGTGTAAAAAGTCTTCGAGCCACCCACACATCTGGGACCTTATTGCGTATGGTCGTATCTTCGTTAACAGCGTGCAGTGGGCACCATGTCAATTGCTTTTCGGTAATCTAGAAATAAGGAATCTGCCTGTTGTCCTTCAGCCATGGTTCGCAGGATATTAAGTGAGAAAAGGGCAATCTGAGTTGCGCACTCCCGATGCTTTCTAAAACCGTGCTGATTCGAGGACAGAAGCTTTTCCGTCTCATAGAACATTATTATATTGAAATTGAGAATAGGCTCAAGAATTCTGCAGCAGCCCGATTTTAAGGATTTTAATCGGCGATGATCACTCACAGACAAATGCATTCGTATTTGCACACTGTTTTGTCATCACATTTTTGACCCAATAGGTTTGTTGAATTTTATGCCCTATAACCTACGCGTAGGAAGAGAGACCACTCTATGGCACGCCGTAAGCTAAAATGTGCACTGCACTTTGTAAAACGCTTTGGTCAATGGAAATACAGGAGGACAGATACACAATAGCGTGGCAGAGGAATGGGGTAGGGTCACAGGAAACAGTGGTGGCAGAAAGCCTATAAGTCACAGGAAAAGATTAACACGAAACGAAGCCAAAGATTCGAAATACAAATGGTAATCTGTTGTAGCCATTCAGTGGTTTTATTGCAAGTAACGTATCTCAGACGAGAAGATGGGTTAGTTAGAATACTAATCTACAAACATGAGCTGTGACTAGCGAATCAAGATATGCTAACATGTTCTCTTAAGTCGCTCAAAAGAACCGCGATACTGACTTATGCATTCAAGACGAAGGAAGAAAGTTCAAGTAAACTGAGTTTTTGCTGATCACCTGCTACCTATCCAAATAAAATAGCGCTGAGTGCACTGTAGGTTGTATGAGTTTATAAAGAACATTGTTGCACTGCAAGCATAAGAGATTATGGGGTTATTCACAAATTCAAGTATTATTGTCGTTACAACAATTCTTGGCAGCATAGCAACTGGCTGTTGACCGTATTTTTCTGAGTGACGGGTAGTAAAGGATTCTCGATCAACCAAATCTGAATCTAATTTCAGGCGACTTAATCTTTTTTCACAGATGAGATTCTGGAGATCGAAGCTTCCTTAATTTCCCTGCGGTATCCTACGAGGTAATAATTGGCTGAGAAAGAGAATAAAAATGCAAGGCACGCTTCCTATTAGAAGCATCTGTTGAGGCGAGGGAATCAGGTATGATTAGCTCAAGCTGATGAGTCGTGGTTTTTAAGCTTGAGGAGAAGCAGATGATGTCAAAATGCTCCACAAGAGGCAAATGTTTCAGCGGCTTCTTACCGTGGGTGACACACTATTAGCTGTGACCACACTTTCACTCCTAAGACGGTCTCTTACTGGGCATGCTTAATACAATCAGACATGACGTCAGCAACATGAAGCCTTGTATAGGCTTGAACGCTTGTGCTCTAAGGACGGTAAGAACATAGGGAACCGTCCTAAGATATACCAACCTTGTATGCTTTCTCTGTATCAAAACAGGTGTTACGTGCGCAGCAAATGCCTTTTGTACTAGCACAACCGCCTCCAGTTGGCTCACGTTCTGAGCCTACGCTGGAAGTAACTAAGGAGCTTCTTGGTTTCAAGAATCCAAGTTAGTCATCTATTCATCACGCCTGAGACGCTGCGGTAGCCTCCAGGACAAGTACGGTCCTTGCCTGGTTTAAGGTGGACGATTAAGACGGCGTGCCACAAGAAACCACATTCCATTGTACGTGGTACCCCACAGTTCGGAAATATTTGAAAAACAAAGTCTTATTTCAGAATCACCCTCAGCTGTTGATAAAATAAACCTATACTGTTTCGATCAACCGATTATCGTCCTATCGTAAAATTGTTTGCATCAACCAGTGTAGCCACGTTCTTAGTGTGGCGTCAAAAATAAAATAACACCAGTTTTAGTGACATAGGACGGCTTTTTATTTTATTTGCGCCTCCACAGTAAGAACTATTCCGTACAGATTACCGGGAGTGATCCGTTTGTAACTTGCCTCCCTTCGAAAGATTTAGTTGCCTTCAAATTAAATTAACTTCAGTATTTCAAGAAAAGAGGGGGAGTTCAGCGGCAATAAGGCAAGCGTAATGCTCTGCCATTCTTCTAGCAGTATTAGTGTTGGAGATCTTCCCAACAGCTTGCATTTTTTTAGCGTAACTTAAACGAGTCCAGGAACTCATGACAAAATTTTATTTTGCTTTCTAACAATATGACTGATTTTCTCTCGCGCTACTCGTAAGGCTGTGAGATTTCCTGCTGTTGCCTTCTGGCTTTAGGGCGGAACCCTCTCTCGACCAGGGCACAGGCCGTCTTCGTAGACGATCTGAAGACTTTGAAATGATAGCTACCTCGTCTACACAATAAGAGACAACAGTCTCTGGATGCTATCAAAAATACTGGAAAATAACCAGTTGGCTATTCATTGTCTAGTTAGCTCTGTTAAACAACCTTTTCTGCAGCTTCATTTATGAAAAACATGGTTTTCCCAAATGTGAAGAAATGATCAACGGTATAGAATGTATATGTAACTAGGAGAAAAATACTACTGAACTGTAAAAGAACTGAAATCGACAAACTCTTGTTATTATTGTGTTCAATAATCAAAAAGTGGTATCAAATTAAGTAGAAGTATTATCAAAAACCAGTTACAATTCAAATATATTTTGAAACAGAAGCTTCATGAAGGACAGGTGAGGCATAGATTTTTTGGCAACTGCCCGTAAACTAAGGGAACAATGGAGCAGTATCTGCTATTAACAAATGCATCAATTTCACGTCTGTCCCCATTCCGATCGTCCTTCCTAAGGAGGATACATCATTCAGAACAGGCAAGGATGACAAGCTCTTTACAGTTTGCATCTTCAGCAGATATACTTACTGCATCCGCTGCACTTATAATCTCAGTTGCTCTACATGAATCTTGACTTGTTCATAATCCACTATAATATGGGAGCAAAGTTGACAGTGAAGTTTTTGAACATTTGCTGAGGATCTTCTGTCGGTTACTGGAAAGAGGAAGGGGGGGGGGGGGAACTATCGTTCTTCAACCTATGTTTTACTTTTGATGACGAAGAGGGTGGTAGTGTTCTTCGCGTTACATGTACGTGTACTATCTTCTTCGATGACTTGGAGAGTGCTATGTTTGTGTCCTCCATGTCTGTCGTGTTTGATCTAACATTTGTCGACCGTTGAACAAGTACAGAGAACACTACACGCCTTACAAGGTTGAAAAAAATTGTGAAATCTGAATTAAGAAAATTCCGAGAAGAGACTACGATTTCCAGAAACAGAGAAGACGGCTAAAGGCTTTTAGATTCGTGGCTTCCCGCCATCAAGGAAGTAAACATGCAGCCACGGTTCACGAGGAACACAAACAACGACCAGGAAGCCACGTCTGCGGCGCGACAGTAATATTTTGATACACTTCGAGGCATGATGCCATGGGATGGTAGGTCCGCAATTGTTCAGTACGGAGGAAATTGGTTTGTGTGTGTGTGTTTCGTCCGTCTCAGTTGCATTGATATACAACTTTTGCTGCAGTGGTTACTGGTTTCTTGCTGACACGACCGTTATCAAACCACACACCTCGTTATTAACCTAACTTCTCATATAATATGGTGCCAAAAGGCACGAACAGCTTCATTACAAAAAGTTTAACTGTAGGCAACAAGCACTCTTATTGATTGTAGCCTTTGTGTCTAGTGTTGGTTGCGTCAGGTGCAGAAGTAGACTCGGTCCGCTTCTATCCAATGACAGTGGCTCACCAACAGTGGCGGGAAGAATTTTACCCAATAAGCCCACTTCTTCAGAATAAGCGCGGGAAAACTCCTTTTTAGAAGTGAACGAACACTGTTCTTTGACAGTGTTCAGCTAACCGTGACCACCACAAGATCCTCTAGAAGACCCCAGCAAAGGCTTCGAAACGTCAATTAAGAAAGAAATGAAACACGATGAAGCCTAGCAATCTAGAAGGTTTTATCTTAAAAAATGGTGCATATTTCAATATACTGTACTCTTATTCGGAGATCTGTAGTTCATCTCCTCTTTTGGCAGTTCAGAATTCAGTTTTCCGTCGTTTCCTTAAATCATTATCAAACTGAAACCTATGGATAGCTATTTCAAGTTTCTTAAGCAGGTAAAGTTTCTTTGCTTTCATATCTATATGTATCAGTTCTCTTCTAAGACTTTCAGGAGATGAATAGTCTCATATGAACGTTCGTGTTGAAAATTTCCTACCTGTTTATCCTATACATTTCGTTTCACACGATGTACGCTTTATTTTATAAGCTGCTGACTGTTCAGATTTACTTATCCTGTTGCTAATGCAAGCTTTAGTCTATATCTCATTAAGCTTTTTGCTGTGAACGACAAGTGGAACGTTGTATGGCCGAAAAATATTTGCCAGTTTCTGTGAAATTTTCCCCAAATATAGTAAAGTGACGATCTTCTTATCCCCTGCTATTTCCTCTTTCTGTTTCTTCTTGCTTCTACGGATAAGACGATTTGCCATCTGTACCCTGTACCTATTAGTTATTGCTATCTGTTTATCAATATTTAATACATTTAACCTATCTTCTGCGCTCACTGGATCATTATAGGCCTTGTTCACTAAGCTTCTAAACTCCTCTTCTTTCTAAATTTGCGGTTGGTAAGGCTAGTCGGGAATCACAACATATGTTGTAGAACATCTGTTGCAGTTCGCTTTGTGAAGGTAAGCGACATGTCTTGCCTCACGTACGACCATTATTTTTGAACTCTACAGAGAAATCGATTTTTTAATGGAACCCACTAAATTTATTATCTCTTTCATGAATGTCTTCACCTATGGTTGAGAACTCTAGTGGTTCATTTTGAAACTCGTTAGTTAAATCTTTAGGTATTCTGATGATGTCATTTTTACCAAAAATTCTAGTGTTTTACAGATATATTCGTCTTCTTTAACGATTACTAGACTAACCCTTTTATCTGACTCAACAGTTCTCTTAAGCGTATGTTCCAGTGGATAAGACGATTGAGATTCTTAAAAACGATCTTCTCAAGCGTGAGAAGCTCTCGAAACAGGAATTCATACGATCTTATTTGACTTTCCCGAATGTGAATGGATGGATGTAGGACACTAAAAAGAGAAGTAAAAACAAAATGTTAAAAAGGAAAAACAAGACGTGAATATGTAGAGAGGATGATTAGTGGGGCTCGCAGTGCTGAGGCATGAAGAACAATCAAATCATTGCGAGTGTCAATTAGTGAAAAGATACATCATTATAGTATTAGTTATAGTCAATGGACAACGTATTTTAAGGATTTATTCCAGGAAAACCGGCGTGAATTTTCACATAAATATGACGTGAGGATGCAACAGGAGGAATTATGGCGTTTAGACATAAAGGTCCTTCAACATGCTCTGAGGAGCTTAAGATGAAGAAGACACCAGCATATGGATCAATATATCCAAAGCTGATGGTCTGATCGATCGAAATTGTTGGAGGTGCTAAGAAGGGTGTCTGAAAGAATTTCATCGGAACAGAAAACATGTTACATTAGACCAGTGCATAAGAAAGAGTCACGTAGTGATCCAAATAATTATAGAGGACTGGTAGTGATCCCTTTCGTTGGAAGACTGTTTTAGAAGGTACAGAAAGATTTTGTAGAGAATGAAACAACTCATCAGCAACAAGAAGAGCAAGCAGAATACCGAGCTGAAGGATTGGTAAAAGATATCTTCGCAATGAAACTAATATTTGAGAAACTCACAAACGTTGGATTGGAGATGAATGTTGCATTGATTAGCCTAGAGAAAGCATACTATAATGTACCTATCAAAAAACTGTGGGAAAAATTGAAAGAGACAGAGTTAGGTCAAAGACTGCTAAAGGTTGTCATGAAATTACATGAAAATAACGCAGCGAGAGTAAGGCTTAGGAATAGTTGGACAGAAGAATTTGAGGCCAATAGGGGTCTGCGGCAGTGATGTGGGCCGTCACCGACCCTCTTTAAGCTGTATCTAGGAGCAGTGCTGCTGACTTGGCATAGAAAATGCCGGGTTATGGGCGTGATAGTAGAGGTCGGCAAGATATTTAGGCTGTATTTTGCAGATTGTACTAGTAGAAGATGAAGATGATCTGAGCTACATGGTAAGAAAGCTTAAAGAGGCCTGGCCTGAAGATGAGCATGAACAAGTGTGGGTACTTGGCTGCTCGAACATAAAAAGTAAATAATTGGGAGGCAGATGGAGAAGTAATTTTAGGTGTGGGAATGGCAAAATACCTTAGGATATTATTTAAGAAACAGGGCACAAGCAATGATGAAATCACTTGTAGGATTAAGAAAGGACGAGCTGTAGCAATGAATCCCGTTCTACGGAACGAAAAGGTAAGAATAACAACAAAGAAGAGATTGTATAAGACAGACTACTAGCCAAAAACTGAAAAGAAAAAAAAACTGATTGTCACTGAGATGGATTACTTAAGAGGAAGCTTAAGCTGTACTTGCACGGACAGGATAAGAAATGACGTTATCCCCAAAGGATGAAAATGGACAGAGACATCTGTGATGGCATTCAACAGAAACAGCTGATGTGGTTTGGTCATACGAATGGGGTGAATGAAGACAGGTTACCTGATAGGATACTACGATGGATACCATCCCAGCTGCAGAAAAGGGATCGTCTATGAGCCAACAGGCAAAATGATGTGGACGAGGCACTGCAAGCAAGGAATATGAATGTTGAGGAAATTCAAGACAGAAGAAGATGGTGACTGGAGACGGAGAAGCGGCGCCAGCCGTAGATACTCCGCAAGCAGAAGAAGACAGAGGCATATAGATAGTCGTTTCTCTCTCGCTCCATTTCCGTGTGGAACAGGAAAGGAAATGACTAATAATGGTACAGGGTACATCTACATCTACATGGATACTCTGCAAATCACATTTAAGGGCCTGGCAGAGGGTTCATAGAACCACCTTCACAATTCACTATTATTCCAATCTCGTATAGCGCGTGGAAAGAACGATCACCTATATCTTAACGTACGAGCTCGGACTTCCCTTATTTTGTCGTGGTGGTCGTTTCTCCCTATGTTAGTTGGGGTCAACAAAATATTTTCGCATTCGGAGGAGAAATTTAGTGATTGGAGTTTCGTGAGAAGATTCCTCCGCAACGAAAAACGCCTTTGTTTTAATGACGTCCATCCAAAATACTCTCTCATTTCAGTAACACTGTCTCCCATATTTCGCGATAATACAAAACGTGCTGCCCTTCTTTGAACTTTTTGGATGTACTCCGTCAGTCCTATCTGGTAAGGATCCCACACCGTGCAGCAGTATTCTAAAAGAGGACAGACAAGCGTAGTGTAGGCAGTCTTCTTAGTTGATATGTGTCCTGCCAATAAACGCTGTCTTTGGTTAGCCTTTCCCACAACATTTTCTAAGAGTTCGTTCCAATTTAAGTTGTTCGTAATTGTAGTTCCTGGGTATTTAGTTGAATTTACGGCCTTTAGATTGGACTGATTTACGGTGTAACCGAAGTTTAACGGATTCCTTTTAGCACTCATGTGGATGAAATCACACTTTTCGTTATTTAGGGTTAACTGCCAATTTTTGGACCATACATATATCAATCGTTTTGCGATTTGTATGGTTCTTCTGATGATTTTACTAGAAAATAAACGACAGCGTCATCTGTAAACAACCTGATACGGCCGTTCAGATTGGCTCCCAAATCGTTTATATAGATGAGGAATACCAAAGGGACTATACCTCTACCTCGAGGATCGCCGGAAATCACTTCTGTTTTACTCGATGACTTTCCTTCAATTACTACGAACTGTGACCTTTCTGACAAGAAATCACGAATCCAGTCATATAACTGAGACGATATTCCATAGGCACGCAATTTCACTACAAGCCGCTTGTGTGCTACAGTGTCAAAAGCCTTCCGAAAATGCAGAAATGCGGAATCCATTTGAAATCCCTTGTTTATAGCATTCAATACTTCGTGCGAGTAAAGAGCTGTTGAATTTCACAAGAACGATGTTTTCTCAATCCGTGTTGGCTGTGTGTCAATAGACCGTTTTCTTCGAGATAATTCATAATGTTTGAACACAATATATGTTCCAGAATCCTGCTGCATATCCACGTTAATGATATGGGCCTGTAATTCAGTGGATTACTCCTACTACCTTTCTTAAGTATTGGTGTGACCTATGCAACTTTCCAGCCTTCGGGGTACGGATGTTTCGTCGAGCGAACGGTTGTATATGGTTGTTAAGTATGGAGCTGTTGCATCAGCAAACTCTAAAAGGAACCTATCAGGAATGCAGTCTGGACCAGAAGACTTGCTTTTATTAAGTGATTTAAGTGGCTTCACTACTCCGAGGATATTTACTTCTACGTTACTCATGTTGGCAACTGTTCCTGATTCAAATTCTGGAATATTTACTTCGTCTTATTTTGTGAAGGCATTTCGGAAGGCTGTGTTCAGTAACTCTACTTTGGCAGCACTATCTTCGATGGTATCACTTTCGCCATCGCGCAGAGAAGGCATTGATTACGTGTTGCCGCTAGCATACTTCACATACAACCAGAATCTCTTTGGATTTTCTGCCAGGTTTTGAGACAAAGTTTCGTTGTGGGAACTATCGTAAGTATCTCGCATTGAAGTCCGTGCTAAATTTCAAGCTCCTGTATAAGATCGCCAATCTTGGAGATTTTGTGTCTGTTTAAATTTGGCATGTTTTCTTCGTTGTTTCTGCAGCAGTGTTCTGACCCGTTTTGTGTACCAAGGAGGATCAGCTCCGTCGTTTGTTCATTTACTATTTCTTATAAGTCACTCAATTGTTGCAGATATTATTTCTTTGCATTCAAGCCACACCCCGTCTAGACTTACATTCTTCATTTGAAAGGAGTAGCGATTATCTCTCAGGAAGGCGTTAAGTGAACTTTTATCTGTATTCTTGAATAGATATATTTTTCGTTCATTTTTGGAGGATTTGGGGCTACAATAATCAATCTCGCTACGACAACCCTGTGTTCACCAATGCTTGTATCCGTTTTGGTGCCCGTTATTAACTCAGGATTATTTGTTGCTAAGAGGTCAAGTGTATTTTCACAACCGTTTACTATTCGCGTGGGCTCATGAACTAACCTCCGTCACGCATCGTAGGTGGCTCGCAGTGTATGTATGTAGATGCAAAACACAAATAAGATTCAGCGCAAATCTTGTGGAGTTTGTTTGTACCCCAACGAAGAGTCATAGTGCGAATCATTAACCGTTCTGTGTATACCTTTCATCATCATTCATGAAAGTGGCGAGATTGGACTGAGCAAGGGTTGGGTATCTGTACGGGCGCTGATAACCGCGCAGTTGAGCGCCCCACAAACCAAACATCATCATCATCGGTGTATACCACTGGAAATGCTGTTTATTACTTTATTTAATCATACAATCGACTTTATTGGTATTAATACATATTTACAATAGTTTCTCTGATAGCTATGAATACCACTTTTACGTTTTTAAGTCGGTTGGCTTGAGATATCACCGAAATAGTGAGTGATGGTATGAGTATTTACCGACTGACTTTGAGGCACTCGTCATCAGAGCTGGTTTTGTATTCAGCTAGCACTTGCCACCTATGGATTTACTTTCCTATCATCTTCTGATATAGACGATGTAAAGCACAATTCACAGTAACATTTCTTACAGTACAAAATATAAAACCAATACGGGAATTGTTTGTAAGCACATTTACAGCTGGTTTCCTTCCGCGCCGTACATGGAAAAAATTATATCGTCGTGAATTCAAGTTTCTAGTTACATCTAATTTTGCTGTTTATTTGCTGTGAAATGCTTCTTCTAATGAAGACTGAACATTATACATAATAATGTTCCACAAATTGTCTCGCAAATGCTATCCGCTGAGTTAGTATAAATTACTTACACTGACAGTGCATGTGAAAATCATTATTGAAAATATGCAGCTTGACGAAAACAGTTTATGTATACACTTGAATGTAATAGGCACGTTATTTATTTATTTTTGTAGTTTTTATAGTTAGAGGGATTAAACTGACTTTCGTGAATATTTATTATATATTTATAAGAATGCATCCATAAAGACGGCATATCATCTTGGCAGATGAAGCTCTCGTTCGTCGTGTAATGAACCGCTGAGAAGAGGTCATAGAAGAACACGCAGACGACAAAGAATTTGGAGGAGACTCTGATTCAGATGATGTAATCACTATTTCTACAGTTTCAAATACCAGTACAGTAACTGATGGTAGCTTTCGTAACATAGTGTGAAGCGGGATGGTGAGTGAAACGTGTAGTACAGATGCAGCAAATCGCAAACAATACTTGGACCTGGGTTTGGCAGCTGGAGGAAACTGGTAGCACACTAAGAAGAGATACACATGGCTGATGCATGTCCATCAGGACAACATAAAATGTGCAGTTGATGAGAGCATCAGTTGAGTAGTTGCTAAGACGTTCTACTCGGAGCCATGCTGTGGCACTGAGATGGTCTGATGAGGATTCTGCATTTCGATTTGAATTTGCGTCGCTTCAAAATAGTGATCGTTCGAAAACTGAACCCAATAGATGACGTCAATTGCTGAAATCTGTATGAGCAAATGTTTGTACAGGTCCCTCCAGAAGAAGCGTTGTTCAGTAGTGACGAGGCATATTTTCGCTAAGTGGGACAATAAGTGAACAAAAATTTTCACTACTGGGCTGAAAAAACCCCAGCATTATTCACGAAAGGCCGCTACATTTCCATAAACTAACGGTGTGGTATGCCGTATTACAGTCTGGCGCGACAGGCCCGTCATTTCTTTGAGGAGGAAAGTGTGGCAACGGCCATGAATTCCGGAAGTTATATTGCAACTCAGAATAGAAGAGACTGTTGTAGAAGAGGGATTGGGGGCTTGTGGTTCCAACTGTGTAGGGCTACAGCTCACACAGCCCGAAATTCTTTTAATGTTTTGAGAGAAATTTTTCGGGACGTCTAAGGGTAATGTAAGGTGGCATGCACAGGTCACCAGATTTAAGCGTTTGTCACTTCTTTCTTTGGGGATATCTGAAGAAGGTGTTTCAACATCACATTCATGCCTACTAGAACTAAGGGAGTGGATTACTGGAGAATTGAACTCAATACCCGCGATATGTGTAATCAAGTTATTCAGAACTTCCGAGATCGTCTCCAGAAGTGTATTGCTGTTAACTGCCGCCATCTTGTGAACATTATTTTCAACACTGAATGAAAATAAAATGTTATGAATTGGTAACTTCGAAAATAAAGGATATTCGTCTCTATATGCGGCAATTTCTTTTTTATAAGTGCTCAAAAGTGCTTATTTGTTTCTACCGCTCCAACACGATCCTCCTTTGTGTATGATATCTTAAACACGAGATTTTAAACTTCGGCTTTCCTTCCACTGTCTTCTATTGCCACACAAGGCTGGTCGTGAATGGCTGGATAGAAGCTTTTACGTACTTAGCGGTTTTACGTAGTACCAGAATTTTCTCAGGTTCTCAACATTATCAAGGTATACCGGTGGTATTTTTTGTATGCTTCGTTCATCGATATTTCTACTTATTCGATGTGTACTTCGAGAATGCAATTTTAAATCCGATGAAACTTTGCCCATAATTCCTCTAGATCCATTATACTGGAACTAAATGATGTCCATTCATTGTCAAGTGGAATGCTAACAACTGTTCTTCTGCTGTTTCTAGAAAATGTTCTCTCCTAGCCTTCTTGATGGATTTAGTAACTTTAATAATCATAGTTACTTTGATGGCATCATTACCATTAATCCCTGTCTCTATAATGACATCGTTGATATTGTCAGATCTGTTTATAGCTACAAGATCTAAAATATTTCTATTTCGTGTGGTCTATCGACTGCTTAAGACTGTCTGAACCACCTGCAATGAATCCATAGACGTCCGAGTCTAAGCTTGGTAGCTTAAAGTCGCCTCTAACTAATACTGCCTGATCTGGGTATTTCCGCGCTACTGAGTGTAGCCTTCCTATGAATGATTCTGAGGCTGTCACGATGGAGCCGGTTGGCCGTTGGGAATATCCGATACTTAACTTGAGTTCACCTAGAGCTGTTACAAGCAACCAGATAACTTCGCAGTCAGATCAGTGGAGATGCGACAATTCATCCTCGTGCTTACAAAAGCTGCCTTGTACTATGTGAGCTGTGTGAACATGGGCTCTGTCGCCTTGGAACATAGAACTATCTTTGGGGAACAAACGTACCATGGGATCAACATGATCAGCCAAAATGGTCAGTAATGTGATCTTGCAGAGTAACCATTGGGCCCATTGGTTAACATGATGCAGCTGCCCAAATCATCACCATACCCGCGCCAGCCCAGTGGCGGATACATATGAGGGGGGGGGGGGGGGGGGGCGCTTATCCCCCCCCACCACCACTCCCCCCTCCCACCTCCACCACCACCCTGCCCTCTTGCGGGGCCACCCGCATTGCCAACCCAATGCCCCCGCCAGTCAACCCGCACGCTATTACTTCGTTTCTTTCGTCAGTCGAGTTATCGAGTAGTTGTACTTTCCTATGCAGCACGCGCGTCCGCGTCATTGTATTTTATACGCTTCTGTCTGACACATAGATAGCTAAAGCCATTCTAGTGACCTCGATGCCGTGTTCTGTCTGGAATTTGTTCGAGAAAAGTCGCGAATATTCTGTTTTCTTGCACAGAGAAACTGTCACTGGAGAACTGTGTGGGTATAGGTTGTGGTGGCTACTCATTTAATATGTCAAAATTGAAAGAAGTTATGGTTACAATAAAACAGGAAGCTACCAACGCACAAGTAGTATCGTGCCAAAGTCATCAGCTTAACCTCGCTGTCTCTCGCAGTTGCAAAGTACAAGTGTGAGGAGCTCAGTACTCTTGAAGAAGTAGTATCGTTCTTAACAGCTTCTAGCAAGCGGTTCAGAACATTGAAGAGTCTCCTAAAACACTCGCTGCAGTCACATTGTCAAACGAGATGGGATGAGCGGCATGATGTTGTTATTAAATTCGCAGCGGATCTCGGAACAGTTTGCAAAGTCCCTAAAGAAATACAGTCTTGGAAGGACAGAATAACGGCCGCCAAAGCCAATATTCTCCTTCGAGCTCTCTCTAATTGCGAATTTATTACCACTCTGTTTACATTGAGTGACATTATGAGCATAACATATCTAGCCAGCAAAATCTTACAAGACGCTAACTTGGACGTCGCAATGGCAAGAGCAAAATTTGATTCGACGCCCAAGGTGTACGACGGCATGAGAGCTAAAGCTGATAGCCACTTTGCTCATATTGTTGAAGATGAGAAGGCAGTTATGGAAGAGCTAAATGTGGAGATGAATGTTCCTTGTCTTACAGACAGCCAAAGATGGAGGGAAAATTGCGATCATAATAATGACGCTATGACATATTGGAAAATAACTGCTTTTATTCCAAGACAGGACCATGTTACGACTGACATGAGGGAACGTTTCGCTGAAGAAAATATTTATCTATTAAAATTCAACATACTTTTGCCCTCACAACTACTGAAACATAACGGTAATGATCTGGCACATAAATTGAATCAGCGCTTAACTGAACTACCGTTCCTTGAAGAAGAATCACTCTTTGTGATTAAAAAGAGATTAATGGGAGAGATTATTCAGTACAAGCAAACGAGCATAAACGCCCTTAAGATGGTGATTCTGTTATGCAAGTGTTGTCTGTCTGTCCTAGATCTGACTGTCCTACTCTGCACACGCTGTACAAAATATTTGCTTGTCTACCTGCTTCTGTTGCTACAGTAGAAAGACGTTTTCCAACATTGTGGCTTACAAAGACATGGCTGAGGTCAACAATGAAGGAGGATCGACTTGATATCTTAGCTCTGTTGAACACTCGCCCTGACATTGATTGTCCTATTGACGATGTAATTAACCAATTTGTCAGGAAGAATAGGCTCATAGAAGTCATCATTTAAGGAAGAGAACCACAATTGTAACTTTTTTATATCGTAAGATGGCAATTTCTTGTATATGTGTATAGCCAGTGTAAATAAAACTTTTTTAAACTTTGCATGTGACTTGATTATTTTTTATTATGTAAAAGCAAATGTAGCTCAAAATATCTTCAGCCTCCTTCCTTGAGGTTTTTCTGTATCCGACTCTGCGCCAATCTTGGGACGTAAACTCTGCCAGAAGACGGAAACTGTGTGAAACTAGACTCTTCCTACAACTGCTCCATGTTCCAGGGTTTACAGCTTCGGCACCCCGTTTTCCTGTTACAAGCGTTTGCATCACTGATGGGTGGTTCTGGAGTTTCAGGTCGCCCTGCTTACGGAGCTCCCTTCATTTTATTTACTTACTGAAAGGACTGGCGAGTGCGATATCCAGTTCTGCGGTGACTTTTTGTAGCTTTTGTCACCTTACTTTTCGTCACAATTCTCTTCAGTGACTGTCCTCCACGATTACTTAACACGCAGTTTCGTCCGCGTTGTGACTTGCATTACTCCTTTCCGTTTACGGGGTACAAATCTTTGATAGGGTGCCTCTTGAAACACCAAACACTTCGGCCACCTCGGTTGTAGAAGCACCCACCATACGAATATCGACGATTTGCCCACGTTCGAATTCACTCAGCTCCGACATAACGCACTCACAAGTACACAGACCGCTGTTCTGACCACGGCTGTGACCTGCAACGTATTAAAGCATTCCACAGGTGCCTGACGTGGTCAAATACAGCAGCTTGCCTAGCATCTGCATTTCTCACGGTTTTTCCATATTTTTATCCACCCATTATACCGTCCTTTTCTGGTTAAATATTTCAGAGCATACTACTTCAGGTTTCAGCTAGCTCTCGGTTCGACAATAATTGGAGGGCAGTAAATTCAGGAACTTTGTTACAAGTACTTCGACAGTTTACTGTTAAAATTTTGGCGGTTGATGTGTCTTTAGTAATGATGGAAGCTGAAGAAATGAATTAAAGTTTGTGCCACAGCCAGGACTTGAACCAGGGTCTCCTCGCTTCCTAGACAGGAATCCTACACATTACACCACTGCAGCACTATTTATGATAGAGCTAGATGGATTACATCAATTCAGGGGTGGTGTAATGGTTAGCATACCTGCCTAATAAGCAACAAGACCTGGGTTCAATTCCCAGCTGGTCCACAAATTTCAATTCATATCTTCAGCTACCATCATTATCACAGATAAAGATGAGACTCGAATGTCTTGAGGAAAATTTAATTATAAGATCATTTAGGTTAGAGGTACTGGATTTCCACATTACGTCCAATGCTGTGGTGCTATTCCAATGCCGGAGGACCTCTGCAATAGTGACGATCAGAGAAGAGGAAAATAAGCTGAAAGTGTTAATTGATGTTTGTTTTGGGGAGGGCATAGGACTTAAGTAGTCTGTGCAGGACTGTTAGGCATCGTGCTGCAATGGCATAATGGTTCAATCCCGTCTCCGTCCATCCTGATTTAGGTTTTCCGTGATTTCCCTAAATCGTTTCTCCCGTCGTAGTCAGCTTAAGGGTTTCCACTACATAGGGTATATATGGTCTGCCCACTGTTTCACAGTGTTTCAGTTTTGTGTTCCGAGATAAAGATTTTTGGGTATATACGTTTCTTTTTGTTTTGTATAACCTCTCCATTTTATGTATTCTAGTGTCTATATAATTTCCTTGTTTGATATCCGATCCCCTAGATATTTAATTAAGTCTGCTTTAAATATTGTGTTGTTCTTTATTTTAAGGTTTTGATGCGCTTTAATGATAATTACAAGGAACTGTATTTCTTTCAAATGATAAACGTGTGGTTTCTGAAGAGGGGCAGCAGCCTTTTCAGTAGTTACAAGGGCAACAATCTGGATGATTAACTGATCTGACCATGTAACACTAACCAAAATGGCCTTGCTGTGCTGGTACTGCGAACGGCTGAAAGCAAGGGGAAACTAGAGCCGTAATTTTTCCCGAGGGCATGCAGCTTTATCGTGTGGTTAAATCATGATGGTGTACTCTTGGCTAAAATATTCCGGAGGTAAAATAGTCCCCCATTCGGATCTCCGGGCGGGGACTACTCAAGAGGATGCCATTATCAGGAGAAAGAAAACTGGCGTTCTACGGATCGGAGCGTGGAATGTCAGATCCCTTAATCGGGCAGGTAGATTAGAAAATTTAAAAAGGGAAATGGATAGGTTAAAGTCAGATATAGTGGGAATTAGCGAAGTTCGATGGCAGAAGGAACAAGACTTTTGGTCAGGTGAATACAGGGTTATAAATAAAAAATTAAACAAGGGTAATGCAGAGTAGGTTTAATAATGAAAAAATAAAAAATTAGCGCGGGTAAGCTACTACAAACAGCATAGTGAACGCCTTACTGTGGCCAAGATAGACACGAAGCCCACGCCTACTACAGTAGTACAAGTTTATATGCCAGCTAGCTCTGCAGATGACGAAGAAATTGATGAAGTGTATGATGAGATAATAGAAATTATTCAGGTAGTGAAGGGAAACGAAAATTTAATAGCCATGGGTGAATGGAATTCGAGTGCAGGAAAAGGGAGTGAAGGAAACAGTAGGTGAATATGGATTGGGGGTAAGAAATGAAAGGGAAAGCCGCTTGGTGTAATTTTGCACAGAGCACAACTTAATCATAGCTAAAATTTAGTTCAAGAATCATAAAAGAAGGTTGTATACATGGAAGAAGCCTGGAGATACTGCCAGGTTTCAGATATAAGGAGATGTACTTGAGGGCAATATTATGGAAATGGAATAGATGTAGATTAACATGAAATGGGACATATGATACTTCGTGCAGAGTTTGACAGAGCACTGAAAGACCTATGTTGAAACAAGGCCTCGGGAGTAGACAACATTCCATTAGAACTACTGACAGCCTTGGGAGAGCCAGTCCTGACAGAACTCTACCATCTCGTGCGCAAAATGTATGAGACAGGCGAAATACCCTCTGACTTCAAGAAGAATATAATAATTCCAGTACCAAAAAAGCAGGTGTTGCCAGATGTTAAAATTATCGAACTATCAGTTTAGTAAGTCACGGCTGCAAAATACTAACGCGAATAATTTACAGACGAACAACTGGTAGAAGCCGACCTCAGGGAAGATCAGGTTGGATTCCGTAGAAATATTGAAACACGTGAGGCAATACTTGACCCTACCTCTTATCTTAGAAGCTAGATTAAGAAACGGCAAACCTACGCTTCTAGCATTTGTAGAAAAAGGGAAGCAGTGGTTGGGAAGGAAGTACGACAGGGTTGTAGCCTCTCTCCGATGTTATTCAATCTGTATATTGAGCAAGCAGTAAAGGAAACAAAAGAAAAATTCGGTGTAGGTACTAAAATCCATGGAGAAGAAATAAAAACTTTAAGGTTCGCCGATGACATTGTAATTCTGTCGAAGGCCGGGGTAGCCGAGCGGTTCTAGGCGCTACAGTCTGGAGCCGCGCGACCGCAATGGTCGCAGGTTCGAATCCTGCCTCGGGCATGGATGTGTGTGATGTCCTTAGGTTAAGTCCCATAGTGCTCAGAGCCATTTCAGCCATTTGTAATTCAGTCAGAGATAGCAAAGGACTTGGAAGAGCAGTTGAACGGAAAGGACGGTGTCTTGAATGGAGAGTATAAGATGAACATCAACAAAAGCAAAATGAGGATAATGGAATGTAGTCGAGTTAACTTGGGTGATGCGGAAGGAATTAGATTTGGAAATGAGACAAAGTAGTAAAGCAGTTTTGCTATTTGCGGAGCAAAATAACTGATGATGGTCTATGTAGAGAGGATATAAAATGTAGACTGGTAATGGGAAGGAAAGCGTTTCTGAAGAAGAGAAATTTGTTAACATCGAGTATAGATTTAAGTGTCATTAAGTCGTTTCTTAATGTATTTGTATGGAGTGTAGCCATGTATGGAAGTGAAACATGGACGATAAATAGTTTGGACAGGAAGAGAATAGAAGCTTTTGAAATGTGGTGCTACAAAAGAATGTTGAAGGTTAAATTGGTTGATCACATAACTAATGAGGAGGTATTAAATAGAATTGCGGAGAAGAGAAATTTGTGGCACAACTTGACTAGAATAAGGAATCAGTTGGTAGGATATGTTCTGAGGCATCAAGGGATCACCAATTTAGTAGTGGTGTGCACGGAGGGTAAAAATTGTAGAGGGAGACCAAGAGATGAATACACTAAGCAGATTCAGAAGGATGAGGTTGCAGTAGGTACTGGGAGATGAAGACGCTTTGCTCAGGATACAGTAGCATGGAGAGCTGCATCAAACCAATCTGAGGACTGCAGACCACAACAACAACAACAGATGTTTAATCGTTTATAAACATATGCCTTTAAAGCAATATTCACAATCAGCTAAGGACTTTTGTTCTTTCAGTTATACCACCAACTTTTTGAAGAATGAACCAAACTGCAGAGTATTTCGTATTTTATATTATGAGCCGGTAACCATATCTCACTGCAAATTTCGCGGGCTCTAACTATAAACCGAGTTAACGTTATCAGTGCAGAAAAAGTAAATGAACTGCATAGTGGGGTATTGTTGCAGAACTTATCATTTTCAAAGATACTTCTTTCACGGTCTCTGTACTGACAGGCGAAACGGAACGGTCCGGAAAGACTGGAGAAGCACGTGATTAGTTGCACAACACGGAAACGGGAACTCCGCCGTTATCTTACAGCGGTCTACAACTGTAGCACCACATTTTGCTGCATGAAGCTTAAATTTATCGACTGCCATTTAGTTTTCAAATATTTATTAAAAGTTACAGCGTTTGTCTAACATGGTAATATCGGGAAAGCGATGAATAACGTTAAGTGGGAGAATTTAGTAGGACGAATCTTTTAGTACAATTGAAGCTCACTAAAAATTTAAAGACAGGGCTCCCTTTTCAGTGAGTATTCCGAGGCCTTTTATTACCAATCACAATGACGTTTGTGCAGGTATTATGCTTTTCTACGGAGGATCACTTGATATATCTTCAAACACCTTGACTGTACTTGAATCGAATAATTGTTGTTGCTGCTAACCGTATTTCTATCCTGTTGACGTTCACTAAAAGAATATGAACGTTATATGACAGAAAGAAAGAATTTGGTGCGCGGTAGCAACTCAGATGCTGTTATACCATACTATGGTATGGAGTGACGAGTATTAAATAAATCGTGCAGCTAGCCGAGGTGTACAGGCCGGCAATACTACTAACAACGCGGTAGCTATTTCTAAATAAGATCTCACTTTCGTCCTAGGATTTTAATTTATTATCTCTGCCAAATTTCATCTTATTTGTAAGAAAATATAATAAGAATTAGGAGGGCCTAAGCCTTGTTTAGAAGAAGTTATAAATTGTATCCGGATATAGTTCTCACTAAAACAACGGTTCACAACGCTGCCATCTGACGTCCAGGTAACTCTTACCTCTTTATTTGTCGCTTATGTGATCTGTTATCGTCGCTACAGCGGGAAGTCGTTACCCTGCGATGTTTATGGAGCGACAGTCAGGTACAGTTCCAAATGAACAACGTTAAATTATGTAACTCGGACCTCTCTGATATGTGGCTGTTGCGAATACGAGGCGTGAAATAAAAAGTCATTATTTATCTTTGGACAGTATGTACTTCTAACTCAGTAAATGTATCATCATCTGCTCCATTGCGAAAGTGCACACTAATGAGCCAAAACGTTATGACTACTGCTCACTAAAAAATTGAATCCGCCTGGTAGCCTGTACGTGACGCAGAAGACGTATAAGAGGATCAGAGACTAATGGGTGCATCATTCTAGTGAAAATGGTAAGCCACTGACGTAAGCGACTTTGGCGAAGTGTGTTACGTAACGACGAAAGGGAACGAGCATCTCTGAAACGCTAAAAGTCGTCGGCGTTTCGTGTGCTGCTGTCGTGAGCATCAACGGTAAGCGGTTGTAGGACAGTGGAACCATGAGTTGGCGACAAGGTATTGGATATACACTCTTCATCGATCTATAAAGTAGGATAGGTGGCGATCTATGGAAGATCTCGATGGAGTACATTGCTGGTACCGATACACTTCGGTCAGCGCAGTTGTTGAACATGGCTCTCTAAAGCTGACGACCCCCACTTGTTCAAGTTGATCCAGGGACATCGCCAATTGCGTCTGCAGTGCTCACGGAACTATCGAGATTTGATCGTGGATAAACTGAAACGCATCACCTAGTTTATCATCATGTTTATTGTTATACCAAGTCGGTACTCATTTCCGGAGGGATATATTGTCAACCAGCCGAAAGGCTGTTCGAAAAATTCACCGCGCTAAGGGCGCTTGTCAGTGGGGGCGGTATTGGGGAAATTCACCTGGGGGTCCATGGGACGTGTGGTAGTAATCAAATGCACCATTACAACTGTGGACTATGAGAACACTATTGTGGAGTACCACCATCTCTTCAAGTTTGATATCTTCCCTGGCAATCACTGCATCTTTCCGTAGGATTAGCTGCGCGAAGTAGCCGCGCGGTTTGAGGCGCCATGTCACGGATTGCGCCGCCCCTCCCACCGGACGTTCGAGTCCTCCCTTGCGTAATGTAGTTTAAGTTAGTTTAAGTAGTGTTTAAGTCTAGGGACCGATGACGTAAGCAGTTAGGTCCCTCAGGAATTCACACACATTTAAACCCGCAGGGATACCTGCCAGTGTCACATTGCCGGAATCATCAGACAGCTGTTTGAACAACGTGGTAAGAAACTCATGTTGACATCTTTCCCACCAAATTCGTCTGTTCTGAACCCGCTACTACTAGGCATCAAATCTGCGCCCGCGATGCCTGGTACGTAATTTACGGTAACTTTGTCAGCTGGGCGCAGACATCAGGTGCCATATACCTCCAGATATCTGCTAAGGACCTGCTGAATCCAAGCCACGCAGAATCGCTGCTATACTGTTTTCGAAAGGTGGGCCAACACGCCATTAAACAGGAGGTCGCAATGTTTTGCCTAATCAGTGAATATAGCTGTTGTTATCTACACTGCCCCCCATGAGCCATGGACCTTGCCGTTGGTGGGGAGGTTTGCGTGCCTCAACGATACAGATGGCCGTACCGTAGGTGCAAACAAAACGGAGGGGTATCTGTTGAGAGGCCAGACAAACGTGTGTTTCCTGAAGAGGGGCAGCAGCCTTTTCAGTAGTTGCAGGGGCAACAGTCTGGATGATTGACTGATCTGGCCCTGTAACACTAATCAAAATGGCCTTGCTGTACTGGTACTGCCGGCCGCGGTGGTCTCGCGGTTCTCGGCGCTCAGTCCGGAGCCGCGCGACATTCCGTATAAATGTTGGAACACGTGAGGCAATACTGACCTTACGACTTATCTTAGAAGAAAGGTTCGAATCCTGCCTCGGGCATGGATGTGTGTGATGTCCTTAGGTTAGTTAGGTTTAAGTAGTTCTAAGTTCTAGGGGACTGATAACCTAAGATGTTAAGTCCCATAGTGCTCAGAGCCATTTGAACCATTTGTACTGGTACTGCGAACGGCTAAAACCAAGGGGAAACTACAGCCGTAATTTTTGCCGAGGGCATGCAGCTTTACTGTATGGTTAAATGATAATGGCGTCCTCTTGGGTAATATATTCCGGAGGTAAAATAGGCCCCCATTCGGATCTCCGGGCGGGGACTACTCAAGAAGACGTCGCTATCAGGAGAATGAAAACTGGCGTTCTACGAATCGGAACGTGGAATGTCAGATCCCTTAATAAGGCAGGTAGGTTAGAAAATTTAAAAAGGGAAATGGATAGGTTAAAGTTAGATATAATGGGAATTAGTGAAGTTCGGTGGCAGGAGGAACAAGACTTTTGGTCAGGTGAATACAGGGTTATAAATACAAAATCAAATAGGGGTAATGCAGGAGCTGGTTTAATAATGAATAAAAAAATAGGAGTGCGGGTAAGCTACTACAAACAGCATAGTGAGCTCATTATTGTGGCCAAGATAGAAACAAAGCCCACGCCTACTACAGTAGTACAAGTTTATATGCCAACTAGCTCTGCAGATGATGAAGAAATTGATGAAATGTATGATGAGATAAAAGAAATTATTCAGGTAGTGAAGGGAGACGAAAATTTAATAGCCATGGGTGACTGGAATTCGAGTGCAGGAAAAGGGAGTGAAGGAAGCAGTAGGTGAATATGGATTGGGGGTAAGAAATGAAAGAGGAAGGCGTCTGGTAGAATGTTGCACAGAGCACAACTTAATCATAGCTAAAATTTAGTTCAAGAATCATAAAAGAAGGTTGTATACATGGAAGAAGCCTGGAGATACTGACAGGTTTCAGATGCAAGGAGATGTACTTGAGGGCAATATTATGGAAATGGAAGAGGATGTAGATGAACATGAAATGGGAGATATGATATTGCGTGAAGAGTTTGACAGAGCACTGAAAGACCTGAGTCGAAACAAGGCCCCGGGAGTAGACAACTTTCCATTAAAACTACTGACGGCCTTGGTAGAGCCAGTTATGACAAAACTCTACCGTCTGGTAAGCAAGATGTATGAGACAGGCGAAATACCCTCAGATTTCAAGAAGAATGTAATAATTGCAATCCCAAAGAAAGCAGGTGATGACAGATGTGAAAATTGCCGAACTATCAGTTTAATAAGTCACAACTGCAAAATACTAACGCGAATTCTTTACAGACAAATGGAAAAACTGGGGCAAGCCGACGTCGGGAAAGATCAGTTTGGATTCCGTAGAAATGTTGGAACACGTGAGGCAATACTGACCTTACGACTTATCTTAGAAGAAAGATTAAGGAAAGGCAAACCTACGTTTCTAGCATTTGTAGACTTAGAGAAAGCTTTTGACAATGTTGACTGGAATACTCTCTTTCAAATTTTGAAGGTGGCAGGGGTAAAATACAGGGATCTAAAGGCTATTTACAAGTTGTACAGAAACCAGATGGCAGTTATAAGAGTCGAGGGGCATGAAAGGGAAGCAGTGGTTGGGAAGGGAGTGAGACAGGATTGTAACCTCACCCCTAATGTTATTCAATCTGTGTATTGAGCAAGCAGTAAAGGAAACAAAAGAAAAATTCGGAGTAGGTATTAAAATCCATGGAGAAGAAATAAAAACTTTGAGGTCCGCCGATGACATTGTAATTGTGTCAGTGACAGCAAAGGACTTGGAAGAACAGTTGAACGGAATGGACAGTGTCTTGAAAGGACGATAGATGATGAACATCAACAAAAGAAAAACGAAGATAGTGGAATGTAGTCGAATTAAGTCGGGAGATGCTGAGGGAATTAGATTAGGAAATGAGACACTTAAAAGTTATAAAGGAGTTTTGCAATTTGCGGAGCAAAATAACTGATGATGGTCTATGTAGAGAGGATATAAAATGTAGACTGATGATGGCAAGGAAAGCGTTTCTGAAGAAGAGAAATTTGTTAACATCGAGTATAGATTTAAGTGTCAGGAAGTCATTACTGAAAGTATTTGAATGGAGTGTAGCCATGTATGGAAGTGAAACATGTACGATTAATAGTTTAGACAAGAAGAGGATAGAAGCTCTTGAAATGTGGTGCTACAGAAGAATGCTGAAGATTAGATGGGTAGATGACATAACTAATGAGAAGGTATTGAATACACTAAGCAAATTCAGAAGGATGTAGGTTACAGTAAGTACTGGGAGATAAAGAAGCTTGCACAGGATAGAGTAGTATGGAGAGGTGCATCATACCAGTCTCAGGACTGAAGACCACAACAACAACAACAACAACAACATATATCCACTGGTCACCAAAATTAAAGCAGCAATCAGAATTTTTCCAAGGTTGCGTTTATTTTGCCACAAAACAGTGTAAACGTTTGGTAGTAAAGTAGAAACAATGCGAAGAATGCAGAATGTAAGCAACTGCAACATGCATAACGGTAGACAAAAACGTTCGTTTTTCTCCAACTTAACGGAATTGCACACAAAGTCTGACAAGTGATTAACGAGCTCAGTATGGGTTGTGACCACCTCTGGCAGCAATACAGGCTTAATAACGACGGGGCATACTGTGAACGATGTTATCAATCTCATGTTGAGGGAAATACGGCATTCTCCTGCACAACTGGTCGCAAGTCTTAGAGAATGGTTGGTGAATGATGACGTGATGGAACCCGTCTCCCTAGTGCATCCCATACAAGATCTACGGGATTCAGATTGAGAGAGCGAGCAGGCTTCGCCAAGCTGCATCCTCCGTTTTCAAGAAAACATCAACCGCCCCTGCTTTATTATGTCGAGTATTATCGTCCATCGGTATGGAATCTGGGGCCACAGCATCTCGTGACAACCACACATGCGGTCCGAAGATCTCGTAACAATACCTGACAGCAGTTAAACCTTGCCGATTCACCCGTACAATTTCACGAAGATGTGTTCGAGCTCTCAACATAAACCCTGCCCACACCATTAGGGATCCTCCTCGATATCGGTCTCTTTCCACATTGGGTCCCGAAATCGTGTTCCTTCAGACGTGAATCCGTCGAGAATAACTCTCCAGATGAAATCAGGACTCATCTGTGAAAACAACGTTGGCCCACTGTTCGACCGTCCAGGTGGCATGTTGACGGCTCCACTCTAGACGTTCTCTTCTGTGAAGACGCGTCAGAGGTACACATACAGCTGGTCTCTGGTGATAAACGCCACTGTGACGAAGCCTTCTGCACACCATTTGCTTCGTTACCACACTTCCAGTGGATGCCTCGGTCAAATGCCAGTTGTCTTGCAGTACTGAGGCGGTACCGTCGAGCCATTACGGCCAAAGAACGGTCCTATCTCTCTGGTGTTACACGTGGTTGGCCCTTCCCTGGTCTTCGGAATACAGCTTCGGTCTCTGTGAAATGTCGCCACATCCGAGAAACAAGACAATGATTCACATTAAGCCATCGAGCCACATCAGTTTGCCGCTGTCCTATTTCCATTCTTTCTACGTCATTCCACCGCAGAGAGTCTTCTCTGTGCCATACTGCACCGTCTGTGACTGTACACACAGCAACTGCGGATGTGGAACTACCCGGCAAACACTACCCTGTTTGACAGGTGCCTTGACGTCATCGTTGGCATGGTTGTCCGTTGATCGGAATGCCATCTTCCGTGCAGAACACGGTGTCACTGACGTCTGTCGACAGTTTGTATGATTATATCGTGAATTACACACAGAACGGGGAAACAGCGGTTTGTTGCTTTACTTTTGGACACCAGTCTATTTCCTAAGGCTCCTTCCTGAAAATTCGAATGTTTATTAACAATTTGGATGTTTTTTTGAGCCGAATCAAGAGTTTCCTTTCGTTGTTTGTATGAAGCGTTTAGTATAATTTATCTGATTACTCGTTTTCGCAATCATTGGCCGTATCCGTGAAATACTTTCATACTGTGCTTTTATGAATCCATCCACCTCTGACAAGATTATAGTTCGTATTTGCAATACCTCTTCCACTTATTAAATGTTTATATACTTGATTCAGTGGACAAACCTTTTTGTTTCATATCTTACGGCAATACACCAAATTGTTATACTGACCTCTAGTTTCCTTTAGCAGTTTGATGGGCCCCTTCGTTTATAGATCGGCGTGAGGTGTGGTTCAAATGGCTCTGAGCACTATGGGACTTAACATCTTTGGTCATCAGTCCCCTAGAACTTAGAACTACTTAAACCTAACTAACCTAAGGACATCACACACATCCATGCCCGAGGCACGATTCGAACCTGGGACCATAGCGGTCACGCGGTTCCAGACTGAAGCACCTAGAACCGCACGGCCACATTGGCCGGCTATAGTGAAGTATCATTAAAATGTAATAATGCATTATGTGTCATTAGTTGCTATGTATCGGAAAAAATATGCTGTTGATATTAATAATTTGTGTAAGAATGAATACAACCTGAGTCTATATTGTAGATAAGTAGCTATAATGCATTAAGTAGCTAATTTAATGATTCTACCAGGCGACACATTTCCATGTATCCATGGGATAATCTCGTATGTCGTGAACATTTGTGGAAAGTGGTTGAAGTACGGTGACACTACAAACAGACGACAGAGTATTGCATGTCCACTCCTCATTACAGATCGCAGGCTTGCCGGCTCTGGAAAGCAGGATAGGCGATGATGTGTAGCAGATCTGATTACAGAATACAGTGCTGTTGCAGGCACAACTGTTCCATTGCGTTGTCAGCGACACTAAGTAAACCGATTATATCATGTGTTTTAGGTATAATTTTATTCTCTTTTATCATTATGTACAAAGCTGCGTCGCAGATTTTATAGATCCATAATGATTCTTTGTTTCCTCTCTTCATCTGCTGACAACGCGAAGATCACCGCTGGCTTGTCGCAACTGGTTACGGTATTATGAAATGCTCATGCAACTGTGTCGCAAGGGAAGATAAAGAATAAAAGAAGACAATCAGTTAATACCCATGGACATTACGACTGGTTTTGGCCAAATTTTTGAGCGGAGCGAAGCAAGACTCCCTAGAAATTACGCAATGGATTTTTGTCCGAATCGTCATAGCCATAGAAAGAGTGGGAAATGGCCAGTGGGGTGAGCTCTAATTTTGCAAAGCAATATTTAATTGCTTGAATGTAATAAGGGTAATTAAGAGAAAGTTGACAGTTTTTTTCTCAGTAGAGCCTGCAACATGAATACGTCGAAATATGTTTTTAAAGATATCAATTCCAGTAGCTACAATGTAATAATTAATTTCCTGCACAAAAGCTTACCTGTTTCGTGTCTCATGCCATTTTCGGTTGTACGTCTGGATGTGAAATAGCCGTCAAACACTTTTTAACCCGAAAAATTTTATATTATAACAGCTACGTGAATATACACTCCTGGAAATGGAAAAAAGAACACATTGACACCGGTGTGTCAGACCCACCATACTTGCTCCGGACACTGCGAGAGGGCTGTACAAGCAATGATCACACGCACGGCACAGCGGACACACCAGGAACCGCGGTGTTGGCCGTTGAATGGCGCTAGCTGCGCAGCTTTTGTGCACCGACGCCGTCAGTGTCAGCCAGTTTGCCGTGGCATACGGAGCTCCATCGCAGTCTTTAACACTGGTAGCACGCCGCGACAGCGTGGACGTGAACCGTATGTGCAGTTGACGGACTTTGAGCGAGGGCGTATAGTGGGCATGCGGGAGGCCGGGTGGACGTACCGCCGAATTGCTCAACACGTGGGGCGTGAGGTCTCCACAGTACATCGATGTTGTCGCCAGTGGTCGGCGGAAGGTGCACGTGCCCGTCGACCTGGGACCGGACCGCAGCGACGCACGGATGCACACCAAGACCGTAGGATCCTACGCAGTGCCGTAGGGGACCGCACCGCTACTTCCCAGCAAATTAGGGACACTGTTGCTCCTGGGGTATCGGCGAGGACCATTCGCAACCGTCTCCATGAAGCTGGGCTACGGTCCCGCACACCGTTAGGCCGTCTTCCGCTCACGCCCCAACATCGTGCAGCCCGCCTCCAGTGGTGTCGCGACAGGCGTGAATGGAGGGACGAATGGAGACGTGACGTCTTCAGCGATGAGAGTCGCTTCTGCCTTGGTGCCAATGATGGTCGTATGGGTGTTTGGCGCCGTGCAGGTGAGCGCCTCAATCAGGACTGCATACGACCGAGGCACACAGGGCCAACACCCGGCATCATGGTGTGGGGAGCGATCACCTACACTGGCCGTACACCTCTGGTGATCGTCGAGGGGACACTGAATAGTGCACGGTACATCCAAACCGTCATCGAACCCATCGTTCTACCATTCCGAGACCGGCAAGGGAACTTGCTGTTCCAACAGGACAATGCACGTCCGCATGTATCCTGTGCCACCCAACGTGCTCTAGAAGGTGTAAGTCAACTACCCTGGCCAGCAAGATCTCCGGATCTGTCCCCCATTGAGCATGTTTGGGAATGGATGAAGCGTCGTCTCACGCGGTCTGCACGTCCAGCACGAACGCTGGTCCAACTGAGGCGCCAGGTGGAAATGGCATGGCAAGCCGTTCCACAGGACTACATCCAGCATCACTACGATCGTCTCCATGGGAGAATAGCAGCCTACATTGCTGCGAAAGGTGGATATACACTGTACTAGTGCCGACATTGTGCATGCTCTGTTGCCTGTGTCTATGTGCCTGTGGTTCTGTCAGTGTGATCATGTGATGTATCTGACCCCAGGAATGTGTCAATAAAGGTTCCCCTTCCTGGGACAATGAATTCACGGTGTTCTTATTTCAATTTCCAGGAGTTTAATAACAATACTTCACAATAGACAGCTCACATTTGGCCCGCAGTTGCCATATGATCGTCTTCTTCATTTAGACTTGTACTGGAAAATGGCACTGTAAGCCGTTACAGGCACGTTTTGTGAGCAGAAACGTCCAGGTACAAACAAATAAATATTACAGGGTGTTTCAAAAATGACCGGTATATTTGAAACGGCAATAAAAACTAAACGAACAGCGATAGAAATACACCGTTTGATGCAATATGCTTGGGACAACAGTACATTTTCAGAAGGACAAACTTTCGAAATTACAGTAGTTACAATTTTCAACAACAGATGGCGCTGTAAGTGATGTGAAAGATATAGAAGACAACGCAGTCTGTGGTGCGCCATTCTGTACGTCGTCTTTCTGCTGTAAGCGTGTGCTGTTCACAACGTGCAAGTGTGCTGTGGACAACATGGTTTATTCCTTAGAACAGAGGATTTTTCTAGTGTTGGAATTCCACCGCCTAGAACACAGTGTTGTTGCAACAAGATGAAGTTTTCAACGGAGGTTTAATGTAACCAAAGGACCAAAAAGCGATAGAATAAAGGATCTGTTTGAAAAATTTCAACGGACTGGGAACGTGACAGATGAACGTGCTGGAAAGGTAGGGCGACCGCGTACGGCAACCACAGAGGGCAACGCGCAGCTAGTGCAGCAGGTGATCCAACAGCGGCCTCGGGTTTCCATTCGCCTTGTTGCAGCTGCAGTCTAAATGACGCCAACGTCCACGTATTGTCTCATGCGCCAGAGTTTACACCTCTGTCCATACAAAATTCAAACGAGGCAACCCCTCAGCGCCGCTACCATTGCTGCACGAGAGACATTCTCTAACGATATAGTGCACAGGATTGATGACGGCGATATGCATGTGGGCAGCATTTGGTTTACTGACGAAGCTTATTTTTACCTGGACGGCTTCGTGAATAAACAGAACTGGCGCATATGGGGAACCGAAAAGCCCCATGTTGCAGTCCCATCGTCCCTGCATACTCAAAAAGTACTGGTCTGGGCCGCCATTTCTTCCAAAGGAATCATTGGCCCATTTTTCAGATCCGAAACGATTACTGCATCACGCTATCTTGACGCTCTTCGTGAATTTGTGGCGGTACAAACTGCCTTAGACGACACTGCGAACACCTCGTGGTTTATGCAAGATGGTGCCTGGCCACATCGCACGGCCGACGTCTTTAATTTCCTGAATGAATATTTCGATGATCGTGTGTTTGCTTTGGCCTACCGAAACATACAGGAGGCGGCGTGGATTGGCCTCCCTATTCGCCAGACATGAACCCCTGTGACTTCTTTCTGTGGGGACACTTGAAAGACCAGGTGTACCGCCAGAATCCAGAAACAATTGAACAGCTGAAGCAGTACATCTCATTTGCATGTGAAGCCATTCCGCCAGACACGTTGTCAAAGATTTCGGGTAATTTCATTCAGAGACTACGCCATATTATTGCTACGCATGGTGGATATGTGGAAAATATCGTACTATAGAGTTTCCCAGACCGCAGCGCCATCTGTTATTGACAATTGTAACTACTGTAATTTCGAAAGTTTGTCTGCCTGAAAATGTACTGTTGTCCCAAGCATATTGCAACAAACAGTGTATTTCTATCGCTGCTCGTTTAGTTTGTATTGCCGTTTCAAATATACCGGTCATTTTTGAAACACCCTGTACATTGCAGCCACTGAAAATGATTTCCTTAAAAAATTCTTTAAGATAAACTTGGTTAACGATTTGAAGGAAAATATCTGTCGTAATTTTCAAAGCCAAACGAAGAGTGGAAAATTTGCAAGTCGGATTTCAAATTGACTAGTTTGAGGTCTAGTTTTGGAAAAAAAATATATTTCATTGTTTGAAAGTATCCGAGTAATTAAGAAAAAGTTGATTAATGAATTGGGAGAAAATCACAAAATGGATTTTTGTCCAAATTCCAAACAAAGAGTAGGAAATGGACAAGTTGGGCAACATAAACTCTGGTCAAAATCTGAGAAGGAAGAAAAAATATAAAAAACTGTTAAATGTATTGTGAAGTCATTTGTAAAAAAGTAAGAAATAAAATATATTAGAGGAATATTTGACGCACCTTTAAATGAACTAAAGTCACATAAGAGCAGACTGTACAGTCTACATAATCCACCATCCAGATGTCATCTAGTACTCCTTGCATATGCAGATGTAGCATCACATAACCAAAATATTTTTATGCCATACTTGGGTGGTTTAGAGGGAATATACTGGGTGAAGCTGCATCTTCCACGGAATGGGACTAGCTGTTCGTCAACTGTGAGCGAATCATTGGGAATCATTCTATTTCTACACTTGTCAAGAAATAGTTCCCATACAAAGCGAACAGCTGCAAGTTTGTCATCTACAGATCGAGCTTCACGGGTACGCCTGTCATCAAATCTAATCATTCTCCTTATATCCTCGAATCTGTTTACTGACATGATGGCCTTATATGTAGGATTTGCCTTTTCATCCAAGAATAATTCTCTAATAGGGACATTCCAACTCTTCTCAACACCAGAAAGCAGTAACAGATCAAGAAAACCATTTCAGCAAGCGAAACGTTTTTCCACGTTTTACCACGTAAAGCAGCCACTCTTCTGCCTTCAATACTTGTGCAGTTGATGATTTCCTCTAGTATTTCCTTGGAGATGAAATAGTCCCAGGCATCCTTAGGTTTACAGGTTTTCAAACTATAGGCTGGACCAGGTGCCTTCTTTACGATATTATGGGCAGGCGCACGAAAAGTTGCAGGAGGATCTAATTTCCAAATCGTTCCATTCCGACTAATGTATGTGTGGTCTTCTATACCTTTTTGTGGTGGTTCTTCATTTTCAGACTCTGATGAAGTAATATTATCGGAAGGACTGTCATCTGCCTCAATATTCACATCTGCAGGTTCATTGGCTCCTTCTTCACTACTTGCATCTTCAAAAATATTTCCTTCCTCGCAAGAATCATCTTCTTCAAACCACTGAGCCACTACACTTTCAAAATTAGCTGCATTTGCACGTACTGAGTCTCTTGCTTTGCGTGTCGAAGCCATAGCAAAATGCGTGTCTCTCGAACAGCAGCTTGTGCAGCTCTAAAACGAGTCATACCCGTAACAATATGGGCCTTGCAGCAACAAACAAACCACAGTAACAATGAGGCTGACAAGAGCAGCACAGGATAACAATACTATGCAATAATAAAACATTTGATAGCAAAAAGATCAATAATACACCGACATCGCCAATATGTGAAAGTAGTGTGTATTATTTTTTAGTTATACTATTAGTACTACAGCTACTGTTGCTGTTGACACTTCTGTTGCTGGAAATACCACTACAGTTATTGTTGAATTAATAACTGCTCCCAAACAAATGTTGAAGACAATATAGGCTAATTTATAAATCTGTGAGGGCTTCTGAAGCCCTGCTTATGCATTCACGGTGTATGGGTAAACGTATTGAATTATACAAGAAACTTATAAAGGTATCTCGTTCAGACTTGATAGGAAGAATGTCACTGTGTTAGTGAAAGTGTACTGGAAAACAGTTTGAAATCAAACAAAAAATTACACAATTTGTTTTAAAAATGAAGACATACAAGGGCCTAGGAGGCGCTGTTTATGCATCCTAGGGTTAAAAACAAAAATTAAAATTTGAGTTTTAAATTGTCAGTCGGCAACTCATTTGCTGTTCATGATTTCGAGCGCCTTTCAAAGACGTGTCAAATAATTCTCTATTTTGTTCCTTACTTTTAGACAAACCAGTTCACAAAACATTTGGCTGTAATTTTTTTTTAATTCATTCCATATACACTTTAAGATTTGTGCGTGAACGGGACCTCGTAAAATGTTGACGAGTGCCGGGGAGAGAGGAGTCGGTGTTGTTGTTGTTGGCGCGCTCGGGGCCTGGCGGCGGTATCGCGGGATATCTGCTCGGTCGCGGCCGGCGTGTGAGTCGGCGCGGTGACGGCGCCGGTGCGATAAGCGGGCCGCGCAGCCGGAACACGGCGCAGGAAGAGCGCGCTGACGCAAGCGGTGGCAGGCAGGCGCAGGACGCGGCGCGGCGCGGCGCGACGCTGCAGTCGCCATGTCGGCGTCCCGCCGCAGGGCCGTCTTCGGCAGCGTCGTCCGGCGCGGCAAAGTGAGTACCGCGCCCCGCCGCTCACCGCTCACCGCGCGAAACTTCTGCCACTTCCAGTCAGCACCGTTCTCATCGCCAACAAACGTCGCCGGCACCGCTTCTGTGTGACACCAATTCTTGCTGCAGGACTCGTTTCTCTATTTCCAGAAGGATCTGTGGAGTGTTATAAGTCGTGAAATCTGTTATGCGCGCATGCTGTTACAGAATGGACAGTGATGACTTTCGAGTTATTGGATCCACGCCATCTTCAGAGATTCGTTACTAAGAGATTGTGTTCTATCGCTTGAGCCTTGTCCCACAGTTACGCAGGGTCAGCCATCGTTAATCGCATGTGGCATGTTAATGGTTAAGGGGTGCCCGGATGCCCTTCCCGGTGCCACCCTTACCCCCCGCAACGGAATTAGTGTACCCCAATTGTCTGCGACGAGTGTAATCCATAGAATAGTGCGAAAGTGTTCAGATGTCTGTAAGCCGTGTAACTGAGGCGGAACATGGGAACCAGCCCGGTATTCACCTAGCGGACTGAGGAAAACCGCCTAAAAACCACATCCAGACTGGCCGACACATCGGCTCTCGTCGTTAATCCGCCGGGCTGATTCGATCTGGGGCCTGCGCGCCTACCCGAGTCCAGGAAGCAGTGCGTTAGCGCTCTCGGCTACCATGGCGGGTTTACTAAGAGACTGTGTTATACATCAAATACAACCCTCCCCCCTCCCCCCCTTCTATATACATAAAGAATGAATCAGCTATCCCTACCTATGAGTTTTATGCGTCCCGCAACGCCTTCAAAACCCAAACACGAAATTTTATATTCTCTCGCTCATTATGTGCGCACTGATAGTCCTACAGAAAAAGTGAACAAGATCTCTCTGTAGGAAATTTAATGTAGTTAATGGACTCTAGCGGAAACGCGTCCTCGTACAAAATAACTACATCAAATTTCCTGCAAAAAGGCGCTGTTCTTTTTTTCTGTAGTGCTAATACTTTGCATATAACGAGCGAGAGAATTTGAAAATCTTGTGTGTGGTATCTGGAGGCGTTATGGATTGTGTAAAACCCGTGGGTAGGGACAACTGAATCACTCTATATGAAATGGTTTGAATTATGGAATCCAAGTTTTTTAGTGGTTCATTACTGAGAATTTGTTTGCGTATATTACAACAAATACAACGATCCCGTTCTCTACCCCTTCTTTTTCCTCGCGTATACAATGTAAAAACTACTTATACTAACTTGTAATTGGAGGAGATAAAAAGAAACGCTTCTGTTGAGTGGCACAAATGTCACACACGTACTGTTGAAGGATATGACGCTGGACTTCCCTTAACACCAATGTTCAGGGTTGTTTTGACTGTTTTATATGCAACACGTTGACAGTGGAATCTGGAATGCAGCTCGTGTGTTCCACTATCAACAGAGAATTAATATAAACGTGTCGGCTGTTCTTGTATACGACCATCTGATTGGTTCGCATCCTCTGCCTAAGACTATCGGTGGAGAAAATTGCGTGGTTTTCTCCACGAAGTACTACTGTTAATGTTGGAGAACGCTCCGCTAGTACGCAGGCAGCAATCGTCCATCAAGAAGGCCCCCACTGCTTTTTACTGTTGATGTCAGGGAACAAGCAGTCAATGCTTTCCCCAACTGCTGGACTGGGAGGGGTCCACCAGTACTGTGGTCACCGCGTTCTCCCGACTTGATTTCTATGGATTTATTCTTATACGGGGAGGACAAATATTTAGTGTACAAGAGACCAAAAAACACGTCAGAAGAACTGGTTGCCCGTTTCGCTGAATATTAGAGTTGTTTTGAGCATGTTAGACTATAATTAATACACAGACGCCAATTCTGAATAAAGGTAGACGAATGACATTTTCAGCAACATGTCTGAAACGATATTCATGACGCAGTAGTTTGAGCAACATCTCTGAAGATCATTTGTGTCAAAACGTTCTTAGATCCCTAGCGAGGTAGATCTGACAATAAAAGAATGTTTATTTTTATTTCCTTTAAACACTCTAAAAATTATAATACTTTGTGTGTGTGTGTGTGTGTGTGTGTGTGTGTGTGTGTGTGTGTGTGTGTGTGTGTACATCCATGTGCATGTTAATATATGATAAGTCGCTTAAGAGATAACACTCATCTTCTTTCGTGAACTTTCCCAGACATCGAAACGGTGTTTTCAGCAAAAGATGGTATGCAGAGTGGAACGTTGTTTTGTCTATGTTACATCTGCACTGTTACACGGGCCGAGATACTGAAGCGAATTTGTGTATATGTCTGTCTGTGTGTGCGTTTAATGAAGCACATATTTCTTTAATGGCATTGGAAAGCTTTCGAAAAAGTCAGTAAGCTTGTTATTGTTCGCGTTCAAACTTTTCGCAAAAAGTATCGGAGAAATTAGCTAAAATTTAAAGGCAAGGCGTCCAGAACCAGCTGTTGCTGTGTAATAACGGCCAAGAGTTGTTCTCACACCAGGTTCGTAGTTATATGCAGCAAGAAGATAGGCGTAAGGTATTAACATAAAACATATTTTCTCTTGGCCCTTATTTATACGATATAAATATAGGGGCAGCTACGATTATTGTAAATGAAACTACACGCTTCCTTCTAGTGATCAGAAGAAGCTAAGGAAAACTACTTGATGTGCGTGTTCACAGAAGAAGAAGGAAACAGCAGACTCGATAGGCCTGATACAACGACGGAGCCTAGCATGGAAACCCCACTCAGCGGTGTTTATACAACAATAGCCGATTCCAGCCGTTTTGCCTTCCAGTCTTGGCACTTGACTGAAATACTTAATCAAAAAGTCTCGGAGCCAACATTAACAACTCACAAATCCCTAGAGTTAACTCTGTAAGTGATTACTAATACCGTTAAAAAAAGTATATCGTTCCATTTAAAAGAACTGTGATTGTTTCAGTATCCTAGTTGACACAAAAGGTTCTCAGAAGATCAACAATGCAACAACATAACATGTTCCAGTCCGTACTATCACTTACCGAAAACCTAATTTCGAGCTGTCAAACCTTTCATGAAATAAAAGTGATGTTACGTTTTACTTGCAAAGCAAAGCTCCGCGTTCTGGCCCTGATGGGCCAATCGGGATCGACCGACCGCCATGTCGGCCTCTTTCACTGACATCATGGATGCGGTACGGCGTGACATGGGGCAACCGCACTGCCCTCCCGACCTTTGTCGGCTTTCTTGTCCTTGGAGCCGCTAACTAGCAATCAGGTAGCTCTTCATTTGGCTGCACGAGGATCAGTGCACCCCGTTCCAGTCGTCCCGTCAAGGAAATATCCCTGGCAGTACCGGGAGTCGAACATGTGTCCTCCGCAAAGCCGCCAAACCCACAGCCGCCAAACCCGCTCACCGCTGAGCTACGGAGGCGGACTCGATGCATATAGAATATAACACAATAAAAAGCGAATATTAACATGGCTGAACGTATATGAAAATGGAAGCGAATTCTCTAGAAGGGGGATACCAGCCACAATTGCCGTACGCTCATTCCGATAAACATGGGTAAGCAAACCAACCGTTTAAGGGGTAAATGCGACTTCGTGATTTTCACCACTACTGACTTCAGTATGAACTATTGTTCTGTTCAGTACGACTGCGTTTGAAATGTTAAGTCAGTAACGGCCGTAACCACTCATTCGTAATCGTTTCCCAAACGCCTCGTTGGTGGATCCACTCTTATTGGAACTTCTTCGCTCCTATTATCGTGCTCTTTCACCTGCGTGAGTTCTCGCTATTAATTTCGTTTTCGCTTTGGGTGGGAGAGAGTGAAGCGAAAAATTATCACGGAACGTTTCATGCCATGTCTAATTTCAACGTAAAACTTCTTTTGGCTGCTTCTTACAATCAAAATATTGTCTAGTGAAAGCAAAACAAGAGGAATAATCAATTTTTCCACGGGCAACAGAGTACGGCCACTGTCTACCAGCGACAAGTATTTCGCTTGCTTTTCTACGTAAACATGGCGCAGCTATCTGTTGTTTACGGATCAGACTGTGAGACGCTCGTGGCCTTGTGGTTAGCGTTGCTGCCTCTCGACCTCGGGGTCCCGGATTCGATTCCCGACCGGGTCGGGGATTTTTTCCTGCTCGGGACTGTGTGTGCGTGTGTGTACGTATGTGTGCGCGCGTGCGTATGTGTGTATGTTGTCCTCATTATCATTTCATCATCATCGAACGCAAGTCGCCGCGCCGAAGTGGTGTCCACTAAAAGGGCTTGCACCAGGCGGCCGAATTCCCTAGAAGGAGGATTTCAGCAACGATTGGCATACGTTCATTTCTTTCGTTTCATGGATTAGGCTCGTATCATTAGTTTTAGTCGATGACAAGATCATGGCAGGTGTTCATGACAATGATAACGTTCCTGTACACAAAGCAAATCTAGCAGATTTGCTGAAACGTTCTCCTTAACCTTCTGACATCGGCCCCTTTGATCAGCCCCTACTTCTTTGCTTTCGGCCTTGCCACTGTGGCAACACCGGTTCTCATCAGATCACCGAAGTTTTATGCGCTGCTCGGGCTGGGCTGGCACTTGGGTGGGTGACCATCCGGTATGCCGGACTCTGTTGGTAAGCGGGGTGCACTCAGCTCTTGTGAGGCAAACTGAGGAGCTACTTGATTGAGAAGCAGCGGCTCTGGCATCGTAAACTGACATACGCCGGGAGAGCGGTGTGCTGACCACATGCCCCTTCATATCCACATCCAATAACGCCTGTGTGCTGAGGATGACACGGCGGTCGGTCAGTACCGTTGAGTCTTCATGGCTGTTCTGGCGGAGTTTAGGTTTTAGAGACTTGCTTCTGTAATGTTAAATATTGCAGGAAATAGCTTCGACACTACCATGGATCTCAAGGCTGGGGTGATGACAGCTGTTCAGGATAAGAGAATATCTGCTTAGCATATGATCATTGTTACGAAATTTGTGAATTCCACGTAATCACCGTTTTGCACAGATGCTACGTTGAGACACTACATGCTCGAAAGAAGTGTACACAGCTGTACAAATCCTATCGTACCTTTTGTTGATTATCTGTACAGGTCTTTGCTATTGGTGCGTTGTATTACATTTTAATTCGTGCTGTCGACAGCAAATCTTCTTGTGGCTCATTACGTCTATTACACGGGGGTGACATATTCTAGCATAGAACGTACAATAAGTTAATCTCCTTACTGCGACAAATATTGACCAAGATTTGTGGATAATCAGTGGAAAGCCTCCAGCAGAATTCACTTCGTCTTTATCTGATTTATGGATGTCTCAGATGTTATGCATTTTTAGCGGGTAGCTTGTTCCAGTGACATTGTGATCTGTCAACTACATGTTTTGCGCGTGTGCGACTTTCATGTGCTTTTTTGAATAATTTACGACCGGTTAATTACTACGCGGGTCTTAGAATTCAGAGAATTCCCTGTAATCCTCTTGTTGCCCATTATGGCAGGTTCATATATGTGATTCGTAAAATATGTGCAAGTCACTAGCAAGATGAAATACGTTGTTTCTTAATGAAGTACCATAACAGCATATGAAGAATTAATCCTGTAAGAGCCTTCGGCTATTGTTTCTTAATGTCTCTCATGGAAGTATATCTAGTCTGTCTACACTGGATACGTATAACATTATAATGGAATAAACTTCATTTCCTCTACTGCATCTCACCAAAAACTACGTAACCGGTTCAACATTAGGTAAACAAAGGTATGGAAACCTTTGCGGCACGTATAATGAACTCATGTGGCATTCGATAGTGTACAACCATAAATTATTCATATTCCTGAAGCAATGCTAAGCAGCAAGTGAATTGAAGAGACCGATTCTTGGGAAAATTTCATTTATCCGAAATGAGGGCAACCACGATTAACTTTTTTATTTTTGAGCTTGTATTTTATACCATCCTCTTTGCTGTTTCGAACGTGCACCAGCGATGATAGGCTATCTTACCCTCTTCGATAAATACTTGTGTTTCATTCTGAGCGCTGAACACAAATTCTGCTCCGAGAAAGTTACTGACGGCTTAGGACTCCACTTTCGATGACCGCCCCTTGTATACAGCTCGGCATTAATTGTAAGAGCTCCTGTACATCTCCCTATAGTACAAAGCTGCTAGTTACTTCACACTGAACTGATAGCGCTTGGTGCTTCTGCGAGATGTTCCTGGGTAACCGTGTTCTATTCAGTTGTAATGGACGACACGTGACATGGTACTGGAAGCTAAACAAGAAACACCTTCCGCTGGTGACGAAAGATCTCTTGAACGCCATGGAGACGTCAGCCGGAGGTTACCTTGCTGTAGGCGCGTTGGTTCTCCAGTGACTAGGCGAACAACAGTTTACCACAGGAGACTCGTGCCCATGTCCTCATGATGTGTAGTTGTTAAAGATACCTGCAACGCTACCTACTCTGGGGACCAGTAGTGTGGCGACTCTGCAAGGTAAGAATTGTTGGGGGGCTGTGGGGCGCTCTTGCCCAGTTATACGGTTAGCAAGGCGGACTAGCAGTCTGCACTGGCAGAGGAGACTTCCGGGAACGAACCCCAACCTCGCAACTGGATCGCTGCGTCTGGCGTCGGTGGATACCTAGAGGATCAGTTGCTGAGAGAGCCTCAGTTGGACCGTCAGCCGAAGCTGGACCCTCTACCAGGTGGTCCTACAGGATGGCGAGAAGCGGTAGGTGCTCCAGCGGATTGTAGGTGAGCGACAACGGCCCAACGGCTGTAGCCCCCTTTTCGGTGATCACCGATTATTTATCACTGGATGGTCAGTATTTATATGTGCCAGGGAAGCTTGTTAAGTAGATTCCCGAGGTATAACGTACTCCACATGTCGCAATCCCGCCAAGTGTCTCAGGTTTCTGCCGTACCGCTGGACACTGACTGAGCATTAGTAGCGGTGTAACGATACCTGCGCGGTAGCGAAATGCTGTGCTCTTGACTACGGCAGCAGTATGACGATGGCGGTGGGTACTTGCACAGGCCCACGCCATTACACTACTGATGTATCATTCTAGGACAACACAGCAGGAAAGCATTTCTCATACGTCACTGTAGTTTACTCTACAATCACCTGATACCCATTTCAGTGGCACCTTTATTAGTTTTTGCAAAATCATCGGATGACCACACACTCTATGTCCACTTTATACTTGATTTTACAAAAATGGTTCAAATGGCTCTGAGCACTATGGTACTTAACTTCTAAGGTCATCAGTCCCCTAGAACTTAGAACTACTTAAACCTAACTAACCTAGGGACATCAGACACATCCATGCCCGAGGCGACCGTAGCAGTCGCGCGGTTCCAGACTGTAGCGCCTAGAACCGCTCGGCCACTCTGGCCTGAACTCTTTTTTCGATTTACTCTTTAGGTTGTTCATTCCAGTCAGCATGTCATGTAATTTCCTCAAATTAAGGCCGATATTTGATATTAGAAGACTTCTCTTTGCCAAGAATGCCCTTTTTGCCATTGCTAGTCTGCTTTTGACGTCCTACTTGCTCCGTCCGTCATTGGTTATTTTACTGCCTAAGTAGCAGAATTCCTTAACTTCATTTACTTTGTGATCATCAATCCTGACGTTAAAAAGTTTCTCGCTGTTCTCATTTCTACTACTTCACATTGCCTTCGTCTTTCTTGGATTTACTCTCAATTTATACTCTGCACTCATTAGACCGTTCATTCGATTGAGCAGATCATGTATTTCTTCTTCACTTTCACTCAGGATAGCAATGTCATCAGCGAATCGAATCATTAATATCCTTTCACCTTGAATTTTAATTCCACTTGTATTTTAATTTTTTTTATTTCCATCATTGCTTCCTCAATGAACAGAGTGAACAGTTTGGGGAGGGGCTACATCCCTGTCTTACACCCTTTTTCATCCGAGCGCTTCGTTTTTGGTCGTCCACTCTTATTATCCACTCTTGGGTCTCATACATTTTGTATATTACCCGTGTCTTCCTATAGCTTACCCCTATTTTTTCAGACTATCGAATATCTTCCACCGTTTTACAATGTAGAACGCTTTTTCCAGGTCGACAGATCCTATGAAAGTGTCTTGATTTTTCTTTAGTTTTGCTTCCACTATCAACGGCAACGTCAGAATTGCCTCTTTGGTGCCTTTACCTTTTTTAAAGTGAAACTGATCGTCATATAGCACGTCCTCAATTTTCTTTTCCATTCTTACAGGTATTATTCTTGTCATCAACTTGGATTCACGAGCTGTTAAGCTGATTGTGTGATAATTCTTGCACTCTTCAGATCTTGCAGTCTTCGGAATTGTGCGGATGTTCCTTTTGGAAAGTCAGGTGGTATGTCGCCAGACTCATACATTCTACACACCAGCAAGAGTAGACGTGTTGTTTTCACTTGTCCCGAGTTTTACCAACACAAACTCACACAGGCTGACTTTTTATAGATTTAGATTTATTGTTGAGGAGTAGCTTTTGTAATCTCACTTATCATTTCTTTTTAAATCTTGCTTTAAATTTATATTTTTCTACTTCTCTTAATGTTACTGCAGTTTTCTTATGATAAGTAAATAACAGGTCTGGAAGAAGCCAGCGACGTGAGGTTGTATGGCCACAGTGAACTGGGGGCGCTGTGTAGGGCGCTATGAGGCATACTCGTGTGTTTGACAAGTTTTATCTGATAACAGGTCTCAGCCGCGTCGGCGCAGGGACGTAACAGATTTTACAGCTGCTGCTTTAGTCTCCCTGTCGAAGCTCTGTCTGTTTTTCTCGTAGGCTGTCTAAGAATATTGTGATCGGAGAAAATGATAAAACAGTTACAAATATTCTTTGGGAGCCAATATATAGATCACTCACAACGCTACAAGTAGCTTCCATTCGTGTTTCATGCATCTCGAATGAGAGAAAAATTACCGTGTTACTCTACACATGTTCTAGCCTCTCTAATCTGTTCGTTGATATCATTAAAAATATGCGAAGCATGCAGCACAAATGTTTTACGATCCTTCTGATACACTGGTTCAGTAAATTTACCCAATAGCGCACAGCGAGAAAGCCTCACTTTCTTTCAACAGAAAAACAGGTCTCTGAATTTCTTCTGTCTTCTCTTTAACCCACACTTGATGAAGATCCCGCAATAACCTCGTATGCATGGTTCTTTCCCAGAATTTCTGCAGTAAAATGAGTCTTCGATTCATTGTGTTTACAATTTATCTATACCACTGCATAGTTTTTCTCTATTTCTTCAGCGTTATGGATTCAGTCCAGAGCTTCGTTACTAATGATGTAAGTAAACTCAACTGGGTTTTTCTTTGTTTACTTTAAACACATCGGATTTACTTGCATTGAGGACTCTATGATATGCATTTTCTGTTTTTTAATTCTTACAGGAAATTGGACTTCTCTGTGAATTGGACTTCATCGCCACGCACCGTGTGGTGACTTGCGGAATATGTATGTAGATGAAGATGTAGAACAACACTCTGTTTACGCGTACAACAGAAAATGGTTGAAATTCTTCTTCTGACCGTTCTCTCTACAAGAAACCGCAGTAGTTGGCACGGGCAAGGAACCAACTGATATTCATCATCATATACTTCACAGTATGCGTGAACTTTTTCCTGTGCCCCGAAACACTGCGTACATGTGAGACGACATCTTATCCTATGTCATAACTGACCTTAGGATTGTATTAGTACGATAAGTGAGAGTTGTTCTTTCTTTAAAAATTATGACAGAACACATAAAATAATACACATTTTCTACATGATGCAACGGGTTTTGTGGCAAAAATCAAGAACTTCAAAACTTACAGAGTTCGCCAACGTAAGTCCGCCCCTTTGTGGAGATTTATGAAAAAGACTTTTCTAATCGCTTTACTATTTTTTTAGTTTGGGTGTTGTGTTTTATACGTCCAGTTTTTGCCTTAGAGGACATCTTCGGTAACAACATAATGATAGAAGATCGTTAAAGTGAGGCATTCAATGGCACCAACTTGGAATAGACCATCTTCCATATAATATAATGCACCATAGTTCTGGTTATTGTAACATCTTTATACCGTATGTTAAGTTCTCCTTTGCTGGGACAGCTATTGTAAAGAAAATTGCAGCCTTATTGTCAACCAGTATTAACACTGAATATGGGAAACTCAGCTCGCACTTTTCTCATATGACATTCTGGATCAAGGAAGCCAGGGAGATGCATATCTTGATTTTCGAAAAGCTTGTTATCAAAAGTAGGATCGTAGGGCATATCAAGCCAAGTTTGTGCCTGGATTGATGATTTTATCTCGGATCATCGACAGATGATTTCAGGTATGCGTCATGGAAGTGTTTTGGAAGACTTGTTGTTCAGGTTGTGTATTAATGACCTTGTGGACAATACTAATACGTGGGCGTACTGTAAAGTAATGCCTTATAATTTCTTATGTGAAAACTGTGAAGGATTTTTAAATGAAACAAACCCTGTTAACATTCTGCTTCTTTATCTACATACTTATTTCTCAATGTAATCGCTGTAGCGACGAACACATTTCTCCCAGCGAGTGATCAGTTTGTTGACACTCTGCTGTAGAGCGTTTGACTTTCTTGAAAGAAACACAACCTCACATCTCCTTGCGTCACTTGAGCACTATGGAAGTGAGGTCTTCGAAAGTGTTACTTAAGTTCTAGGATCAGATGAAAATAGGAGGCCAGGTCAGGACCGTATGGAGGATAATCGATGACAGTGAAACCAAGGCGTCGGATTGATGCAGATATCGCAGCGCTCGCGAGTAGTCTGACATTCTCTGGCTCAAGGAGAAGGTGCTCCATTTGTGGACGAATTCTTCGAATTCGTGCTTTCAATTGCTTTACACACCGCCACATTATACGGTGCAATTCGGAGGCCTCTAGCGACAGAAGTCTACAGTTTGTGTCAGCGAGGCTGGAACGTCGACTGAGTGATCTGCATGATACGTAACACCTGAACAGACGTACACTACTTTTACATGCGGCACATCTTCCGAAAGACGAAAATCAAATTTCGCGTTTACATGTTAAGGCCTATTATCCTAGTCAAATGTTGCGTATGGAAATCAGTTGTTCCAATTTATAATTTAGTCGGCACAATCGCTATTTCTTTTCAGTTAAATATTGTATTACAAAAAGACAGCTTCATTTCTACTTTTTATTCGCTATGAAAAAAGTACTCAGTCCATATTAACCGAACGTTTTTCGAACAAGTAGTAGCCTGCCAGCACAAGCACGTTTCAAAAACGGTTGTGCGTTTACATGTTTACGAAAATAAATTGTGGAAATAGGAAACCGGCAGTAAGAAGTGGATCTGCAGAATCGATTGCCGGCCTTGGTGGCCGAGCGATTCTAGGCTCTTCAGTCGGGAACCGCGCGACTGCTACGGTCGCAGGTTCGAATCCTGCATCGGGCATGGATGTGTGTGATGTCCTTAGATTAGTTAGGTTTAAGTAGTTCTAAGTTCTAGGGGACTGATGACCTCAGAAGTTAAGTCCCATTGTGCTCAGAGCCATTTGAACCAGAATCGCCTTTGGAGTGTTTACATGATCAACCAAAAGCAGTACTGGGAAATCGATCTATGAAATTCAGTTAATTGAACATTTATGTTAACACTAATCAATACCCATTGTTGATCAGAGCCGAGCTAACCGTGAAAGTACTGTGGCGCTACGCGGAGGACCTGAAACACATGCTTTTAGCCTGAAGAGGTGCAGTCTATCAGAAGCGATTCGCGATAAACCTCCACAGGGAAATTCCCTCACTATATGACTCAGCACCTTCCTTGCTTACACAATAAAGCGCCAAAGAAACTGGTACAGGCATTCGTATTCAAATGCAGAAGCCGGCCGGTGTGGCCATGCGGTTAAAGGCGCTTCAGTCTGGAACCGCGCATCCGCTACGGTCGCAGGTTCGAATCCTGCCTCGGGCATGGATGTGTGTGTTGTCCTTAGGTTAGTTAGGTTTAAGTACTTCTAAGTTCTAGGGGATCGATAACCTCAGCTGTTAAGTCCCATAGTGCTCAGAGCCATTTTCAAATGCAGAGATATGTCAACAGGCAGAATACGGTATTGCGGTCGGAAACGCCTATATAAGCCAAGTGTCTAGCACAATTGTTAGATGGGTTACTACTGCTACAATGGAAGGTCATCAAGATGTAAGTGAGTTTGAAAGTGGTGTTATATCAAATGCACGAGCGATGGGACGCAGCGTTTCCGAAGTAGCGATGAAGTACCGTGAATATCTGGAATCCGGTAAAACATCAAATCTACGACATCGCTGCGCCCGGAAAAAGATCCTGCGGGACCAACTACGACTGAAGAGGAACGTTCAACGTGACAAGTTCAACCCTCCCGCAAGTTGATGCAGATTTCAGTGCTGGGCCATCAACAAGTGTCAGCGTGCGAACCATTCAACGAAGCGTCATCGATATGGGCTTTCGGAGCCGAAGGCCCACTTGTGTACCCTTGATGACTGCACGACACAAGCTCTACGCCTCGCCTGCGCCCGTAAACACCGACATTAGACTGTTAATGACTGGAAACATGTTGCCTGGTCGGACGAGTCTCGTTTCAAGTTGTATCGAACGGATGGACGTGAATCCCTGGACCCTGCAAGTCAGCAGGGGACTGTTCAAGCTGGTGGAAGCTCTTCAATGGTGTGGGGCGTGTACAGTTGGAGTGATGTAGGACCCCTGTCACTCATGGGTACGGCTCTGACAGGTGGCACATCAGTAAGCATCCTGTCTGGTCATCTACATCCATTCATGTCCATTGCGCATTCCGACGGACTTGGACAATTCCAGCCGAACAATGCGACACCCCACAGTCCATAACTGTTACAGAGTGGCTCCAGGAACACTCTTCTGGGTATAAACACTTCCGCTGACCACCAAACTCCCAAGACATGAGCATTACTAAACGTATGTGGGATCTCGGTCCAGCACACAGTTTTAATCTGCCAGGAAGTTTCATATCTGGGACGCCTGGCAACGTGCTATTCAGATGAGATCTCCACCCTCTCATACTCTAACCGATTTATGAGCAGCCCTGCAGGATTCATGGTGTCATTTCGCTCCAGCACTACTTCAGACGTTAGTGGAGTCTTTGGCGCGTTGTGTTGCGGCACTTCTGCGTGCTCGCGGGGGACCTACAAGATATTGGGCAGATATACCAGTTTCTTTGGCTCTTCAGTGTATGATTCGTATATGCAGTGAGTTTTAGACTGTCACCAATGTGTTGTATTACAGTTGCTATGGAATAAAGATGAACTCTCGGATATTCTATTTAGGATTACGTTAGAAAAAAACAGGAGGTTTGGTACTTTAATAGCGGCAACTATTTATTTACAGCTCGTACAAAATAGGTATGCGTTTCAAAGTTTTACTGAGCTTGAAAGTAGTCACCAGCGTTGTTTGTAACCCGTTGCCAGCGACGTGGAAGTCGTAGGATACTCTTAGCCGTGCCAGTTGTGTTGACAGTTCGAGCTCCGCGGTCTATTGCCCGACGAATTTGTAGCAGTTCTGAAGCGAATGCCGTGAAGCGTTTCCTTCAGTTTAGAAATCGAGTTGAACTCACGAGGGCTTAAGTCAGGGGAGTGCAGTACTTCCGTCTCTATGCTGTTCATTTTTGGAACACAACCTACGACCAGATTAAAGACAGAAGCGATTACACTTTCTGCAGGACCTAATCATCACTTTGCAGGACAATGCTCAAGCAGCTACAGTGGAAACTGTTATTGATTTGTTTGACTGATGGGGCTGCTAAGTGCTATACCACCTACTGCACTCCCCTAACTTAAGTCCTCGTGAGTTCAACTCGACTTCTAAACTGAAGGAAACACTTCACGGCATTCGCTGCAGAACTGCAACAAATTCGTCGGGCAACAGACCGCGCCACTCGTACTGTCACTACATTTGGCACTGCTAAGAGTATCCTACGACTTGCACATCGCTGGCAACGAGCTATACACAATGCTGGTGACTACTTTGAAGGTCAGTAAAACTTTGAAACGCATATCTATTTTGTACGAGCTGTAAATAAATAGTTGTCACTATTGAAGTTCCAGCCCTCATTGGTAGTGTTTTATGTTCCTTACCTTCTAATTTATTTTACATTAAACTCTGGTGTTATGAAAGCCTGCCTGTTGTTGATTCTTCTAAATCTGCTGTCTTAAATGTCGCTTGTTATCGAAAAAAAGTGGTAATGTATTTACCGCCTGTCAGAATTAAAGGCATTAAATGGCATATTATCTATATTTTATTCTCATTTCCTGTAAAACTTCAATAAAATGTTCGTAATGGAGTATAAATATAGTTGACAAGTTTACAAACTTCCACCTTCGTTCTGGATGGGCTTGTAATGGAAATAAATATGTGATCTGTAGGAAACGAAAATTAATTGCCCTAGAATTTATGTTACCCTTGTGTTATCACTTCTACAACATGATTTGTGTATTTTAACTTTAATCCACAAAACTGGTTTTGGGAACCTGCTCCACGTTTCCGGTTATGTCTCTCTTTATCTCATAGTATACTGAATTAAGCAGAAAATGTAGTTCTACAATCAGTTCGGGGTGATACAGTAGTCTGGGTAGTCAAGGGCCACAGTTCTTCTCGAGATTGTGGTAATGGATTGGACTGACACTGAAAATAGTATTATTTTCGTTATTTACACTAGCAATGTTTAGTACTCCTGCTTGGAAAATAAATGTGTATCCCTAAAACTGATTATTTCACATGCAAAATCCAAAACCAGAAAGTTTCCGCTGTAGCTCAAGAATAACAACATGATGCACACTGCTGAAGGGTCTACCACGAAACAGGCACCACGCTACGCCGTGCAGTACATAGAAAATAAACGTAAAGAAACGTGTTGCAGTCAGATTATGAATTAGTCAGGGTGACGCTGAATGGAGCAGCAGCTTTCCCATTTGTCACAACAGCGCTATCATTAGGGTAGCCGAGAAATGAGAGGAAAACTAATCGGAAACAGTCCTTTGCGACAGAGAGTGAAAAACGTATCACTATGAGGGTTCTTTTTGTATTTGTTTTTAAATTAGCAAAGCTGCCGGCTTATCAGGTCACCCTTAGACAACAGTAAACCATGTACACTGGAAACCGGTTTGCAAAAATACGTGAGTAACGACAGAAGACAAAGAGATTTGTCGTTTTTATCCTTAAATTAAATAAACTCTAATATACGGATTTCGCAACTGAAGGAAATAAATATACGAAGTTGTCCTATAGCTTGATAGCTAGTATCTACAATTTTTCTACATCTATATCTTTTTCTACATCTATATCTAATCTATATCATACCCTGTAAACCATTGTGATTTGTATGCTAGAGGCTACTTCCAATAGAAAGAGATATAAGGGTTCTTCCGGCGTCATTCACGTATGGAGTGCGGAAACAATGACAGTTTAAAAGCCTCTGTGCATGTTGTAATTAGTGTAATCTCGTACTTACGAACTCTAAGAGTGTGATACGTAGGGGCTTGTAGTACATTTTTACAGACATCATTCAAGCAGGGTCTTGAAACTTTCTAAGTAGGCTTTCTCGGTATTGTGTGCATCTTCAAGTGTCCGCCAGTTCAGTTTCTTCGGCACCTTCGTAACATTCTCCCACAGGTCAAACAAACCTGTGGCCAATCCTGCTGCCCTTCTTCATGTACGTTCAATAACTCCTGTTAGTCCTATTTTGTATGGGTCCCATACACTTGAGCAGTATTCTAGGATGGGTCGCACGAGCGATTTGTAAGCCATTTTCTTTGTAGTCCGATGGCATCTTCCTGGGATTCTACCAATGAACCGAAGCCTGGCACTATCTTAGCCTACAACTGAGCCTTTGAGACCCTTCCCCTTCATACCCTTACGAATTGTTCCACTCAGGTATCTGTATGAACTGACTGGGTCTAGTTGTTACTCACTGAAGCAGTCATAGCATACTATGTTTCTTTCACCTGAGAAATGCAAAATTTTACATTTCTGAACATTAAACGCAAGTTTCCAATTTCTGCGCCACTTTTTGAATAATTGTTTTAGACAACAGATCATTATTAATAGCTGCATCATCTACGAAGAGTCTAATGTTACTATGAGAGAGTGTTGAGAAGTAATGCCTCCGTATTTTTTATTCTGTGTTCAATGTCTGTTGAGGTATGACATGTCAAGCACATCACTGTGTCGACTTCCCCGCTTTGGTGACGCAAGTCCCCGCCCTGTACCGCTAGAGAAGTACGAAATGCAGCGAATATACACTCCTGGAAATTGAAATAAGAACACCGTGAATTCATTGTCCCAGGAAGGGGAAACTTTATTGACACATTCCTGGGGTCAGATACATCACATGATCACACTGACAGAACCACAGGCACATAGACACAGGCAACAGAGCATGCACAATGTCGGCACTAGTACAGTGTATATCCACCTTTCGCAGCAATGCAGGCTGCTATTCTCCCATGGAGACGATCGTAGAGATGCTGGATGTAGTCCTGTGGAACGGCTTGCCGTGCCATTTCCACCTGGCGCCTCAGTTGGACCAGCTCTCGTGCTGGACGTGCAGACCGCGTGAGACGACGCTTCATCCAGTCCCAAACATGCTCAATGGGGGACAGATCCGGAGATCTTGCTGACCAGGGTAGTTGACTTACACCTTCTAGAGCACGTTGGGTGGCACGGGATACATGCGGACGTGCATTGTCCTGTTGGAACAGCAAGTTCCATTGCCGATCTAGGAATGGTAGAACTATGGGTTCGATGACGGTTTGGATGTACCGTGCACTATTCAGTGTCCCCTCGACGATCACCAGAGGTGTACGGCCAGTGTAGGAGATCGCTCCCCACACCATGATGCCGGGTGTTGGCCCTGTGTGCCTCGGTCGTATGCAGTCCTGATTGTGGCGCTCACCTACACGGCGCCAAACACGCATACGACCATCATTGGCACCAAGGCAGATGCGACTCTCATCGCTGAAGACGACACGTCTCCATTCGTCCCTCCATTCACGCCTATCGCCACACCACTGGAGGCGGGCTGCACGATGTTGGGGCGTGAGCGGAAGACGGCCTAACGGTGTGCGGGACCGTAGCCCAGCTTCATGGAGACGGTTGCGAATGGTCCTCGCCGATACCCCAGGAGCAACAGTGTCCCTAATTTGCTGGGAAGTGGCGGTGCGGTCCCCTACGGCACTGCGTAGGATCCTACGGTCTTGGCGTGCATCCGTGCGTAGCTGCGGTCCGGTCCCAGGTCGACGGGCACGTGCACCTTCCGCCGACCACTGGCGACAACATCGATGTACTGTGGAGACCTCACGCCCCACGTGTTGAGCAATTCGGCGGTACGTCCACCCGGCCTCCCGCATGCCCACTATACGCCCTCGCTCAAAGTCCGTCAACTGCACATACGGTTCACGTTCACGCTGTCGCGGCATGCTACCAGTGTTAAAGACTGCGATGGAGCTCCGTATGCCACGGCAAACTGGCTGACACTGACGGCGGCGGTGCACAAATGCTGCGCAGCTAGCGCCATTCGACGGCCAACACCGCGGTTCCTGGTGTGTCCGCTGTGCCGTGCGTGTGATCATTGCTTGTACAGCCCTCTCGCAGTGTCCGGAGCAAGTATGGTGGGTCTGACACACCGGTGTCAATGTGTTCTTTTTTCCATTTCCAGGAGTGTATTACGTATTGTGAGAGTGGAGTTACGACGCCCTGTTCCTTGGAAAGGTACCAACATGACGACCACAGGTGAACACCTAATTTATTTTTACTGTTCAGTTTTTGTAAGTGGTGAGTTACTCCAGAAAATTACTCCGTTAAGACATTATTGAGCGAAAATGTGCCACATATGTCTGGAGGTTGATTCGTTTGTTTCCAAGACAAGCAAATATACGAAGAGAAAACGTAGCTGAACTTAACTGTTTGAGGAACTTAGTAATATGTTTCTTCCAGATTAAGTTTACTGACACCTGTTAATGTGCTTACATGAATCGTGGGTATGACTATTCTTTTTTTTTTTTTGCAGAACTGAAAATAGTGAGTTTTCTCAAAATTTAGGGAGAGTTCGTTTCCAGAGAATCACTTAATAATTCCTTCAAGAACATAATTAAAGATATCTTCTGTTGCTTTTTCCCTAATGGGATTTATTATAATACTAGTATAACCTGCAAAAAGTATCAGTTCTGCTAGTCGAATGTTAAGTGGTAAGTGATTCGCATATACAGGATTAGTCAGGAGGAAATGTACAGGCTTTGAGGGGTGATACTAAAAGTGATTCTGAACAGAAAACTTCATATGGACATTTTCCCTATAGCGAATGGTTTCCGAGACAGAACGTTTGATATAGTACTTCGTTACTTATTTTCTGTGTTATTCAAACATCGTTATTGTCCACAACGTACGACGGTAGTGTAGAGGAAGCTGAGACGAACAGTTTGATACAGGACACTTGTGCTCCATCATCTCGGGAAACTACTTCAAATTGGGCTACAAAGAGTATCTAAGGTACAGTGCATGCAAGTCACATCGCGTCCGATTTTCAGTATCCTTGCGCAAACTGTAAGTCGTAGAGAAACATGAATAGTTCCTTTTTTGTAAGAAACTGAATGTAGTTTAAATTTGTACTGCGACATGTTTTCGCTGGAGGGTGCGGCTTTCGAGTGATGCCAGAAATTATACAAAAGTGATACTACATGCGTTCTACCTCAGAAACCATTCGGAATCTTGCATTTGCCCATACGAAGATTTTTTTTTTTCAGAATCACTAATGCTATTACCCCTCAATGCATGTACCTTTACTCCTGACTCACCCTGTATAAGGAACAGAAGTGGACCCAAAACTGAACCCTGTGGGCTCCCTTTGTGATTTTCCCGCGTCACTAAAACCGTCTATCCTTCCAACATTGAGCACAATTTTTCCATTTTGCTTATTAAGTAAGATTCAAATCACCTGTGTGTAATGCCATGCATTGCGAAAAACGTAAGTTTCTCAGAGTGTATCACGGGATACAGAATCAAATACTTCGGAAAGATCACAAAAAAACACGATGACTATTTTTATAGTTTCAGGCTTGTAATTTTTGATGAGTGAACGTATAAATAACAATCTCAGTCGAGTAACCCATCTCAAATTCAAACTATGATATGTCAGGTAAAATGTTTCTACTTAAATGTGACACTATTCTTGAGTACATTGTTTATTTGAATATTTTGGAAAAAGATCCCAGTAGGGAAATTGGACAATAATATTTAAGTCTTTCTTGTCACCTTTCTTATGAAGATGTTTACAGTTATATACCTTAATTCATCAGGACAAATTTCCTGTGCCAATGATGCATTACAGGTATCATGAAGGATATTACTTATTAAGGTAAAACAACTTTCCAGAATTCTGTCTGAAATTCCATCAAAACATAAATTTGAGGTCTGCAAGGAAATACCAACGACTCCCAAAATCTGAAATACCGCATAACGCAGATGAAATTCAATGGTCAAAGTCAATATTTTAAGCACTAGAAAAGACAGTCACAAGTAAAAATTGCATTATTAGCACATTCCTCATTCTCTCTGTGGTTTCATTCGGCCAGAATAAAAGGCCTGACCTCGACTTAGTGCAACTTACGTCAAATACATGCAGGATGCACCCGAACTTCACCGCTTAAGCTTTGGAGGTTGTTCAGGGATGCCTTGGTTGGTTGGTTGGTTTATGTGGGAGAGGGGACCAAACAGCGTGGTCGTCGGCTCACTCGGGTAAGGATGGGAAGGAAGTCTGCCATGCCCTTTCAAAGGAACTATCCCGACATTGCCTGAATCGATTTAGGAAAATCATAGGGATGCTTTCTGAGTATTTTGGTGTAAGTGAACCGTGGTCCCCGATTACATAGTACACTAACGCAAAAAATCCCAACACCAAGAAGGAATTGTGCGAGATAAACGAAAGTTGGTAGGCGTGTTTCTACATTGGAAAGATGACGTCTGTTCAACAATAGTAGAGCTACTACGAGGATGCAAATTAGGTTTGTTTTAAATACTCGATGTAACAGTCGTGAGCGTTAGTTACCCCTTTGAGATTGTATCTAGTGAATTAATGTTAGTCAACAGACGTCTTGATCAACATCTCACTGAGGTTGAACGATGTCGTGTAATAGAGCTACGTCAAGCTGGATGCTCCTTCCAAGATACTGCAGAAATATTTGGCAGCATTGTAGCCACCGTACTCAATGCTGGCAGCTGTCGTCACAGGAAGCGATGGTCCCAAAAAGGGACGGCCAATTAGTACTACCGAGAGGGAATAGCGTTGTGTTTGGCGTATGGCTGTGGTACATCATACTGCGTCTGCAGCAGCAAATTGAGCAGTTGTTGGCACCACAGTGACATAACGAACTGTTACAAATCGGTTACTTCAAGGACAGCTCTGACCCAAACTCCCTGTAGCATGCATTCCACTCAAAATGAAAAGATCGAATGGCATTGACGGTCGGGAGCCGAGTTACAAGTCTTTTTCAGCTGACGCCAAATTGGGCGACTGTACCCAAATCACCGGCGTTTGCGACTTCCGTGGCGTCAAGCTCATTGGAGCAAAGTGAATGTCTGTAGAGTTTTCTGATGAAACACGGTTCTGTCTCAGTGCCAGTGGTGGCCATGTGTTGTTTAGGAAGACGCCAGGTGAGCGCCTGCGACGAACTTCTCTGCCTACGGCTAGAGTTATGATCTGCGATGTGATATTCTGCGATTCCTGATATTCACAGTACGCTCGTGAAATCCCCATTTTATCACTACCTCGGAGATACTGTGCGCCATCGCTCGTGCGCCGAATATGACACCACGTTGAAGCGACCACATTGTGTTTGAAATTTACTGGCAGACTGAAACTACGTGCCGGGCCTAGAGTGGAACTCGGGACATTTGTCTTTCGAGAGCAAGTGCTCTACTGACTGAGCCACCCAGCACGATTCACAACCGGTCAGCCAGTTCTGCAAGTTCCGCAGGAGAGCTTTCTGTGAATGGAAGATAGGACATGAGGTATCGGCGGAAGTAAAGCTGTGAGGAGGACTTGTGCTTTGTGCTTGGGTAAATCATTCGGTAGGGCACTTGGTCAGCCGGCTTTCGGCCGTGGTCGCGCACGGATCAGCTCCGCCCGCCTGGCAGCACTCTGATAGCGGAGTTGTTCACTTGCGCATCAGGGCATTTGTGTTATATGACGTTCAGCAATATTGTATCCCATGGCGTCAAGCGACACTTGAAGTTACATTCCAAGCCGAACATGGACTTGAAGCCTTCCAACCCTTGGGCAACATTTTGGGCCACATCGCGGAACAATGGCAGTCGTTCACGAACATACCACGTGTTAAATTGTGTCCCAGATATCAAGAAGGAACTGTCCAGACATATACCATCCTATTTGCTGATATGTGGTGTGCCAGCCATCGTCATGTATGATAACCAGCCGCAGACAGGTGCAGGTTATGGACAAAAGGGCCATGTATAGTACGATTGCTCTGTCACCGTTTGCTTGAGACCCCGACCGGTGACGCAGGTCCCAAAGTGATGGTCACTTCTTTATCAGAAGTCTATGCGTCAGTAGAGTGCAACCCTGACTCATCACTTCAGGAAGAGCCTGTTCTCCTGCCGGCACTCCGCTAGGGAACGACGGTGCGGACGAGACCTCCTTGCAACATTTCCTCTGACAGTGACGAGACCAACAACTCTCCAGAGCTTGAATGAGGGTCCGTCTGCTGCGATGGACATCAAACTGTTTTGCCTACCTCCGCTTTCCTTCAGACGGGCTGACTTCCGACGACGAATTGCCACATTCCGACACGAAACAGCACCTGTCCCTGATGCCAGTAGTCGCCCCGAAAACAGAAGAAGTGAAGTCGAACGCCCTCCAATGACACAGTTCTTCATATGGTATCATGCTGAGAGGACCAGATACCAAACAGTGATCTCCTTCAACGACTGGAGTGGTCTCCCGATGTCCCATCTGGGTAGTGTCCTTTACACCGCCTGCAATCCTCTCTGACACCAATGGATCCCAGGGAGGGAGGTTTCGTGGGGCTGACATGAAAACTAGCGCATATTCACGTAAAAGCAGTCTGGTGAGGGTCGTCAGGCCACGGTGCCAGCCTTCCAGTTGGGAACTAACAAAAAGTGCTGTAATTCTTTGTGGCACATGGAATAACCCAATCCCACCACACTATTGTGGGAGGGTCAGGGAGGCATATTGAACTCTGAATAACATCCAGATACAGACAAAGGATCCTATCTTAGTTAACATACGACAGGCGAGGATAATCAGGACAAGGAACACTTGTGCCATGTGAGGGATATGAGAGTCGTGGTAGAATTCACGTATCACACACGCTGTACGATATCAAGGAATCAAAGCCAGTGATCAACGAGGCCAGCCCTGATCATCTGAAGAAGACGTCTGCTGTTTGTTGCCGCCAAACGACGGAGATCATTCATAAAATCAATGCCCCAGCAGCAGACAGTGGTGGCCACATTTCAAGGAGCGACACATATCCCAGGTAGGCCATCACCAATGAGCAGAACCCGTAATTTGAAAACATTAAGAGAAATGCCCAGCGCCTCTCCATATGTCGCCACACATGTCAGAGACACGTGGACATCATCTTCACAGCTAGAGGACGAGATCGTCAGCAGATTCAATACAACAGAAGCATTTACAATGCAATGATAGACTCACCAGGCGTTGGCGAAGTCCCTAGAGGCATCTTCACTGCACAGGTAGAGGACGAGATCGTCAGCATAGGCCGTACAACAGAAGTAATGTCTATACAGTGACAGGCTCATCAGGGGTTGACGGAGACCCTGGAGTAGAGGTTCTGACTCCAAAGCATACAGTAACGTGGAAAGCGGACAATTTGCCGGACAAGAGCTCGCTCTCTAGAGACGTGGTGAAGGCTCCGTTATAGATTATTCTTGAAGACGCGCCGCTCAAGAGCGCCATTAACACTGTTAATATACAGGAACAAGCCGGAAAATGTTCTGGAGGATCATATTCAAAAAGATGTGATCAACATGGTCGAATACCTGACTGAAATCAAGTGATGCCAACGCACCAGGCAGATGTCGCAACCCAGCGATTGCAGTCATATCCCTGTGACGGCAAAGGGCTGTATTAATGTTGCTGGTTCCACCCAGTCAAGTCTGATCAAGAACAAGACATATTGTGCTGCCATCTTCAGTCATGCTGCCAACAAACAGGTGAAAATTTTCATGCCGCTATTGCGAGAGAGTGATGGGCCAGTAATCATAAACCCGCGATTCGAAGGAAGGCCGTCAGTTATGTGGATTTAGGACTGCATCCGTGGTCACGTCTTTCTGAAATTCTTGAGCCATGTTCTTCAGTAAGGGGTTTATGATGAGTGCCGCTACCTCCTCAGTTAAGATTGGGTAATACGAGACAGCAACATACAGCCAGGTGAAATGGGAATGGGAGGAGTGACCAATGGCGCGTTGCGTAGTGCATTGTTGTCCTTCCACATCGATGAGTTGGTGTATGAGAGCTTGACGACGATGCTGGCATTTTGTGAGAATGCGTTCCCTCGACGGTGTTTCGTGAAGCTTAAGGTCAGAGGTGCGGGACCTGACAAGGGTCTTTTGAAGCGTCGTCGTACGAGTGAAGTGATTGGCACTTTACGTAATGCACAATTACCTGACAGACGGGAGAGAATGCCATCGAAATGTAGTCACGTAGGTTCGCGTAATAAATGTCCATGGTGCTCGCATGTCAAGCGTTGACGTCTTTGCCGTATATCATGAATGCCCCGCATAGAGCCGGTTTCGTGCAGTATAGCCACCAGAATAGGGTGGATGTGTAGGTGGGGTGACATCGACGACAGAGGACCCACGCGTCCTCAGCGATCTGTCGGCTGTCAGGGACAGTCGGATGTAATATCCACATGACACAACTGTGACACACCTGTTGGCGGGCAAGCGCAGCATTGCAGATGTAAGCCAAACTTCAGCATGTCAAGCGTCGCCAGCAAGGGAACGTGTGAAGTATATACGATCGAAGCGACTGGACGAGTGCACCGTATAGTATGTGAAACCTGTACAAGTGCCATGAACATTCGCCCGTGTGTCGGTAAGTTTAAGTCGGTCGATGATGACAGAGAAGGCCACACATGGGGAATGTAATGGGAGTTGATCAGTAAGCCCGTACGTGCAGCTCAAGTCCTCACCGAGGACCAGATCATCCAAGGGACCCTCAAAAAACGGCGTCACCTCGTCGGCAAGAAAGGTATGTCGTTCGCAATGTCGACTAGAGCCAGATGGTTCATATACATGCGGACGTTAAACAGCGTGAGGGCCATGTCCTAGCATTGGAAGGCCAGTGCGGAGGAGAATAGCCACTTCACTATTGCTTCCAGAGGCATGAGAGATGTGGGCCATGCAGCCTGTGGGGATGTAGAAATCAGCGACGATCACTTCTTGGAGGAGGGCAATGTCGACATCAGCAGCATAAATGGTGTCTCTCAATGTTGTCAGTTCATGTGGAGCCTGAATGGCGGCCAGATTCATCATCAAAACGTGGTAGTGTTGTTGACGTGCACCCCTATAATAATGGAGGATCCTTCAGAAATGTCCGGCTGGCGTGAAACATACGGCACAGCCACTGTGGTCGCCATCACTGGATGCAAGCAGAGTCGGGCGCTACAATAGTGCACTCCCCGGCGGATGGGCCAACGACCCGATCTGTTCCGTTATCGATATCGTCAGCCCAGGAAATCGAAACCGGTGGCAGGCGACTGTCTCGCCCATCGAGGGCTAGGGTTGCTGACGCCGTTATAAGACATGTTGTCAGACATTCTACCCCCATTTTGTCACTTTCGGCATTGCTTTCTGGAATGAGGTTACATATTCAAATCCTTACCACTGCCACGAATACTCTGGACAAAGACTGTACACAACACATTACAAAAGTATCGGCCTCCGAATCCCACCGTACACAAGTTTCCCCAGATGAAATGGCATCGTGGATGGAATGTGGTGCACGCACGTTTTCTCGATACCTGTGTTCAACCTATCAGGTATATCACCGTCAATGGCAAACAGGTCAACTAGTTTGCACCACCTCGCTAACACATGCATATGTGTTCATTGTCGCGTGGACGACACAGACGCCCACCGATTCTCATGTGGTCCGTCGTCTGACGTCTGATGGCACGCAGCGTATCTAGGCTTTTCCTTATCCAACAGACATCTGTTCAGGTCACTTTCCAGTCACTTTTATTACTAGACGTGATTCCTTAGCCTGCAACGAAAACTAACACTGTGAATTGAATATGCGACCATACGGTCCGCTAGTTTTTTGACCCGGACGAGAAATCGGAACTGGGTTATTCGACATTCGTTAATGGTCAACACAGTGCGCTCCTTCGCAGCCCCAGACACAAGCAGTTCTTTTCAAATTTTCTATGAAACGCAATCCATGACCCATCTTCCAGCTGGAACGTCCAAGCCATGAGATGCTGAGGCTTATTTTGCTAACATGGTGCTCTGAACGAAATTCAAGCGAAATCTCCATTAAAATTTCGAGATAATACGTTTGGATCTTCCATCATCTGAAGACGCGATCGACTCCCGGAATCTTGATGTATAAAGAGAAAAGAAAGAAAAAAGGAAAAGAAAAAAATATAATAATATAAAAAAGCCCCCCAAGTCCTTTCATTTTCATCGCTCCACCGTGTGTTCTCTCCCCTACCTGCTTCCTTTCCCATCCCCTTTTAGTAATAGGTTAGTTGTTTTGGGATAGGCATAGACAGGCGCCAACGTCTGAAGTGGTGCAGTCCTTTTTTTGCTTTGGAAACAAGTGGCGGGGTAAGTAGCTTTTCTGTAGTTCACTTTCATGCTCAAGGGTGGAAAAAAATTGCCCTCGAAAGCATACGAGCCGAGTTCGAGTCTCGGTCCGGCATGCAGTTTTAATTTGCCAGGAAGTTTCACATCAGCACACACTCCGCTGCAGAGCGAAAATTTCGTTCTTGCACATAGTCTTTATTGTTGTGAGAGAAAAAATGCAATGATGTCAATGAAACTTTTACTTCCTATAGTCCTCTAATGTTACCTGTAATATTGCAAGAGGACGACGAATGTGCGCATGTTAGAAATAGAGGTTCTTGTTCCAACGTATGGAAATGACACCAAGAATCCCTGTGCTTCAAGACTAAGAGATAAAAAAATTGAAAAAAGAAAAGGTCAAGTTTTGTTAAACGATTTGTCTAAGAATAAGAAACAAAATAAATTAGAAAAACATTTGACCCACCTTTGAATAATGCTCGAAATCATATACGGCAAATAAGGTACGTCAAATGATTCACCATTTTCAAACAAATCTTTTCACAAAACATTTGACTATTTTTTTCAGTCTTGCTTTTATGTTCAAGTTTTGTTCAGAAAACATAAACCATGATATATATAGTTGTCTATTACTATTAAGAGCATAAAGATCAAGAGAAAGCAGAGAAGTTTCCATTTACGGAGTAATTTCTACTTTACTCTATGTTTTCAACATAAAAGAAAGGGTTCCCCAATTTAATTTGTATCTTTTTATGCGCAAGATAGCTAGGGCCCTGAAGAGACACAGTTTTTAGCTGTTCATTTACATAGCTAGCAACACATGTTCGTGAAATATTTCAATTTCCTTTAGTTCACTAATTATGTTTTTATTAACTACCGACATTATTTTCCAGCAATTAAACTTTTATTAGCCGCGCGGGATTAGCCGAGCGTTCTAAGGCGCTGCAGTCATGGATTGTGCGGCTGGTCCCGGCGGAGGTTCGAGTCCTCCCTCGGGCATGGGTGTGTGTGTTTGTCCTTAGGATAACTTAGGTTAAGTAGTGTGTAAGCTTAGGGACTGATGACCTTAGCAGTTAACTCCCATAAGATTTCACACACATTTTAACATTTTAGACTTTTATTTACAGCACTCACACTAGTAAATTTGATACCCTATTTGTCCATTTCCCACTCGTCGCTTGGCTATTACAATTCTGATAAAAGTCCATTGAATAATTTCTAGGGAGTCTTCTCTTTCGCACAAACATTTGACCAAAAGTTCTTAGAATTCATTTCCAGTTATTAAAACTAACATTAACCGAGAAGGAGCGGCGTGGGGTAAGAGTCTGTTTCTCCGGAAAAGGAATCCATAATCCTGACTTCTGCCACAGCCCTCTCCCTATGCCTCAGCAACAAGTTGTACTTACGAGACACCTTCTTGTGCTGAGGAAAAGTTGCAAAGGTTGCTGGTGCAAAAGCACTGTCACGTGGCTGTCATCGCTGCGGGAACAGTTCAGTAGAGCGTCATAATGCCACTTTTTCGTTGCATTTCCTGAATCCGTACAAAATTTGCAAATCCTCTAACCTATCCGTTACTGCAATATAGGTACAAAGACAAATGAGAACAAGAGATCAGACTACGGATGCCTTACACCAAGATACTCAGAAAATGTCACCGGATAAAGTTAGAAATTTTGCCAGTGGAGTCCTGATTCACCCACCATCCGATTTCTATACGAAATTTCCCATTTAGGAGCAACAACTCTCCTCTATAGTTTGTGACTAGGCTATTTGTAACTATTCTAACTGATTTATCTATATATGAAACACTGAATATTTTTTTTCTAAAACTTTCTCCTCGTGTAACGTGTCCTTAAGATATTGCATTCGACTGCTGAGCAATACTGACTTTTGGTTGGCCTGTATTGCGCTTGTCAAGTGTCCTCAAAAAACCGAAACTCAATACTGAAGCACGTTACGAAAGTTACATAATATGGAATGCAATGCCTGACTTGAAATATTCACAAAATAGAGTACTGCTCAACTCGGAAAGAAACTGTTTAAGGTAACCTTTACTGTTCACTGTAAATTAATCTGCTTACTTAGTAGAACATCTAAAAATTCTGACTGTGTAGTTTTCTCTCACGCGAATGCAAAGCGAGACCTGCCATGAAAGAAAAGTTTCTTATCTCTTGCTCAGCTTGCAGTTTTGCGTCTGGTGGAGTGACGTTGTCGAAATGAAATTGAAATTAGCAAATGAAGTGGCTGAAGGAAAACAATCTTCTTACTACTAAATTTTTCTTTGCTTGTCAGAAATTATCTGTGGCTGCTTGTGCCGTAAGGTGCAATGCACACACGACAAAATATTTAAAACTTTACTAAGAATGATTGAGGAGAGTCTTACTTTAGAGAAGAGCATTCTTGAAAATTTGACCTTTGATTATTGTCAAAAAAGATTCTACAGCATAAGAAGGCTCCAACAATTACGACATCCACTCATTACAAAAATTATGAAAACAAAAGAGTTCAAATTAACACCAATTATGAATATTATTGAATTATTCTGGATGAATATTATTAGTTGTCAAAGGGTCATAGAAGTCCTTCAATTAATACTTCTGACAAACAAATATTTCATGCTGCCGCGTAAATTGGTTACCTTAAAATATTCATCCCAAAATGTTTACCATCCATACAGTAAAGGAAATATTTTTACAAACAAGTTTTCATTTCCATAAAAAATTATTCCAGATAATTTGTTCCAGATTCACAAATAGCAGATCTTTTTCCTTAAAGCTCAAATTCTCGGTACTGTGCCTCTAATAAGCATGCCCTTACGCTGCGCATTTGACTGGCGACCAAGAACACCAGAGATTATGTTAAACACAGAGTCAAGGAACTAATCTAATACTCGTGGAGCGCGCTCATGCAGCATTACCCCAGTACAGCAAAGATGAAATATCAATGGCAGAAGACATATTCTGAAAGTGCAGTTCTGGAGAGCTTAGATCCAAGTACACGATACAGTTTATCAGGGAAGCTCACGCATCTTTATTTACTTCAAACGGTATGCTGAATTAATTATATTGCAATTTAACTGGCAGATTGGAAGAGATTCCAGTCACAGATTTTCCTAACATTTTGATGCAATTCAAAAGGTGATTTATTTTTGCGCTGTCTTCGTGACTTAAAAACAGTTTGCAATCACGTTTATTGCAATAGCAGCGCGCTGTGTTTTCATTGGGAGAACTATGTGTAGAAAGTTGCTCTAACAGTCTAGGCAAGCCACGAAGTTGCAACCTACGAACCTGTGCGAGGGTGATGAACAAGACTCAAAACAAGACTGTATACTTGATTCTGTGTGGCAGCGGCCCCATACCGGAGGCTTGCGTGAAAGCAGATGTTTCCGACCGACGTCCTCTGTGCTGTCGTATTTCCTGCTTTTCTCCTACGGCTATTTCTGTTTTTCCGCTATTGTCTCTGAACTACGGAAATGTCGTGGGGTCCTGCCCTTTACTGTGTCTGTAACTAATTCAAAATTTATAGGACATCGTCTAGCGATGGTTCTATTGAGGCGTGGTACTTGTATACGGATGATATATCGAGTGCTTATCGAACAAAACAATCTCTTTAATGGAATCAGGTTATGAATATTTCAAAACGGTCATTTGAATACGTACTGTATGAAGTTAAGCATTTTTGATTTTCGCTGTGGTTTCCATTACGCGATTCATCAGACCTTGCAGTTTCAAGCAAAATTTGATACTCCTCACACCTTCATTTACCTATGTAGATAAATGCGATAGTTATCCGTAATATTATCCAACCGATTACAAAATATTTTTTTTACTTTTTTTTAGACCTGAAAATTATTACATCTACATCTACATTTATACTCCGCAAGCCACCCAACGGTGTGTTTCGGAGGGCACTTTACATGCCACTGTCATTACCTCCCTTTCCTGTTCCAGTCGCGTATGGTTCGCGAGAAGAACGACTGTCTGAAAGTCTCCGTGCGCGCTCGAATCTCTCTAATTTTACATTCGTGATCTCCTCGGGAGGTATAAGTAGGGGGAAGCAATATTTCGATACCTCAACCAGAAACGCACCCTCTCGAAACCTGGCGAGCAAGCTACACCGCTATCCAGAGCGCCTCACTTGCAGAGTCTGCCACTTGAGTTTGCTAAACATCTCCGTAAGGCTATCACGGTTGCCAAATAACCCTGTGACGAAACGCGCCGCTCTTCTTTGGATCTACTCTATCTCCTCCGTCAACCCGATCTGGTACGGATCCCACACTGATGAGCAATACTCAAGTACAGGTCAAACGAGTGTTTTGTAAGCCACCTCCTTTGTTGATGGACTACATTTTCTAAGGACTCTCCCAATTGATCTCAACCTGGTACCGGGCTTACCAACAATTAATTTTATATGATCATTCCACTTCAAATCGTTCCGCACGCATACTCCCAGATATTTTACAGACGTAACTGCTATCAGTGTTTGTACCGCTATCATATAATCATACAATAAAGGACCCTTCTTTCAATGTATTCGCAATACATTACATTTGTCTATGTTAATGGTCAGTTGCCATTCCTTACACCAAGTGCCTATCCGCTGAAGATCTTCCCGCATTTCGCTACAACTTTCTAATGCTGCAACTTCTCTGTATACTACAGCATCATCCGCGAAAAGCCGCATGGAACTTCCGACATTATCTACTAGGTCACTTATATATATTGTGAAAAGCAATCGTCCCATAACACTCCATTGTGACACGCCAGAGGTTACTTTAACGTCTGTAGACGTCTCTCCATTGAGAACAACATGCTGTGTTCTGTTTGCTAAAAACTCTTCAATCCAGCCACACAGCTGGTCTGATATTCCGAGGGCTCTTACTTTGTTTATCAGGCGACAGTGCGGAACTGTGTCGAACGCCTTCCGGAAGTCAAGGAAAATAGCATCTACCTGGGAGCCTGTATCTAATATTTTCTGGGTCTCATGAACAAATAAAGCGAGTTGGGTCTCACACGATCGCTGTTTCCGGAATCCATGTTGATTCCTACAGGGTAAATTCTGGGTTTCCAGAAACGACATGATACTCGAGCAAAAAACATGTTCTAAAATTCTACAACAGATCAACGTCAGATATATAGGTCTATAGTTTTGCGCATCTTCTCGACGACCCTTCTTGAAGACTGAGACTACCTGTGCTCTTTTCCAATCATTTGGAACCTTCCGTTCCTCTAGAGACTTGCGGTACACGGCTGTTAGAAGGGGGACAAGTTCTTTCGCGTACTCTGTGTAGAATCGAATTGGTATTCCGTCAGGTCCAGTGGACTTTCCTCTGTTGAGTGATTCCAGTTGCTTTTCTATTCTTTGGACACTTATTTCGATCAAAATTTATCGAAACTAATCATCATAAAAACAAATGTAGAACTATGAAACAATGGATACGTTTTGAACTTATAGAATTTTAGGTGAGAGAACAAAGTGTAGGTTTTACGATCGTGTCATGTCGATAACATTTCACAAATTTCAGTACAGAACATTAGGATCTTATAGGGGATATAGCTTTCGAAAAGAAATAGCGCTCTTTGAAAAAATCACGATAGAAACAAAGATTTTTCAATATTTATGTAGAAGTGATGCACTCGACGTACGTATAATTCCCAACTGCCCTAGATTTCTGATTTTGTGGAAGCGTTGCCGTGGGTACTGATACTGCTAGTTGGTGCTGAAGGATGGTCATCTTTAAAATAATTCGCATTTTTTAAATTAAATGAGATGGTCTTGTCTATTCAGAGAGTCATTCAGAGAACTGAATAGACACGTTGGGTTGCTAACGCAACTACTTAGATCTGAGGACGATCCAGAGTGATCTAAACATGCCATTTAATTTAAAAAATGTGGCAACTAAAACTGAACAATAAATGAGGATTATTTTAAATGTTAATACAGTCGCTGTGCCTCTCAAGACAAATATGTCCTCAGTAGTGAGGATGGCCATCTTGACACTATAGTTTAGTATCTGGCCTGCAGCATTTCCAACTGCTGTTTGTTATTTTAGTTTTCCCACCACTGCTACTTCTATCTTGAAACATAGGGGAGTTGGACCTCATCTCCGTCATCACTGCTCTGTCGTACATCCGGCATTCTTTATTTCCAAAAATGGACACACATGTAGTACACATACTAAAAATAACGCATACGAAGTCGCGTCGAGACCAAGACTAGACAGCGAAAATAATAAGCTACAAAAGTCCAATTTCGTAAGCGATTATAGTCATAAAGTAGATGACTACAACTGCACAGGAGAACGTAAGCACCGGACACAACGAAATCAGTCGGCTGTCATACCGACACACCCCTTTATACAGCCATAGGGAGTACAGCAGCCATAGGAGGTACGGCATCAGATCACGTGATATGACGTGGAGGGTTTGTCTGTTAACTGGATAGACGCTCTGGTGTGTCCCCTGTTCGGAGCGCCTCTAGTGGAGAGAGCTAACAACGCTAATCGCACTTGCTGGTGTCACTGTCGTCAGTAGCAGTATTACTCTGAAAATTTCAGGACCTATCAAGTCGAATTAGCTTAGCCAAACTGCTCGAAGAAAAGTTAACAATTTAAAATATGATATCAAAAATAGCTTCAGCCGACTATATTTCGGTGTGATTAGTTTATGCGATCATATTCGGCGTTTCACTAAGCCATCTTCACCCCCCCCTCCACACACACACACACACACACACACACACACACACACACACACACACACACCACTTTCACCGCCATGAATTACGTAAGTGATAGAGGATCATATGACCGTCTTTCATGACTTCAGCAAAATGTACAGCACTGGAAAGTGGAAACTGACCAGTGTGTTCTTTTAAGGTTGTGACTAGCATTTAGAGCAGAGAGAATGTGACCATAACACACAGTACTTTTGTTCGTACGACATTTCCTATCCACTTGATCTCTATTCTTCACTCTCATTTAACAGAGTCGCACAGTAAATCTCCGTTTAACCGTACTCGGGTCATCCGAAACCCGGGTTATCCGAAACGTCTACGAAAATCGAAAAACCAGAAATTAATATTGTACTGCACGGACATAATTTCAAGGCGAAAATGTTCTGAGCTATAGCCCTATAGAGGTGGGCGCCGACCTTGAGTTGCTTCCACATCGGCCGACTCACCAGTTTAAATGCGGTTACGCTGACAGCTACAGTGCATTGAAGCGGTTATTTACTTCCGCTGTAAGTGTATTTTTGTGCTAAGGTGACTAAGCGGAAGTGTTTTGGGATTACTTTCGATAGTAAATTAGCTGCTATAAAAGAAGCTGAAAAAGGAAGTTTACTGAAAACTGTTGCGGCTAATTATGGAGTTGGTGTTTCTATTGTTTTGGAATGGAAGAAGCCTAACGTTCTAAAGCAAGCTATGAAAAATCTTCGCAGGAAAACATTGAAAACATCCGACTCTGAAAAAGTAGGTGGCGCTCTTTATTTTTGATTCACCCCATCACAAGAAAAAAAGCTCGCCTTTCAGTGGGCCGACAATAGAAGAAAAAGTTAAAATGCTAGCCAAGGAACTAAAAGTTTCTTTTTCAACCTCTGGGTGTACAGATACAATTAAAAACAGATAAGGCATTCGCCAGGTTAATGCCTAATGAGAAAAGTTATCTGTCGACATAGATGCCGCTGATGTTTTAAAAACAGAGTTTAAAGATTACAGCCGAGGCTACACTAAGGACCATATTTAGGGTGCCGATGAAACGGATGCTAACATTTAAGATGTTGCCTACAAGATCCTTAGCATCCATAAAAGAAACATCCGCCTCAGAATGCGAAACGACGTCAAAAACGGAAAACGGTACTTTTAGCATCAAATGCTTCTGGCATATGTAGACTGCCCCCAGAACGTATCAGGAAGTTCAAAAATCTTGAGCATTGAAAGCTGTTGTCGATACATTCTATTTTTTTACGAAGCCGAAAAAACATCTTGGATGTCTTGTTAACTCTTGGCCGAATGTTTCAGTGATCTTTTCTACCAAAGCTGAAAAGTTTTTAACTAAAAAAAGGTCTCCCTAAAAAGCCAACTTACGACTGTATACCTAAGGATCCTTGCGAGTTAAATAGTGTCGAGTTATTGTGTGTTTCCTTCCGCCAAATGTTGCCAGTCTAATTCAGTCACTGGATCAGGGGATAATAGCGACATTTTAAGGACAATACCATGGACTGTTTCGCAAAAATGGTTGAAATGGCTCTGAGCACTATGGGACTTAACATCTGAGGTCATCAGTTCCCTAGAACTTAGAACTACTTAAATCTAACTCACCTAAGGACTTCACACACATCCTTGCCCGAGGCAGGATTCGAACCTGCGACTGTAGCGGTCGCGCGGTTCCAGACTGAAGCACCTAGAACAGCTTGGCCACAGCGGCGGGCGGCTGTTTTTGAGGACCATCTTGTAAGATTGTGATATGCAGATCAAAAACATGAATAAGGCGCTCAAGGCAGGAAACATGAAACATGTAATTTACTGGTTTTCCCAAGCCTGGAATAATGTGAAAGCAGAAACTCTTAAAAGGTGCTGCGGAAAACTATATGATGCTCTCGAAGAAAACGACTTGGAAAATTGACAGAAATGGTAAAAAGAATTCGCGGATGCGAAGACTTGGATACGTGCAAGGATGATGAATGGGTTGTTTCGGACGATTCGTAAGAAATTACGAACCTAGAAATAGTAGAAACAGTTTAACTTCTTTCATAACCATTCAAAAATATGTACTGTTACATTATAAAACAAAATAATTAGTACTTATGAGATGTTCACGATTCACCCGAAGAAACTGTTACCCGAAACGTCTGCTCACTCCCCCCCCCCCCCCCCCCCCAGCCATTTAGTCCTAGTTCGGTTAAACGGGGCTGTACTCTATTTAGATGTTCGGGTTAACTGACAAGCTTTTCAGTGTACATGTGACATTCTTCTAAATAGCCAACCAAACTCTTTGCAGGAGATAACTGGTGGTGGATCAGCCACGTGACCATCTCCATCGTTGTTCCATTTTCTCTCAGGATTAGGAAGACAGGCTTCAGTTCGCCTTCCTCATGTTGTGCCTCCTCCGCCGAGGCCTATTTGGTTTGAAACACCGTCAGTGTAGATAACGCTGCTGCAAACATTGCCCTCACACCGGAAAACAATCTTGCCTTGACTATGGAAGTGCTAAAATAAGATAGAAACAAAGATCTAAGGATATCAAAAATAGCTTAACAATAACTACCCATAAGTAAATTACGACTACGGCGATCACTGGAGAGACTGCGGTGTGACTGACTTGTAGCAGCTTTTCGAATGTCTCACGTGTCTCGTAATCACTGCAGACGTGTTTCAGGTGGAGTTGTGGAGTTTATTTTCTGTTACACATGGTTAGAGTGTTTTTTTTTCTGTTAAACATTGACTTGTAATCAAAATATGTATAGAAATCGCCACTTCGAGGATCAAAATTATAAATATCATTACACATGACTTCAGTAACCACTAAGGCGCCAAACAAGGATCCCAGTCAACAGTTTACTCTAGAAATAGAAAATATGACCCGATAGATCTGACTACTACACGAGAGCACAAAATTAGAAAATAGAGTTGGAATACGCCGATAACGTAATTCTTATAGAAAGCCAATAACAGGAAAAAGTAATATAACGCTTACACGGCAATTAATCGAAGTCTTCAGATGAGCTAGTTTGCAATTAAATGCCGACAAAACAAAATATTTTATGCTGATTTAATCTACCAAAGTTAATGATAACTTGAAAATTCAAGATGAAATTTTTGGAAAAGTAAATCAATTTATATATCTAACGGGCTTTTTGAAAACAGCAAATGTAAGGGTCAGTCGAAAGCTTTCCGCTCGAGGGCGCTGCTGCAGCGTACGTGCAACCCAACGCTACTTCGATGCTGTTATATAAGCACCAATATGTAGACAAGGTGTTAGCGTGGCATTCGAATGGAAATTTTTGACTACCGCTTATGATATAAAAGATGAAATAACGTCTTTAATTCAAAACGCAAGTAAAACTTACTATCTCCTATCAAATACCTTAAAGAATAGAAACATTTCTAGTGAAATCAGAATATCCATCTACAAGTCACTTATACAACGAGAACTGACGCATACATTTAAAATCCGGCCTCTGAGAAAAAAAAATGAAGCAGCAGTAGATACTCGAGAGTAAAATGCAAGGTCAGCTTTTTGAGCTGTGAAGGACACTCACAGGGGAAAATATCAATTCCAGAAAAACTTAGAACTATCTAACAAAGAAACTGGTATTGCTTAAGACTATTGTTGAGATGGCTTCTTTGACAGGAAGACGCCTGATTCGCTTCCCTATTCTTTCCCATCCAATTTTGCGCTGCTCCTCTAATGACCTATTACTCGGCGAACCGTTAAACACTAATTTTCCGGTCTTCTTTGAACACCTGTATGATCCACCACTGCTTTACTCGTAACTAACAAAATCATTTTTTCACTGTAGCTGTGAAAATTATTTTCTTTTAAAAAAGAAGTTACTTGCCGGCTATGGGTGAACATGGCATGTTACGCTGATCCATTTTTGTAATAAGTACTTCCTTTCTAAGTGACTGGTTGCTGCAGAATACTACGCTAAAGCCGTTTGTGAGTCACATTATGCGGTGTCTTATAATGTTATTTTTTCCAGAGCTAGAATTTATGCGAAGAGCAAACGCTTCTAAACTTAAGAGAATCTCAGTTTCAAATTTTCATCAGTACGCACACCCAAAAATACGAAACATTCCATCCTATTCTCTGAACCACGTTCATTTTCTACATACTCTGTCTGTATCATTATTCAGTAACAATGAAAGAAATTATTGTGAAATAGAGTGTATTTCCCAACTCGGTGACCGAAAGTCAAAGCTAATGCTAACTTTTAATGTGATAGTAGCGACAGTGGCACCTATACTATCTCAGGTCTCAGCAAGTAAATGAGTTCAGCATAATTTTCATAAAAACTTAGGCCCAATAACATAATTTAAGTTTATTCTACAGTTAACCATAGTGAAGCAACAGCTAGCGCCCACTACAAAGCTAGCACAAACATAATACAAGCCCAAAATGGTTCGAAATTGGTAAGGAATGTCGTAATATATTTCAATAAATGACCGACTGGAAGCGTTTGTAGCTATACGTGCCACAGTATCAGGTCATAGTGTTCAAAAAATTATTCATTTGGTAATACGGAACTCTGACACTTTTGACCTTGAAGCACTGCAGTAGTTCACACACAAGCTGCAATTAACCGCGTTCTAACAATCCGCTGTCGCTTCGCTTCCGGTTTTCGTAGAGTGCGGATGTGTATGTGTGGTGCTGAGTGCCTGTTAACTCGTGTATCATTAAGACCAGAGTGACTATAGCATTCAGTGTGGTGTCGTCGTCTGCGGTGATAGCATCAAAACAGTCACATTGCGAATCGGAATTTTCTGTTAATGTTTAGGAGTTGCTTCGTGTGATGTGCCATGAGTGATGAGCTACATGTGGAAGGAGGTGATACACATGTTTTGCTGAATGTGGACATCGATCATGAGTGATGAGCTACATGTGGAAGGAGGTGATACACATGTTTTGCCGAATGTGGACATCGATCAAGGTACTGTTACTGCGGCCATAGGCTATGTGTTTTATGATGCGGTTAGCCACCGGGAGTAAACAATCTATAGGGAGGTTCATTGTGTGATAGAAAGAAGGAAAAGAGATAGCGAGACAGACAAACGGTAATTTCATGAGAAAATATTGCCAGATAAAGTAATCTTAAGAATGCTGCAGTTCGTATAGTTAATACACAGGATAAGAGGAAGTGTTCGTGTTAGTGCATCCTCTCATAACAGACACACTGAGATTAAACGCAACAGACGGAAGCAAAATAATTGTGGACAATCATCTGTATACATTGAAAACACAATAGGAATTGTAAACAAAACGCATCTGTTATCAACTGAGAAAGTAATACGTTAGAGGCATTCAGAAACAGATTGTTGAACACCTATTGCAACAGTAGAATAAGGGTGAGAGTAACTTACCGATCTGCCACTAAAAGAGTAGCGCAATCCACGCTGTTTACCAAGTAATATTTAACACCTTTCATGGATATTTATAAGCAAAGAATAAATATGAGAGTGGCATAAGCATTTGTTCAACTGAAAGTATTATTTAAAACTGTGTCAATTTTGGAAATTCTCCTAAGCCAATCACTAAGGAAATGGTAAGTACAAACATTCATCAGCAAACATGTAGTATAGGAAGAATGACTGCCTAAATGGGCAGGTGTACATCACGTCTACCGATATCCGTCCCATTCGGATAATCAATTCGTCGCGCGCCGATTTTTTTAAGGTCTATGTTACATACTGGACGACTCACAGGATCGTTCCAGTCCGTAGAGCAAAAGTAACACCATCGTAGTCAGCTGTCCAACATCATGCAGGCTCATAGTGGTATCACTGTGCGTCGTAAAATCCGTGAAAATACTAATTATAATCAGCCTATTGTAGTTCTGCAATTTAGAGGGCCTTTTCGACTTACGGAAGGAAAATGCATCAATGGACTGTCAGTGTGTACTGCAATCAGAAAATGTTTTTAGTGAAAAAATATAGCACATTACAGCAGAACATTTTAAAGGTAGGGTTGCATTTTAGATGACGTGCATTCTAAAACACATAAGAAGGGTGTATAAGGGCTCATCAAAGAAAATTAATTATTTGACCTTGTGGTGGACCACAGTTGCCTTGGCGCCGGCCGGCCGGAGTGGCCGTGAGGTTCTCGGCGCTTCAGTTTGGAACCGCGTTACCGCTACGGTCGCAGGTTCGAATCCTGCCTCGGGCATGGCTGTGTGTGATGTCCGTAGGTTAATTAGGGTTAAGTAGTTCTAAATTCTCGGGGACTGATGACCTCAGAAGTTAAGTCCCATAGTGCTCAGAGCCATTTGAATCATTTTTTACATACTCATGCTAGGGTTTCACGAAACTCTGTTGAGACTTTAAATCACCCGACATTAATCCCGCATGAAATGTTGGGAAAGTAACTGAAACGTAGCACTCAACCTTCACGCAATTTGGTAAGTCTTTAGAATCTCATCATCAGTTTGTCTCTTCTGCTGGATGTCGCACTATTTTCCGTCATCAGTCTTCTGACTAATTTGATGCGGCCCGCCACGTATTTCTCTCCTGTTCCAACCTCTTCATGTAAGAGTAACACTTACAACATACGTCCTCAATAATTTGCTGGATGTATTCCAATCTCTGTCTTGCTGAGGAGTTTTTACCCCCTACTGCTCTCTCTAGTACCAAGAAAGTTATGCCCTGACGTGCTAGAGTATGTCCTACCATCATGTCCCGTCTTCTTGTCAGTGTTTTCTATACATTCCATTCCTCGCTGCTTCTGCAGAGAACCTCCTCGTTCCTTATCTTATCAGCCATCTAATTCTCAACATTCTTCTGTAGCATCACACCTCAAAAGCTACGATTCTCTTCTGTTGCGGCTTTCCCACCCTTTTTATTTCACTACTGCACAATACCGTGCTACGAACGCACATTTTCAGAACTTCCTCAAATTAAGATAGCAGAATTCCTCGATTTCGTCTACTTCGTCATCCCCAATCTGGTGTTAAGTATCTTGCTTTTCCCATTTCTGCTGCTTCTAATTATTTTCGTCTTTTTTTATTTACTCTCAATCGATAACCTGAACTCATTAGACTGTTCATTCCAGTCTGCATGTAATTCTCCTTCACTCTCACCGAGGATACCAATTTCATCTACGGACATCATTGATATCCTTTTACCTAGAATTTTAATCCCGCTCTTCAATCTTTCTTTTATTTCTATCATTGCTTCTTCGATGTACAGATTGAACACTAGGGGCGAAAACCTACGTCTCTCCCTTACACCCTTTTTAATCCAAGCACTTCATTCTTGGTCTTCTTGTCTTACATTGTCGAACTTTTTTTTCAGATCGAAAAATCCTATGAATGTCTTGCTTCCATTATGAAGCGCAACATCAGAAGTGCCTCTCTAGTGCCTTTACCTTTCTTAAAGCTAAATTAATCGTCATATTACAGATCCTTAGTTTTCTTTTCCATTCTTCTGTATATTATTCGTGTCAGCAACTTGGATGCATGAGCTGTTAAGCTGATTTTGGGATAATTCTTGTACTTGTTGGCTCTTGCAGTTTTCGGAACTGTGTGAGTCATGCTTTTCCGAAAATCTGGTGGTATATTACCACCGTCATACATTCTACACATGAATGATTTTAGAAATTCCGATTGATGTTCTCTATCTCCTCTACCTTATTTGATCTTAACTTGTCTACAGCTCTTGTAAATTATGATTGTAATACTGGACCCCCGCCTCTTCCCTATAGACTCCTGTTTCTTCTTGTATCACGTCATCAGACAAGTCCTCCAATTCAGAGGCCTTCAGTTGTACTCTTTCTACCTATCCGCTCCCTTCTGTGCTTTTAGTGGAATTCCCATTCCACTCTTAATGTTTTCACGCTTGCTTTTTGTTTCTCCGATGGTTATTTTGACTTTTTGCTGAGTCAGTCCTTCTAACACTCATTTCTTGTTTATTTTTTCACGTATTTCATACTCTCATTTTACTTTAACTTTCCTTTACTTCCTATTTATTTCTTTCGTAGGTGACTTGTATTTCTGTATTGCTGAATATTCCTGAACATTTTTGTACTTCCTTGTTTCGTCGATCAACTGAGTATTTATTCTGTTACCCATTGTTTCTTCAAAGTTGCCCTTTTCATACCCACGTGTTTTTCTTTCCAACTTCTGTAATTACCGTTTTTAGAGCTATCCATTCCTTTTCAACTGAACTGCCTACTGATCTGTTCGTTATCCCAGTATCTATACTTTCAGGAATTTCGAGCGTATTTCTTCATTCCTTGGTATTCCCGTATCCCAATTCTTTCTGCATTGATTCTTCTTGACTAGTCTCTGAAACTTCAGCCTAGTCTTCGCCATTACTAAATTGTGATTTGAGTCTATATCTGCTCTTGGTTACGGCTTACTATTCAATATCTGATTTAGGAATCTCAGCCTGACGATTATGTAATCTGAAATCATCCCTTATCTACTCTCCATCTGCAGATATTCGCTATTACTAGTTGAAATTTATTGCAGAACTGAATTACTCTTTCTCCTCTCTCCTTACTAGTACCAAGCCCAAATTCTCCCATAATCCTTTCTTCTCGTCCTTCTTCTACAACCGTATTCAGATCGAGCCATGACTATTAGATTTTCATCTCCCTATACGTACTGAATTTCCTGTTTAGTATCCTCATACACTTTCTGTATCTCTTCATTTTCTGCTTGCAGCGTCGGCATGTATGACTGTTGTTGTCGCTGTTGGTTTGCTCTCGATTCTGATGAGAAAAACGCTATCACTGAACTGCTCACAGTAGCTCGCTCTCTGCTCTCGCGTACTATACATAACGAGTCCTACCCCCGTTATATCGTTTTCATCTGCTGAAATCAGACCGGAAATCTTTGTCTTCTCTCAGTTCCACTTCACTGACTCTCTGTCTATGTAGACTGAGCTTTAGGAATTCCCTTTTTAGCCTCCCTACCACGTTGAAACGTGTGACATTCCACGCCAAGACTCATAGAACTTGACCCTTTCTGTGATTACTCAGTCTTTCTCTCATGGCTATCTCCCCATTGGCATACCCATCCCGGAGACCCGGAATCTTTTGCCAGTGGAGACATCACCATGAGACTTTTTACAATTATAGGCTACACTTTCTGTGTCTTTAATGCGGTGGTTTCCATAGCCTTCTGCATTCTCATGTCGTTGATGGCTGCTGATTTTCCGCCTTTAGGAACAGCTTCCTATCCCAAGGGCAAGAGAACGCCATGAATCTCTGTCCGATTCTCTGCCCTATTTAACAAGTCCCTTGGCAAAATGAAGGTTGCTTCTTATGCCTGGAGCCTTTGACCGCAATTACATACCTGAAGAAACTTGATGATCCTGTTCCCCACCAGATTGAAGCAATTTTTGTCCGGTGTGCTTAATATACCAGCAATTGTGGATTGGCGTATCAGCAAGATCAAACCTGTTGCTACGTGTATCTCTGTGAAAATATGGCTCCAGAATTATAGCATCTTATGATCTCACAGCACTACACGTTCGTCATTTAGGCGTAAGTTAAATTTAGGGACAACGCTGGTTTTCTAATCTACTGAGGAAAGTGCGACGGCCTTGGCCACAAAGCGATAAAGTCCCAACCTGTGTGCTAACTTCCGCCTTGAGGGCAGTAACGTCGTAGTTTGTAGCTTACCCTCATGCCCACAGAAAATAACAAAAACCGTGCCCAGGAGTTGGAAGAAAGAAAATGTCACACTGAAACTTCCTGGCAGATTAAAACTGTGTGCCCCACCGAGACTCGAACTCGGGAACTTTGCCTTTCGCGGGCAAGTGCTCTCCATCTGAGCTACCGAAGCACGACTCACGCCCGGTCCTCACAGCTTTACTTCTGCCAGTATCTCGTCTCCTACCTTCCAAACTTTACAGAAGCTCTCCTGCGAACCTTGCAGAACTAACACTCCTGAAAGAAAGGATATTGTGGAGACATGGCTTAGCCACAGCCTGGGGGATGTTTCCAGAATGAGATTTTCACTCTGCACCGGAGTGTGTGCTGATATGAAACTTCCTGCCAGATTAAAACTGCGTGCCCGACCGAGACTCGAACTCGGGACCTTTGCCTTTCGCGGGCAAGTTCTCTCCATCTGAGCTACCGAAGCTAGGTTCGCAGGAGAGCTTCTGTAAAGTTTGGAAGGTAGGAGACGAGAGACTGGCAGAAGTAAAGCTGTGAGGACTGGGCGTGAGTCGTGCTTCGGTAGCTCAGATGGAGAGCACTTGCCCGCGAAAGGAAAAGCTCCCGAGTTCGAGTCTCGGTCGGGCACGCAGTTTTAATCTGCCAGGAAGTTTCATATCAGGGCACACTCCGCTGCAGAGTGAAAATCTCATTCTGGAAAGGTCACACTGTTTACAAGAAGGATAGCAGAAGTGATCTACAAAACTACCGTCCAATATCCTTGACATCCATTTACTGTAGAAAACTAGAACATGTTATGGCCATAAACATAGTGAGGTGCCCCGTACAGCATGACCACCTTCACGCCAACCAAAACTGATTTCGAATCACATGAAACCCAAGTCAAAATTTTCTCACCTGACCTATTGAAAGCCAATAGTCAAGCCAACCAGGTAGATGTACCATTTTTCGATTTACAAAAAGCAATTGTCTTAGTACCACACCTAATCTTATTATCAAATGTTCGCTCATATAGGGTAGCAAGCGAAATTTGAGACTGGAGTGAGGACTTTTGTTAGGGAGGACGCAGCATGTTTTCTTCGATGAAGAGTCATGGACAGATGTAGAAGTAACTTCAGGTGTGCTCCAGGGAAGTGTTCGGGGACGTTGCTGTTCATCTTATATGTTAATGATGTTGCGGACAATATTAATAGTAACTTCATACATTTCGTAACTCTCAGAAAAACCTGGGTATAACACTTTTTATGAATGTGAAATGGAACGATCGAATAGGCTCAATGATGGTAAAGCAGTAGCAGAATACGGATTATTGGTTGAATACCAAGAAAATGTCATCAGTCTACAAAGGAGATTACTTACAAAACACTCGTCCGACCCATCCTGGGATACCGCTCAAGTGTGTGGGACCCTTACTAAATGGGACTAACAAGGGATATTGAACGGATACGGAGAAAGCAGTGCGAATGGTCACGGGGTTTCTTTCAACCGCGGGAGAGAGTCACGAAGATGCTGAAAAAACTGAACAGACAGACTCTTGAAGACAGGCATAAACTATCCCGAGAAAGCCTATTTACAAAGTTTCATAAACTGGTGTCAAATGATAACTCTAGGAATATACTCGTGTTCAAATTCACTGCATGTCACTCCCATGGTGATCGAGACGACAAGGTTAGCTTAGGTACAGTACGCGCAGTGGTAATAAAAATTCATTCTTCCCGCCGTCCGTATGTTAAGTCAACGCGAAAAATCCCTAATAACTGGCACAACGGGACGTGCCCTTCGCCACGCACTTCACAGTGGTTTGCAGACTGTGGATGTAAATGTAGCTGCAGAATACGCTTTCAGATGCGCTGACGAAAGTGGAAAGCGTTACACCACAACAACTTGACGCACGCCAGCAAACTGATAAACTTGTTTTCACTACAGAAAGAAGCTATTATTACAGATTAAAAGTATTGTGAACGCTTTTGCTGTTGTGTGTCTCTAACGTTTTTGAAACTTCTCAGGTGGTAGCCGCAACGTAGCATCCCAAGAGGATGCTGGGCGGCTAATGGTCGCTACCGTACTATAACTTTGGAGGGAGTCTGAATGTGCTACGGTGCAGAGCATCTTTTCTGATTGCATTATGGAATTGAGAGCAGACAGACTATGAGTTTCTACTCTTCGTTTCTCATGTGTTATTGTATTAATTGTCATGGTGAATTCTGAATTATTTTGAGATGGCAAATATTTCACGTACTGCGATCACGAAATATACTTACTTTTTCACGCATCGTTGATGAGCATTTACCTTGAGTATTCTGCTACAATTCTCGAAACGCCATCAGCGCAACTTTACTGCATTTGATAAGTTTATTTTCTGTCTGTATGTTAACTAAATGTAGTAGTAACACTGTCCGTTTATTTGAGATACACTTTCTTCAATAAACATTATTCGACATAATATTCTATTGTCTACATCAATTACAGGCGTTAAAATAGAAACCTTTTTTTCAAATTATTCATTGATCTTTTATTTTATATTCTTTTATATTTTATTAACTCGTAATTCTAAGCAATGAATGTACTAAATGACTGCAGGATCATAGCTTCAGGTTATTATTTGCAGCGAGTTAACTGCTGCGCATGAAAGCATACGTGTGCGGCTCGCCTCTAGGACTGCACCGCCCTATCCTTCTTTTAAACAGTCTCGTGCGTAGCCCAGTTACCTAAGTATCAGCAACAGATAATGTGTAATGCGATGCAACAGGATGACATATGATTTCCTTCTAACCTCCAGTCTTCGATCTTCACTAGCTGACACAATGGGTGTTTCAGGAGTGGAGAAAAGTTCCTAGAGGTGAGAATCGGAGATTGTTTGCTTCCATTACACAATGGTTACAGGAATGGATTCGTAAATATGGGGCTAAATCTCGTGCTCATGTTCACGATGGACATCAGTTCCGAATCGAATGAAATTTTGATCAGTAATACCCATTACGCCACGAACATCGTCACAAAGTTTAATAAACATCGAACTGTTGCTTCATGGAGTTAACACTTCCCATTTCCGTCAGTGTAGGAAGTGGACACTATCAGTTCACACAGTGATCTCTCTCTGACTGACAGTGTACTAAAACAATCAATGGATCCTGCCTCGGCACTTCACATCACCTTTAACTACTACCCGATTGCTGAGTGGACAGCGCGAGGGACTGTCATGCCAAGGGGCCCGGGTTCGATTCCCTGCTGAGTTGGAGATTTTCTCCGCTCAGGGACTGCGTTGTCTCTATCATCATTATCTCATCCCCATCGAAACGCGAGTCGCCGAAGTGGCGTCAACTCAAAATTCTTGCACCAGGCGACGGGAGGCCCTAGCCACACGACATTTCCATCCACATCCACTCCTGCGACAATCTCACATGTGCGCCCCCAGTACTTCAGATACGTTTTGCTTTTCCTGGACGTATTTTCATTCCATCATTACAACTACAAAAAAGCGTGTTTTTCTCACCAGTGGTCTGTAATTAACGATATTTACGATTTGATTTGTTTTTAAGATCGAAAACTGTTTGTTAATAATTTGTTCGTTTTTACTTACGATGATTTCTGCTTGGTTTTCGCCTACGTCAGGAAATGCCATCCTCTAGCATGTCTTTTGTGTCTTTCTTCTTTAAAGACTGTTACTGTTAGTCTAATTTTTCGTTGCTCTGCAGAACTATGCGTTTATTACGTTTCACACAGCACCCTTTTTCGAATAGCACTGTTCATTCTTTATTTTATATACTTCTAAGCGTGTATTGTGTTTTGTAGTATTTTCAACATAACGCTGTCATTAGTTTGTCTTTCATCTATACTTTTTTGAGCTCATTTGCCTTGCTTTGTTGGGAAGAAGACATTCTCAACTGCTTGAGACACTTCTCATCCTCCAGTACTTCCAGCTAGTCCAAGTAATCCTGCCCTGCGGCAGTTTATCTGAACAGATTTAACGACAGAAACTATGTGTAACTGATGTACAACTAGGAGAGACGTAGCAACTCACATGTTCCACCCATAGGAAATTTGCAAAAATTTAATGATTCACTTCATTGCATCGGCGACAGTAATTGTCACCCAACCCCGAAACTTTCCTCAATATGTTGTTTTTCCTGGTTATGTGAATCAGCCCTGCGTATACACACATGGAGAAAATGCTTATACTCTTCTATTTGACTGGAAGAAGACACTGCACCATTACACATTCCTGTTCGACAATGCCTCACTAATCTGTGTTTGCCGTGTTCATACTGAGTCTGCTATTGGTTAATAATGAGAAGTTTTTAATGTTCTTAATTTTTTATATTCTTTATTTTCAGTTGTTTATATTTTCAACTTTGAAAGGTTTCTAGAATAAAGTAGCTAGCTATTGCGTTTTACTGGTCAGCTGACACCGCTTTTACTCTAGGAATAAAATCGGTCTCTGAACTTCTTGGGCGCTCCAAGTTTGGATGTAATTATGGACAGAAATACGGCCTTCTTATCTTCCAAGGACAGGTTAAGCTCACTTCAGCTGTATACGTCACAGCACTGGTTCATCGTAGTGTGAATGAACTCTGTTAATTTGCGTAATGATGCCACTTAAGTCTATTTCTGTAAAGACTAATCTTATACATGCCATTCGTGAAGGTACTTCCGCGACGCTCTTCCTAAACAAGGTTTTCGGCCCATTTCGTAACACTGTTGTTAAAGTAATTAAACCACACTTTTCACGAACAAATTATAAGTTCTTTTCTGTCTTCCCTGTTTTCTGTCTGAAGGTTAACAACTCGTGCACAACTTCGATCTGTCACATATTAACCTTGCGTTCTGCTACATATTTTCAAGTTTCCTTATTTTGAACGATCCTTGTACTTTCTTCAGCGCACCTTCCGCTTGTATTAGTGGCGATAGATTCCACCTTTCCTATTCAGTCATTTGAGTACTACTGAGCCTTTCTTGGGCATCTTAGCAAGGTATTGCCACTTTATTACTATAGGTACTACCATGCGTAAAACTATCCGAACGACCTGGATTATGATCCGCCTGATTTGCATGCAACCAGCATAACGTAGCTGTCTACCGGGTCCTCTAATCACTTTGCGGTACAGTCGTCGGACTATACAAATTGGATACCACGAGAGACCACTAGACAACGCTGTTCTTTAAGGCAATCAGTGCGATGTAACGTTATACCAAGATACTGCAACAACTAGAAAAACACTTAATTAGAGATGAGTTAGTCCCTAACGCTTGTACAGGATACACTGATTTTCAAAAGCGTTACAATCTCAGTACAATCTGAAACAACTAAATGGGGCACATAAACTATGTAGCAATCCTTAAAGTAAATGTTTGCTTGAAAAAGATATTCTGAGACAATGTCTGGTCTAATAAAAACTCTATGACAGTTCGAAGTAGTTTTCCTCTGTATAAGGTTTTCCCGCACCTGCTAAATGTCCCTGCGACGACTGGTTTTTTGCATAAACTGGTCGTTAAAGGAACTAGTTAAAGAAAACGTGAAATGACGAAATTGTTTCTACTACATCAAAACCATTATCGACCTGTTAACTAACCACGGAAGATGTTTAATATACTCTCCTTCACAAATGACCAAGTCTGTCTGTGCTGAAAATTGGAATTCTATGATTTAAAATGTTGTGACGGGATTTTCTACCCAGCACGTTATCGGATTGTTAGCTGAGTAAAATCAGATGTTAGAAATCGCATTTGTTTACTAGCAGCGAGCTGTATCAATAAGAGATGAGGGTACAATTTGCTTTGCTTGCCCAGGAATCGAACCCGTCGCGTACTGTCGCTGTTTTCCATCCATAAATAGATGTTAAGTATCAACTGCTTGCTCAACACTAGTGAGATGCATGTTTCACTAGAAATAACGGTACCTATCGTTATTGTTGACTATTCATGAACAAACATTAAATGTGCAAATTATTTTTCGTTGCTGGGTCAGTAAGCACATGGTAGGGCGTAAAATGAAATTATGAACATGTTCGTCCTGGACCAGGATTGCAACCCAGATACCTTCCATTTCTATAGATCCGACTTCTTATAATCTTGACTTTTTACAATCGTTGACCAATACTTAAATACTGATCATCATTCTGAGCTCTTTACCAGATAGGATAGCCAAAATAGAGAAGATCCCAGTAATCCTTTAGTTACTGGATTATTTAGTAAGCACGATAGCGTCAGAGGGTTGCTCATTCAATTCTAGGTGAAGACGCTGCAAAAGCGACAGTCCTCATGTTTAATACCTAGACCAAAGCTAACTTGAATAGTCGGGCAGTAAATTGCTTCTTCCTACTTATACCTCGCAGAAAGTCCGTGAAGGTAAAATTAGAGAGATTAGAATGGGCATAGATGCTTACCAGCAATCGTCCTTCCCACAAAACATTCGTGCCTGGAGCAAACAATTGGAGAAGTGATAGTGATGTAGAATGTGCCCTCTATCACACATCGTAAAACGGCTTGTGAGATGTAGATGAAACAATGTGTTGTTCGCAGTTTACGAAATATCTTTGTTAATGTTCGCGTTTTTTTAATCAGTGTCATGTTGTGGTTTCATCTGTTTTATTATGTGTCAGCAGTAGTGCCAAAGAAATCCTACGTAATAAAAATTATTTTCATGTATTTAATAGCAAAAAGAATATTATTTACTCATTCTTGGTTCAAATTCAAATGGCTCTGAGCACTATGGGACTTAACATCTATGGTCATCAGTCCCCTAGAACTTAGAACTACTTAAACCTAACTAACCTAAGGACATCACACAACACCCAGCCATCACGAGGCAGAGAAAATCCCTGACCCCGCCGGGAATCGAACCCGGGAACCCGGGCGTGGAGCAGGCGTCTTCTGCCTGTCACCAGCCTAATGGAGAATTGGCAACATCGCAGCACACATTTGGCAACAATGTGGCCTTCGAAGTACTTCCTGGACTGGTGCCAAAGCTTCCTTCTAAATTCACTCACTAATATCTTATCATTCTCATTAATTTTCCTGACTGAATCTCCCTTAGAGGATGATATAGACGGTATCAAATGAATAATTTTGATTCCAGGATTCTCGTTTCAACAGAAACTGTAGCTGGTTTCGCTATTTATGCTGCTGTTTAGCTGACGAATCTAAGATTGAGGCGACAATGAGGCAACGTTTGTTGCAGATGCCTGTTAGTGTAGGGGTAAAGTGTTTTTACGTGAAATTGCAAACTGTCCTTGCTGACTGTTCAAATACTGGTGGAGACAATACTTTTTCCTCTTCTGTAAAATAGAATCTCGAAGGCAGATCAACAATGAGTAAAGATAGCGAATGAAAACCTCTTTGCCATTATATCGCTACCTCTGTTCTCTAGTCTGTAGATGTATAGACACATTTATAGAATTGCACACATGTTGACCCCTTTTTCTGCTTCTGTCAATGATATTGACTTAAGTATGGCACTGAATGATATTTTAACTTTCTCTTTCTAATTCGTAATGATTTGGGGTATTTTGCCATAAGAAGGCAGACTCTTTTATACCGTTATAATGATAAGTTGAAATCAATTTTTATTACTATATTGCATACTGCATATGATCTTTTCGTTATTTTATTAAACACGACACACAAAAATGAGGGAGATATAAATCAGCAGCAATGTAGCTTCCATATGATTCACAACAGTCTGACCAAGTCATCTTTGAAGCATACATTTGACATTTAACGGCAGACGTTAACATCCCTGCATTTTGAATAGTGTTTAACCTACAGATATCGCATTTTACAAGCGTCGTTGCTAAGCGCAAATAAATAAAGAAATGCAACTCGATTTCTGCCCTCAAATAAAGGTTTCAGCAATTAATTTGATTTTAATGTGATTAACGAAGAATTGGAGATTTCTGACATTAAATCGAAAAGTATTCCCTATACATGGAAGGAACTACATAATTACTATATTTTGGCAGATGGTTCTAAAAATGATCAAAGAGCATATACCTTTCGTTTAATCACATGTATAGTAGCAGCATAATGAAGATAATAATAGCAATCATGACAGTAATCATCGAATTATTTGGTAACCTCACACGCTGCAGTTGTATTTCTAGAATTGAAACATTAGTTGTCATAGTAAAAATTGGATATTGGCACCAAATCGGAGCTATGAAGACTAGAATGGTCCTTATATGACGCAGTCATGAGATTAGGATAATACCCGCATTAGAAACTAGTAGGTAATTAACCAGATAATCGAGAGAGTAGGATTTTTTCGCACCTTCTATGCGCATCATCAGACAAAGCACAGATTCAGGACGTTGAAAACTACGAGTTGCAGTGGCCTGCTGGGTTCATCGTAATTTGATAATTGCGGGCACAGGTTCGATTATTGCTCATGGAGTCCATTTTTAACATTCACGAAAAGATCTAATTCACCTATGGTAATGTCAAATACAGAGTGTTAGGTAGCACAGTGGTTCAGAATCCGCATTAATCACAATATCCCTTCACTACCAACAGTGTCAGAGCCTGTTTAATTGGCGCCATAACAAAGGCGGCAGCCGCCGAAGGCACAAACTCTGTCGCCAGTAAACTAACACTAAAAAAGTTTATTTCATTTAATTTAGGAATGGTCATTTCGTTTCCAGTGTTCATATTTAATTTGAACTTGAGATGTTGCAATTTTTGGTCCTCGACTAGAATTCGAATTCGGATCTCTAGGAATGGAAAGTTGGTCCAGCACAAACATATTCATAATTTCATTTTACGCACTAGTGTGTGCTTACTGACCTACCACCGAGAAATAATTAGCATATTTAATGTCTGTTCATGAATAGTCAACAATAACGATAGGTACCGTTATTTCTAGTGAAACATGCGAGCACCTCACTACTGTTGAGCAAGCAGTTGATATTTAACATCTATTTGTGGATGGGAAACAGCGACAGTACTCGCCGGTTTCAATTTCTGGTCAAGCAAACAAAATTGTACCCTCATCTCATATTGATACAGCTCGCTGCTGGTAAATTAATGCGATTTCTTACATCTGATTTTACTTTGTTAACAATCCGATAACGTGCTGGATAGAAAATCCCTTCACAACATTTTAAATCACAGAATTCCAATTTCCAGCACAGACATACTTGGTTATTTGTGAAGGAGAGTATATTAAACGTCCTTCGTGGTTTGTTAGTAGGGCGATAATGGTTTTGATGTAGTAGAAATAATTTCGTCATTTCGTTTCAAGTTCATACGTGTTAACTAATACTGGTCAAAACCTTTGTATTTCACGTCTCTTTACGGCTAGTCAGCATTGATGAAAGTTTCCTTGATATTGTCCCGGGCAGGTGCGAAAGTGTATTTTAGTTAGTAGTGGCTACGTCTGCTGGGTTTCTGTCCATATCCAGAACAAAAAATTTCGTCATGTCATTTATAGTTCAAATATGTGGGCCAATAATTCTTCATGAATAATTATTACAGTGACGTTACTGATTACACTCCATTAATAGTGCGGTTTCTACAGAGCGTTTACCGCTGTTTATCGCGTTTTCTTTAACTAGTTCCTTTAACGACCAGTTTATGTAAAAACCAATCGTTGCTGGGACATTTAGCACGTGCGGGAAAACCTTATAAAGAGGAAAAATACTTCGAACTGTCATAGACCTTTATTAGTCCAGGCATTGTCTCAGAATATCTTTTTCATGCAAACATTTACTTTGTTTAAGGATTTCTACATCGTTTATGTGCCCATTTAGTTTTTTCAGATTGTAATGAGATGGTAACGCTTTCGAAGATCAGTGTAACCGGTACAAGCGTTAGGGACTAACTCATTTCTAATTACGTGTTTTTCTAGTTTATGCAATATCATGGTCTGATGTTAGATCGCACTGATTGCCTTAAAGAACTGTACCGCAAAGCGATTAGAGGATCCAGTAGACAGCTACTTTATGTTGGTTGCATGCAAATCAGGCGGATCACAATCCAGGCCGTCGGATACTTTTGTGCATTATACTACTGTTCATTTACTCCTTTGCCTAAGTAATTTTACTTTATGTTATCTAGTGCGAAGGATATATTTTTAAAACCCTTCCGTTACTAATTTCCTAGCAACGTTAAAATTAGCCACATAATATTTCTGGAGAACGAGTCCGACGAAATGCATTCTACATTCCACCTACCGCGATAAGTTAATTCTTCAAACTACGTTTTCAGTTTAAGGAACTGAGGATTTTTGTACTTTCGCTAGGAGTAAGCTAGCTACTTTAATTTGAAGTTGCTGTAAAGTCTTAAACCCCAATAGTTGCTGTGACCTAAATATCTAGAGCAAAAAACTTGGACGTACGACGTGTTGTCACTAATTTTCCTTCCAGAATCTTCTAATTCTGGATAGAAAATTTCCCTTCTCGGAGTGCGTCGTGCAATTCCTTTGAATTTATTAACAGAAATACTAATATTTGTCAGAATAAGCTTGTAGATTGTCTCACAATACTTGCATTTAGTTATTGGGGAAAAGAGGATTTGCTTCACAAGTAAATAATAGTTGTCCTTGCTCTATTCGCATTCCTAATGTTTTTTCCGCTTTTCTCAGTCCTATCTGTGACTTCATTACTTATTTTGAAGTCCTTTTTATGTCAGAGGACAAATCGTAAACTCGGGAGATGACACTGTGTTTTAAGTTTAATTACTATTTGAGTCAACTTCAGGTAAATGACCTTATCTGATGTTAAAAAATCCTTCTGTTGCTTTTTGGTAGAACAACTTCACATTTATTACTTAAAAGTTCACAAATGTGGATGCCATATATCATTAATTTATACAGTCAATTCTGAGCTGTAGTCTGATGATGGTCATGTGTCGAAAGCCGGTTAAATTAATTAACACTGCAGAAGAATAAACGATATATACAATGGGTGTCCCTCCTAATGGTCGTCAGTCTCATTTTCTCTGGAGTTCATGTGTACACAGAATCGGCCCAAGCAAATAGTGATCATTATGATTCATGGTACACCCAATTTCAACAGAAAGCATCAATTTTATTTCCCAGTACAAATAAAATGATTTTTAAAGAGGAAATTAAAGTTTGCACTTGGTGCAGAGGTCCCAGATTAGTGTAGTGCGATATTCGGTTTAGCGATATGCATTAAAAGGGACAGTAAAACATGGAAAATAACCAGTACTACAGCGGCGACTGAGTAGCGCTGCTGCGTGGCGGTAGCAAACAGCGCGGACTGTGGCAGCACAGGAAACAGGGCGAAGTGGTCGAGGACTGCTGCTCGAGTAACGGTTGTTCTTCGAGTCTGACAGTTCCTGTTAATAAATGTCAATAAAGCGAATACGAGCATAAAATTCTGCTTAAAATGATTTTGTTGGTATCGGTTTCCGTTGACACTGGACGTTGGTTAAAATATGTGATGAGCAACACTTATTTGGGCTGACCCCAGCAACGCAGTCCGAAAAATAAATTACAAGTACAGGCCGAGGCACCAGATAAAATGCGCCTGACGACTCTTAGGAGAGAAGTGTAGTAACATCTTTTCATGTTTGTACGTTTAATGTGAACGAAGGTCTTTACGTACACATTTTGACTTCTCTCGTAGGAACAACAAATATTTTTTGTAATGCCTCTGACGATGCTTGGATCACAAGCCATTTAGGTCTATTTATGAATACTCTTCGGCTACGTTTTTGCTATTTCAGAATATAGGCTTCTTTAAGTGAATATTGATCTTAATCTTTCAGTTCTAGTTGGTACATCTCAAAATTCATAATTACTATAATAATACGATAGAAAAATCTTCACCAAAGTACGTTCAGGACTTAATGAATTTGGTAGGTAGGTAGCCGAAAGTGATTAGTTTTGATACTGTTTCGCAGATCATCAAAATCGAAACTGCTCTTGTTGAGTGGCGCTTACATGGACAGTAATAGTAATCTAATACCTTGGGTGGTAGGAGGTACCCAAAACAATCACCGACTCCACCTCCCAAACACAATGTTCCTGGGATGAGTAGGATGTACACAAATGTTTTGTGTGGATGAGGATGGAGAGGAATGTTGCGGAACTAGTAAATGATTTCTGTAGTGGTGGGTAAGTAGATACGTAAAACGATGCCATGTGTATACAATCTGAGGAGAACGAGTGAGTTACAGATACATGGTGAAGCAGAAATCTAGACATCACCGCCGTAGGAGAGAAATGCCAAATCAAAGCATAGGATTTGGGAAGAATTTTCGAGTCACTGGTTACCTTAGGAGGTAAACTGGTTGAGGGATCCTTGGTATTTCGGGAGTTACGTCTAAGACTTCCAATAAACGCTGTCATCTGTTTGCTTGAGGAGATTACAGAAGGAGGTGGTTCAGGCGAATTAGATGTGTAAAGATTGTATAGGAGTTCATAAAGGACGGAGGCTGGGTACGCACCTGTAATTGATTTAAAGTTATGAGGACTGGTGTTGATCTAGGTGAGCAACAAGGTGATGAGGGTGCGTTAAGCCAAACAGTATTAATTGTAACAGCGTAGATCTCGAGTGGATATGGTCAGAATACCATGTATGTCTTAGGTATCTCCATGGTAAAGTTGGTGATATAAGGTAAGGAATGGAGTTGGTCATCGTAAAGAAGTTGGGGCAGATGCCCCACCGGTTTACAGGAAGTAGTAATTGCTTATTTAGGTAATTATGGATGGATTCGAAAACCTTGCTGAACGTCGACGTAAAGGTGACTGGTTGTTTGAAAGAACTGTCAGAAATTAAAAAACGTATTAAGAAATGACATTAAGCAGATACTCCACAAAAACGCATACCACTTCACTTCACACCTACATTACCTATGACTCCTAAAAGTAAGCGCTCACTCTTTTCTAGCTATCCTCGCAGAAGCCTGTAACGTGGTCATTCACTCGGTTTGGAATCGTTTGCTGTGGAAGACATCAATAATCCTGTTTTCATTAACCTCAACAAACTTCTCATTCAGACAGCCTCATCTTGCCACGCTACAGGTTCTATTCTGAATCGCCAATTTTGGCATGGTTATCACATTTGATAGTGATATATCGCTACCGAATACTGTAATTTCCTTCGTTTCCTGAGATGAACGTTAAATTAAAAATTTCAACCATTTCGTCATTTGTAACACAAACGTAATTTCGACAATGTATGGATTATCAAAACAGAGATTAGTCGCCACAAGTACCAAAGAAATGAAGATGAATGTAATGGCACTGACTGTGATAACAATACTTAAACTACAGTCTCAGACAGAAACTCGAGGTTCCACGAAGAATTTATGCAAACTGGTCACAAACTGACATTAACACAGCTATCGGCGGAAAATGCAAAACTGTGAAGTTTGGCGGCCGATGGATGAACGCGTGACACTAGCGCAGTTTCACTGCGCACCTTGCAAGGATAGTAAACACGTGACATTTAGATATCAGAGCATAAACTCTTAGCGAGTTTCATTCCATGTCCTGAGTTACACAGTAATTAGATCTAGCAGACAGGTGCCAGAACAGTATACGCCGATGTCAGCATTTGAGACAGGACATGTAGTTGGGCTCAAAGAAGCTGGTTGGAAGTCGGTGAACCCCTTGACATTTAAATAGGAGGGATGCCACTATTCGAAGATGGTGGCAGGAATAGCTGAACCATGGCCAAGCATATCGTCAACAAGAAGAGACCTAGAGAGACGACAGAACTTGAGGACCGAGCAATCGTCAGAGAGGCATTCACAGCCCCGGATTCATCACTACCATCGTTCCGACGTGCAGCTGATGCTTCAGTGATCGCAAGGATCTTTAATAGTCGGCTCACAGAGAGAAGGCTGAGCTCACGGCGCCCCTTGCGCCGGGCCATTGACCTCTGCATTGACGGGCACATGCAGTCTGGAATCTCATTGACTGGGGTGGAATTGTCTTCAGTGATAACTTCGGCTTCGAAGTGAGCCCAATGATTAGCGAAGATTTGTCTCGACATGCCCTAGACAACGGTGAGCTACCGACCCGACTGTCGCCCGCCATACGGCCTGACATCCACGAGCGATGGTCTGGGATGTCATTGCATTTCATAACAGGACCTCTTTCATTGTTTTCTGCGGCACCCTTTCAGCACAGCGGTATTCTATGCCTCGTTTTGTTGCCCTTCATGATCAGCAGTGCTGGACTTACAGTTCATTAATATGATGCCCGCCCGCAAACAGCGACAGTATCTACCACTTGTTTCCGAGCTTGCCAAATCCTATCTTGGCCAGCAATGTCGCCGAATCTCTCCCCAACAGAAGCTCTCCATCTAAGTATATCATTTTTTTCTGAAATTGTAATCATTTGTTTGTCTGTACATGTGCATCACAACTATCTGTTTCCGTCCCATGAGGATAATTCCATCTTGGTGCATCGTTTTTCTTATCTTTTTCTTTTTTTTCCTTCAGTGTAATTTTAGACATCAACAGAATTACACTTAGTGAATTCTAAAATTCTGACCACATCCAGTTTAACATGACACGAAAAGGTTCTTCTGAAAAAATATATATGAGAATAAACTGATAATCTGAAAAAGAAATAGCATTATGTGCTTTGGGCGGCTCATTGGAGACAAACTGACGAATTCAAACCGTAGATTTCTTCCAAGATCTTTTTTTGTACGCAGGTGTATTTTATTAAGTTCTATCTGTTTTATAAAACGTGAATATGTATGATGTGTCAGACACAGTGCAAAGCTAGGGAAGATCTGAATATGTGTTGTTGTACTTGGTGGCAGCTACAAAGGACAAGTAAGAGTGAGTTAAAACAATTCTCAGCACTCAAAAAAATAAGATACTTTGTTATCCTCGCTAGGCGTTACTAGTTCCGAGGTAACGTCTTCAGAATTGAAAATGTCTTCATTGGTTCTGGCCTTTAATAGGGATAAAGAGCATCCCGTCTGGACAACAAAAACATTGTGAGCCAACAGTTCACACTATCTCAGTGTGCTTGCGTATTCAGGAAAGCTCTGTATTACACGCTGTTAGATAAAGTGCAAAGATTGACATCATCTTTGTAAATAAGTTACTAATGCACTTATATTTGAAAATGATATGTTTGTTATTTCAACATTTATCTTCCATCAACATCGATGGACAACAAGAGCCCTAGGGCACTGTATGCAACTCTAAGCATTTTTACGTTATGCCAAATTTAAGACGCTGTCGCTAAGTGTTTCGATGTCGGGTGGGAAATCATAAAACTATAAACTGGCAACAATAAAAACTATGTCGTACAGTGTTGTCTATTCGTAACAATAGCTAGGCGCATTTTGTCTGATGTTTCGGCAGAAACACGTAATTTCATTTTTAAGTCAGTGTGTAGCTGGGTCAGTCGAAACAAATATTGCTCAGCACGTCTTTCACATGACGCCCGTTTCCCGCTATAAACAAAATTATTTTTAAAGCGAAATTTTACATTCCCATTCGATAAATCGATGACATATTGGGCCAGTGCGATATTCGTCTTATCGATGTCTCTTAACAGGGACGGTAAAACAAGAAGAATAAGCAGTGCTCTGGCTGCAATTCGCGTGCCACCTATCTCCGCGGTTTCTGCTGCCGCCATGAGCAATGCTAGTCAGGTCACGTAATATTCTGTAGGCCTAAATACAACTGGAAGATATTTATAGAATGGACTTAATACCACGAATGGATCAAGAGACACGTATAACTGATTCGATTACGACGGCAAAAGACGTTATGATTTCTCCTTGTATTAACAACATGTCTTTTTTTTCTGGTTTGACGTCAAAGTGAAGCGCCTGAACTTATACAATTTCTGACAGTTGTCTTTCATCTTAGGATTTCTTGATGGCTTTTAGCACTGATATGACATAAAGTGACATTTAATTGTGAGCTTCAAATGACACTCGCTCATCCCTTACAAAAACTTTCCGTGCGTGCTGCCGAGGTATCAAAACGATCACAATCGTGCGTTCATCGTTAGATCGGAGACCTTGTCACTACCGGCTGTAGCACCCAGTCAGCTTCGAGTGAACTCCCCAGCCCACTCAACCTACTACCTACTTCACACATGCTACCCCCGCAAAGCTCGATACAACTACGGAACTCGATAGCAGCCGGGAAATTTGTTGGACAAGAACCCGTCATTATGTCGCCATTTCCCAGTAAGGTTCCACTGAAACTAGCTTCTTCCTCATAAACAAACAACTGTAAAACTCACTGTCGAGAGCAGAGGTGTTGAACTACGCGTTGTCGTATCTCACAAAAGTTGTATTGGTACTCGAATCGATCGGCATGCAGCAACGGTGGTCTCACAAATGTATGTACTTTAACTCACTATCCAAAATCGTCCTCGGTTTGCTTTACTGCCGTAGTCGACTGACCACCGTGTCGTCCTCGTTAGAGAGGCCGTAAGGAAATTACACACCTCCAGGTCATACCCGCTCTCTGCCGGCATCCAGCCCTAAGCGCTGGGAGTTCGTAGATTTGTTGCTGCGTGTACTTTGTTAACTGTGCAATTGGTCAGCACTAAAGTCTGTGTTTCTGTACGATATCGTATGTTCATGGAAGGTTACAGTCCTCCGTAGAACGATACTTTGACTTGTGTTTGCTATGGGGTAAAAAAGCGAACAAGGGTCTATTTGTAGCGCTTGTCCGGTTGGTGTGCCTAATGGGCGAAAACATATTCGAAAAAAATCTACTCGCATCGAACGTACTAAAGATTTATTGCTGGTCAGGTCAAGAGTGAAGAAGTCAAGAGTAATATACATTTTACGCAAGTTCATAAAGTAACGAAAAAAACCTTGTGGTATTTCCGAACTGACTATATTCCGTACTAAAAACCCAGGAACATCGGTAGAATCTCTAGATGCGAGCAGGGAAAATGAAAACAGAGATTACAGAATAAGACGATTTCGACAAGAAATGAGTGTATGGACGCTTAGTGAGATGGGAAAATCCGACGGCTTGAAAAATACAGTGCAGAATGATGTCCGTGAAAAAAAAAAAAGATTATTCTGGCTCAGAAACTTCCGTTCTTTATCTTCTCCGCTCATTTAGTTTTTGATTCTCAAAGTACAATGATGGTAAAAACTTTTTGATCGAACGCCGAGACAACTGCTGAAGCAAGAGCTAAGTTTTGTGTAAAATGCACTTACTGCGTTCTAAGGACAATAATCTAATAGTATATGCGCACAGAATTTGCAAAAATGTATTTTGCTCGATTTCAAATGAAATAGTGCCTAGAAATTACCTACAGTTATTTCTGCATGGCGTAATCGGCAGTTCGGGTGATGAGTGCAGAGACGAAGTGTCAGAAAGAGTTGCAAATACATATTTTTCAGGAGATGGGGAATATTCTCGGTAGTTTTAAGGCGAGCCATCGGAAATAAAATCCTGGCAACTGCATGCAAATAGTCACGCACGGAGTCCTTCGTAAATAAACTGCGTTCATACGTGACACAACAACGTCTCACATGTAACCAAAAATAACTTCATACTTTTCTTAACAACTTTCTAATTGGAAGATTCCATAAGGTCCAACAGAATGCAAATTCATCAGCGATGACATTTTTCGTTACGAAGACCAAACAGTTTCACACCTATTACAGTATTTTATTTTTTACCCCAGAATACTTTTATCTTTTCAAGATAAAATATGTGTCAGATGCATCTACAAACTTTGAGAATGTTCGTATATTATTTTCAGTAGTTCTGTTTCTTTCATAGGTTGAAGTAAACAAAAATATTTCTCTTCACAATTTTTTTCTAACATTAGTTTTTTATTCGTAACAAGTGATAAGAATTGCTTGTTTCGAAAAGTAATCCCCTACATTCTAGACTAAAAACAGAGATGTCTGTTAGTTTTTTCAGATTACCAACATCTGGAATCATCACTAACTAGCGATACTGTAGAATAGTGAGATGACCTTAAAGTTCATATTTTCGTGACAGGCACTATAGCCGTCATCACATGTGGTGTGGACAGGCATGGGGTTAGAACACCGAGGATCTGTCTCATTAACCACTTGGCTAAGGAGGCGTTTGTTGCTATTTTGGTTCTTTAATTAAATACGTATCCCATGTACCGCTCAAATTTTCGTACGTATACTTTTCAGGTGCTTTATTTGTCTGAACTACTTGTTCTCGGACGTTACTTAATGTTAAAAGCATATACTAAGCGTTGATGTAAAAAAAATATCGCTCTTACGTTAATACATTATAATTTATTACTATAATATTAAAACGTATGTTTTATATTTATTATCAAAAAATTGTAGGCATTTGTGGTTTGTGAGAAGTGGGGGTGATGTGTAGTTATATTTCTGTCCATGGGAGAGGAGGAGAAGTAGGGGAGAGGGTGCCAATAATGAACTGTGACCCCCTTCCACTCCCCGCCCCCCTCCTCCACATCTAGACTCGAACCATGGATGGATGTGTGTGAAGTGATTTGATCTAGATGCCATTCTCAACCTGAAAGGTTTACCATATTATCCACTCAGATCACCGAAGCTAATCACTGCCGGGCTTGGCTAACACTGCTAGCACTTGGATGGGTTACCGTACGGGTCCGCCGAGTGCTGTTGGCAACTGGGGTGCACTGAGCCCTTGTGAGGCCAACTGAGGAGCTGCTGACCACATGCCCGTCCCTATTCGCATCTTGTAACGTCTAAGGGCTGGGGATGGGTACCGTTGGGCCTTCAAGGCCTCTTCGGACGTTTTTTTTTCCTTTTTTTTAATTCTGCTTTCTAACTATGACTCCCTCCTTTCTTGGTGAGATTTGGACGGACCCCTCACCCCCTCACGTAAGATTTACCCTATAATTATTACATAATTAAATGTATTTGATAAGTTCATGTTGTTGCTTCGAGCTACTAATAATACCTATTAAGGTGATCTGCATTACTTTTATGAAACAAAATGTTATCCGTTATGATACTGGATATTCTCTGAATATTTTCAGCCTTTTGATAGCTCTCAAGACATTTAGCTTAATTAAACTTGTTACAATGTCATTTAAATGTAGTTATCATTTTCACCTCTGATTTCACAGATAAAAAGGGAGTACCTAAATTTAGGAAGTGTATTAATAATCTTCTTGACGTGTCTGTTTTACACATGCCAGTCCTAAGTAGTATATGGACGTACAGACACACAAACACAGACAGATGGACAAAAAAATCTGATAAACACTGTTAACCATCTTAAAGCATCCCTAAAAAATTGAGCTGTTATTGATATATTATATACATTAAATGCAATTAGATTTATACTAACTTAGCAAATAAAAGACATCATTGCTTGTAGTTTCCTTTGAGGCGTAAATTCTCGAAGCTTTTAAATCTCTTGATTTATGGTAATGTAATCACTAAGAGAATTCCTGTCGGTGAACTTCAGCTTAGCTTTCTTCCGCAAACGATTAGCTTCTTGCTGGCGCGTTTGTTTCGACTTGTCGGCATGGTACTTATGTACACACTGTAAAAGTTGTGATACAAATTCATTTCTAACGCAGTAACATCTGCTATATGGGCGTTATAGAATATCATGACTGACCCACTCACTGACAGGCAGTGATTTTGGCCGGCGGGTAGGGAACTACACTCGTTTCAAAACGAGGAATGCTTAAGAGTGAAACGATTTAAGAGAGGTCTTTAATATTATCTATGCTCGGCATTAATTTTATACAACAAAATGTTATCCTTCATAATATTGTACACTACTGGCCATTAAAATTGCTACACCAAGAGGAAATTCAGATGATAAACGGGTATTCATTGGATAAATATATTATACTATAACTGACATGTGATTATATTTTCACCCAATTTCGGTGTATAGATCCTGAGAAATCAGTACCCAGAACAACCGCCTCTGGCCGTAATAACGGCCTTGATACGCCTGGGCATTTAGTCAAACAAAGCTTGGATGCCGTGTGCAGGTACAGCTGCCCATGAAGCTTCAACACGATACCACAGTTCATCAAAAGTAGTGACTGGCGTATTGTGACGAGCCAGTTGCTCCGCCACCATTGGCCAGACGTTTTCAATTGGTGAGAGATCTGGAGAATGTGCTGACCAGGGCAGCAGTCGAACATTTTCTGTATACAGGAAGTCCCATACAGGACTTGCAACATGCGGTCGTGCATTATCCTGCTGAAATGAAGGGTCTCGCAGGGATCTAATGAAGCGTAGAGCCACGGGTCGTAACACATCTGAAATGTAGCGTCCACTGTTCAAAGTGCCGTCAATGCGAACAATAGGTCATCGAGACGTGTATCCAATGGCACCCCATACCATCACGCTGGGTGATGCGCCAGAAGGGCGATGACGAATATACGCTTCCAATGTGCGTTCACCGCGGATGTCGCCAAACACGGATGCGACCATCATGATGCTGTAAACAGAACCTGTATTCGTCCGAAAAAATGACGTTCTGCCATTCGTGCACCCAGGTTCGTCGTTGACTACACCATCGCAGGCGCTCCTGCTGTGGTGGAGCATCAGGGGTAACCGCAGTCATGGTCTCCGAGTTGATAGTGCAAATCCATGCTGCTGCAAACGTCGTCCAACTGTTCCACCGATTCCATGTTCTGCTAACAGTCATTGGATCTCGACCAACGCGAGCAGCAATGTCGCGATACGATAAACCCCAATCGCGATAGGCTACAATCCGGCCTTTATGAAAGTCGGAAGCGTGATGGTACGCATTTCTCCTCCTTTCACGAGGCATCACAACAACGCATCATCAGGCAACGCCGGTCAATTGGTGTTTGTGTATGAGAAATCGGTTGGAAACTTTCATCGTGTCAGCACGTTGTAGGTGTAACCACCGGCGCCAACCTTGTGTGAATGCTCTGAAAAGCTAATCATTTGCATATCACAGCATATTCTTCCTGTCGGTTAAATGTCGCGTCCGTAGCACGCCATCTTCGTGGTGTAGCAATTTTAATGGCCAGTAGTGTATATTCCCTGAACCAAAAAGTTGATGTGAGATTTTCGTTGCTCCTCCTCCTGCTGAAAGAGATTTGGTGAGATTTTGCCGGACCCTTTCCGCTCGCCCCCCCACCCACTTCGAGCCACGTAATCACCACAAAGAGCCGCTGGCTGCCAAGCAGAGGCGGTCAGCAGCAGGCCACGTGGTCCGCCGCGGCTGGCCCGCTAGCAGCGCGGCGCGGCCGACGTCTGCGGCGCAGGTAGTAGGGCGCGCCGTGACGCCAGCGGCCGCGCAGTTGCGGCGCGCCGGTCGGCCACTTCCATTACGCGACCCGGCCAGGCCCGGCCCGGCCTCCTTATCGATTCCACGTCCGCCACTCGCGTAATGCAATTTTTCCTTCCTTCTTAGCGCGGACGCGTTCCGTTAATTGGACCGAAAGGCTCTTCTCGCGTGACTTACCAGTCGGTATTCTTTCGGAAGCAGTGAGCTTCGATAAAGGTCGAGAGACTCCAAACTCTTCGCTGGTTGATAGCGCGCCTCGTTTGTAGCGATACAAGGCGTTTTCCCTCCTCAGGCTTACAATATCAGGACACTGCGAATAAACGGTTGTTTACAAACCCGTCTTTTTCGTCTACTGACTCCTAACCAATGAAGTTATTTGCAGTACCGTATTTCCCCTCGTGTGCGTTCCATTACACTATTTATTAGTCACGTAAATCAGGCTGTTTCCAGACACTTCCATTCGTCTACGGCATTATGTCCTCTCTCACATGACCATTATTTTACTATTAGATATTAGTATGGAGTGATTCCCTGATGTCTTACCACTTTGTCGGTCAAATGGTTCAAATGGCTCTGAGCACAATGGGACTTAACATCTCAGGTCATCAGTCCCCTAGAACTTACAACTACTTAAACCTAACTAACCTAAGGACATCACACACATCCATGCCCGAGGCAGGATTCGAACCTGCGACCGTAGCGGTCGCGCGATTCCAGACAGAAGCGCCTATAACCTCTCGGCCACCAGCGGCCGGCACCACTCTGTGTTCCAATAACAATGCGAAACACTTCATGCGAACATTTTAGGTTAGGCTTTTACTCCAACTGTCATGAATACCGACTGAAACTCTTAATCTTACCCTCCCACACATCACTATTAAACTTCTCTGTCTCTGCGCAAGTTTTGAAAGCTTCGTGAGGTGTAAGATATAATAAAGAAAAACTTGTTACTTATCTTCATTTTCTCTTCTTATATGACTACAGGGGTACATTCTTTCGGCTGAAATTTTGATTTATAATGTTGTGGGTTCCTGATGATTAAATAACTAATGAATATTTGCCTGTATTGCTCTTGAATTTATATTCTTTGTCACATTTTTCAATATTACACCGTCTTTACAATTTCCACTTCTATCGCATCACAAATTACATGATTAGTGACACGATCAAAAACACGTCTGATTCCATCAGAGGCATGCCCACTACTCTCAACATTCCAAAGAGTTTACAAAGGAAAAGAGTTTACAGACTTTCTTGATAAAAGAAGAATCATCATCCAGTTATAACATTATTTTATAAATGAATTGGAAATAAATTTCGTAAGTTGCGTTAGATTGTGCAATTAATACACTCCTGGAAATTGAAATAAGAACACCGAGAATTCATTGTCCCAGGAAGGGGAAACTTTATTGACACATTCCTGGGGTCAGATACATCACATGATCACACTGACAGAACCACAGGCACATAGACACAGGCAACAGAGCATGCACAATGTCGGCACTAGTACAGTGTACATCCACCTTTCGCAGCAATGCAGGCTGCTATTCTCCCATGGAGACGATCGTAGAGATGCTGGATGTAGTCCTGTGGAACGGCTTGCCATGCCATTTCCACCTGGCGCCTCAGTTGGACCAGCGTTCGTGCTGGACGTGCAGACCGCGTGAGACGACGCTTCATCCAGTCACAAACATGCTCAATGGGGGACAGATCCGGAGATCTTGCTGGTCAGGGTAGTTGACTTACACCTTCTAGAGCACGTTGGGTGGCACGGGATACATGCGGACGTGCATTGTCCTATTGGAACAGCAAGTTCCCTTGCCGGTCTAGGAATGGTAGAACGATGGGTTCGATGACGGTTTGGATGTACCGTGCACTATTCAGTGTCCCCTCGACGATCACCAGAGGTGTACGGCCAGTGTAGGAGATCGCTCCCCGCACCATGATGCCGGGTGTTGGCCCTGTGTGCCTCGGTCGTATGCAGTCCTGATTGTGGCGCTCACCTGCACGGCGCCAAACACGCATACGACCATCATTGGCACCAAGGCAGAAGCGACTCTCATCGCTGAAGACGACACGTCTCCATTCGTCCCTCCATTCACGCCTGTCCCGACACCACTGGAGGCGGGCTGCACGATGTTGGGGCGTGAGCGGAAGACGGCCTAACGGTGTGCGAGACCGTAGCCCAGCTTCATGGAGACGGTTGCGAATGGTCCTCGCCGATACCCCAGGAGCAACGGTGTCCCTAATTTGCTGGGAAGTGGCGGTGTGGTCCCCTACGGCACTGCGTAGGATCCTACGGTCTTGGCGTGCATCCGTGCGTCGCTGCGGTCCGGTCCCAGGTCGACGGGTACGTGCACCTTCCGCCGACCACTTGCGACAACATCGATGTACTGTGGAGACCTCACGCCCCACGTGTTGAGCAATTCGGCGGTACGTCCACCCGGCCTCCCGCATGCCCACTATACGCCCTCGCTCAAAGTCCGTCAACTGCACATACGGTTCACGTCCACGCTATCGCGGCATGCTACCAGTGTTAAAGACTGCGATGGAGCTCCGTATGCCACGGCAAACTGGCTGACACTGACGGCGGCGGTGCACAAATGCTGCGCAGCTAGCGCCATTCGACGGCCAACACCGCGGTTCCTGGTGTGTCCGCTGTGCCGTGCGTGTGATCATTGCTTGTACAGCCCTCTCGCAGTGTCCGGAGCAAGTATGGTGGGTCTGACACACCGGTGTCAATGTGTTCTTTTTTCCATTTCCAGGAGTGTAATATGAATTTTAAGTATATCAGAAATTTCGTAATTCCAAATATTTTTAAAAAAAGAGTAATTTTAACTCTACAATCAAAGTGCTAACAAATTAGTTTCTTTTTATACATTTCAGCCTGAAATATAATACATCGTATACAGAATCAAATATATTATTTTAGTGAAACAGCCGAGAATGTTCACCTCTACCAGATTAGGGATTAATCCCGAATCGACTACTTCTATAACAATAGGTTATCTTAGAAAAGGGTGTCCCATTACAAACTGCAAGTTTACTGTGACCATTCACAACTTGTTTTTTCCCCCTGTTCCGCATTACGTAGATTTAAACCTTCATCATCATGTGTGTTTATGTGATACGATGTTTGAGTAACCCAAGGCACTGTCTGCAGTGTCCTTTTGTGTCATATTTACATCACTTATAGCATCACATTCATTCTGTATCCCGTTTGTATGCAATGATGTACACGATGCAAACACGACAGAAAAGGAGCCTGTGATCACTGGAGACACTGCCACAGGTTACCCAAAAGTCAAGTTCGCGGACTTCGGGCAAGATTCTCGTTTATTTCCGTCAGATCGATCGGTAAGATGTCGGTTTGGTGTCTATAACATTAGCAAATGACCACTGTCTGTCAGCTTTTCAATTATTCATCGAATTGAGAATGAGTCAGTTTCGTTTCGCTGAAAGAAAATTTTACGCAATTTGGGAAGTGTCTCTAAAAATTAATAATAAATTTTCATAATGACGGTGCGATGTATAGCGGTAATAGTTATCCCTGTCGAAATGTCTCTAGACGACATGAGAGAAATAGCAAGCGTTTCCAACAAATCGAAGCATATATGGCGTCCGATTAAAACTGTGGGCTCTTACTGCGACATCCTGTAGTGAGAATACACCAGATATTTATTTTTCCACCTATTTTTTTAAGAAACTCTTCATTTGTTTTATTCATCCTATCTGGAAATATTAACATGATAAGAAACTGAGGATATGTGGTACAATATACACTGTCTTCAGTCTACAAATATCAATATTTCATTGTACAAGGCATTTCTCGTTGTGTGAATCTACCCTGAAATCTAATTTGAATTTTGCATGGCTTATCTCTTTTGTGCCAGTTCAATTCATAGCGTGTTATGTTCCAAATGACGACCACACTTTCCCACTTTTTTTTTACGTATCAACAATTATGTAAATAGCAAATTGCTCCAGAAGGGGTACCCGCAGTCCCCAAAATGTCAAGTGTAAGAATAAAACAGGAACATATTTCGTTTCTGAGAGCCGTATTTTTAATCTGACTGTTTGGTCATCGTAACTTCTATATTTATGAACTACATGTAAAATAAAATAACAACAAGGGTAGTTAGGTGACTGAATGTGTAACTGTAGATAAGAAATTCAGAGACTCGCGGTTCAGTCCTCGGTAGGTCCAAGGATATGAGGGTATTTATCCCTTCTTTCACCTCCACCAGGGATTTTTATTTTGTGTAGATTACTACGTTGCTCCATACCTTGGAGTTCACGTCAGTATGAAGGTCCTCCTATAAAGTAGTTTGGAGCAAGCTGTGGACGTATTGTGATATGGTGCGCCACCGATACGACGCCGTGCAGTGCACGCCTAGAAGTTGGCAGTAGCCCATGTGACTGCACTGCCGATCTGCAGCCTGCTCCGTGACACACCCTCTGCTCGCGCGGCCAATGCCACCACGGAGTCAAGGGACGTTGCACCACTCCAAACTCTATTCTCTGTCTGTTAGTTCAGTTCTGTCCGTCTCCGGTTGCTCAGTGGTCAGCGCAACAGAATGTCAGTCCTAAGGACCCGGGGTCGATTCCCGGCTGGGCCGAAGTGTCGTCACATCGAAAGACTTGCACCCGGCGAATGGTCTACCCGAAGTGAGGCCCAAGTCACACGACATTTACATTTACATTTAGTTCAGTTCTGCCTGTATACGAAGCGTTATCAGTAGCCTCTTTTGTTATTGTGCCTGGAGAACTTGCCTATCTCAAGGACACGCATTGTATTGTTTCTGGACTTGCTGTTGCTCAAGTGAAGTAAAAGGAGTTACTTAAATATTAATTGTGCATCTCATTATTTTTGCTCTCTGGCATAGAACCCACCAACTCCTTAGTAGCCACCAACGAGCCGACCAAACACGTCATCTCGTATAGGACCATGAGTTGTACAGCACAGATTTTGGATTAAAGAGGTGTTTACTTTTTATGTGGTTTAATGTCAGCTACAGAATTAATAACCGTCACTGCATAAATTTCTTCGTATACACTGATCAACCAGAGCATTACGACAACCCTAATAACCGGTATGTCCACCTTTGGCACGGATCACAGCGGCGACGCGTCGTGGCATGGAGGCAGTGAGGCTTTGGTAGTCAGCCTTGAGGGAGTGGGCACAACATCTGCGCACACAAGTCACCTAATTCCCGTAAATTCCGGGAAGGAGGGCGATGTGCTCTGACGCCACTCTCGATTGGGTTCAGATCTGGCGAGTCGGGGGCCCAGCACATCAGTTGGAACTCGCCACTGTGTTCCTCGAAACACTCCATCTCACTCCTGGCCTCGTGACATGGAACATTATCTTATTGAAATATGCCACTGCCGTTGGGAAACATGATAGTCATGAAGGGCTGTTCGTGGTCTCCAGCCAGTGTACGATACACCTTGGTCGTCATGGTGCCTAGCACATGCTCCACTGGATCCTTGGATGCCCAAGTGAATGTTCCTCAGAGCATAATGGAGCCGCCGCCACAATGTCACTGTCCCGCAGCACATGTGTCAGGAGTTGTTACCCTGGAAGACGATGGATTCACGCCCTCCCGTCGGCGTGATGAAGAAGGCATAAGGATTGTTCAGACCATGTAACGCCCTGTCACTGCGCCAACCTCCGCTGCCGATGGTCATGTGCCCATTTCCGTCGTAGTCACCCATGTAGTGGTGTCGTCGGCTGCGGAGGCCCATCGTTGGGAGGGTTCGATGAACTGTGTGTTCAGACACACTTGTACACTCCCCAGTATTAAAATCTGTGTTAGATACGCCACAGATCGCTGCCTGTCCTGTTTTACCAGCCAGTCTGTCCAGCCTACGACGTCTGACATCTCTAATGAGGGGTGGCCGCCCAACCCCACCACGTCTGGACGTGGTTTCACGTTTGTTTCGCCAAGCGTTGAACCAATAAGTCGTGCAGTTTTAGAAATGCTGGTGTTGAGCCTCCGGGCCATCACAATGTGCCCTCAGTCAAACTCAGATAAATCGCGAGCCTTCACATTCTAAAAACCGCCAGCACTATGTGTATGTGTCATTCCTCGCCAGGTGACGGTGCTATCGTTTGGAGGGGTTTGTATCGATAGTATGCCGGTGGTCAGTGTAAATGTACATTTCTAGACGCTAAGATAGAAACACAACAGTTTGTTGGTCCACATTCGGAATCTAATACAGCAGCAGTTCTGCGTAGCATGGGCGTTAAGAGTTCCTGGTACCGGATGTCTACACAAGGGTCACGTGATTGCGGTAAATTATGGGCCAGTGCTTTGAGGACGAGGAGTTAGGACCAGTAGCGTGCCAGATGCTGTTAATTTGGTGGCCAAGAAAGGCGTGCTATTTACTAGGAACTGTGACAACCTTGGACACAGCGTCTATCGAAAACCGACAAACCTGGATAAACTGTTAAATAATCACCCAAGCGAGGAAAGAGTAATGATTAACAGATTCATACGCTTGTAACGCGCGCAAGACGAATATGTGACCCACAGCACCTCGGACGCGCGCTGCAACACATGGAAAGTGTCCTGAGGAGAAATGGGTAATCCAGCAGTTGCAAAAGAAGTGACACAAAATCTAACACTCGTCGGAGTGACACGACGGAATAACAAATGTCGGTTACGGCCTTTCTGCCATTTATTCCTAGGGTGACGGAAGGAATCGGCCGTATATTGCGCTAACACGGCGAAAAGAATATGGCCAAGGCCTACTGCGAGACAATGTCACCTGGTAGCACTGCGGCACGCGACGCCCTCAGGAAAGTATACAAGTGGAGCAGAGACGAATGGAATCATTATAGCGCTTAGGTGGTGCGCAAATGGGAAATACCACTGACACAAATGACCTTGACAACGAACGGATTGCTGCAGTCGGCGCCTGGGGACGGCGAAATTGGTCCGCTGTTCATGTGCTACGATCGATAGCATTCATAGAAAGTCGTCGAAGAACTGTGAACCACGGATAAGATGTTGGGTGTCCACACCTCGTCTCAGAACGAGGAGATTGGAGCTCTACTAGCTCTATAAGGCTATCTGTGGCAGCAAGGCTGGCGCAAGAGCAGGTGCTTCGTAGCACACCGTTCGGACCATTTGTTGAACACTTAGGAGCAGACGGTCCCTACTCGTTACCATATTGATGCAACGACATCGGCAGTTATTACTGCAGTAGGTGCAGGATCCTCGAGTTTGGTCCGTGGATCGACAGAAATGTGTTGCGTGGTCGGTTGAATTGCGTTTCTTGTTACACCAGGTCAATGGTCTTGATCGCATGGACCGTCATTCAGGCGAACGAGCCGGCTACTGTGACCGAGCGGTTCTAGGCGCTTCAGACCGCAACCGAGCTGCCTCAACGGTCGCAGGTTCGAATCCTGCCTCGGGCATGGATGTGTGTGATGTCCTTAGGTTAGAAGGGTTTAAGTAGTTCTAAGTCTAGGGGACTGATGACCTCAGATGTTAAGTCCCATAGTGCTCAGAGCCATTTGAACCATCAGGCGAACGGCTTCCACGGACACAGGCAGGTGAGGGCAGCACTTTGCTATGGGAGAAATCCACTTAGACTTTCATGAGACCTGTGGCAGTAATCGAAGGCACCATGATAGCTGTGTAAGCACCGTGATAGCTACGGATTACTTGAAAGTTATTGCTGACCACCTGCATTCCTTCGTGCTTGATGTCTTGTCCGAAGACAGTGGCACCTTTTGTCAGGAGCAGAATCGTCCTATAATGGTTTAAGGAACATAATAATGAACTAATGATGATGTCTTGACCACCGAATTCACCTCATATCAACCTATGCTAACGCTTCTGCCTGACAACTTCTCGTCCACAAACCACTGGCCTATAATTTACCGTAATCACGTGACCTTTGTGTAGACATCTCCAGAAACCTGCCAGGAATTCTTAAAATCCATGACACGCAGAATAGCTGCTGTACTGCATTCCGAACGTGGACCAAAATGGAGTTAAGAAGGTGATCATAATGTTTTTGTCTCATCGGTTTATATGTACCATGAGAGAATGTAGCGCCTAGAACCGCTCGGCCATCCCTGCCGGCCTTTGGAAGAAAGTTACCGGTCTTACAACAATACGGAGCCGCGTTTCGAGAATATCCTAGTTCATTAATCTAATTACTTATCCTCTGGAATCTCTCTTACAAGCCCACACAATTTATTGCGATGTTTGGCCAAAGTTTAGCAGTAAGCGAGCCGTTTTTTAGGTGTCGAGAAGGTGTCGTTGTAAAAGCAAGAATGATTTTTGAACATGCAGCAGGATGTCAAGGGAAAATATGCTTAAAACTAAACTTTTAAATAGTTGATTCTTAATAATCAACATGCCAATGGTAGCCCCGCTGGTACATTGCAAGTATCGAGCAAGTTGTAGTGACTTGTCTGTAGTTCATGAACGATATGAACAAAACTGGAGATATCACTGCCCATCACCGTTTCGCTATAAGACAGGTAGTAGCATTCATCTGCTAATCTACTGTCCCTGGGCCGAGTAAACGCTGGGCTCCTCCTCTTGGCAGGTGTCCAAAAAAAAAAGAAAAAGGTACAGTGGAAAAGCTACAGAACAGTGATAGCCAGTAAATCTGATTAAATTTGAAAACACATTGCAGGAAGGCACATAATGCATAGAAGCCTGTCTCAGCGTTTTATTGAAAGCATCCACAATTCTGGAAGACTTGACGAGATGCCGCCTTGCTGTAGGGGCAAAAAATTTAGAAATATAAACGAGAATAGGACCAGTCCCTAGAGTTATCGCGGAATGTTTAGCTGAAATGAATAAAAAAACTGAGAGAGGAGCAGGTAAAGTCGTGTTGTGGCATGTAATTTGGAAAAAACCCAGGCGCCTAGACTGTTAGAGGGGGTACCCGGCATGGCGAAAGCGAGAGCATACCACACCTACTACACACACACCAAATTATTATAAATTGGTCCACTGAACTAGGTGGCGCAGTGGTTAGCACACTGGACTCGCATCCAGGATGAAGATGGTTCAAAACTCACGTCTGGCCATCCTGATTTAGGTTTCCTGTGATTTCCCTAAATTGCTTCAGGCAGATTTCCGGATGGTTCCTTTGAAAGGACACTGCTGACTTCCTTCCCCATCCTTCGCTAATCCGATGGGACCAATGACCTCACTGTTTGGACACTCCCCCATATTAACCATCCAAGATTGATCAAAAATAGTTAAAAGAAAGCCTGTCACACGATTACAAATTGAAAAATAAGACGAGCGCATGTTCGAAAAAGCTAGCCATGAGTGCCTAGAAGCAGGGGCCGAATGACAGAGTTTACTACATTGTGATCAGTGGAGTCGCGATGCCGGATGTCTGGGTGAAAAGTGGCGTGATCGCACGGAAACAACCACTGTAGTGCCTGCAAGTCACGTATCCTGAACTTGCTGACCAAATCGGGCGATCGTAAGATAAGGCTGTTCCCAACGTGATGGGAGACGATACTTGCGTACCAAAATGGCGGTGACTGCGACAGTCCCACTACTTGCGACGTGTACACCACCAGGATCAGCATCCGAAAGCGGCTCGACAGTACCTCTCCGTGCTATCTGTAAACTCGGATGCCGCACCCTAGTGTGCGACCGCAGTTAACAAATGGGTCCTCGCGGCCAGCACGATGGGGGAGGAAACGCACCGTCAGGACAGCCTTGTCGCACAGGGTGGCTTGATCTCTTTGGCTTTCAAATTTGGGACACTAGTTTGGGTGCCAATTCTTTTAACTATGGCGGAACTGATATGCCTCCGCCACTGCGTGGGTTCAAGTTAAATTCAAATGTAATACCCAGGAAATTACGTCATCTTGAACACTTTCTACATGAAACAAAAGGAGAATGTGGAATTTAGTTCACCTCCTTTGATAGTAATCCGTGTAGGTAATAAATAGTTAGTATTAAGAAAAATGGCTCAAATGGCTCTAAGCACTATGGGACTCAACATCTGAGGTCATCAGTCCCCTAGACTTAGTACTACCTAAACCTAACTAGCCTAAGGACATCACACACATCCATGCCCGCGGCAGGATTCGAACCTGCGGCCGTAGCAGCAACGCAGTTCCGGACTGAAGCGCCTGGAACCGCTCGGCCACCGCGGCCGCCAGGTAGTATTCGTTGGCCGGCTAAAATTAATGTAACTGCATAAAATGATCGATTAAGTTTCAGTTAACAATCCATCCGGTCTCAGATTATTATGAATAAGCTCTAAATTTTGTAGGAAGCTCGAATCTGTAGTTGAAATTATGAAATTAATTTATTTGCCTCTCTCTGTTTGCAATAGGGAGTGGCCTGGACAGTCGTTGTGGCCTCGGCAAGTGCGTTGTATGTCGTCAAAAAGTCTTCAACTTTACTCTGCATGCACACGAACAAGTACACTGATACGTATATTAGGATTACAACTTTTTGCCTGGGACACGTTGTCTCAGACTTAAATTAAAAGTAGTTTCCATAATCTAGTTCTAATATTTTCCGGAGATGACGGAATTGGAAATCGCCCCCAAATATTGTCTACTAGAGTTCCCTTTACCCAACCAGGAGCTCGCTCGGTATTCGGCTGAAAAGTCCCTCACTCTCCAGCGTGTCATTAGTTGAACAGCCAGCTCAACAAAAAACGGTACGGAATGACAAAGCAGGTACAATGAAGGCTTGCTGTTATATATAGGTGAACTTAGTGTGTACTTATTGCAGCCACCTGAAACACAAGTTTTATGAATGTGTAGCTGTATCCAGTGAAAATATAGTTTACGATAAGACTTACGATATTTGTACTTTTAAAGATTTTCTACCATTTTACATGTATATGACGTGAAAACGAAGCAACGTATTCCATTTCGGCCAGCACTTATATTCTTATAAACTTTTGAGAAGAGTTGTACTTGACAACCCACTTATACAAAGACGTTATTGCAGCTGACAATTAACTTCTTTTTACGAATTATAAAATTTTGTAAGTGATTTTTTTCCAGTACTTTTTTACTTTTTTAACTGCCAATATACACTAACACTTTTCATCTGCGCCAAAGGAATTACCTGGGTGAATACATCGTTTCTCATCAGATCACCAAAGTTAAGCAACTTCGGATGTGCCCGATACTCGGATGAGTAACCGCCTGGGTAAGCCATGTGCTGGTGGCTCCTTTCCGTTTGTCTTTGCGGCAGAGCGGAGGAGGGGTGGTGGCATAAAGTCTTCATAGCCAAACTCTGCGCCAAAGTCCCGGATTAAAATCTGAACATTTCTGCAATGTCTAGTGAAGTGACGATATGTGACATTATTGACGGCGGTGCGTCCATGGGATGGGGACATTAAGGTCGACGACCCCTTGGTGCTATTCGAGAGGAGTAAGCTATGTACCGGCCGTGGTGGCCGAGCGGTTCTAGGAGCTACGGTCTGGAACCGCGCGATCGCTACGGTCGCAGGTTCGAATCCTGCCTCGGGCTTGGATGTGTGTGATGTCCTTAGGTTAGCTAGGTTTAAGTAGTTCTAACTTCTAGGGGAGTGATGACCTCAGCAGTTACGTCCCATAGTGCTCAGAGCCATTTGAACCATTTTTTGAGTAAGCTATGTGCCAGCACTGGGTTTCCCCCTCTCTCTTCTCTCATCGTCGTACAACAGCCACCTACACCTGCCAGGTACACAAAAACACAAATCTGACACTTAGAAAAGGAAAGGTACCACTGTGCACGAAGGATAGAAAAACTTTTTCAATTTGGCGGCTGATTCTGCTCTTTAGGGTCTCACAGCCAACATTGCCATATACCTCAACTTTACTTGGCATATTTATGTTACCTCAATGTTCACTATAGATTTGATCAGTACACTAACCGACATGTAATAAATTAAAATAAGCGACCTAGAAAGTCTTATCGCAATTTGGGGAGTTTGTTTCCTTTATTAATAAACAAAATTTGTAAATCGGACAGTGCGACGTCTCCGACACATTAATTGTTCCGTAACCTGTTCTATCCCGAAAGTCTTGTTGCAGCCACCTACATCTACACAGATTTTATCTCCGTCGTAAAACTGTGGCCACAGCAGAGAGCCGAATGTAGGCCTCGGTGCCGGAGGCTGACATACTGACCACAGGGCCACCAAGACAGTTACACAACTGGAAGGCCACTGACAACGAATAAGAGCGTTTACACATCGCGTGAGCAGGTGTTCTGTCAGAGCCCGCCGGGTCGGTCTCCATTATTGTGCGTAGTTCCAGGCTCCTTGCAAGTTTCTCGTGATTGTACTATGCGCTGCGATTCAGTCGATGTCTGACTTATCTCCTTCCATCGCAAAATGGCGCATTACGCAATAAATTTTACTATTCGAGCGCTCCAAATTTCCACCATCAATTTGCGTCTGAAGCCGCAGGGGGGAGGAATAATGTTCCTCTCACGAGTGAAGTGTACACCCAACTGGTCACCGATTTTGCTCATCTCTCACTTTTATAATATACTGGGTGAGTCACCTAACATTACCGCTGGATACATTTCGTAAACAACATCAAATACTGACGAATCGATAGCACAGACCGAACGTGAGGAGAGGGGCTGGTGTAAAAGTATGTCCTGTGGTGCCTCTCCTGCTTCAACTCGGCCCGTTCGATGCCCTACCCCCCTTAACTGAGCGCAGCATGTCCGCTACATTGTTAGTTGGTCGTAAAATAGACCTTATTCCTCGAGTTCCTAGGACTCTGCTTACTGTGCTAGATGTATCAGCGTAGAAAGGAAAGGGTGGATTACACAGCTTTTCACGTGATTGTTCAATAAGTTCATGTTGTCTTTTCTTGGAGAGTACCAACTATATATGAGTGAACTGTAGCCATTCGTTCGGAACACGTACGTCAGATGATTAATTTCAGGATCCAAGAGATGTTCGTCGGAAACAGTTTTAGCTCTGCATATCAGTGTATTTAAAACGGCTCTCTTCTGAACTAGAAGGCTGAAACTCTGTGAGCGGGGATACAGTTCAGTGTGGTGCGGCTTGCGGTAGACAGAGTGTCTGAGCCATTACTGTGTGACGACGGTAAGTTGAGGATTAACGGGGCGACTGTAGGGAACGGGCGTGCCGGCGCAAGACGGCTGCCGACGAGGGGAGCGCTGAGGGGAAGGCGGCGCCTGCTGCTTGCAGCAGTGCTCGCACCTCCACCCGTGTTTTGCGCTTAACAGCCACTTCTTCATCTTCGATACTTTGTGGAAGCTTTTTGCTTTCCGTGTTTTGAGAAGTAGAGGTATGGGTCAAAACAAGAAAAAAAGTCTAGTAAACATCGACTTTAAAGTGCTTACGTTAAGAGCTATGAGCACTTGAAACCGCGAAGGCAAAGGTCCGAGTTCGAGTCTCAGTCCGGCACACAGTTTTAATCTGCCAGGAAGTTTCATATCACCACGCACTCCGCTGCAGACTGAAAATCTCATTCTATGAGCACTTGTTCATCTCTTCCAGTGAAGAAATGCTCATAGCCCTTAAGGTTCCCATTGTAGAGCCTACGTTTATCAGCCTATTTTTTCTTGTTTTGGTTTACACCGCCTCCTCCAAAAATATGGAAAGAAGTAGAAGATAGTTGTTTCATAGTACTGAAGCTGAAGAAGTGCTCACAGCTCTTAAGATATGCATTTTAGAGACCATGTTCACTAGATTTTTTTGCGTCAATATTCGTTCCTGTCATATCCGTGAACAGGGACCATTCCTTCAGGGATATCCTGTGTGAGGTCATCGCAGTAGCAGAGACGATAGCCAGTTGCTCTCCACAAAAAGACGGTAGTACTAATCGGTGAAAGCTTGGGTTTGACCCAGAAATGACGCGACAAGATGTTCGAGAATATTTTATTCACGAATTTTATTCTGCCGTTTTTAATGATAATCTTTTCATATTTTTGGACTACATGTCATGTAACAAAGGAGATTTTCTCCGTTCCACTGTCTATACTTCTACAAATAAATCCATAAAACTTTGTCAGCATGACCAGGAAGGATTCAGAATTCACACTCATTGCAGTGGAAGTTCGAAAACAGAACGAAGTAATTTTTTTTACTTGTGAAATTTCATCATTTTTCCACTTACTAATGGCAGCATTTGTTGCTATAGGTACACTTTTCTTCATAAGTAAGAGAGATGGTTCGATGAATTTTGCACAGCATACAAACCATACTTAAAGGTATATGAAGCTCTAAAATTTTCCAAATCTATTAAAAACTGTGGTAAAAATTGAGGTAATTACCTGCAAAATTTGTGTTTTTTCTAAACATGAAGTTTAAAATACAACAGATCATTCGTTTTTTCATAAACTAAATAAAGTGTAGAGTTTCATACACCTGTAAGTATGGTATGTATGCTGTCCAAAATTCATCGAAGAATCTCTCTAACTTATGAAGAAAAGTGTATCTATAGCAACAAATTCAGCCATTAGTAAGTGAAAAAAATGACGACATTTCACACGTAAAAAAATTATTTTGTTATGTTTTCGAACTTCCACTGCAATGAGTGTGAATTCTGAATCCTTCTTGGTAATGCTGACAAAGTTTTATGAATTTATTTGTAAAAGTATAGACACTGGAAACTAAAATGTCCTGTGGTGCCCCTCCTGCTCCAAGTCGGCCCGTTTGGCGTCCTACCCCCCTTAAGGACAGTCTCAGCCTGGCTCACAAATAAATACAAAATACTGTTTGATGAAACAAAAGTTTTGTCTCAAATTTCTACAAACTGGAGCTCTGTTGTTAAAGAAGCGCTATAAGTAGGAACGTGCAAGAATAACTTCAACTCGGACAGCGAACATAATCTTAGTGGTGCGTGGAAGCAAGCTTTCGACGTAGAGAAGCAGCACATATATTCGTCGTAGTGTTTGCGCTACTACAGGAGCGGTGGCGCCACCAGTGCTGGAGCTGACGCCATCTACGGCAGCGCGACGAAACTGCCGACCAATCAGAGGCCGTCCTTGGGTCGTATGAGACCACTATAGCAGCAACCACGACAGTCACTTGATCCTGACGAAGATGACGGTGACAGAGGTCTAAAACTCGGGGTATTACTCTGAACTCACGCGGCGAGAATTCCGTGAGTATCTACACAAGAATGTCGTCGCGAAACCTTCGTTCTCAGAATAAAATTCTGCCTGTGCTGCATGCAAAACTCGTTATGTTCTTTCTTTTTTTTTTTAAATCTTCGATCAAACATTTGTATTGCTACAACGAATCTTGTTTCTGCAGAAAATAACAAAATTAATAATGACAATTATTGTGGTAAGTTCATAACAGAGTTTAATCAAGCTGAACCATGATGCAACGTGGATTTATTTATCAATACATTCGTGGAAGTATCGCAAATACGGTATACAGTGTTGAGAGCATTATAATGTTTATGACTTCACTGTGATATGCACATGAAGGTACTGGTAAGTAGATCTTCACTTATTCGTGATCCTCATTATACCTCGTTTCAACCACACCACGAATGTAACTCAGGTAATATCATCAACTAGTATTGTTGTTCCTTTCAGGACAAACACGATTCATTATAACGATACAAAGGTTTTATGGAATAGGAAAAAAGAAGGGAAAATAACGTTACTCAAACGCAGAACAGGCAGAATTCTAGACTGCTGACTTACCAGATTCCGATAACGTCACAGTTGTACAGGAGGGGCTTTCATATGATGTGTAAGTGGTTCGCAAAGAAGTTGAATTTTTATTTCTTGGATAAGCTTGTAAAGCGCATTGTACAGAGCAGCATTTGTTACCTCTAAGTATGCACTACCACCGTGCCAACGATGAGCAAGATCAGTGACTTGTTGAGTATACGCAACATAGTGTGCCTAGTGTCAGGCGATCTTGCATCGACTGACACTGAGACGTCTCATCGCTCAGTTTTATGGAATAGGAAAAAAGAAGGAAACATAACGTAACTCGAACGCAGAACAGGCAGAATTATAAATTGCTGACTTACCAGATTCCGATAACGTCACAGTTGTACAGGAGGGGCTTTCATATGATGTCTAACAGGTTCGCAAAGATCTGGGTAAGATCAGAAGTGGTAGCAGCGACAGAGAAGCTTAAGCAACTACTAGACCAGTACCGCAAGCTTCTGCAACATGATAAATAATCTGTCAGGCATTGATCAAAAGCGTCCACCAAGCTGCCCATCACAACTAGGAATGCTTGCAGACTCGTCCCAAACCTTGCAACAGAGCTTTCACTAGTGCTCCCAGCACAAAATCATCGGGAAGCTCTCAGCTCTAAACCAAATCTGCACCGAGGACAGTGGCCTGTCCTAAATCTCAGAAGCAGGTCATCTTAAAATAATGTCGACCTAGTAGATGGCAATTCACCTGATCCGTTTCTGCAAATACACTAATAAAAAAAAGTTTTGCATCACGTCGGCTGCGAGAGTTCCGGAACCTGTACAGAAAATGGGAATAAATATCAACATAAACATCATTTCCGCCCTTTTTATTGCTCATGAAAACCACACATTGCATGTTGTACCACCATACAGCGAGACCTTCAGAGGTGGTGGTCCAAATTTCTGTACATACCTGTACCTCTAATAACCAGTACCACGTCCTCTTGCATTGATGTATGCCTGTATTCGTCGTGGCATACTATCCACAAGTTCATTAAGGCACTGTTGGTCCAGACTGTCCTACTCCTCAACGGCGATTCGGCGTAGATACCTCAGAGTGGTTAGTGGATCACGTCGTCCATAAACAGCCCTTTTCAATCTATCCCAGGCATGTCCGATAGGGTTCATGTCTGGAGAACATGCTGGCCACTCTAGTCGAGCGATGTCGTTACCCTGAACGAAGTCATTCACAATATGTGCACGATGGGGCGCAAATTGACGTCCATGAAGACGGATGCCTCGCCAATATGCTGCCGATATCGGTCATAGGATGGCATTCACGTATCTTACAGGCGTTACGGCGCCTTCCATGACCACCAGCGGCGTACTTCGGTCCCACATAATGCCACCCCAAAACAGCGTGGGACCTCCACCTTGCTGCACTCGCTGGACGGTGTGTCTAAGGCGTTCAGCCTGACAGCGTTGCCTCCAAACACGTCTCCGGCGATTTTCTGGTTGAAGGCATATGCGACACTTATCGGTGAAGAGAACGTGGTACCAATCCTGAGCGATCCATTCGGCATGTGGTTGGACCCATCTGTACCGGAATGCATGGTGTCGTGGTTGTAAAGATGGACCTCGCTATGGACGTCGGGAGTGAAGTTGCGCATCATGCAGAAGCATTATTCTACATGGTGGCGTTGCTGTCAGGGTTCCTCCGAGCCATAATCAGTAGGTAGCGGTCATCTGCTATAGTAGTAGCCCTTGGGCGGCCTGTGCGATGCATGTCATCGCCAGTTCCTGTCTCTCTGTATCTTCTCCATGTCCGAAAAACATCGCTTGGGTTCACTCCGAGACGCCTGGGCACTTCCCTTGTTGAGATCCCTTCCTGGCACAAAGTAACAATGCGGACGCGATCGAACCGCGGTGTTGACCGTCTAGGCATTGTCGAGGTATAGACAACACAAGCCGTGTATCTCCTTCCTAGTGGAATGACTGGAACTGATCGGCTGTCGGACCCCCTCCTTCTAGTAGGCGGTGCTCATGCATGTTTGTTTACATCTTTGGGCGGGTTTAGTCTGGCTTCAGGAGTTCTGGGAACTGGGATGATGCAAAACATTTTTGATGTGTGTACTTAATATGAAATGATAATTACTAGAAACGGAAAGTAAAAAGAAGTGCAAGGACATGCCTGAACTTAATACTAGGGTGTAAGCGTTGACCACCAATTCCGCATCCAGTATCGCCTATGGGATGACGATGACATGGTGGCTGGTCGGTACTGATGGACCTCCAAGGCCTGTACGTTTTGTCGCCCGTTCGTGGCTGAAGATATATTGGCAACGCCTACGATAAATATGGCAGTATTTCACGCGCCAACAACTTCTGCTAAAACACCCTATGCAACACCATGAATTCGACTTGCAACAAATTTAAAATTGGCATGAAGTGCACCACCAGCTTCTGCGGAACCATCAATAGCCGTGCCAGCTCCAAGGTAAACGGACGTTGCCATCCTCGTTTTTCACTTTAATCTGTGTGCGGTACCTAGCGTCGTTGGGTACACAACACAGTCACTTCTGAAATTACAATGAAATGAACACCATTAGCTGCTTACAGGCGTTGACATACGTCAACAGGGACAGATGAAAATGTGTGCCCCGACCTGGACTCGAAACCGGGATCTCCTGCTTACATGGCAGACGCTCTATCCATCTCAGCCACGGAGGACACAGACGAGAGCGCGACTGCAGGGATTTATCTCTGACACGCCTCCCGCGAAACCCACATTCTCAACGTATTGTCCCGCACTACATTCGTAAGCAGCTAAGGGTGTTCATTTCATAGTAATTTCATTCTAACGAGCTGCGTGGTCACCAATGGTATCTGTTCATTTGGACATGTCCGAAAGGACAGATACCATCTTAGTATATATATAGTTAAGGCTCACGGGCCATTTGACCATCTTCTTCTTCTGTGCGAATGCACAAACAGTGCCCGAACTCTTACGGGAATCGGCATCGCGCCGCGAGTAATGAGTATAATAGGCGGGGGCACTACGAATGTTTTTTTACATTGGTATATTTTTTAACGAGTTTTCATATAAAACCTTGGTGTACGTATCTCACTTACGTTTAGGATCAACGTCTTAATTTATCTTCCAGAAATATTTAATGTGCCTTCCTCTGGACGAACGACAAACATCCAAACGAGTGTTAAACTCGTCTAGTTATTCTGCGAGCACGTCTGGTGTTACAGCAATCAGTGCTGTAGCTATGCGACGTCGTGGGTTACCCAGAGTTGAGGGGAGGCGAATCTGTCACAAAACCCCATCAAAATTCACTTCTTGTGAGATCAGGCGATTTTGAAGGCCGCTGATGTTTTGATCTGCCAGAGATGAAGCACCATGCTCTAAATAGACGATAATCACACCGCACGGTGGGAAGTGAATTGCTCCTGTTGAAACGGAGGTAACAATACTCCCTTTGTTTTCATATCTCCATCTGCGCTCGACACACACTGGTTAACGCACGAGCGAGGAAGCCAACTGCATAAATAAACCCCTACCGGCAACCACAGGAAACGACAGATTACAACTGGTGCCAAGGTAAACGTGTAGTTCCGATGCGTATTTAAAATATTCATTCGTGCTGAAGATATAGACTTGTGAAATCTAACGAATCTTTTTGAAATTTCTTGTGGTGGTGGTTGTTGGGATGTTTAAGGGGGACTAAACAGCTAAGGTCATCAGTCCCAAATGTCTTGTATTTAGATAGTTGTGTAAAGGAGGTTTGTACTTGGAGGGTTGTGGCTTTTTAGGTGCTATTGAGGTGAGTTATTTGAAGACAGCAATAAGTGCTTTACGAGCAACACGTAACTACGGTGCTTAACCGGCGGAAGAAAAGCTCCAGTCCGTAATGAATGATGAGAAATAGTGACCGCAAGATATCCCGAAACTGGAAACCTTGGCCAGTAGCATCAGCGACCTGCTAATGTTTGCATTGTGGGCTCTGCGTGAGTTTGATGTTGAAAATCTGCCGCGTAGGTGTGGTGCTTGTAACTGCGTTGTAACAGGTGGACCGTGCCAAGGTTACAAGAAGCTGGTGAAAGGTCTTTTTCCTAACTGTAGATCATGTGGAAGGCTGTACCTCACTCCTGCGTGGTTGTAAGTTATAGATCCAAACTGTGGACCGACAGAATGTCCGTGAATGAAGGCACTTCACGTGGCTGGGCAGTACTCTCATGTAACCTTGCGTGTATAATTTTTGTGTATTATCATCCTTCCGGTGGGTGAAATAAGGGTAGACCTCAGCCGTAGTCGTGATCCTTCCAGTTAAACACTTCTCATCTTTATACAGTGCCACCTCATTCTTTAAATAGCGGAAGGTCGAGCATTCAACAACTTTGTCACCTCGTTCTTGATTTGTTGAGATCAGTCTACCAAAGACGCTCTATCACGGATTGTTCTCTAAATGATGCTCGAGGCGCCGTCGACGTATTCGTCTTTCCCAACTGCGTTATTCACTTTCACTGCGCAGTTGCATTCTCACTCACAACCGTTTAGATCTCTGTTACACGACTGAGCAAAAGCTGAGCATAATTGGGGAAAAAATAAAACCGAAAGAAAATGTATGAGCAATCATTGTACTGGGTTGTTAAGATTTTCGCACAAACAGTAACTCACGACACAGTTGGTAACAAGAGCGTCAGTCATAGATCAAATTTTATGCGTCTAAGACTAAAACAAAGCGCCGGCCGCGGTGGTCTCGCGGTTCTCGGCGCGCAGTCCGGAACCGTGCGACTGCTACGGTCGCAGGTTCGAATCCTACCTCGGGCATGGATGTGTGTGATGTCCTTAGGTTAGTTAGGTTTAAGTAGTTCTAAGTTCTAGGGGACTAATGACCACAGCAGTTGAGTCCCATAGTGCTCAGAGCCATTTGAACCATTTGAACTAAAACAAAGCAAGTGCAGAATGAACGAATCCGCAGTTCTCACTGGTTTATTATTAAGGACAGCATGAGGAGGAGGGTGCTCTTGGTCTAGGGGTAGCAATGTCTAGATATTGTAGGTCGATTTCTTAGAATCCGATTGCGTGGTATGAAAAAGTGTGTTAATGGGCTATTCGTGAATACTTAGAATATTGTTGTAGAATACTAATTTGTAATAACAGGAGTAGCGTCTTTGATTCATAATCAAAACGACTTCGATCCCGGATCCGAATCCCGCCGCTGCTTAAATTTTTATTAATAATCAGCATGGTGGCCGAAGACTTCCGGCATAAGAAGTTACATTCATTATGCCAACGGCCTTGTCAAAGAGGGCGAAGGAGCGGACAGAGGTTCAGGGCACTCTCTTGTCCTAGGGGTGGGAAACTGCCCCTAAAGGCAGGCGATTCAGCAATGATCAACGGCATGAGGATGCAGAAGGCAATGGAAACCACTGCATTAAAGACACGTAACGTGTGACCACAGGACACAGAAGTGTCATGATGATCTCTCCATTGGGAAAAGATTCCGGAATAGTCCCCCATTCGGATCTCCGGGAGGGGACTGCCAAGGGGGAGGTTACCATGAGAAAAAGATTGAAAAATCAACGAAAGGATAACGTTCTACGAGTCGGAGCGTGGAATGTCAGAAGTCTGAACATGGTAGGGAAACTAGAAAATCTGAAAAGGAAAGTGCAAAGGCTCAATCCACGTATAGTAGGGGTCAGTGAAGTGAAATGGAAAGCAGTCAAGGATTTGTGGTCAGATGAGTATAGGGTAATATCAACAGCAGCAGAAAATGGTATAACGGGAGAAGGATTCGTTGTGAATAGGAAGGTAGGACAGTGAGTATGTTACTGTGAACAGTTCCGTGACTGGGTTGTTCTTATCACAATCAACAGCAAACCAACACCGACAACGATAGTTTAGGTATACATGCCGACTTCGCAAGCTGAAGATGAAGAGATAGAGAAAGTTTGTGGGGATATTGAAAGGATAATACAGCAGGAAAATGGGGATGAAAATCTAATAGCCATGGGGGACTGGAATGCAGTTGTAGGGGAAGGAGTGGAAGAAAAGGTTAGAGGAGAATATGGGCTTGGGACAAGGAATGAGAGAGGAGAAAGTCCAATTGAATTCTGTAACAAGTTTTAGCTAGTAATAGCGAAGACTCTGCTCAAGAATCACAAGAGGAGGAGGTGTAATTCGTAAAGGCTGGGTGATATGGGGATATTTTAGTTAGATTACATCATGGTTAGACAGAGATTCCGAAATCAGATACCGAGCGAGGTGGCGCAGTGGTTAGCACACTGGACTCGCATTCGGGAGGACGACGGTTCAATCCCGCGTCCGGCCATCCTAATTTAGGTTTTCCGTGATTTCCCTAAATTGCTTCAGGCAAATGCCGGGATGGTTCCTTTGGCAGGGCACGGCCGACTTCCTTTCCCGTCCTCCCCTAAACCGATGAGACCGATGACCTCGCAGTTTGGTCTCTTCCCCCAAACCAACCCAACCCCCAACCCAACCCAACCCCCGAAATCAGATACTGGACTGTAAGGCGTACCCAGCAGCAGATATAGACTCAGATCACAATATAGTAGTGATGAAGAGTAGGCTGAAGTTTAAGACATTAGTCAGGAAGAATCAATACGCAGAGAAGTGGGATACGGAAGTACTAAGGAATGACGAGATACGCTTGAAGTTCTCTAAGTCTACAGATACAGCAATAAGGAATAGCTCAATAGGCAGTACGGTTGAAGAGGAAGGCACATCTCTAAAGAGGACCATCACAGAAGTTGGGAAGGAAACCTTGGGTACAAAGAAGGTAACTGCGAAGAAATCGTGGGTAACAGAAGAAATACTTCAACTGATCGATGAAAGGAGGAAGTGCAAAAGTGTTCCGGGAAACTCAGGAATACAGAAATACAATTCGCTGCGGAATGAAATAAATAGGAAGATCAAGGAAGCTAAGACGAAATGGCTGCAGGAAAAATGTGAAGACCCCGAATAAAAATGATTGTTGGAAGGACAGGCTCAGCATACTGGAAAGTCAAAAACAACCTTTGGTTACATTAAAAGCAATGGTGATAGCATTAAGAGTGCTACGGGAATTCCACTGTTAAATGCAGAGGAGAGGGCGATAGGTGGAAAGAATACATTGAAAGCCCCTATGTGGGGGAAGATCTGTCTGATGTGATAGAAGAAGAAACAAGAGTCGATTTAGAAGCGATAGGGGATCCAGTGTTAGAATCAGAATTTAAAAGAGCTTTGCAGGACTTAAAATAAAATAGGGCAGAAGGAATAGACAACATTCCATCAGAATTTCTACAATTATTGGGGGAAGTGGCAACAAAGCGACTATTCACGTTGGTGTGCAGAATATATGAGTCTGGCTAAATACCATCTGACTTTCGGAAAAGCATCACCCCACACAATTCCGAAGACGGCAAGAGCTTATAAGTGCGAGAATTATCGCACAATCAGCTTAACAGCTCATGTATCTAAGTTGCTTATAAGAATAAAATATACAGAAGAATGGAAAGGAAAACTGAGGATGCGCTACATGACGATCAGTTTGGCTTTAGGAAAAGTAAAGGCACGAGAGAGGCAGTTCTGAAGTTGCGGTTAATAATGGAAGCAAAACTAAAGAAAAATCAAGACACGCTCATAGGATTTGTCGACCTGAAAAAAGCGTTCAAAAATATAAAATGGTGCAAGATGTCCGCAATTCTGAAAGAAGTAGGGGTAAGCTATAGGGAGAGACGAATCATATACAATATGTACAAGAGGGAATAATAAAAGTAGACGACCAAGAACGAAGTGGTCGTATTGAAAATGGTGTAAGACAACGATGTAGTCTTTCACCCCTACTGTTGAATCTGTACATCGAGGAAGTAATGATGAACATAAAAGAAAAGTTCATGAGTGGAATCAAAATTCAAGGTGAAAGAATATCATTGATGCGATTCGCTGATGACATTGTTATCCTGAGTGAAAGTGAAGAAGAAATACATGATCTGCTGAACCGAACAAACAGTCTAATGAGTACAGAGTATGGATTGAGTATCAATAGCAATCGGAGAAATACGAAGAGAAGTTGTAGAAATGAGAACAGCGAGAAACTTAGCATTAAGATTGATGGTCACAAAGTAGATGAAGTTAAGGATTTCTACTACCTAGGCAGTAAAATAACCAATGACGAACGGAGCAAGCAGACTAGCAATGGCAGAAAGGGCATTCCTGGCCAAGAGAAGTCAACTAATATCAAATATCGTCCTTAATTTGAGGAAGAAATTTATGAGAATGTATGTCTGTAGTACAGCATTGTATGGTAGTTAAACATGGACTGTGGGTAAAGCGGAACAGAAGAGAATCGTAGCATTTGAGATGTGGTGCTACAGACGAATGTTGAAAATTAGATGGACTGATAAAATAAGGAATGAGGAGGTTTTGCACAGAATCGGAGAGGACAAGAACATGTGAAAAACACTGATAAGGAGAAGGGACAGGATGACAGGACATCAGTTAAAACATGAGGGAATGACTTTCATGATACTAGAGCGAGCTGTAGAGGGCAAAAACTGTAGAGGAAAACAGAGATTGGAATACATTCAGCAAATAATTGAGGACGTAGGTTGCAAGTGCTACTCTGAGATGAAGAGGTTAGCACAGGAGAGAAATTCGTGGCGGGTCGCATCGAACCAGTCAGAAGACTGATGAAAGAGAAAAGCATGAAAACTTGAGAGAACACTTCCTTTGAGAACACAGACATGAAATGAAGACTAGCTGGAAACACTCCTTCAGTTCAACAGCTTGTCTGCTAATAGTATTTTCACAGCTTCCTTGATCACTCAATGCTAGTAGGATGAAACTATGCCCAGAATCTTATCTTTACCATAATCCATGGAATGGCCAGTGGAAATACAGTGTTCAGCCACTGCAGATTTATTAGGCTGCAGAAATCGCTTGTATCGCGTGTGTTCAATGCAACGTTCTTTTACAGTGCGTATTTTTTTGTCATATGTGCCTTTTACCACGTGGAATTTCATATACACCTTCCTTTTGTAAAAGCAGATCATCCTTCATAAGCACTATGGATTCGCTGATTCTGCTCTTGCTTTGTTTTGCTCTTAGACAAATAAAGTTTAACCTGTTACTGACGCTCTTGTTACCAACATTGTTTTGTCTGACGCATGCACGTTTCCTCCACAGTGGGTAAAATGAATTGCAACAAAAAACTTGCAAGCGACTCACCTTGAGATAGGCTAAAAGGTTGTCAGCCGAAATATTGGGACAAGAATTAAAAATATCCCACATGCACGCCAAAAACTGATGGAGTGATCGATCTGCTGGTAAAACAATAAGAGACATAATAACTGTGTTATCTGTATAAGGGAAAGTGCTCCTCAATGCGCACAGGCGTGTTTTTAAAGAAAGAAACGAGCTCAGAAGACTCGGAATGTTTCAGTAGTAGAGTTATAAAACCATCCTAGGTTACGTGTAAATAAGCGTAGAATACGGTAGTTTACCAAGTGACAATGGTGAATTAAGATCGTAACCGCGTTACCGACAGCCTTACGTGTGTTGCATAGCTATCGGGCGTTATCTCATTTCGATCGCTTTGTTTGCGTACGTGATCAATGTCTTACTAGATTCCCCAACAAACTGGTAGCAGTGAAACTTCTAGGAAATGGGTGAGCGTACATTAAGGGCGGCGTAATCTACGGAACATTTTTGCCCTGCGTAGTTATCATCCAGTCTCTTACTTAAAAGTAAGCAGTATTTATAGCAATATTGAATGTTTAATTCTGGTTTTATTCGAAAATTCCTGATGTACAACGTGAAACACAGAGATGTTGTAGTAAAAATAAAAAACACTGCAGATTTATCACGCGGCATAGGAAAACTCAATGTCCTGAAAAAAGTTAAAGTTAGGAAAAAATGCAAAAAAAACTGATTCAATATTTCGCAGAATTTATATTAAACATTTTCTGTTGTTTATAAACATAATAGTAATAACAAGAAGCTCTTCCCTTTGATCATGATAAAGAGTACAAAATTGCAACAATCGTTATAGATTTTTTTATACTTGTGCTTGTAAACTGTAGTTGCATCAATAGCAATTGCTTTGGGTACATATAAGTGCAGAAAGTACGCGATGAACTAATTTTTATTACTTACAAATGTAGTTTATGTTTTGTAAGGATGTAAAATAGACAATGGACTAACATTGAGCGATGTGCGGTTCTACGTATGTGAAAAACAAACAAATAAGTAAAAAGGAAAGAGAAGTCGTCGACTTCCAGTTTCTCTCTCACACGTTCAATTATGTTTCTTCCCGTTCCACGATCACAACGCTACTCAGTCATATTCGCAGGTTTGTATTGGGTAGAGATGTATTCTATTGGGTAATTTACAGCTTAAATATAAAAGGGACACCATGTGACTGTGCAGCTGTTGTGGAAGAAATTTTCTGAAAATGTTTCTTACAAAACGGGTATCTTTGCTTTAAGAAATTGTCTGGTTACTTAATACAGTCACCGCTAAGTGCTTTACTCAGAACCAATAGGACTTTCGACGTCCTTTTCAGACAAAATATTTTCAATTTTTGATTACACTTAACTTTCGGATCCTGGTGTGTATAAGGATCTTGCAAATGCACTACAATACTGCTCCTCTCGATGTGGTTATCACCTGTGTCACTTTTGTGGAATAACAAGACATTTCATGTCAACTGTTCTATATTTTCTCCAGTTAATGCTGGGTTTTGTTATTTTTTTTAATTTGTCGCAAAAGCACATCCTATCATCAGTTTTGAACTGACGAAAATAGTGCTACGATTTTCAGATTATGTGCCTTATGATGGGAAATAAAAAAGTAATTAATTCTGGAAATACAATGTAGTAAAAGATTACTATGCTGTCATATGAACACCCTTACATTAAAATTTATGCGGCAAGTAAACATCGGAGGAATTAGTTACAGGCTACGTTTTGAAGGTGGGTCTACTGGCCGCAACACGGTTGTGTTTGACGGGAAGTATAAGCAACAGGCTATCTGAAAACATTTAACTTAACACTACTCCCCACATTGAAAGAACGTTCAAATGGTTCTGTGCACTATGGGACTTACCTTCTAAGGTCATCAGTCCCCTAGAACTTAGAACTACTTAAACCTAACCAACCTAAGGACATCACACACATCCATGCCCGAGGCAGGATTCGAATCTGTGACTGTAGCAATCGCGCGGTTCCGGACTGAAGCGCCTAGAACAGCTCGGCCACCGCGGCCGGCTGCCGAAAGAACGTGCTTGACATCTAGCGGCGCTGTTACCAGCTTTCAATTGTCAAGTGCAAATCGCCGCAAAAGTGAGCGAACGCTATAGCGGCCTAACACTGCAGCAAGACGCAGACGTTGGCACAGAAAAGTAACAAAATCACGGAATTTGGTAGGTGGCAGATGAACGTAGCAACTGCGCCAGCCCACTTTGATTTTTCTAAGCTAATGTGTAAATTTGTGAATATTCATATTGTAGTACGGAATATTATACTGGATAAACGTCTTTAAACCACATCAAAATTATTTATCGTTAATCTTGGATTTCGGACAACTGCGGCCAACTGCCTATATGAAGCCAAAATCCACTGCTCTGGTTGCAGTATATTTATTAAGGCCATGACTGGTTTCACGCTAGTTCTGCGCATCCCCTGGTTACAAGCGCTTCTAGCAGGTTTTAATTTATCGGTGGCGTGAAGGACAGGGAGAGGCTTCGAGAACGCGAAAATAATGTAGTAAACAATTTTTGTCACATGTACATAAACTACCGTGAAACCGGTCGTGGTTTTAATAAATTTTCTTCAGCCAAAGTGGTATTTTTTGCTTTCATATAAAAATTTATCCTGAAGTCTTAGCGTCAGGAATTTTATACTGGAAGCTAATCACATCCAAGCACACGGCAAATTTGTATGTTGGTATGGTGATTCGACCTGTTGTCCTGCCATTAATAAACAACATTCCTGGGGTGTTTTGCACCAGGATAATTCTCGCCTACATACCGCTGTTGTAACCCAACATGCTTTACAGAGTGTCGACATGTTGCCTTGGCCTACTGGATCACCAAATCGGTTTCCAATCGAGCACATATGGGACATCATCGGGCGACAATTTCAGCGTCATCCACAAAGAGCATTAACCTTCCCGGACTTATCGACCAAGTGAACAGACATGGAAGTCCACCCCGCAAACTGACATCTGGCACCTGTACAACACAATGCATGTACATTTTCCATGCTTGCATTCAACGCTCTGACGGTTTCACCAGTTTTAATGTACCAGCATTTCGCATTTTGAATGGCTTATCTCTCCCGTACATCAACCTGTGATCTTGCTACGTTAATAAATTAATACGTTACCTAGACAAATTTTAGTGCTCTATATAAATTTTTTTTGGTGTTGTGATTATATCCGTCAGTGTATAAATGATGTAGCTAATAGGGTAGTCATAAACATCAGCACTTGGTTTTCAAAGAAATGATTAACGCTTGACTGGGGCATCGCATCACTTACAATTTCGGACACGAAGCTCCTGTTAAAGCTTTCTTGGAATTATCAGGTTCTTGATCTTGTGCAGCGACTGAATGTTGCTGTTTTCGTTACAAGAATGATCTCCACTGTTTCCGACAGGAAAAGCGAAGGTTTGGTTACTTTGCTTACTTTCGCTCTATTTCTTGGCATGGTGTTTGTATATTTTTGGCCGACCTTGTGCACTCACCAAAATATTCTTAACCTAGAAAAGGGTGTTCAGACTGATCTGCGGTGTCAGTTCGTGAACTTCGAGTAGACTGACGTTCGGACGCCTCGGAATTATAAACGTGCCACCCACGTACGTATATAAACCATTGTGGGGCTTGTTGCTGACAATATTGACTCATTCAGAAGAAATCGTAGCATATAGCCAATGAACACTAGACGAATAAACGATATGCATTGTAGAGAAAGGTGTGGTCTGTTCCCCAGCTTTCATTTGCAGTAGAATCCTAGTAGAACCACAAAAAATTGACTGATAAATTAAAGGAATTCGCATCTAAGCTCAAATGTTTCCTTGTGGGCACTCCTATTCTGTACAAGTGTTCTTCGCAGTAGTTGAGGCCTTTTCTCTGTAACATGTTATTCACTCGTATACTGTCTCAATTTTTTTCGTGTTTTATTAATTTTTTAATCCATTTGTATATATATTTTCTAATGAGCTTTCTGTAAATTATGTGCTGAATCGTTCCGTGAGTAACAAGGGAACGGTCCAATACATGTCCAAACCTATGCTAAAATTTGTCACACGAAAAGAATGCACCGAAACAAATACACTGACAACATTTAAGCTGTTAAGGCCCCACATAAAATATTTATTTTTAAATGTTGTAGTTATTCATTTTTGTCGCACATAGAATCGCTTGTAAAAGAGGTTTGTACAGACCTTCCTGCCTAGCGCAGAATCGGCGAATAAGCAGACGCAGTTGTAGCACGAGGACGTAGCACTGCGTAGCACGGAGTCCGAAGTACACACAAGCGAATTTTAATCACTTGAACCGTACCAAAAATGTCTCAAATCATTAATTTTTTGAAAACTTGCATTTAAAATCGACAACTAAAATGTTACCGAAGTAATTGTTACACAAGTGAACAACAGAAGAAAGAAAATGAAGACAGTGTATGATGTTACATTTAAGACGACTTACATCAATCGGAACTTCAGTTTGTTGACATGCGATATTTTATTACTTCCTGTAGAAATAGTCTTATGACAACTTTTGGATAACATATATTTTGCTAATTTCTATGTTCCCTTGTCGTCACAAAAATGTGGATAGTAAAAATTGACAATTTCCTTACATCAGGCACACCTGTGAAAGAAAATCTGTACATTCAGGTTTTTTTTTCCTTTATTGTTATGCCATGCCCCTGCCCCACATGGGCAGTGGAGGGCTGGCAGTGGTATAGTCCACTGCTCTTCCGCCAAGCGGCTTTATAAAATACAGAAAATGAAGATGGGAATTAAAGTATACACTAATATCTAATATGGGGACATGGACTGGCGGACAAACCACATCACTAGATGACACTGTATAACGGCACCGAATACAACACTAACACTACACACTTGACAATGATTAAAAACATGGGAGGAACTGCCAGGGGGGGGGGGGGGGACAAGGGAGCAGAGGAAAGGAGGCGAGAAGGAGGGGAGAGAAAACGGGATGAGGTAGGGGCTGCACCGGAGGAGAGCTGGGGAGGGAAGGGACAGGAGAGGAAAACAGCCGATGGAGGGGGTGCAGGGACTCAGGGAGGGAAGGAAGAATATCAGCTCTGGGAGAAGGAAGGGAGAGGAAAAAGGGAGCCCTGGGAAAGGGGGCGGGGAACAAGGCCAGGTTACAGTTGGAAGGAAGGGTACTGATGAAGGAGATGAGGGTATGAAGGTGGAGAGAGGGAGGGATACTGCGATAGAGGTGCAGTTCAAATAGTTCAAATGGCTCTGAGCACTATGGGACTTAACATCTACGGTCATCAGTCCCCTAGAACTTAGAACTACCTAAACCTAACTAACCTACAGACATCACACAACACCCAGCCATCACGAGGCAGAGAAAATCCATGACCCCGCCGGGAATCGAACTCGGGAACCCGGGCGTGGGAAGCGAGAACGCTAGCGCACGACCACGAGCTGCGGACAGAGGCGCGGTAACGGTGGGGGGGGGGGGGGGGGAGGTGGAGAGGAAGGATGAAACAAGGGAGTGGAGGGATCAAGCCTGCAGACAGTGTAACGGATGCGGAGATGTTGGAGGAAAAGGAGGAGATGGGGATACATTCAGTTTTTTTTTTCTGTATTGTATTTCAATTCCCCATTGGGGTGGGCTGGTAGCATCATATACACTGGTCTACAGCCGAAAGACAAAACATACAATAGAAGACATTTAAAAATAACATAAAGGAGAAAACATGGTGTACATAGACATAAAAAAATGGGGGAAATTAAGGAAGACAATAGGTAAAACACGGTGACAGTGATATGGAGATAAAAACCGTAAAAAAGTAGTGCACAAAAAAAAAACACACACTGGGACAGTTAAAAGAACACAAGTCGAAGGATGACAGGAGCACAAAAGTTTCAACGGACGGAGTAGCACATAACAATCACTGACAGGAACACTATGTACAAGTCCACCACACAATTAAAATCACACCTCTCCACGCATAGGAGAACAGCACCAAACACCACACTGACGTACCACATTGATGACGATGAGCAAAACGGAGGATCTGCTAGGTACAAGGAGATCAGGGAGAAGGGAAGAAGGGAGGGAAGGGAAGAGGGGTGGGGGGAAACGGGTGGGGGGCCCGCCAAAGAAAGCCGAGGAGGGAAGGACGCAGGAGGGAAAGAGGCAAGGAGGTACATTCAGGCACGTTAAAGCAATTACTAGTTTTATTTCAACAGAATTGGGATGGACTAAGAAATGGTCGTAGTGTGGTGCGTACCTAGACTTTCCAGCCATCCCGAACCATCGGGATCGTGATCGTCATGAATCCTCTTGGCCCCACGTCGCGATAAGTCACTATTTTGGTCTTGCAAAATACTGTTATGAGCTTCGCTCAGGTACTGAAGTAACGCCATCTGTTAGCGCAACGTGTAAATGCAGCCTCAGGTAGTATTAATTATGTGAAAAAGTTTATGTTGACAGGTCGCCCGCAGACGATTTTGAATGTTGTGTATCCCGTATCGACGATACAGGCACCTTCTAGATCTAGCGCCATCATTCGAGAAAATAGCAGACTTCTTCAGCAGTATGAGGCAGCATCACGCAGAAGAATCTGGCAGTTTGCATTTGAACAGCGATCTGATAAGACGATTCTTTCAAAACGTAATACGAACAACGATTGCAAGTTAGCAATGTCCGAAGTGTTTATTGCGGGTATATAGCGCGTGAAGTGTATAGTGAGTAAAGTGTTATCGTGAACTGCTTACCATCTCACAAAATCAGCTTATCACAGCTTAAAAAAATGTCTTCACGGATAATTACACAAAAGAGTGCTCTTTTGTCAAGAAAGGGCGTACGGATCAGGAAGTGCTGTGTGAAATTTGTTGCTGTTTCATGTCAGTAAGGCAGATGCAAGGCAGCACATTTCTACGAAAAATCGTACAAATAGATTCTCGGCAGCATCGACATCAAAGAATAATTCTACATTCATGATTAAAGAAGATACTCAAGAAGAACTGCTCTATGCTGCTGCAGAACTAACAACAGCTTATGGAGTTGTCAGGCATCATCAATCCTTCAGTTCTCTTGACTGCACCGTAAAACTGAATGTCGCGATGTCTCGTGACTCCAAATCCGCCGCAAAGCAGTCTACAGCCAGGACCAAAACTACAGCGATTGTTAAAGATATTCTCGCACCACACTCAGTGTCCGAATGAATAGAACAATTCCAAGAAGTTTCACTTTACGGCATAAGAGCCGACGCATCAGACCACAAGGCTGAAAAGAGTTTTCCTACGTAAAAGGGAAAAAAAACTAGCTGAAAAAGGTGAAATCTGCCGCAACAAGTTGATGTTTATGTGTTATAAATAAAAATTAATTACATTAAATAACATTTTTACTTAATTTTTACACCCCCATCTCAGAATGTCCCGACAAGGTCCTGGTTAGATATGATAACCCTACGCGTACCACGACATTTATATTCCTGCTTGTCACATATATTTAGCTTAATTCGAATTGTTAACAATACTTTCCTAAACTAGCTATCAAGACAAACGTCGCGCCACACTGCGTATGATAATGAACTTCGTGCAAAAGTAGGAAATGGGCATGGAAGTCATGGTGTCCGTCGTGATTTGTACCGCAATTTCCATCATTCACGTTTTACGTCTCACTAAGCGATCATTAAAGGACGAAATATACACTCAGTTGTAGCAAGAAACATTATTTGCCAAGAAAGCTTTTCAATACACCGATTGCTAAAAATTACAAAAAAAGTTTTTGCTGGAGCTTTACAATACATGAATGTTCCAGAAGTAAAATCCAAGCGGCACGATCACTCATGTATTCAAAATATTGACCAAGTTTTATTTCTCCTCCCCCCCCCCTCCCTCCTTATTCACAAAAATAACTGTAGTGGCAAAATACACTGCCCCATGAATCATTTGCTGACAAATTGTTCCAGCAGAGTTTCATATGTAAACATCCCGCTTTCGTAATATCTGCCAAGCGCCACAGAACACCGAAGATAAAACGTCTACGCCAGACTGCACACGAGTTCATCCAAATCGAAAACATCCCATTGGCACTCGCTGCCCTGCAATGGTTATTTTTATTTCGGGCCGTTTCCTTATCTGAGTCATTAGTCTTCGAATTCCTCATCTATGCCAGCCTTTTCATCTCGGAGTAGCACTTGCAACCTAGGTCCTCAATTATTTACTGAAAGTATCTCAAACTCTGTCTTCCTCTACAGCTTTTACCCTTCGGTTCCATCTAGTATCATGGAAGTTATTCCCTGATATCTTACCAGATGTCCTAGCACCCTGTTCCTTCTTCTTGTCAGTGTTTTCCTTATATCTTTTCCTCTCCGATGTTCGCGGGAACCTTCTCATTCCTTATGTTATCAGTCCACCTAATTTTCAACATTCTTCTGTAGGATTACATCTAAAATGCTTCTATTCTCTTCTGTTCCGGTTTTAGAAGAATCCATGTCTCACTACCATACAATACTGTTCTCCAAATTTTTAGAAATTTCTTTCTCAAATTAAAATCTACGTTTGACACTACTAGTATACTTCTCTTGACCGGGAATACCGTTTTTGACAGTGCTAGTCTGCTTTTTATGTCATCCTTGCTACGTTTGTCGTGGTTTTTTTGCTGCCTAGGTAGCAGAACTCCTTAACTTCATCTACTTCGTTATCACCAATTATGATGTGAATTTCGTAGCTTTTCTCACTATTTTGTCTTTCTTCTGTTTCCTAAATCCTTATTTCTGTGCGCACTAGATCATTCATTCCATTCAACAAGTCCTGTAATTCTTCTTTGCTTTCACTGAGGATTGCAATGTCATTAGCTAATCTTAACGTTACTATCCTTTCACCTTCAATTTTAAACCCACTCCCGGTGGGGTCAGGGATTTTCTCTGCCTCATGATGGCTGGGTGTTGTGTGATGTCCTTAGGTTAGTTAGGTTTAAGTAGTTCTAAGTTCTAGCGGGCTGATGACCATAGATGTTAAGTCCCACAGTGCTCAGAGCCATTTTAAACCCACTCTTGAACCTTTCCATTAGCTTCGTTATTGCTTTTTCGAAGTACATTGATCAGCAAGCACGAAAGATTACATCCCTCGTTTACACCCTTTTTAATCCATGCACTGCCCCGTCCTGTCTCTAACGGTATGTAAAAGCTGGTGAAACGTGACAACTAACATCCTTGGAAGCTATAGCTCTAAGGTATGTTACACTACTGGCCATTAAAATTGCTACACCAAGAAGAAATGCAGATGATAAACCGGTATTCATTGGACAAATATATTATACTACAACTGACATGTGATTACATTTTCACGCAATTTGGGTGCATAGTACCTGAGAAATCAGTACCCAGAACAACAACCTCTGGCCGTAATTATGGCCTTGATACACCTGTGCATTGAGTGAAACAGAGCTTGGATGGCGTGTACAGATACAGCTGCCCATGCAGCTTCAACACGATACCACAGTTGATCACGGGTAGTGACTGGCGTACTATGACGAGCCAGTTGCTCGGCCACCATTGACCATACGTTTTCAGTTGGTGAGAGATCTGGAGAATGTGCTGGTCAGGGCAGCAGTCGAACATTTTCTGTATCCAGAAAGGCTCGTACAAGACCTACAAAATGCGATCGTGCATTATCCTGCTGAAATGTAGGGTTTCGCAGGGATGGAATGAAGGGTAGAGCCAAGGGTCGTAACACATCTGAAATGTAACGTCCACTGTTCAAAGTGCCGACAATGCGAACAAGAGGTGACCGAGACGTGTAACCAATGGCACCCCATACCATCACTCCGGGTGATACGCCAGTATGGCGGTGACGAATACACGCCTCCAGTGTACGTTCACGGCGATGTCGCCAAACACGGATGCGACCATCATGTACACAGAACCTGGATTCATCCGAAAAAATTACGTTCTGCCATTCGTGCACCCAGGTTCGTCGTTGAGTACACCATCGCAGGCGCTCCTGTCTATAATGCAGCGTCAAGGGTAACAGCAGCCATGGTCTCCGAGCTGATAGTCCATGCTGCTGCAAACGTCGTCGAACGGTTCGTGCAGATGGTTGTTGTCTTGCAAACGTCCCCATCTGTTGACTCAGGGATTGAGACGTGGCTGCACGATCCGTTACAGCCATGTAGATAAGATGCCTGTCATCTCGACTGCTAGTGATACGATGCCGTTGGGATCCAGCACGGCGTTCCGTATTACCTACCTGAACCCAACGATTCCATATTCTGCTAACAGTCATTGGATGTCGACCAACGCGAGCACCAATGTCGTGATACGATAAACTGCAATCACGAGACACTACAATCCGACTTTATGAAAGTCGGAAACGTTGTGGTGCACATTGCTCCTCCTTACACTGGGCATCACAACAACGTTTCACCAGGCAACGGCGGTCAACTACTGTTTGTGTATGAGAAATCGATTGGAAACTTTCCTCATGTGAGCACGTTTTAAGGGTCGCCACCGGCGCCAACCTTCCGTGAATGCTCTGAAAAGCTAATCATTTGCATATCACAGCATCTTCTTCCTGTCGGTTAAATTTCGCGTCTGTTAGCACGTCATCCTCGTGGTGTAGCAATTTTAATGCCCTGTAGTGTATAATGAATGAGTGGCTTCAGCTGGATATGACATACGTGAAGAAAGCTACAAACTCTCTTCCTCGTCGAACTGCGATCATGCTATTAACGTGATGTCTCCCGGAGGTGACTACTTTTTTCCGGTGTACATTGTGCTAATGTGGTCCTTGTCAGACTCGTGAAGCTTTTCTTAAGCCACTTAGTTTATTCAAAAAATGCTTCGGCTCTGAGCACTATGGGACTTAACGTCTTAGGTCATCAGTCCCCTAGAACTTAGAACTACTTAAATGTAACTAACCTAAAGACATTACTCACATCCATGCCCGAGGCAGGATTCGAACCTGCACCCGCAGCGGTCGCGCCGTTCCAGACTGTAGCGCCTAGAAGCGCTCGGCCACCCCACTTAGTGTACTCCTAGATTTCGGATAGTACTGCAGATACGTGCCTTTGGATCAACGCGTTCTCGGCTCTTAGAAAGTGTGAGGCAGCGGAACAGGTAGTGGTAGTGGTGGTGGTGGTGGTGGTGATCCATCTTGCGAAAGCAAGCGGTGGACGCGCACCGTCCCGTTGCCATGGCGACGCGGTGGGGCGCGCGCCCGGCGCCCAGTCTCGACGCCTGCCGTGTGAGCGCCGCTGCCGCCGCCGCCGCCGCCGCTGCCTCTGCCGCTGCCGCGACGCGCTATCGATTCCGGCTCGCGTTGCGCGCGTGTAGTGGCGAGGGCGCAGGGGCTGCCAGTCTGTTCTCAGCTGCTCGCTTCGCGGGCCGACCAGCGTAGAAGGCGTACCTGCGGGCTGCGATGGCCAGCCGGCGCGCGTCTCTAGCCGTCGCTCTCCGAGGACTGTCATCACTGTAAGCCTTTTCATTTGTACCGTGAAATACGTTTGCATTGAATTTTTTTATGGCACATCATTCCTATTTATATCGTAACTTTGTGCGTGGGGTAGTGAGGCTAGGTTTTTTCTGCACAGCATTCGATATCACCTACTGACTTTTCAGACAAGAACTGATAGGCACCGCGACAAAGATAGCCCTCTCGCAAAATATTAAGATGCGTTCTTTTGTTTACTTAGTATTAACTACAAATTCGTTTGTAATTGCTTGAGCAGTTATCTGTAACAAAGATCTCCTTTAAGAAACTTCGCGTTCTTGTATAATTTTCAGAGTTTTCAGCAAAAACGTAACACAATTAAAAGTTACAAAGATATTATTTTGATTGGTAATAAACGTCTACATTACACAATGCTGAGTTTTTGTAAAAAACTTCGCACGCCGTTTTCTTGCCGCAGTATAATATTTATTTACGCTCCAGACGCGTTTCACCTTTTGTACTAGCCGTACGCTCAGTGGATTACATCTGGTATAATATAGTTTTGTTTTCAGTGTTATACATATTAGAAACAGTTCATACCATATTTTTGATGTGAATAAAATGTTAATTACCGTCACTCGTCCTGACAAAATCTGCGTCTCTCCTCGTCAAGATCTTCTGATTTTATAGTTCCAACTTCGTTTTTCATCCGTTAAATGATGTGAAACTCTTCACTGGTAATGTAATAATAATTTAAGCTTAACATTGCGTCATCCGTTCACAAATATGACCAAACAAGAGTAAACGCAGATTTGGTAGGAAGGATGCGTAACTGTAGCACTTCATGTTCACGTTATGGTCTAAACTGTATCGAATCTACAGTTACCAATGGTAAAAACAAAACTGTATCGTTCCAGAAGACTCTACAGGAGATACCTTTATAATAAAAGGCAAAACGAGCCTCGAACGTTAATAAATATCATATTGTAGAAAGAAAAATAATTTGAATTTGTAAAATGAATAATTGTCTACTTGCTGCCAAAAATGACTCACCATCAAACTTGAATCCCTTCATTATTTTCAAAGATAGAAAACGCACATACTAGCACCCCGAAAATTTTATAACCTTTTTGTATCGTCACTTGTGTCACTTTCTCTTCCTTACTGTTTGTAAACATGTCTTTATCTACTCTCATAGCTACACAAACTTTTTGCGCTCCAGAAGTTCAGTGCCTTGGTCGTAACTCAGTGCAGGAACAGAACATGCATTTAGGCATGTACATCTGTTTAACACAATTATTTAAAATGTATGTAAAAATTAAGTGCACCACATTAAGTTAATAGACTATGAACCAAATCTGTACTACTCATGGACAACTACATATTTCCACTGAAGCGACACTAACCTCACGTCTTTGTGGTTAGGACGATTATTTGTGTGGAACTGGTATTGCCGTAGCTTCGTTAGCTTAAGTAGTATAAGCTTTCTCCATGCCTTTGATGCGGTAGTACATGATTACTTTGTTCTAGCCACTGCATGTGGCAGTCGTGTGAAATTCGTTGGGAAATAACAAAAGAATGAATAAAGAGATGGCTGATGTTCCCTCTCCTTCGACTGTTGGGATTTCTCCTGACAAGTGACATGGCGTTCAATCACCGATGTTATCTTAAAAAAAAAAAAAAGGATGATATCAGTGCGCCCATGGGCCATATAAATCTTATGAACGGAATAAGTATTTAACGGGTCGTTGAACTGTAGCAGCTGAAAGCTTTCACAATCGCGCATCACTGGTCAAAGTTCAAATAACTCTTTGCCATCGTCAGTGTTAGCAAAAGAAATATCTAGTCCTTTGATTATTTCTTTCAAAACCACACTCTGTGTCTGTCGAAAAAACAAAGAGAAAATCTCGAAGAAGGAAGGTTGTTTAACGAACCTCTTAAAATAGAAATAGTCATAATAACGTGAGATACTGAGGCGGCAAAAATTTCACTTAATGCAGTGAGATAACTACCTTTTTAAGAGAAGTAACGATTATCCCCAATATATCATGGTACATTTGCAAAAACTAACGTCGTGTTCGCATGTTTCGAGTAAAGACGGCAAACGTTATCTATCTTGTTGAGGAATCACTCAATATGCGGATGGCACGTCTATTGCATGAGTACCAGAAGCATTGTAAGCACTCTTCTGCACACATTAAGTAACCAGATGTCACCTTGTGAAAATGAGCGCAGGATGGTTTCATACGTATTAGATGCAATATTGACCTTTACGGCTTTGTACTCTGGAATAATCTCTTTTCGCTTCGCCAGGCGTACCATCCTACATTTATTCTATTAAATTATGCAGTAGAGTCGTGGATACGGTGTGACTAAATTGTAAATTCTTCTGTAATAGTTTATCATCAGCTCGCATTTTGCTGTTCATGCATTCTTCATTACTTCGTTTATATCTTACAAGATGTCAGTGATAATATTATAAAAAAGATAGTTGCTACTCACCATATAGTGGAGATACCGAGTCGCAGATAGGCACTACAAAATCACTGTCACAGAATAGGCTTTCGGCCAACAAGGCCTTTGCCAAAAATAGACAATAGACACACACACACACACACACACACACACACACACACACACACACACAAACTCACTCACGCAAACGCGTCTCACACACACATGACCTGTCTCTGGCAGCCGAATCCTGGCTTCAGCTGCCAGAGACTGTGGTCATGTTTGTGTGAGTTGCGTTTGCGTGAGTGAGTTTGTTTGTGTGTGTGTGTCTATTTCTGACAAAGGCCTTGTTGGCTGAAAGCTTATTTTGTAACAGCCTTTTTGTTGTGGCTATCTGCGACTCAGCATATCCCCTATATGGTGAGTAGTAACTAACCTTTTCATAATACTGTTACATTCCATCCTGGCTTTTCCAGTGTTTGAAGATGTCAATTATTGTAGATTATCTTCGCTTCTGAAATGATCCCATCTTTTTAAACACAATTGTTCTATACATCTAACTGTTCCATATGATATTTAAAGCGTTTGAACGTGAACTTCATGTTTCATAAAGAAAGGCTGACTTCAGTCTTTAGTGAGTTAGATGCTACGTAATCCCGAAAGTTAGTATTGACTGTTAACAGAGTTCCAGATCGTGGTCTCCAAGTGTGTGGAAGACCTACTTAAAGTCCAGACATTTCATTGGGACCTAAACTTGAAAATTTAAAGTCATTTTAATATAGTTTTAACAGGGTAGTCAATAAAAGAAAAGCAATTGATTACCTTTCTAAAGGCCGATGAAGACTTAGACTGCACTTGAGATTTGACGACTTTACTTGTCACATAGTCATGTTTTCAGTACAAACCACAGCTAATATAAATTGACAATGACTGTTAAAACTTACATAATGACACTGAACATATTTTTATTAAAAAAAGCGAAATTGTGGTAGCACACAGAGAAATATATTTCGTCCATTATCATTAGCATCTATGTTTTTAACTGAATTAGAAATAATTTTGAGTTGGTATTAGATTTCGTTAGTTATTCGCCCTTCACAATTTCTCTCCTATTAAAAATTCATTATGATTCTCAATGCCGTATTTCACAAATCAACAAAATGATGTCGCCATGCATCTCACAAATGAGAGTATCCTGTTAATCATCCTCAGTAAGTTTATTGTTTTACCCTTCTGACGTTCCTATTATTAATATATCAGTTCGATGCACATCGCTTGATAGTATAGTGAATGCGACTACATTTGATGCAGTCCTACATGTGCCGTTTTGCTGCTCTCCTTGAATACATTTACGTCTCATTTATTGCGCCAAACAGCACCGAAGTCAAAATATTTCCGAAGTTTTTTTGGTATTTTTCGGTAAACGCTACAGCTCCCCATCTTTGTATGTGATTAGTATGATTAGTTTTTACCGATCTTTATCTAACTTTTACAGTACCAGTGTGTTTTGCTTATGCCTTATTTAAAAACATTAATGGATTAAAGTTACGTTTTACTGAATACTGGAAGATTTTACTTCTGACTGAGATTTCCATATTGCGGGATTAAATAGCTTAACTTTCGGACTGTGGATTAACGTCGCTCGTGGCGCATGCCTAGCGAGACGATGGCACTTGTGCGTCGATGACCTTTTGTCTGCCACGTGGAACATCTCAAGCATGTTGGCGCCCGTTCCTGCTGGTTGTACAAACCAACCGCCCAAATAGCTGTCTAGTAGTTATAAATACGTTACGGCTTCAGCAATCGACGAACGTTTTGCAATTTATGGGACGTAATGAATATTACGCCTCGTAGGAATTGCTGAACTTCTTTAAAAATTTTACAGTGTATGCTTTTGAGCCTACTGGCTTAGTGATGATCTACATATTTACGTATAGCGCGCATTGTAATACATATCTATTCATATGGCACTAAAGTCAACATAGTCTATGTGTACTCGTAAAACCTATTTTGCGTGCCAATTTCACATCCAAGAATCGGATATAATGAATCACCTCATCTGTTGCTGCAGGAAATCGGTAAAGTGTCTCCTGTAGCCTCGATTGGGGCATTCTTACACCATGCGCTGGTTTGCTTGTTTTTCGGCTCCGCAGTCACATTTTGGGTGTGGTATCCTCTCCCGTTTAAGGAGGGCGTTTGCACTTCTGTCACGGCCAGAGCGTATTCGGTTTAATGCCGTCAACATTTCTTGATTTCAGTCTTCTGCGGTTCAGGTCAGCTCTGTCAGTACGTACAGGTTGCTCAGTGATAACGATCTTGCAGTCCTCTCTAAGAAGGCATTTTTTTTTCTTTTTGCTGAATGTGTTGACCGTATGTGGCTCAAGGAGGGCCACTATTAGTGTGCATCATGTCACGTGGTACCACATCAATCTGTTTCACATGTGATATATTAATTCATGCACGGACGCAACATTCCGCCATCAACTGGTGATGTAGGAAGCTGAAAGAAATGCCGCACATTTTTGGAAGAGATTAGTCATCGTACCTCATTTTGCATGCTGTCTCTGTCAGATGTTCCCTGTAAGAGAAGGTCCTATACAGGGTAACATCTAGATATTTACTGTAGTTGTACTAGTTGAGACGCTTCCCTTCAGCGTTGAAATTTTTGTTGAGTGGCTACAAAGGTGGAAGATTCATACTTATGGCCTAGGTTGGTTCATGTGCGGCTATAGCTCAGTCATACGCGTAACCGAACTTCCTGGACTGTGTGTCCAGAATACTGGAAGTATAAAGATTGAAGAATAGTGGGGGAAGGATGGAGCCATGTGGCAGCCCGCTGTTGAGTATTTTGGCAGGGCTAACCCTTTCTCCGGTAGTCATTTTAAAAGTACCTTCCGCGAGCATATTACCAATTTATGGCTGTTGGACACTTATCGATCTCTGGTGGCTGATCTGGCTAGTTGTACATCTATGTGAGAATACTGAGCAACTCAAAATCAGAAATGGTGGACATGTAGTAGATGAAGTTAAGGAATTCTACAATCTCGGCAGCAAAGTAACCAACGACGGACGGAGCTAGGAGGACATCAAAAGCAGACTAGCGTTGGCAAAAGGGGCATTCCATGCCAAGACATGTCCACACATAGCCCTTAATTTGAGGAAGAATTTTGGAGCACATCATTGTATGGTACTGAAACATGGACTGTGGGAAAACTGGGACAGAAGAGAATCGAAGATGTGGTGCTACAAAATAATGCTGAAATTTAGGTGGACCGGTAAGCTAAGGAACGATGAAAATCTGCAAAGAAACGACGAGGAAAGGAATATTTGGAAAACACTGACAAGAAGAAGGAACATGATGACAGGATATCTGCTAAGACATCAAGGAATAACTTCCACAGTATTAGAGGGAGCTGTAAATGGTAAAAACTGTAGGGAAAGACAGAGAGTCGAATGTTGTTGTGGCGTTCAGTCCGAAAACTGATTTGATGCAGCTTTCCATGCTACTCTACAATGTGCAAGCCGCTTCATCTCAAAGTAACTACTGAAACCTACATCCTTCTGGATCTGCTTACTGTACTCGTCTCTTGGTCTCTGTCTAAGATTTATACCCCCCCACGCTTCCCTCCAGTACAGATTGTGCCACAAATTTCCTTTCTCCCCAATCCTAATCAGTGCCTCCTCATTAGTTACGTTATCCACCTATCTAATCTTCAGCATTCTATTGTAGCACCACATTCTCTTCTTGTCTAAGCTGTTTATCGTCCATCGTTCACTTCCATGATGGCTACACTCCATACAAATACCTTCAGAAAAGACTTGCTGAAATATAAATCTACACTGAACAGCCAAAGAAACTGGTACACCTGCCTAATATCGTGTAGGCCACCGCGAGCACGGAGAAGTGCCTCAACACAATGTGAAATTGACCCGACTAATGTTTGAAGTAATGCTGGAGGGAACTGACACTATCAATTCTACAGGCCTATCCATAAATCCGTAAGAGTACGAGGGGGTGGAGATCTCATCTGAACAGCAAGGTGTAAGGCACCACCGATACGCTCCATAATGCTCATATCTGGGGAGTTTGGTGGTCAGCAGAAGTGTTCGAACTCAGAAGAGTGTTCCTGGAGCCACTCTGTAGCAATTCTGGACGTATGGGTTGTCGAGTTGTCCTGCTGGAATTTCCCAAGTCCGTCGGAATGAACAATGGTCATGAATGGATGCGATTGGTCAGATAGGATGCTTACGTACGTGTAACTTGTCACAGGCGTATCTAGACGTAGTCAGGGGTTCCATATCACTCCATCTGCACACGCCCAACACCTTTACAGAGCCTCCACCAGCTCGAGCAGTCCCCTGCTGTCATGCTGGGCCTATGGATTCACGATGCTGTCTCCATACCCGTACGCGTCCATCCGCTTGATACAATTTTAAACAAGACTCGTCCGACTATATAACATATTTACAGTCATCAACAGCTCAATGTCAGTGATGACGGACTCAGGCGAGGCGTAAATCGTTGTGTCGTGCAGCCATCAAGGGTATACGAGTGGGCCTTCGGCTCCGAAAGCCCATGTCGATGATGTTTCGTTGAATAGTTCGCACGCCGACACTTGTTGATGGCCCATCATTGAAATCTGCAGCAATATGCGGAAGGGCTGCGCTACTGTCATATTGAATGATTCTCTTCAGTCGTCGTTGGTCCCGTTCCTGCAGGATCCCTTTCCGGCTGCAGCGATGTCGGAGATTTGAAGTTTTACCGGATTCCTAATATTTACGGTACGCTTGTGAAATTGTGGTACGGGAAGATCCCCACTTCATCGCTCCCTCGGAGATCCTGTGTCCCATCACTCACGCGCCGGTTACAACAACACATTCAAACTCACTCAGATCTTGATAACCTGTCACTGTAGCAGCAGTAATCGAACTATCAACTGCGCCAGATACTTGTCTTACATAGGCATTACTGACCGCAGCGCCGTATCCTGCCTGTTTACATATCTCTGTATTTGAATAGACGTGCCTATACCAGTTTCTTTGGCGCTTCAGTGTATATTCCATGTTAACAAATTTCTCTCCTTCAGAAACGCTTTTCTTGCCAATGCCAGACTACATTTTATTTCATCTCTACTTCGACGATCATCAGTTATTTTGCTGTCCAAATAGCAAAACTCGTCTACTACTTAAAGTGTCTCATTTCGAAATCTAATTCCCTTAGCATCATCTGATTTAATTCAACTACATTCCATTATCCTTGTTTTCCTTTGGTGTCCTCCTTTCGAGATACTCTACATTCCGTTCAACTGCTCTTCCAAGTCCTTTACTGTCTCTGACAGAATTACAATGTTATCGGCAAACTTCAAAGTTTTTATTTCTTCTCCTTGGATTTTAATTCCGATTCCAAATTTTTCTTTTGTTTCCTTTACTACTTGCTCAATATTGAATAACGTCTTGGATAGGCTACAACCCTGTCTTATTCACTTCTCAACCACTGCTTCCCATTCATGCCCCTCGACTCTTACAACTGCCTCCTTGTTCCTGTACAAATTGAAAATAGCCTTTCGCTCATTGTATTTTACCTCTTCCACTTTTAGAATTTGAAAGAGAGAATTCAGGTCAATACTGTCAAAAGCCTTCTCTAAGTCTAATAAATGCTATAAATGTAGGTTTCCCTTTCCTTAACCTATCTTCTATGCGGTGTCGTAGGATCATTATCGCCTCGCGTGTGCCGAAATTTCTCCGAATCTAGACCGATCTTCCCTGAGGTTGGCTTCTATCAGTTTTTCCATTCTTCTGTACAGAATTCGTGTTAGTATTTTGCAACCGTGACATATTAAACTGATAGTTTGTTCTCTAGCCATTCTTGCTTGGCCATTTTTCTCTTCCCGCCAAACTCATTTTTTTGACGTTTGTACTCCCTTTCACCTGCTTCATTTACTGCATATTTATGTTTTCTCGTGTCAGCACCTGCTTTCTTTGTAATTACATTCCTCTTGAACTCTGAGGGTATTTCGCCTGTCTCAAACACCTTGCGCACCAGACAGAAGAGTTTTGTCATGACTGGCTCCCCAGGGCTACCAGTAGTTCTGAAGGAATTTGCCTACTCCTGGTGCCTCGTGTCCAGTTAGGTCTTTCAGTGCTCTGTCAAATTGTCCACACAGCATCATATCTCCCATATCATCTTCATCCACGTTCTTTTCCATTTCCCTCAAGTATATAGCCGTTGTATAGGCCCTAAATATATTGCTTCCACCTTTCTGCTTTCCCTTCTTTGTTTAGGACTGGTTTTTCATCTGAGCTCATAATATCATACACTCTTTTCTACAAAGGGCTATTTAATTTTCCTGTAGGCGGAATATATATTTCCCCTAGTGATATATGCTTCTAAATCCTTACTTATGTTCTCTAGCCATTCCTGGTTAGCCATTTTGCACTTCCAACCAATGTCATTTTTTAGACGTTTGTATTCCCTTTCGCTTGCTTCATTTATTACATTTTTATACAGACACCAAAAAAAGTTTTGCATCACTCCAGTTCCCAGAACTCCTGAAGATAGTCGTTGACTGTGAATATTGTATCACAGACACAATACCTCATTCTGTTCAGAGATGTAACTGAACCCGCACAAAGATGTAAACAGCCGTGCGTGAGCAGCGCCTATTAGACGGAGGGGGTCCGTCAGCCGGTCAGTTTCAGTCATTCCACCAGGAAGGAGGTACATAGCTCGTGTTGTCTATAGTTCATCCATCCCTCGACGGCCAATACCGCAGCTCGATCTCGTCCGCATTGTTACTTTGTGCCAGGAAGAGCTTTTAACAAGGGAAGTGTCCAGGTGCCTCGGAGTGAACCAAAGCAATGTTGTTCGGACATGAAAGAGACACAAAGAGACAGGAACTGTCGATGACATGCCTCGCTCAGGCTGCCCAAGGGCTACTACTACACTGGTGACCGCTACCAAAGGATTATGGCTCTGTGGAACCCTGACAGAAACGCCACTATTTTGAATAATGCTTTTCTTGCAGTCAGAGGACATCGTGTTACGATTCAAACTCTGCGCAATAGGCTCCATAATGTGCAACTTCACTCCCGACGTCCATGGCGAGGTCCATCTTTGCAACCACGACAGCATGCAGTGCGGTACAGATGGGCCCAACAACATGCCGGATGGACTGCTCAGGATTGGCATCACATTCTTTTCACCGATGGGCGTCGCATATGCCTTCAACCACACAATCGTCGGAGACGTGTGTGGAGGCAACCCAGTCAGCTGAACGTCTTAGACACACTGTCCAGCGAGTGCAGCAAGTTGGAGGTTCCCTGATGTTCTGAGGTGGCATTATGTTGGGCCGACGTACCCCGCTGGTGGTCATTGAAGGCACCGTAACGGCTGTGCAATACTTGAATGCCGTCCTCTGACCGATAGTGCAACCATATCGGGAGCGTATTGGCGAGGCATTCCTCTTCATGGACAATAATTCGCGCCCCCTTCGTGGACATCTTGTGAATGACTTCATTCGGGACAATGACGTTGCTCGACTAGAGTGGCCATAATGTTCCCCAGACATGAACCATATCGGGCATGCCTGGGATAGATTGAAAAGGGCTGTTTATGGACGACGTGATCCACCAACCCCTCTGAGGTATCTACGCCGAATCGCCATTGAAGAGTGGGCCAATCCTGACCAACAGTGCCTTGATGAACTTGAGGATAATACGCCACGAGGAATACAGGTATGCTTCAATGCAAGAGGAGGTGCTGCTGGGTATTAGAGGTACCAGTGTGTACAGGAATCTGGACCATAACTTCTGAAGGTCTTTCCGTATGGTGGTACAACATGCAACGTGTGGTTTTCATGAGCAATAAAAAGGGCGGAAATGATGTTTATGTTGATCTTTATTCCAATTTTCTGTACAGGTTCTGGAACTCTCGAACCGACGTGATGCAAAACTTTTTTTTTTATATGTGTATTTTCTCCTGTCATCAATTAAATACAACATCTACTAGTTCTTCCCTTTTTACCTACTTGTTACTCTGCTGCCTTCACTATTTCATTTCTCAAAGCTACCCCATCTTCTTCTACTGTTTTCGTTTCTCCTGATCTTGTCAAAAGTTCCTTAATGCTCCCTGATAAACTCTCTAGAACCTATGGTTCTTTCAGTTTATCCAGGTCCCACCTGATAAATTCCTACTTTTTTGTAGTTTCTTCAGTTTTGATCTATAATTCATAACCAATAAATTGTGGTCAAAGTCCACATCTCCCCTTCGAAACTTCTTACAATGTAATGTCTGATTTCGTAATATCTGTCTAACCGTTACATAGTTAATGCGAAACCTTCCGGTGTCTCCAGTTGCCTTCCACGTACACAACCTACTTTCATAATTCTTAAACCAAGGGTTAGCTATGACTAAATTATGTTCTGCGCAAAATTCTACAAAGCAGCTTGCTCTGTCATTCCTTTCCTCCAGTTCATATTCACCTACTATTTTTCTGTCCTTTCTTTTCCTACTATTAAATTCCAGTCCCCCATGAGTATTACATTTTCGTCTCCCTTAACTATCGGAATAATTTATTTTATCTTTATTCTTCAATCTCTTCATCATCTGTGGAGCTAGTTGACTTATACACTTATACTGCTGTGGTGGGTCTATCTTGGATACAATAACGCATTCACTGTGCTGTTCATAGTAGCTTTCCCTCGTTCCTATTTTTTATTCATTATTAAACCCACTCTGCATTACCCCTATTTGATATTGTATTTACAATTACATATTGACCTGACCACAAGTCCTACTCCTGCCACCGAACTTCACTAATTCCCACTATACCTAGCTTTAATCTATCTATTTCCCTTTCTAACCTGCCTGCCCAATTAAGGGATCTGTCATTTCACTCTCAGATCCGTAGAATGCCGGTTTTGTTTCTCCTAATAACGACGTCCTCCTGAGTTGTCTCCACCTGGAGAACTGAATGGAGGATTATTTTACCTCCGGAATATTTTAGCCAAGAGGATGCCATCATCATTTAACCATACAGTAGAGCTGCATGTCAACATGAAAAATTATGGCTGTAGTTTCCCCTTGCGTTAGTACATCCAACAAGAAATTGAGGACGTACGTTGCAGTTGCTGCTAAGAGACGAAAACGTCGGTGTGCCGCATCAAACTGATGACGCAAAAAGCAGAAAAGGGTGTCTGTTCTTCCAGCACAAATTTTCATCTGTTACTATTGATTCATTTCATTGCCCAAATGCGGATAGCGTCATTGACATCCTTTGAACAATTGTACATCGTCCGTTAGTGATGAAACATGTAGCATAAAGAGAAAGTTGAAGAAACATGTTAAGGTCTTGAAGATAGAGACAATGTTAAGTAAATGAAAAATCCAAACACAATAACAGTATAGAAAATATGGACAACGCTCTTTGTAGAGGTCTTCTCCTTGGTTCGATCTCAGTGATGCATAACCTAGATTTTGCTTTTTCTGAAAGTACTGAGTGAGCCATTAATATTTTCCTTTCCCTTCATTCTCTTTAAGATTTTCGTTCAGTTGGGACGTTACGACGTGAACGAGGAGGGGAGTGTTATGGGACCATTGCTTTTCACAATAAATATAAATGACCTAGTAGATAGTGTCAGAAGTTCCATGAGGTTTTTCACGGGTGATGCTGCAGTATACAGAGAAGCTGCAGCATTAGAAAATTGCAGCGAAATGCAGGAAGATCTGCAGCGGATAGGCACTTGGTGCAGAGAATGGCAACTGACCCTTAACATAGACAAATGTAATGTATTGCGAATACATTGAAAGAAGGATCCTTTATTGTATGATTATATGATAGCGGAACAAACACTCGTAGCAGTTACTTCTGTAAAATATCTGGGAGTGTGCGTACGGAACGATTTGAAGTGGAATAATCATAAAATTAATTGTTGATAAGGCGGGTGTCAGGTTGAGATTCATTGGGAGAGTCCTTAGAAAATGCAGTCTATCAACAAAGGAGGTGGCTTACAAAACACTCGTTCGATATATACTTGAGTATTGCTCATCAGTGTGGGATCCTTACCAGGTCGGGTTGACAGAGGAGATAGAGAAGATCCAAAGAAGAGCGGCGCGATTCGTCACAGGGTTATTTGGTAAGCGTGATAGAGTTACCGAGATGTTTAGCAAACTCAAGTGGCAGACTCGGCAAGAGAGGCGCTCTGCATCGCGGTGTAGCTTGCTGTCCAGGTTTCGAGAGGGTGCGTTTCTGTATGAGTTATCGAATATATTGCTTCCCCCTACTGATAATTCCCGAGGAGATCACGAATGTAAAATTAGAGAGATTCGAGCGCTCACGGAGGCTTTCCGGCAGTCGTCAGTCGTTCTTCCTGCTAACCATACGCGACTGGAACAGGAAAGGGAGGTAATGACTGTGGCACGTAAAGTGCCCTCCGAAATACACCGTTGGGTGGCTTGCGGAGTATAAATCTAGATGTAGATGTAGAATATCAATTTGCACATGAAACTTCTTGTCTGAAAGAAAGAATATTAAACGCACTCGTGAGTTATTGTCCGGGACAGGGGTTATTTTTCTACTCACTTTGTCAATTATTCTAATGTACACGACCTGTTATAACAAATGGGAAGTCTGTCAGTGGGCCATTCTTATGTACTGTTCTTCAGTGTCCTCCACAAAATTGAACCATAGAAAGAGGTTGAAGAATTTTTTGTTTGGTTGATGTTAGTAGAAAATATTATAATGAGGCTCGAGAAATTTGAGAGTCATTGTATGACAGACATTGTACCTCGGTTGGTAATGTGCTTTGAGAAAGTGTAAGCGACATAGTGAATCGATCGCCATGACTCCGACACAAATTTCAAGATGACAAAAGAACTCGAGCACGGTCGAAGGAATGTAGTTACTTTTCTCTCACCAAATGAAGAAAGAGAGAATATATTTGAGTAGCTTACCAAGTATATAAAATGTACTTTTCTCATCATATTTAGTCTGCTAATGCAGTTCACTAATTGAGTTTGCAAATCCTTACTCCTTTGTTCTGCAAACAGTTATCCAGTTCACAGCTTCGGCCTCTATCTGCCCTAACTGTATTATGGCGTAAGCTGCTCTTCGTTGGCCAGTATTTCTCTTCTACGGTACCTACGTTCTTTTATTTCATTTATTTGTTAAATACGTCTCCTAGGTTAGAAATTTCTTTCTTCCATTTTATTATATACAAAACGTTGCGTTTCGCGTGGGAAATGAAGTATTTCAAGGAGTTCTAGTATATCTGCCACAATTTTTATGTTACCTGAGATAATGGACTTTTCCTAACGAGACGTGTCAAACGCTCTTTGTTACTAACGTCTTTTGGATAATGAAGGTAACGCACAGGTGTTTCATTTTACTATTTTGATTCATTTCCAGACTGTCATCAGAAACACTATCTCCATGCCATAGCCCTTGTAAGAGATGCTGCCTACTTTTGTTTTTTCAGATGAGGTTTATTATGAGAATCGCTCTCCAGGGCTGTTGTGATCATGCTGTGTTGTCGCCAGCTGAAGATGTTCTTTCACGATTACGTGAGTATCCACGATACTCTGCCCTACTCCAAGGCTTGTGGTGCAGGCTGCAGCAACATCCTCGCTTCAAAAGGTTTTGGGGAAAGTCCTGCTTTGAGGCAACAATCACTACAGTGCTGTAGTATATGTACCTAACAACTGAACGCTTAATGCTCTCTGTGGTGAAATGTTTAACGATTATGGCGGTGCATGTGGTCTGTATGATATTAGAATGTTGCAGTATTTTTTTGTCTGATAGCAGTCTTGTTCCTTGCTGAAACGCGTTTGCGCTCGAGGAGTGTACCCCTTCGAACCGATATTCTCTTCAACGGGCAAAGAGTGGCAAAATCTGGTAAAAATACTACTTGGAACAAGAGACCATCTTTGGTTTAGAACAATCTGATGAATTTACCATGTGAAAAAATTCATTGGTAATGACTCAGTCTAGTGTGATGATTTTTTCTTACAAGACACTGAGTGTTCAATTATATTTTGTGAGCTTTTAAATATAAATCTTAGTACATTTATATATTCTTCGAGCGGTTTATATTTTTAATACGTCATAGCGATATGTACTGACTTTTTACTTCTGTATTTAGTCAAACTGTTTAGAAGTCTGTAAGAGATATGCATTCCCTAACAAGTCTCATACCCTAATTAATCTTTAACTTACGTTAGTAGACAGACGCATTATTTTGAGAATTAGTGAAAAAATAAATTACTTGATCATTAATAAATAAATTTTGACCTATGTAAAAATATGTCAGTGGAGAAATAAATTGCATTTGAGTGTAGTGCGATTGCGCGTAATTTCTGGTTTCGTACCTGTTTATTCCCCTACAAGATTATCACTGGAATGGCTAAGTACGATGACTGCACAAACCGAAGCGAACTATTTTCATTGAAATTGAAGCTATACTGCTTCTAAACTGCTCTGCGAAGGAAACATATTTAGTAACTGAATGATGGAATTCTTTTTTCTTATCCAGAGTGAATTCGTAGTCGACAAAATTTCGAAGGTTGTTCAGGGTTATTTTCTAACTATTTTGGTCCACTCGTGGTCTGCAATGGTTCGCTGCATAGTACTTTTATTTCAGTTCTCACCATTTTCTATCTCTCAGATTAGTATTGTTATCTGAACAGGAAAATAACTGTTGATGGCCGAAGTAGAGAGTGTATAAAATGCATTTCTGAAAAGGAGGAAATTGTTAACATCGAATATAAATTTAAGTGTTAGAAAACCTTTTCTGAAAGTATTTGTATGGAGTTCAGCGTTTTATTGAAGTGAATAGTGAACGATAGACAGTTCAGACAAGAAGAGAATGGAAGCTTTTGAAACGTGATGCTATAAAAGAAAGCTGGAAATTAACTGGGTAAGTGGAATAAAAAATGAGGAGGTACAGAATCTAACTGAAGAAAAAAAGGAGTATAACTTGAATAAGACAAGGGATAAATTGATAGGACATATCCCAAGGTATACAGGAATTATCAGTTTCGTAATGGAAGGAAGTGTGTGTGTGTATATGTGCGGAGGGGGGGGGGGGGGGGGGGTACAAATTGTGGAGAGAAACCAAGGCCTTGAATACTGTAAGCAGACTGAAATGGATACAGGTTGTCGTAGTAATGAAGAGACGAAGAGACTTGCACTGGATAAAGGAGCATGGAAGCATGGAGAGATGCAGCAAACCAGTGCTTGGACTGAAGATCATAACAACAACATCAGTACTGCACTGAAAATATTTGCATTACCCCGATCGAGTTGGCCCTGCGGTTAGCACACTGGACTCGCATTCGGAAGGACAACGACTCAAACCCTCGTCGGCCATCCTGATTTGGGTTTTCCATGGTTTCCCTAAAGTGCTTCAGGAAAATACCGCCATGGTTCCTTTGAAAGGGCACGGCCGAATTCCTACCCGAATCCGATGGGTCCGATGAATTCGCTGTTTGGTACCCTATTCCCAAACCAAAAATTAAAAAACAATAAAAAAAGAAAAAAACGTAGCACAGAAATAGCGAACAGCAATACGGCGTCGGGAGTGGGTGATATGCTGTGGTGACCCATTGTTTAGGATCACTCCCAGGTCACGGGACGAGGCTATGTCACTGTTTGTAGTGGAATCCGTGGCTCCACTTGCGCAATAATAGGTTCCATCTTCCGAGAAATTGGAATAGAGATCAACATAGCCATCATTTCCACCCTTTTTATGGGTCATGAAAACCACACATTGCATGATGTACCACCATACAGCGAGACCTTCAGAGGTGATGGTCCAGATTGCTGTACACACTGGTACCTCAAATAACCAGCAGCACGTCCTCTTACATCGATGCATGCCTATATTCGTCGTGGCATACTATCCACAAGTTCATCAAGGCACTGTTGGTCCCGATTGTCCCATTCATCAACGGCGATTCGGCGTAGATCCCTCAGAGTGGTTGGTGGGTCACGTCGTGCATAAACAGCCCTTTTCAATCTATCCCAGGAAAGTTCGTTAGGGTTCAGGTCTGGAGAACATGCTGGCCACTCTAATCGAGCGATGTCGTTATCTTGAAGGAAGTCATTCACAAGATGTGCACAATGGGGGCGCGAATTGTCGTCCATGAAGACGCATGCCTCGCCAGTATGCTGCCGATGTGGTTGCACTACGGTCGGAGGAGGGAATTCACGAACCGTACAGCCGTTACGGCGCCTTCCACGACCACCAGAGGCGTACGTCGGGCCCACATAATGCCACCCCAAAACAGCAGGAAACTCCACATTGCTCCACTCGCTGGACAGTGTGTCTAAGGCGTTCAGCATGACCGGTTTGCCTCCAAACTCGTCTCCGACGATTGTCTGCTTGAAGGCAGATGAGACACTCATCGGTGAGCGGTCCATTCGGCATGTTGTTAGGCCCAACTGCGCCGCGCTGTATGGTGTCGTGGTTGCAAAGATGGACCTCGGCATGGACGTCGGGAGTGAAGTTGCGCATTATGCAGTCCAGTGCGCACAGTTTGAGTCGTTATATGACGTCCTGTGACTGCACTAAAACTGTTATTCAACATGGTGGCTTCGCTGTCGTGTTCCTCGGAGCCACAAACGGTAAGTAGCGGTCATTCACTGCAGTAGTAGCCCTTGGGTGGCCTGAGCGAGGCATGTCATCTGCAGTTCCTGTCTCTCTGTATCTCCTCCATGTCCGAACAACATCGCTTTGTTTCACTCCGAGACGCTTGGACGCTTCCCTTGTTCGGAGCCCTTCTTGGCACAAAGTAACAATGTGGACACTATCGAACGGCGGTATGGACCGTCTAGGCTTGGTTGAACTGCAGACAATACGATTCGAGTACCTCTTTCCTCGTGGAATGACTGGAACTGATCGGTTGTCGGACCCCCTCCTGTAATAGGCAGTGCTCATGCATGGTTTTTTACATCTTTGGGTGGGTTTAGTGACTTCCGTGAACAGTCTACAGGGACTGTGTCTGTGATACAACGTCCATAGTCAACGTGTATCTTCAGGAGTTTTGGGAACTGGGGTGATGCAAAAGTATTTTTTTATGTGTGTACATGAACTATCCCTATTCTTAAGAACTATGTATCTGTTAAAATTACATCTGTAAGCTAACCAAGCACGACTCACACCCGTCTTCACACCTTCCCCAGGTTGTGGTTTAGCCATGTCTTCGCAGTATCCTTTCTTCCAGGAGTGCTAGTTCTGCAAGATCAGAAGGAGAGCTTCTGTTAAGTTTGGAAGGTAGGAAACGAGGTACTGGCGGAATTTAAGCTGTGAGGATGGATCATAAGTCATGCTTGGTAGCTGAGATGATAGGGCACTTGCCCGCGAAAGACAAAAGTCCCTAGTACGAGTCTTGGCCAACCACACAGTTTCGTATCAGCGCACACTCCACTGCATAGTGAAACTTTCATTCTAGTGGCCTCTCGTTCGTGGATGTCCGTAGATACATGCCATCGGATTTAGATATGGTGAGTACAGTGCCCAACGCAAGAATGTGAGTTCACTATCATGCTACTCAATCCACTGTGACACGATTCTGGCCTTGAGACAGGGGCAATTATCATGCTGAAAATGTCATCGTCGTCAGGAAAGGCATCAAGCACAAAGGAATGCAGCTTGTCCTCAATAAAGTTCACGTAGCCCACAGTTGAACCTTCGATTACTACCGGTGGCCCCATATCATAACACTGCCACCGCCGGCGTCTATGGCGCGATGCATGTTTCGACCCGCCGTTCGCCTGTTTTACGGGGTATCACAACAGCACCATCGACCAAGTGTAGCAAGAAAAGCAATTCAGCCGACTAAGCTATACGTTTCCATTGACTCATAGTCCAATCTCCATGAGCCCACGCCCCCTGCAATTGTAACTGACGATTCGTTGAGTCAACATGGGATCACTTAGCGGTAGTATGCCATGTAACTCCATAATAACAATGTACGCTCCGAAACACCAGCATTTTGTCTGTCATCAGATTTACCACATATCGCCTCCTATCCTGCTTTACAGAATGATCAATCGCCAGACCAACAAGTTTTTTAATAACGCGTGGACGTCCAGCACCTTATCGCAAACTTGTTGTTCGTCCTCCTTGGACCACTTCTCATAGATGCTCTCGACAGTCTCAAGCGAACAGATGATAAGCTTTGTCGTTTGTGAGATGCTCGTTCCAGGCGCCGGACCATAACAACTCATCTTTACTCAAACTCGCTTACGACAGTGGGTTTCCCAATTGGCGGGCCGTATCATCGCTAGAATGATGCCTCATTCGTGTCTTCTACACTTTTTCTTGCTGCGTCACGTGCCCACAACTCTACCGGGGGACATTCAGTCTTCCGGTGTCCATCAGTATTAATATTTTGCTCGTCGGAGTACATGTTGTTGGTGACGAGCAGAAGTTTGGTAGCGTTATCCTACTACTGACGTTCAACCCTCAGACTGGGGCTACAAAAACAAGTTGTTAAAGTCGCATTAGTTGCAGGATAGTTTGTGAGAGTCCTCTTCAGTTTTCGACCACCGAGAGTTGCTATTTCCTTCTGTTTTGCAGTTTTCATGCTAAATATCAGACATCAGCAACAATTTGCAACAATCGCGAAAGGTAGTGGACTGACGTGATTAAAATATTGGCTCTTTAGTATAAAGTAACTGCTCAATCCCATATGGGTAGCGCCTTCTTTTGCCCTGTTCCTCAGCCAGAGAAGGGATATACCCATTCTCAGAACATTTGTTCGTCATATCTAAATCTTTAAGTGTGCTAACGACTCTGGACGGCCTATAAATATGGAGAGTCAACAACGTGAACGGAATGTAGATGATAGTTGAACGCTACGGAACTTCAATGAACTGTCTCTTGACAGCGACACAACGAGGCACTCAGCAGAATACTTAGATGTGCTCGCAAAATACTTCGAACAGCCTCATTTTCTTAACACCGATTTCCATTAACCCGGCCATATCGTGAAGATGAAACGAAGGCATAAATGTACGGGAAGAATACTGGGAAGAAACACGATGGCAAAGAGTCACAAGTATTATAATCTGAAACCTGCTCCCACACGAGGTTATGATTCACTGATAGAGATAGTGGCAGACAGTACATAACGCCATCATTTTAAATACTCGAGTAGCTTTCGCAGGACAGGTGGCAGGGACTGTTCAACTTGTTTAATTACATGTTCCTTATGCGTGAGTGGTGCTGCAATCAGCAAGACACTATGTACACCGGACTAACCAAGCTGAAATGTCAGTATTTAATAGCATCAACACAATCTTCACATTATAAAACACAGCTTAAAGACGCATCACTGACTTTATTTAAGAAATTCGAACCTCCGCATGTAATCGGGTGTGCATCATGTTCTCTGTACATTCTCACATTTTTTTAAAACCGTCAGATGTTCCACTTAGGTAATATGCCGCTGGCTGCGTGGTATGTACATCGAATGAAAACGAATTTTTTTTTTTAAATATATAAACTTTTCCTACACTGCACCGATTAAAAACAACGTAATACATTCTAATACAAAAAAAGCACCACGAATAAATTATTGGAATCGGACACAAATCGGCACTTGTGGCGTTCACGGACAAAAAAATTATTACAATTTCAGAAAAACTGAATGATTTATCGAAGAAAAAGAATTTCACAAATTGAGCATAGCTATAACGCATTCGTCCGTCTCTGGCTCTTATGCAAGCAGTTATTCGACTTGGCAATGAATAACAGAGTTGCTGGGTGGCCTCCTGAAGACTATCTTGCCAAATTCTGTCCATTTGGCGTGTTTGATCGTCAGAATCCCGTGATGGTCGGACCGCCCTACCCATAACGCTCCAAATGGTCTCAGTTGGGGAGACATCCCGTGACATTTCTTCCCAACGTAGGATCTGACAAACTCCAAGACAAGCAGTGGAAGCTCACGCCGTGTGCGGGCGGGCTTTATCTTGCTGAAAAGCAAGCCCAGGATGGCTTGCCATGAAGAGAAACTAAAGAGTCGTAGAATATTATCGCCGTACCCCTGTGCTGTAAGGCTGCCGCGGATGACAACGAAAGGGGTCCTGCTATTAAATCAAATGGCACTCCAGACCATCAATCCTGGCTGTTGAGCCGTATGACGGGCGACGTTCTGTTGGTAACCCACCGCTGTCCGGAGCGTCTCCAAACGCGTCTTCGGCCTGGAATCTCATTGAGTGCCGTAGAATTGTCTTCAGTGATGAGTCCCGATTCGAAGTGAGTCCCGACTGCCAGTGAGGACGGTCTGGATACACCTCGGACACTGCTGAGATACCAACCTAAATGTTACCTGCCACACGATCAGATCACCAGGAACGAAGGTGTTCAAATGGTTCAAATGGCTCTGAGCACTGTGGGACTTAAATTCTCAAGTCATCAGTCCCCTAGAACTTAGAACTACTTAAACCTAACTAACCTAAGTACATCACACACATCCATGCCCGAGGCAGGATTCGAACCTGCGACCGTAGCGGTTGCACGGTTCGAGACTGTAGCGCCTAGAACCGCTCGGCCACACAAGCTGGCAATGAAGGTGTGGTGTGCCATTAAAATTAATAGCAGGGTCCCTTTGATTGTCATCCGCGGCAACGTTATAGCACAGCGATACATCGACTATGTTCTGCGCCCCCTTTTGTTGCTCTTCATGGCAAGCCCTCCTGGGGTAAAATTTCGGCAAGGCAGTGGCCTCTTTTGGCCAGCAAAGTCGTTGGATATCTTCCCAACTGAGAACGTTTGGAGCATTACGGGCGGAGCTCTCCAACCAGCTCGAGATTTTGACGATGTTACGCTACAAATGAACAGAATTTGACACGATATCGCTCACGAGGACGTACAACAACTCAGTTATTCAATGCCAAAGCGAGTAACTTCCAGCTGAAGGGTCATAAACAGACCAACGTGTCATTGAGTTGCTCAGTGTGTGCAGCTCTTTCTCTTGACTAAATCTTCCAATTTTTCTAAAATTGTAGTCATTTGTTTGTTTGTGCATGTACATCACATCTGCCGGTTTCTGTCACGTTTGGATAATTACTTAGTGGTGCGTCGCTTTTATGTCTCAGAGTGTACTTGAATATCAGTGTTACTATTTCAAGGAGGTACTATAAGTCGAAATCGTCTCCTCATTTCGATAAGCATATGCCACACATGCCCCCCAGATGATTCAAATAAAAACTAAAATCAGAGCAATCAACAGGTACGCCAGAGTTGGTTAACAATAAGCAGGCTGTCTTTCGCTAATTCGTACGCTGATCATCTTTGGTTCCAATCGCTTTCAAGGGAATAGGAAGAAGAAAATAATCTTGTTGTTGAATCTACTATAGTAATTACTTAGCTAAGAAGGAATCAGTATGATACATCCCGACAACACCTACTTGAGCATCAGCATTTGTTGCAGGTCGTGGTTGACGTGTCACATGTGGCTGTACACTTCCTATTTCCTTAAATAACCTTATTAACCGGCGAACGGTCCGGACACTTGGATGATGTCCAGGATACCGAGCAGCATATATAGCACACGCCTGTTGGGCATTTTGATCACAATAGCCATAAATCAACACGATATCGACATCGACCTTTTCCGCAATTGGTAAAAACAAACACGGGTAATGTATCACAAAGCAATTACCGTCCGCACTGGCGGAATGTTACTTGATACCAGTACTTATACGTTTGTGACTATTACAGCGCCATCTATCACAAAGCGAAAAAAGTGGTCCAACTAAAACATTCATATTTATCTACGTACTACACGAATATGTAATTAAAAATGGGGGTTCCTTTTTTAAAAAACGCGGTTGATATCCGTTTGACCTATGGCAGCGCCATCTAGGGGACTAACCATAGCGCCATCTGGTTTCCCCCTTCAAGATAGACAAGTTTCGTTCTCTGTAGTTTCTTCGTTTGACGCTTATTTCGTGAGATATTTGGTCAGGTCATGATCAATGGACCAGAAAATTGTTGCAAAATGTAGAACAGTGTCAGACTTCCGTGATTTGCATACGGACTGTCTGCTGACCCCCAACAAAAACTAATGTAAGCTTAAGGGCCTAAGTTGTTGAAAAAACCGATACTGATTGACAGCGTAAAAAATCTAAGGACATATGGTTGGAGCTACTGAAGGTGAAACTGTCACAAAAACTAATCGTGGATTCAAACTTGGACTCTGTAAAATAACCGCAAGGCGTGTTTCTTTCATGCACAACGATTTCACTTCTAAAATGTATATCTAACCGATTTTTCCTGGGATATTTAGAAGAACAGATTTTTTTTAGTTGTCATTCGTTCGACTGGTTCCATGATTTGTTCGCTTTTAACTATCTTGTGCTAATGCCGTCGTATTTCCAATGTTGCGGTATTCTTCCATACATCGCAGTGCTCTAAACGTACACGTTTTCTAACTACTTTATTATTTGCAGATCAGTAACTGATAACAGTATGGCTCTCTTTCTGAAGAAAGCTTTTTTATCGCCTGGGCAATTTGCTTCGTATATGTTCCTTGTTTCGGCCGTCTTGTGTAATCTTACTGGGCAGACACCGTAATTGTCTCACATCTTCTGCTAATGGACTCACTGAAAGCTTAGAGAAATTTCAAAGAAAAGTTATATAATTTTTCACATGGTAGTTTATTGATTGCAAGAGCGTCTTAGAAATGGTCATCAACTCCAAGAGGTAAAGGAAGGTTTGCCCAAAAATTCCAATAACGAAAATCTCGATACGATTCCACAACTAAATTACTTCCTTTCACGTAATAATCATGATGGAAAAGTTAGAGAGATTCTCGTTAATCGGAGGCTCGCCGATAGTTGTTATTTGAGTAAAGCGATAATGGGACCGACAAAGGGTTAAACGAAATTGATACCTTGTATAACTTATCCTCCATCACACTGGATAACGTTATTGTGTTTCTGTTCCAACAATATTGCTGATCCCTTTTGGGTGGACAAACAGTAGAGAAATTGTTACCTCGCTGATTCTTGTCTCCCAAGGAAGCATGGTGCAACACTTTCCTTAACACTGTCGGCACTTAAGGGCCATGTCGCCGTATCAGCTGCAGGAGCGGGAAAGCGGGTCTGCGGCTTCTCAGTAGGACGTTCACGCTGCTCAGAAGACAAACACTCGGGGATAAGCTCCGACGGACGTGTGCTAACTACAGAGGAGCTCTCACCTACCTTTGTCTTAAAATTGCTTTTATTTGTTGTGATACAGCGAATACTAAGAAAGTCGTCCGAAATAAAAAAGAAACGACATTGTAGGTGTTTTAAAATGAAGTTCTCTCTGCCAACGAGTCTCATAAATCAAGTTTTTGAGTTTCTTTCCTAAATTCCGCATTTTTCCAAGATTTACAAGATTCCCTAATGCCCATCCCTTCGTCAAGCAGGGCAGTCCCAAAGCAGAACTTTGTGTGATCGAATCACATTATAATGAGCTTCGGCTAGTTCGCGGAGTAGTCACCGTTACAGTTCAGGTATCAGTTGTACCAGTTCGTTGTGATTCAGTGAGGACCTGAGCATCTTCATTAGTACTTGAAACCAAGTTATCATCTGAGCGTGGATCGCTATTGAAGAGTAGGTAGCAACGAAATCACACAGTGATCATGACGGTCAAGGTTCCTAATAACTGTGCGCACACAGTGTGGTACTTAGTAATTTTTTGCGGCCTCCTAACGCTGCCGGCCAAATATGGTTGATGAATTTTTCTTCACATTTTATATTCACATGGACTTCCCCTGATACAGCATCGCTGAACTAGAGTACGTTAGCGACCTCAATTACAGATTGAGTTGCAGTTTCATCTGATACATATTGAGGAGCCTTCAGAATTCAACGGCACATTATAATGTGTGCTGTGAAAGGCGATTCTCCTCTTCCAGGGATGTCCTGGTGCGGTGTTCTAATTGCTTCTTACTGGATCCATATCTCGCAGATTGTCGAATAGGTTTTCCTAATGATGTTTATACTTCACATCTGCCTTGCACTTTGCCGATTGGACACATGTTGAGTCGTAGGCAGGCGCTGTCTTCCACATTCCACCAACTAACTGTTACGTCAATTCTGAGCGGCGTTGGAGACTTACCAAAGATCTGTTTTGTACGTATAAGAGTATAAATGCAGGTGTTTTTATATGTGACACCTTTATGTACACACTTCATTGTGTTGGTTGGATTTGCTCCGCGTCGAGCAGTCTTCCCACAAACACGTCACAAATTTTATGACCTGATGTTTTCTGCATGGTCGTAACTGCACCGCTAAGTGGGCTACACCTGTCAGCATAGACTAATCATTCTGCGTCCACATGTCCACACTTCAACACATGATCTACTGCCCAGGGGAAAATAAGCGTTAATGGTTCGCTCTTGACACATGTACTTGGAGGTATTAACCGACCTAAGAACATACAGCTTTATTTATTAGTCTGCAAATGACGTAAATACTGATGTAATTTTGTTCAGCGCAGTGCCCCCAGTCATACCCCTGGGCAGTAGATCAAATGTTGAAGTGTGGACATGCGGATGCAAAATGATTTTGTCTACAGTGACAGGCATAGCCACTTAGTGGTGGAGTTACGATCATGCAGAAAACATCAGGTCGTAAAGTTTATGACATTTTTGTGTGAAGACGGCTCAACGCAGAGTAAAACCAACTAACACATTGATGTGTGTACATAAAGGTACCACACAAAAAATATACGCACTTTTACATGTTACACGAAAGTATGATAGTAGCTGAAAAGTTTGTTGGACAAATTTTTGCATGGGACAATGGGGCCATAATATGACTTTGGTTTTTTGTTGCTTGGTGAGGTCGCTTCGGAGATATGGTCAACTTTGTTTTTTTTTTTTTTTTTTAAATAGGATGCTATAGTTTTGTACTTATTTACTGATAGTGGCTATCGAGATGAATCCAATGTTGTGTAACAGTAAGATCTTTGAAGGTCAACAGAGGTCAAAAGGGTAGCATGAACGTCCATTTACAGAAGGTGTTCGAAGTGATGACCATTGGCATCAATGCAGTGCTGCAATCTTCTCATCATGGACTGAATGGTATTCCTTATCACTTTGGCACTTATCAAAGCACATGCTCTGACAATTCTCTCTCGTATATCGTGCAAATAGTAAATATTCGCCGAATACGGCGTATCCATCTAACTTGCCATTGACATGCAAACACCATTCGACGGTTTCACAATACAAGACTAGTAGGAAACGTAAGACTAGTATTGTCGAATCAAGCAAATGCAAATGATGTATTTCTTCAAAGAACAAGTCGATATGCTTCTCATTTGTGAAGAATGCCAACGAAATTCAGTGAGAGCTAGAGACTTATACACTGAAAGATATCCTCAAAGTACTCACCCTCCACATCACACATTTAAATATGTGTATGATAAATTGAGAACAAATGGATCTTTAACGCATCGGAAACATATCCAGTAAAGGAAAGTTACTAACGAGGAAACAGACATTGGTACTCTCGCCACTATGGTTCAAGATCCTTGTGTTAGCTCGTGTCAAATCGCAAGGGAATCAAACATGAGCCAGAGTAGTGTAGTTCATGTTCTGCATCGCCATAAATATCATCCTTACCATATCAGTCTCCACCAAGAATTAACTGGTACAGATTGCATGCATAGCATTGAGTTCTGCCGATGGGCTCAACTTCAGATTCAGAGGGACGATATTTATTAATTTGAATTTATTTACTAATGAGGCTACATTCACGAACATGGAAATGTTAATTTACATAACATGCATTACTGGGCAACTGAAAATCCATGTTGGCTGTGGCAACTTGCACACCAAAAACCGTGGTCAGTGAATGTATGGTGTGGGATTCTGGAGTACAGAATTATAGGCCCCTATTTCATCAAAGGAAATCTTAATAGTAGGAGGTATACGACATTTTTGCAAGAAACATTAGGTCTGTTATTGGAAGAAATACCTTTAGGAATAAGGAACAGAATGTGGTATCAACACGATGCGTGTCTGGCACATTTTTCGCTGATGGCTAGAAATGAGTTGCAGAGACAATTGCCAAATCGTTGGATTGGGCACTGAGGAGATGTGTCGTGGCCGGCTCGTTCACCAGACTTGACGCTTTTGGATTTTTTCTTGTGGGGATTCGTTAAAGACATTGTTTATAAAGACGTTCCAACTACACCTGGAGATATGCGAAAGAGAATTGTCAGAGCATGTGCTTCGACAAGTGCCGTAGTGTAAGGAATACCACTCAATCCGTGATAAGACGATTGCAGAATTGCATTGATACCAATGGTCATCACTTCGAACACCCTCTGTAAATGGACGTTCATGACACCTTTGTGACCTTCGTTGACCTTCAAAGACCTTACTGTTACACATCATTGGTTTCGTCTTGATAGCCGCTATCAGAAAATAAGTACCAAACTATAGCAACATATTTAAGAAAACATTGTTGACCTTCATTTCTCTGAAGCGACCCCACCTAGCAACAGAAAACCAACTTCATATTATGGTCCCCGTTGTCCTATGAGACATTTGTCCTACAAGCTTTTCAGCAGCTATCGTACTTTCGGAGTTATTCTTGGTGGCAATAGTTAGTGACTCACTCTGTATACAGCGGGTGTCTCTCCTTAAAGAGTCGTCAGGCGAATTTCTCTGTTTCGGCATATAGTTCCAATTACTTTTTTGCATTGAGTAGCTGACGCCATATCTTTCATGCGACGTGCGTTGGTAACGGATAGCGTCGGTTTGTTTCCCATTACGAACAAAATTATTTTAAAATCGGAATCCCAAGCGGCCATTCGATAGAGCACTCACAGATTAGTCCAGGCTGATATTCACTTTATCTTTATTGATTAACAGCGACAGCAACAGAAAGAATTAGCAGCAACCGAACGGCGGCTCAACAGCCAGCAGCGCTGCATGCTTGGCGGTAGCCGTTGTGGCGCAGCGGTTCTAGGCGCTACAGTCTGGAACCGTGAGACCGCTACGGTCGCAGGTTCGAATCCTGCCCCGGGCATGGATGTATGTGATGTCCTTAGGTTAGCTAGATTTAAGTAGTTCTAAGTTCTAGGGGGCTGATGACCTCAGATATTAAGTCCCATAGTGCTCAGACCCATTTGAACCATTTTTTTGGCGGTAGCAGTCAGCGCAGACCATGGCGGGGCTGTCACTGCTTGAGTACTGGCTTTTCTTTGAGTTTCAGTGTCCCTGCCGATAAAACTAATGTCGCACTAGATTAATTCGGGAACGCTCTATCGAATGGGCAGGAAAAATACCGCTTAAAAATCGTTTTGTTTCTAACGGGAAACAAATCGACGCTTTCCATCGACACTGGGCTCGCGTGAAAGACGTGATGAGCAGCTTTCGTGTGGGCTAACTCCAACTACACAGTGCAAAAATGAAATTGCAATTATCTTAAGAAACACCAGATAAAATGCGCCTGACGACTCTTAGAAGAGACACCCTACATACAATTTGCGTGTTCGTCTCTTTTTATTTGCAGGAACAAACATACAACAGTGCTGCAGTCCTAATACGCCATTCTCACTTCTTCCCATTTCCATGTCCCACCAATAATATTATTATCTCTGTCAACCACTCGCATCATAACAAATTACCATCAGAAAAATAATTCCAAATTAAGGGTAGTGTCAGAGAATGACAAAAAAATATGACCAGATATAAAAATGTACGCTAATCTTCCTTTCCTTACGGGAGACGTAAATGTCACTTGAGTTTGGCTACAGTGTTACTGTGCCCTGGAATACCACAGTGACCAATTTCTGTAACGTAATCGTGTAAGATATATTAGAATAGTCGTCTAAACAAAATCGTATGTACGCATGAAGATTCTCCTAAATTAAGAAGCGCAATGAGCTACTTTAAAACCGCAAGAAATTCACAACTGCGTACTACGGGCGTTGTTGAATACATACTGAAAGCTGTGTACAATAAAAGCCTAACGTTTAGTCGATGAGGCAGTTTTCGGTAGTAAAAGCAAAAGTCATTTTGTGTAAATACGCTCTGCAGTTTTTGGATACATAGTCAACGATAACGTACGCTACGCTATAAATTCTTCTCAAGCAGTCAAGCTCAATGGGGTATGACAGCAGATGTTTAATAATACGTTCTTACGAATAAAAAAAGAAGTTCTAATTCATTAAAAATGTATAGTCAGCAGTTGACTCAGTTACAACTATGCGGCATGCTCGCGGAGGTGGAAAGCACATTCAGACGGGTTTATCGGATGGCCGATATATCGCAAGGATCTGCACTTCCTGCTTCCGACGGCTTTCCTTTGTTCTCTCGGCTCCGCCTTAAGGGGGATATCCTGGCCAGAGCCGCCTCGCTGGCTTCCCTCCTATCGATTCGTCGCCCCCAAAGATTCCGCCGGCTCTGCTGCCTGTGAAAGGTACAGAATCCACTGCTTTGTTGACAGTAAGTGGGTCTTTACGGAATAGTCAGTGATACGTTCCTCTGTTCTCAGTCTCTGAAGATGTAATTATGTCTGAAATTTATATTAACTTTCCCATTCAAATCCAAACAAACTGCCGAATTTTTGGCACAAAATTAATATCTAACATTGCACCCTAACGGCACGGAAGGTTATATGGTGCGGGAAAACCAATGGAGAAATAAGATTTATTATACTCCGTTCATCAGGTAAGAAGCTATTTGTGTTTAAATGACGACATAATCACAGTTAGAAATAAGCGCACTGGAGGAAATACCAGTGACACGCATGTGACATCATGCTGGTACCGTGGAACAACGACTCTAGCCCTGACAAGGGCCTAGGTTCGTCTTCAGATATGACATTTCCAGCTGAAGGCGCACATTGACAAATAAGCTCACCGAGCAAAAAAACCAGTCATCCCTAGAGAAATCATTACATCCATCATTTACTATCGTGTAATTCCACACTGTATTTGATAAGTGCCTGGATTTGGTTAGGAAGTGAGTCGAGAAGGCTGTGCAGGTACGTCGCATCACACATTTCCACCACATTGCGGGGATGATGATGTGAGCATTTTACCCACTTTTCCAAAATTCCCAATAGATTTTCTACGGGATTCAAGTCAGGCGATTTTGCAGACCATTTGAGATGTAATAGTTTGGAGGAGTGCTCACAAAACACCACATGTTGTTCCAGTCAGATGAACTTTGCTGTTGTCTTTATGAGCCTTTCTGAACAATGGCCTCTTAACGAGGTGACAGACTCCAAATGTTGATTGCAGTTTACTCTCACAAACAGGTTGGGATAAACCTTCGTTCACTGCCCGCAGCAAGCGAATTTGATTCACAAGTCCTGAAATGAGTCTCCGGTCGCTCTCAGTCAGGATATTTTTCCGATCAAAATTCTGACGTCGTGTTTCGTGGCCATGTGTGCTACATCACTACCTTCAAGCACGGTGAACAGTCCGCAGCGAAACACCAATAAATCCGGCAACTTCACACATCGTATGTCCATGGGCACGGCTGAACACGATTGCCACTTTTTGCCACTCTGTCACGTCCTTATATTTCCCCATTTTTACGTACAATGTCCGTTTGAAACATAAATGCCTCAGTCATCGCCACTGCTCATGCCAACGTGCAGGTAACGCGTGCGCGTGACTCGATCGCTGCGCCCTCTGTAAAGGCTTAGAAATTCATCTGTGTGCGCACACTGCGGTGATTGATTCTTGTCCGTTGAGCTTAAATCGCGCACGGATACCAAAGAGCCTGGCCCGCGGAGAGGGGGGGTGGAGAAAACAGGTGTAGCTGACCCGGGCGGCAATTTCAGGGGGCGCCAAATTCATATTCTTCAAGAAAAAAACCTTGTTTCACAATGTGGCTAGCATCCAACGCACGTTGGTCTATCGATTGTTCAAATAATTTTGAAGCGCATCCCTGTTCGTTTTTGAACATTTTTGAAAACATTCTAAGTTGATTTCTGAGCGATCATAAGTTGAATTTTGAATGCGTGGGTAGTGTACGTGATGTCTCTACAATGTGAATCTCTGTCGCATCTAGAAAATACACTACTGGCCATTATAATTGCTACACCAAGAAGAAATGCAGATGATAAACGGGTATTCATTGGACAGATATATTATACTATAACTGCCATGTCATTACATTATCAAGCAATTTGGGTGCATAGATCCTGAGAAATCAGTACCCAGAACAACCACCTCTGGCCGCAATAACAGCCTTGATACGCCTGGGCATTGAGTCGAACAGAGCTTGGAAGGCGTGTACAGGTACAGCTACCCATGCAGCTTCAACACGATACCACAGTTCATCAAGAGTGTTGACTGGCATATGGTGACGACCAGTTGCTCGGCCACCACTGATCAGACGTTTTCAATTGGCGAGAAATCTGGAGAATGTGCTGGCCAGGGCAGCTGTCGAACATTTTCTGTATCCAGAAAGGCCCGTACAGGACCTGCAACATGCGATCGTGCATTATCCTGCTGAAATGTAGGATTTCACAGGGATCGAGTGAAGGGTAGAGCCACGGGTCGTAACACAAAGTGCCGTCAATGCGAACAAGACGTAACCGAGACGTGTAACCAATGGCACTCCATTCCATTACGCCAGGTGATACGCCAGTATGGCGATGACGAATACACGCTTCCGATGTGCGATCACCGCGATGTCGCCAAACACGGATGCAACCATCACGATCCTGTAAACAGAACCTGGATTCATCCGAAAAAATGACGTTTTGCCATTCGTGCACCCAGGTTCGTCGTTGAGTACACCATCGCGGGTGCTCCTGTCTGCGATGCAGCGTCAAGGGTCTCCGAGCTGATAGTTCATGCTGCTGCAAACGTCGTCGAACTATTCGTGCAGATGGTTGTTGTCTTGCAGACGTCCCCATCTGTTGAATCAGGGATCGAGACGTGGCTGGACGATCCGTTACAGCCATGCAGATAAGATGCCTGTCATCTCGACTGCTAGTGATACGAGGTCGTTGAAATCTAGCACGGCGTTCTGTATTACCCTCCTGAACCCACCGATTACATTTCTGCTAACAGTCATTAGATCTCGACCAACGCGAGCGTCCCCATCTGTTGAATCAGGGATCGAGACGTGGCTGGACGATCCGTTACAGCCATGCAGATAAGATGCCTGTCATCTCGACTGCTAGTGATACGAGGTCGTTGAAATCTAACACGGCGTTCCGTATTATCCTCCTGAACCCACCGATTACATTTCTGCTAACAGTCATTAGATCTCGACCAACGCGAGCAGCAATGTCGCGATACGATAAACAGCAATCGCGATAGGCTACAGTCCGACCTTTATCAAAGTCGGAAACGTGATGGTACGCATTTCTCCTCCCTACAAGAGGCACCACAACAACGTTTCACCAGGAAACACTGGTCAACTGCTGTTTGTGTATGAGAAATCGGTTGGAAACTTTCCTCATGTCAGCACGTTGTAGGTGTCGCCACCCGCGCCCACCTCGTGTGAATGCTCTGAAAAGCTAATCATTTGCATATCACAGCATCTTATTCCCGTCGGTTAAATTTCGCGTCTTTAGCACGTCATCTTCATGGTTTAGCAATTTTAATGGCCAGTAGTGTAAAAACTTCCCCGCAGACAAGAGGCGACTGGGCTCTACGAACTGAGCCGAATAAACCCGAACGAGTGAATGCCAATCGCTGATTGTTTACGTGGTTGACTGGGTGTGTGAATGATAAGCGTTGTTATAGTTATTAGCGAAATCCATAGATTCACACTACCAGTATGGAAATAAATCACTACCAGGAAGAAGAGGTAAGAAAGATTATATATCATCTTCTCGGTGTATCCAAGAAAATTAAATATTGACAGAAAATATTTGCCTGGTCTCTGCACTACCAAGGGTCAGTCGGTACATTCCCCGCTTAGCAGCTGTTTAATTCTTGTCTCGGAATAGCGCGAAAAACGCGCTGTGCGACGGCGTAGAAACGCCTAACAGGAAATTAATCGCTGCATAACTAAACCGGTGATTCTGGCAGGGTTAGTGAAGTTAACCGGAGAACAAATTTTGACAATGGGAGGAATAGTTACAGAATTAGTGATGAAAAGATTGTCTGTTATAGCGACGAAGGAGAAGAAGTGGGGACATCATACAAATTACATGGAAGAATATGACGAGTCCAATTTTGTACTAAAATTTCGTACTACTACTACTCTTCGATCTCATGCTTGAGAAACTGGAGCATAGGAATGAAATGTAAAATTATCTTCTAACACTAAACTTCTGTTGTTAGTAGGCCTAATAGGCATGTGATGTTGGGACTTCGTGAATTATATTCCGTCGTTTTATTTATGGAAATGAGTTAGATAAAAATGACTATTTGTGCCAAAACAGTCTCTCTTATTGGGCCTTTGTTACAATTATCGCAATATTAGGAAGGTCTATTTTGTTTCATCCAGCAGATAGTGATAAAATACATGTAATCAAATTGAGAAACCACGCCGGTCTTTGGTATTATTCGTAATTACAGCTTTTTCAGTATTAGACAATGACAAACTTTGATGAGGTACTAAATTCTTTCGGAGAAAGGAAGGCATGCTATGTAAAGCTCTAGCAAGATTAGGGGAGAAAAAATGCTGTGACCTAAGGATTCAAGGAATATGTAGGAATGGTGCTTGTCTCTTGTCTTTACTGCTTTTATGTTTGCTATATTTGATTTTATGTCACACAAAAGAGATACTTATTAGCTAATAGGTAATAAAGTGCAAATTTTCGGAAGAGTTCTTATTCTCCCGGTCACAAATAATCCCATCCAGCATTAATTGTGAGGTTCTTTTTAAGGGGTAGGGTGTCAAACTGGCAGGCTAGAAGCAGGACACTTTAATTTCCACTGTCGTGGATACATGCTGGATAGATTCAATTACAAAATATACACACTTGAATTCCACAGAGCGAAATACAGCGACGTGCGATAGAAGAATGCTGTACGAAGAGGCGTAGCACGTGTCTTATATTTCATCGAACATATATACTTTATATATCAAGCTCTTCAGAAAGATGTGCGATACAAAATGAACAAGTGATTTTTTTTTAATTTTTTGACGTCCTATTACAAACGCTCCTGGGTGAGGGTGGGGATCGGGGGTGGGGGTCGGGGGGGGGGGGGGGGGGGGAGCGCGTCACTATTAAGCTTTTGCCCGGGTTTGGAAATATAGTAGACCCGGGGCTGGAACTAGCGCGGATGTTGACTGCTTCATTTCACCCTCGTTTCTACATAGACCCACACATCTTCTATGCGAATAACATAGGGCTTAAAGGCTCACTAATTTTGAGCGTGCGTATTCTCATGAGCAAAGTGGCGGCGTTGTGGGGAATGAGGGAAAAGTGTGCACGCACTGTGGCCGCGCCGACACGGGAGAAGCGCCAAATGTGAAATAGGGGAGTGTCAGTTTCGACAGCGGTGCCATGTAACAGCAGCAATTGTGAGTCGTAACTGTGTAAGGTCGACAATGTCTTCGCATTTCAATCCTATGTCATATGAAACTTACATTTTTACACAAAAAGACGGGTTTATAAAATGTTTAATATATCATAAGATACTGGATACTATCAGGTTATTCAATTTACAAAAGAGTTTCATGTCCTGCCGCGTCAGCCGCGGTGGTCAAACGGTTCTAGGCACTTCAGTCCGGAACCGCGCGACTGCAACGGTCGCAGGTTCGAACCCTGCCTCGGGTATGGTGGACGTGTGTGATGTCGTTAGGTTAGTGCCCGCATCTCGTGCTCGTGCGGTAGCGTTCTCGCTTCCCACGCCCGGGTTCCCGGGTTCGATTCCCGGCGGGGTCGGGGATTTTCTCTGCCTCGTGATGGCTGTCCTTAGGTTAGTTAGTTTTAAGTAGTTGTAAGTTCTAGGGGACTGATGACCATAAATGTTAGTCCCATAGTGCTCAGAGCGATTCGAACCATTTTTGAACCTTAGGTTAGTTAGGTTTCAGTAGTTCTAAGTTCTACGGGACTGATGACCTCAGATTTTAAGTCCCATAGTGCTCAGAGCCATTTGAACTATGCCCTGCCACGACATAGAGTAAGGAAACGAAAAATGTAAGGATCTGAGCACGTATTCCCACTGGCCAACCCATCGATTACGGGAAGGTCAAGATCCTTAAAAGCAAGCGCTCTGAAGAATATGAAGAAATGGATGAAAAATGAATGTGGCGTTTGGATGATCTGCAAAATTGCACTACTCTTATCAAAGCTCTTGCATCGTTTCACGGATGATGATTTAGTAAAGAAGCATTATCGTAGTTGAACATTCATGTTCACTTTCAGGTAGAATAGTTTCGCATGGTGGCGTTAACAAACGTGAGAATCAGATATCTCACGCGAGCTAAGGCAGACGAAGTTCAGAGGCAGCTTGTAATATCTTTGTAAAGTATTTGTTGCACATTCCTTAGCGCACTATGAAAGTGCAGATATCACAGTTACGTAACTGGATGTACGAAGTCGATGCTGAAAACAAATGCCTCCTAATTTTTTATGTGCAAACTGTTAAAGCTTTTTCAATAAATCCTGCCTCGGGCATGAATGTGTGTGATGTCCTTAGGTTAGTTAAGTTTCAGTAGTTCTAAGTTCTAGGGAACTGATGACCTCAGAAGTTAAGTCCCATAGTGCTCAGAGACCATTTTCCAATAAAACTAACTTTATTCACATTCAACATCTATTTTCTTCATCTCTACATATTTATCTCTCAACATAGTCGCTCTGGCGACGAACACATTTCTTCAATGAGAGAACAGTTTGTTGATACCGTCACAGTCACCTCTATCTTCATCATATCAAAAGTGAGGTCCTTGAAAGAGTTCTTTTAATTATTGGAAACGGATGAAAATCGGATGGTGTCAAGTCGGGACTGTATAGAGGATAATCGATGACGGCGAACACAAGGTGTCATATTGTTGCAAATGTCGCAGTTCTCGAGTGTCACCTGGCACTCTCACGCTGAGGGTGCTTCTTGTGTGGACGTGCTTTCCGCTTTCTGAAGGTCTCGCAGTACCTTGCATAGTTTATGGTGGTGCCTTTAGGAATTAATTCCAAATCCACCACACTTTGCACATCCGACAACGCTGTGAGTATGACTTTGCTTACTGGTAGCATGTTCTTGAAATTTCTGACGTCGGTGGTCCTTTGCGGCGGAGCCCCATTGATGCTCTCTCGTTTCCTTCACTACGAGCACGAACTATCCAACGTCCGCACATTGTTGATATCGATACAATCATCACCGTAGACAGCTTTCATTTTTCTATGGATTCCAGTTCCAGGCACGTTTCTTGCGCTTAGAAAGTCGATTACTGGACTCTGTTTCCCATGCACCGACATTGATGCTTAAGTTCGTAGCGTTTTTGTTTTACATGGAGATGGTGAGTGGAGCTGTGGACGCTAGAAAATTGTAGTAGCAAGTGTAGAAATCGGAATGGCAAGAAAATGTTTTTTTTCGTTTTAAGGAGGCTCGGTTTGACATTAGTGACTCTACACGTTCAGGAAGATCTATGAGGTTTGATTACGGTCGTTTAACCGAATTAATCCACAATGATACGCGTCACTGCTTTCGAGAACTGGAAAATGTGATGAACCGTGATCATTCCATAATCGTGCGACATTTGCAAAAACCCGGTGTAAGTGTTTCATTTGTTTTAAGCAAAATAGCAAAAATCACTGGGTGGCCTTATGTGCACCTCTGCTTGATCGTCGTCAATTGGCTTATGAACAACACCTACTATTACTGTTGACAAAAAAAATGGTGTTTTTATGCTAACATAACGAAAAGAATGGAATGGTTGAGCCCAAACAATGCAGCAACTCTCCCCAACGTCTACCCATCACTGCTGGCATTTTTTGTCAGCAAATGAGACATCTTGCAGAGGAAATACAAGAACAACGACCGGGAAGATCGTGCGAAATGAAATTACGCCACTATAACGCCCGCCTGCATTCTGCTAGATTGATAGAAACACTTTACAGGAGCTGGGTTGGTACGTCATTTCGCATCAACGTTACGAGGTGGAATCCAAAATTTTCTGGACTGGTGCTGCCATATGGAAAGTAGGAGTAGTAGATCTTTGCACTGCTAGGTGGTGAGGGCTGCGTATCTGATATGTCAGTGTGCGTAGTGGCATTCATCTGGGAGGATGTGTAGCGTGTCCACAGTGATGTCCGTAATAATCTGTGTTCGGTGTGTGGCGATTTTACGATGGATCCGCGAACAGAACAGTGCGTGTGTATCAAATTCTGTGCGAATATCGGGAAATGTGCTACGGAGACCCTTGCAATGATTCAGTAAGTGTTTGGGGGAGAGCTCGATTTACGGTTATAACCCAGAGATAAAGCAACAATCGTCCCAGTGGAAGAGCGTGGGTCCTCCGAGACCCAAAAAAGCTAGACAGGATAGCAAAGTGAAGAGCATGATACCAAGGGAACTGTGCTCAAAGAATTCGTCCCACCCAAACAAACAGTGAATTCCGCGTACTACTGTGACGTTTCGCGACGGCTCCGTGAAAACGTCCGCCGACGACGGCCCGAACTTTGTCGTCAAGGGAACTGGCTGCTACATCACGACAACGCGCCCTGTCACACGTCCTTGCTCACCAGGACCTTTTTGACAAAAAAACAACATGGCGGTTGTACCCCACCCACCTTACTCGCCAGATTTGGCACCTTGCGACTTCGCGCTTTTCCCAAAATAAAACTCAAGCTAATAGGCCATCGGTTCAACACTCTAGAGAGGATTCAAGAAGCATCCCTGGCGATGATAAACATCCTCAAAGAACAGGACTTCCAGAAAACGTTTGACCAGTGTCAGAAGCGCTGGGACCTGTGTGTATGTGCGGATGGGAACTACTTCGAGGGTCATGGTGACCATTAGTCCAAAGGTAAGGTTTTCAACAGATGGCAGCACCAGTCCCGAAAATTTTAGATAGCACCTCGTATTGACCTGATTTTGAGCTTTCAGATTTTCACCTTTTTCCGCCCTCTGTCCAACAACCCTCAATGAACTTCCTTCCCGGGTGAAAATGCGCTCCGTACTTTTTCTTCGCCTCGAAACCACGTGATTTCTACAATCGTGGTACCGAAAAGTTACCCAAGCGTTGTCAGACCGTTGTAAATAGTGAAGGTGAGTATATTATGGGCGACTAAAGTCTCTGTTATGTGTATCTGCTGTTTTCATTACACCTATAGAAAAATGCTACAAACTCATGCACCAACCCAATAGTTACACACCCCCATGTTACACCCTACAATTCGCAGTCCTCAGGCGGCAGAGGCTTGCAACTTGCGTCAGCGAAGCGAGAAAATCGACCCAGTAATATGCATCACGTAATACCTCAACTGATGTTGAGAACAAAATAAAGAATTCGCAGTCATTAATTTTAAGCACGCCCTCCTAGCGTTCTTAGTAGCGTTGGAGAAAGTGTAAAAATACAAGGGTGTCATGCAATTAATTGGTTTATATGTCGACAGACGGAGCGCCATTCATTTTGGGGAGTAAATTAGGACTCGCATCGCAAATGAGTGGATGAACGAAAGACCTACCACTGCCCAATTCGCGCTGATGTGTAGCTTGAATTACTCGCTGCTCGCAGGCCTGCCTTCACCGTCTGCTAGTGGAGCACGTTTACTAAGAATCTCTGGAATGAGATCATATGATTTATCGGGGCAGTCGAGGTATAATATGGAACCTGAATGCTACTGAAATATGGAAAGCATGGATACAGCCTTAAGGAACCCCTGTCGTCATTTTGGAAGACTGATCATAAAGGTGTACAAGACTAGGCAACACTTTGACAATGTTCACGGTAACCTGTACGAATAAACCCAGATCATAAACTGCACCCAGAACATCACAGATCCACCTACGGACTGAACTGGACCGTCCACACACTGCAGCTTAAACGCTTCACTATGCCATCGACATACCAACACGTTGCATTATTTTCACGGAGACAAATTCGCGACTTGACGGACCACATTACACGTCTGCAGTCACCTACTGTTCAGCTTCTGTGTTGTTTATGGTACATCTCTGTGTGCCACTGTGAGAAATGGCCTTCCGCGAGGCAAAGTTTTCTTGCAAAGTTGTCATCCCGGCGCTCCTCTGTGCTGCCTAGTGTCACTTTTTTCCTGGGCTGCCCGTGTACCGATCGGATTCAACATTCAGAAACATATTTTACTCTCTTACAGAAGTAACGGGTGGCGTTGTCTGACGAGAAAGTCAGAGGCAACTCGAAACAAAGCGCAGTGTTAACAACGGCTTGTTCTCGCCTCTGGGCAGTGCAAGGGTATTTTGACATGAAAACGTCTATTCGCATTTCTGTCGAACTTTCTTGTGTGATAAAATACCGTCAGATTTGAATCACTAACAAATATGAGACTAGTAATGCGTAAACGGTGGTCTAGCCCAGAAGTAAAGTCTGTGCGTCTTTGTAAAATAGTATTTGTTCTGCCTCTGACGTCGTCGTACCACAATAGGTGCATGCACAATTGTTACAAATTAGCTTTCTGTAACGTCATAAATTACTGAAGCGTGGAAACACGTTTATCTAGGACACTGATTCTGGTGATGTTGCGAAGAGTATTACTAGAACCCAAAGTGAAGTAATAAAAGTATTCGCTAAAAAAACTTGTTTAAAGCTGGCGGTAGGCTTAAAACGTCGTAATTGTATGCCAGTCGAATTCCTTTCAGAGTCCTTTGATACAATAGCTTCATACTTAGTAAACATATACAACAACTCGCTCATCGAAAGATCAGTATCTAAAGACTGGAAAGAGGCACAAGACACACCGATACCCAAGAAAAGAAACAGGAGTAATCAGCTCAATAACATAACGTACGTAACTAACGTGGTTTGCAGTGGCATCTTAGAACATATAATGTGTTCGTACATTATGTACTACCTCGAAGTTAACGATCTATTGACAAACAGACAGCACAGATTCAGAAAATATCGTTTTTGAATCCACATCTAGCTCTTCATTCTCGCGTAAGTAATGAGTGCTATCGACAAGGGATGTCGTATTGATTCAATATTTTTAGATTTCCAGGAGGCATTTGACACCATTCTTCCGGTCAGAAAGGTCACAGTTCGTGGTAATTGATGGAAAGTCATCGATAAAACAGAAGTAATGTTCTGGCGCACAGCAAGAAAGCCAGGCCCTCTGCTGTTCCTGATCTACGTAAGTGACATATGAGACAATTTGAGTAGCCTTCTTAGTTTGCACATGATACTACCATTTACTGTCTTGTAAAGACATCAGATGATCAAATCTAATTGCTAAATGATTTAGACAAGATATCTGTATGGTGCGAAAAGTGTCAATTGACTCCACATAATGAAAAGTGTGAAGTCATCCACATGGGTACTAAAAGTAATCAGCTAAATTTCGGTTACACGATAAATCACACAAATATAATGGCTATAAATTCAACCAAATATTTTGGGATTAGAGTTACGAATGGCTTAAGCTGGAACGATCAAACAAATAATCTTGTGCGGAAAACAAATTAAATACTACTTTTGATTGACAAAAGTGCAACACGTCTACTGAAGAGACTTCTTACTCCACGCTTTTCCGCCTTCTTCTGGAATGTTGCTGGGCAGTGTGGTATTCGCATTAGATGGGACTGAGTGAGGATACCGAAAAAGTTCGAAGAAAAGCAGCTGGTTTTGTATTATAGCGAAATATGGAATAAAGTTCAACGGATATGATATGAGAATTGGGGTGGCAATCAATAAAACAGAGGCCTTTTTCGTTGCAACAGGATCTTCTCGTGAAATTTAATTCACCAACTTCCTCCTTCGATTACGGAAATATTCTGTTGGCACCAACGTGCATAGGAGAGATGATCATCATGGTGATAAAATAAAAGAAATTAGAGCTCCCACCGAAAGATTTAAGTGCTCGTTTTTCGCACGCGCCGTTCGAGAGTAGAACTGTAGAGATATAGCTTGGAAACACTTAGTTGTGAATTGCAGAATAATCATGTAGCTGCAGATGTAGATAATATAAGTGAAAATAGGTATTAAATAAAAAATTACAAAATAATGAAAGATGTCGTCTCATATGACATGTAAAAATGCTCAGAATTATAGAATTGTGGTGGTAAGTTTCTATGGGACCAAACTGCTGAGGTCATCGGTCCCTAGGCTTGCACACTACTTAATCTAAAGTAAACTAACTTACGCCAAGGACAACACACACACACGAATGCCCGAAGGAGGACTCGAACCTCCGACGTGGAGAGCCGTGCGAACCGTGGTAAGGGGCCCCTGACCTAGCGGCTACCCCGTGCGGTTCGGAATTAAAGAAAACGCAAGTTAGAGAAAACCTCTGGGTCGAATGGAATCCAAAGAGCCTATGAAGTACAGCGCCGAACGATTGAGAGACCTATGACAGCGTCGAAAAGGAAATGAAAAACCGGTGCAAAGCAATTACGTAGCTGGCCAAAAGCGCATAAGAGACCAGAGACAGTCCAACCATGTGATTTATGTATATGTTACATATTAATACCAAACACTTCTTACTATTTTATCTCGACGTTTTGACGAAAAATCTACGTCGCGGACCCGAACTGCGCACAAAGAGTTTTTTACAGACTTTCCCAGATTTTTTTCGGCTAATGCTGCTATCGCTCATTACTTCTTCCTTGGTGTTGTTGTTGTGGACTGTATTCCGAAGACAGGATTGATGCTGCTCTCCATGCTACGCTAGCCTGTTCAAGCCTCTTTATCTCCGAATGACTGCTGCAACCTATATCCTGCATACTGTATTCACCTACTGGTCTCCCGTTACGGCTTTTACCGCCCACACTTCTCTCCAGTACTAAAATTGGTGATCCCTTGATGTCTCAGAATGTGTCCTATCTACTGATCCCTTCATCTAATCAGGTTGCGCCATAAATTTCTTTTTTCCCCAGTTCTGTTCAGTTCTGCCTCAATAGTTACGTGATCTATCTACTTAGACTTCAGCATTCTTCCTGTAACACAACATTTCTAAAGTTTCATTTCTCATCTTGTCGAAACAGTTTATTGTCCTTGTTGCACTTCCATACATGGGTACATTCTATACAAATACTCCCAGAAAAGACTTCCTAACACTTAAATCTATATTCGATGGTAAAAAAATCCTATTCTACCTTACAAGTAAAATACACAAAAAGTAATACACTTAACGTACAGAAAAGTACTGCCACAGTTGGCCTACAGATGGCGTACACAACTTACACCTCCTAGACAACGTACATAGAGAGACTGGTCAATGGTGATATCGACGCTGACTATTTGATAGCTGAGGATGCCATGTCTTTACCTGTTATGAGATTACTACTGTTGGAGTAGGTGCACGGAGTTATAAATCGATTGTAGCGCTTGCTGGTAGGTCTTGGTGCACTTGTACGTGTCCTTTGCTGGTTCACTTTACCAAGTCGAACATCATTGAAAGTATCTTTAGGTCGAATCTGCGACGATGACTGTCACATTAGACTTCACACAAAATTTGTGGACTAAATTTCGATTGGTGTGATGTTTAATTAATGTAACTAATACGGCTCATGCATTTTTAGGACAATATAGGGAAATTCCAGAATGTTCGGCTAGCGATTGTGAAAATTGTAGTCAAGTAAGACGTAAACAGTGGTCACTTCAAGATAACCCAAAAGATGGGGTTCATGAAGGTGCTTTATAGAAACAACATAGATCATAAACAAAAGAAAATTTCAATATTATTTAATTATTTTTGGCATACTGTAGGGCAAACTCTCAGCATACAGAGAGACACAGATAATTTCACAGATTTTTCCAGTTAGTTTGCTACGTAATTGTGACTTATTTATTTTCATTACCGAAAAAAACTTTCACACACACATGTTGATCAAAACATTTTATAACATTTGCAAGCACTTTGTGAAGGTATGGAAACACTTCCAGAGGAAAACAACGTAGACTTCCTGTGCAATTTTAACATAAAAGAATTCATCTTTTAACGGGAATTACGTTGCATATCAATCAAATCCTTCTGAATATGTACAGAGGCCCTTTCAACTGAAATTGCAAACGGTCTCCTAAAGAGCTCTAAAACAGATGTAAGTCTCGCAGTGTCGTCAAACTGTTGGGTCTGAGCACTATGGGACTTAACATCTGAGGTCATCAGTCCCCTAGAACTTAGAACTACTTGAACCTAACTAACCTAAGGACATCACACACATCCATACCCGAGGCAGGATTCGAACCTGCGACCGTAGCAGTCGCGCAGTTCCTGACTGAGCGCCTAGAACCGCTCGGCCACCGCGGGCGACTCAAAATGTTGACAAAGCTGTGCTTATCATTTTTTCAAGACGACAATGAATTCGTCAAACCTCGCGTTTTCTCTGACGCCAGTGAGCTCAAGGAAATGGACGGTATTTCTTATCAGAATTTATCCCGTCCACAATCCGATATTCTTTTTAAACGTATGCCCATCAAGTCAGAAATAAGTTGTTTCTTACCTTGCAATGCCTTACTACAAGCAGCATGCAGTCAACTCCACTTGAATTGCGAGGTCTGGAATCCATTCCAGATTTTATAATTTTTGTTCCTTTTGTTCATTTTCCTTAAAAATTGTACAATTGCGAGTTTTAAATCAAAAATCATTTTAACATGCTGCTTGACAGAACCAAGTACGTTGCAACAATATGTAAAGTCCACGTACTCTTCATTCAATTCCATCGAAAATTGTTGCAACTGACAGTGGAATAATGTGTGCTACTTTAAAAAATTTACTATTTGTACCATCATCACGTACTCCAGGCCTGCAAATTTAGCACAAAGTGCTTCTTGATGTATAGAACAATGAATGATGTCCGTCGATCGTTGTAATTTTTTGCTCTTTCATCGTCAACGAAACCTTTAAATTCTTACTGTATGGTGTTGCAACTTCGTTCCAGAACAAATTTAGGGTACCTGTCGATTATGCGACTGAATATCCCATAATAGATATTGAGAGTTCTTATCCTTCTGCCATTCCCATTAATTTTTAAAGGCTTTTGGCGATAGATCGCTAGATTGCCTGTTTTTGTGCAAACACCCACTGGACTTGTGAACTTGTCTTATGACATAAACAAAACAGCGGAGGTTATATAGCGTTGACACCACGAGTCTACCGAACTAAAGACAGTCGTGCCGACCGAAAACACTGCACCGCAGTGCAAATTGAAACGTCGTGCTGTACCGTGCACTTCCGAGAAGTACCGAGCAAAGCCGAGAAAGGCCGAGCCTCGTCCCACACGCGGCCAGCCTGCAGTTTTGCTCGCCGTGTCCCATCTTGATATAGTGCGTAACACATTGTCTTTCGTAAGTATTTAATGGCATATGATAGTATTTGCCTCGGTGGGTCGGTGAAATAATGCCTGATCTACCAATCCAAAGGCATCGGGTTCAGTCCTCAGTCAGCTGCATTCTTTTCTCAGCTCCGCTTCCATCGCTTCTGGTACTTCTTTGTTGCTGTCAAATACTTTATTTGCATCTTGGTAAGTATGTGTGTAGTAATACATCCGAATTACAGGCCACATATTTTTTTTCATTTACAGAGTGATCTCTTTAATTACTGTCTGTTGTCTGTCAGACGCAAATTATTGATTACGGTAAATGAAGACAAGAGATATAAGTCCCACAATAAGTAGTTTGCTAGTGTGCATACTCTACGTAGTTATCAGTTACATGCATTACGACTATTCTGACATTGTAGAAAGCGTTTTTTTTCGGTATAGTAAAATTATTTCTGATCTTTTTTTATGCTTTAGCTTTTCTAAATTTCAATGTAGAAGTACGTTTTCTCTATTTTCCCGGTACAGGAGAAGATATTATGTTCACTAAGATCCAAGGTAAATATACAGAGTGAAGAAAAATTTACGCACTCGGACTTCGCAGCGCGATTCCTCACATAATGGCAATACAAAAACGTCTGCCAGAAAATTTCGTCCTGTGCATATTTCGGGCAGCAAATTGACGATAAAAATTGGCCGTCTGGCAGCACTATAGTCATTTGTTTGATAACTGCAACTGCCCCAGCTGAAGAAGGGCCGTGTACTTGCTGTAGGGGATATCGTTTTGGGTTAGCATGCAGGAGGTCGAAGGTTCGATCCTGGATTGACTCTAATGTTTTTCTTTGCTAAAAGTAGTCTGCGTAGCATGGTATCTGGCGTCTCAGTAGTCATTCAGCGATTACAATGGATCTTCTACTAAACAATTGTAATTACGTACTACGAACACAGAAATGGAATTACAAACGTTTTCATTGGGCGGTTTTTAAAGGAGCCTTTTACACGTCGTGGACGCGAATTGTTTCGCGCCGCTGCATCTACTAGATTCACAACCTGTTTTCAGTGTACCGTACCCCAATGGTCCCATAAAAATTAATTGCAAAGTACGTTGCTAGCCCTACTGATGATGTAAGGCTCTAACAAAATGTAACTGGCTTGAACGTGGCACGAATGATAGTTCCTATTAATCGCTGGAACCAATGGGGGAGGGTACGACCAAACCAGTTTGAAATCTAGTGGATGCAGTGGGGCGAAACAATTCGCGTCCACGACATGCAAATGCTTTCTTTAAAAGCTGGTCAATAGAAACGATTGTGGTATTTCCATTTCTGTGGTCGTAGTACGTAACTGCGAATATCTTGTAGAAGACTCTCTGATTTCGCTGTATGACGATTAAGATGCCACATACCGTATCACGCAGATTACCTTTAGGAAAAAAAAAACGACCCTCCACCCATAATCGAGTCATCGACCCCTTGTGTGCTAATCCAGAACATTATCCACAGCACCAACTGCACAACACTACGTTCAGATCCTGACAGAGGTAGTTACGGTACACGTAGTAACAGCGTTGCCATGTTGCCTATCTTTAACTTCCATTTACTGCCGGCAATGTGCGCAGGACGAAATTTCGTGACAGACATTATTGTGTTGCTGGTATGTGAGGAACGCACTGCGAAGTCCAAGAATTTTTCTTCACTCTGTATTATGCAGATGCAAAAATGAGGTACTGAAGCTTACATGCTACTAACTTCAATGATGAATATCGCAGCAGGAGGAACTGAAATGTTTTCATTACATAAGACACGAAACAAATGACATTTTGTCTGGTCTATTCCCGTTATTTCCAGAATGTCATGAAAAGTTTAATAAATGGCTTATATTTCACTGTCCTTCGCGTTCGTCCGACATAAACAGTGGTTCATAGCGGCTATTCAGCACACTCCACTTTAAATGCCATGTAGCAGCACCTGCCGGCCCCTCACCATGGAAGAGCGGTGGTGTCAGAAGCGTAGCCTACCAGCTAGCAGGCAGTGTAATACTGTGCTGAGTGCGGAACACTTCTAACTGCATTTCTATTCCTGAAGTGAAGTCCAAATAACGCCAATGCAGCATAAGAAAAAATATTTTCTTTAAAAAAAGGCAAGAAGCTGCCAAGTATAAATGTACAACGAAGTTTCTTTCGATCTCAACCTCCGCTAACAACCAAGGAAAAAGCAGTGGTTTGCAGAACGGGTGAACAAGAGGCAGAAACACCAATTACCACAGAACATACTTTGTAAATAAAATTGAAATTCATCTGGTATAAAATTCTCTTTAATTAATTGCAGTAAGCTTAAGACGAAAAACCCAATGATATCTGGCGCTGCAAAAGACGGCCATGCAAGCAAATATGTTATTAAAAAATCTTGTTGATAACAAAAAGAGCCCCATCCTTCTCATTAAAGTTAAAAACCCTGACAAAAAAATTGTTACTACATTTGTAGTTTATTACTAACTACACTTCAGTTTGTTTCTTAAGTACAATTCAATTTCAATTTCTTTTTCCAATATGCAGTGTAATATACCTACAACTAATATGTGTAACGTAGCTACAACCAATACACCCATGTTCATCTCTGAAAATGGACTCGATAAGCAACCTGAGGTATCAGTAAACGGAATCTAACCTACATAACACTTGTTCGTGTTGTATGAGTGTCCGTTTCACTGTCCTTTAAGCCCTCAACAGATCGTAACATGAAAAACTTAAAACTAACATTTGGATAAGCTACCTGTCGGGGCATTTGAATAAGAATTTACAAGTTATATAGAATCTGGATTGTGCAACGGAATTTACTGGATTAGAGTACGTGACATGGTGTGGTGCGTCATTGTCTTCGTTTTGGCCCAAAGTTTTGCACCTCTTTAGATGACTGCCTTTTTAAATGTGGTTTACAGCAATTCGCAGCAGCACGCTGCAGCAGCGGCTAAAGCTTATTGTTACTAAGAATGAATTTAATAAAAAGGAGTTTGCTTGAGTCCTGTTAATTACTAAATAACTTGTGAGTAGGGATTTCATAAATTAAGTCGATTTAAAACTTCAGAAATCATCACGACCAATAACACACAATGACGTAAGTATCAATAACGACTGAGTGCCAGATTAACAGATTATTTCAGTTTCAAAGTTACATTAACATTTAATAACCAGAGTATATTTATTAATTAGATGTGGAGAATAATAATTATTATTAGTATCTGCAGGATAAGGAGGCTTATTTAACTGACAAGCAAAACTTGGGCTTATTGCGAACTCGGACTAGCAATCACGGGCCTAGCCCTGCAATTCTTTTTGGGCTATACATGCGAGTTTTAGCTTGAATTCCATCTTCAAGCGTAGTTAAGCCATCTAAATCTCTCCTGGATATACAAATGAAACCAGACCTTGAGTTTCGTAAGATTTGCCATCACCGACCTGAGGGCAGCGTAATACGTCTTCTGGCTCCGAGCTCTCGACCGAAACCGCTACTTCCACCCTCGCAGACAGACCTCGTCACGCGACAATGCTTAGAATGGCGCTCCCATGTTTCGCCCTCAGATTTTTACTATCGATATCTGAGTGCTTACACAATGCAGAGAGTAGAGTTAAGTTGGCTATACTGTTTCCAATGTAATGGTGAGCTCTGTCACTCTCCTTACAACAGTTTAACTAAAATTCATTTCATATTAAATGACATTAAGTATATAGGCAATAAACAAATGTAAGTTTTTTAAAAGTTATTACTCCTGTTCTAGTTCGTTTTAGTAGCTCACAGTAAGATCTAAAACCAAGACGGTAGTTCAGGAGCTTCTTACATTGGGCGACCACTGCTCTAGCATACATGAAATGTATCCGCAGCTGCGAACACGAACAACCATCAGCTGCGAAAGGGAATGACGGCAGCGAAAATTGGTGCCGGAATGGGACTCGAATTCGGTTTTCCCGCTTAAGCGAGCGGCCTCCTTAACTGCTTTGGCTATCCGTGCACGACTCACCCAGACCCAAACTTCCGTATGTCGTCATTCCTGCGTCACAACGTGTACTCGTACAAACGGTATGTAATTACTGTACAGGGGAGAACATTTTAATGAAAATCGCTGCCTCATATCGTATTGCAATAGTCTAGGCTGTAACTACAGACTAGGAAGCATCACGAATGCTTGAGTTCGCCGAGGTACAGCGAACAGTTCAGCCAAGACACGGTTGAAGAATTCACGCCCTAATTGAGCGAGAAAACCGGATAGACCGCAACTAAAGGTGCTCGACTGACTATTGTGCGGTTTTATATTCTATGCACGAATTTAGTCAGGCTTTGTTAAAACATCTGACGACCTAGGAAACTAACGTAAAAAGAAAACGCAACAGGTACCTTCATAATTGGCCTTGCTGAGTTTTCTACATGTTAACAACTCATTGATTGTATAAGTTCTGTAATACACTGAAGATCCAAAGAAACTGGTACACCTGCCTAATATCGTGTACCCCCCCCCCCCCTCCCTTCCCAGTGAGCACGCAGAAGTGCCGCAACACGGCGTGGCATGGACTCGAATAATATCTGAAGTAGTGCTGGAGCGTATTGACACCATGAATCCTGCAGGACTGTCCATAAGTTCGTAAGAGGACGAAGGGGTGGAGATCTCTTTTGAACAGCACGTTGCAAGGTATCCCAACAATGTTCATGTCTGGGGAGTATGGTGACCAGCGGAAGTGTTTAAACTCAGTAGAGTGTTCCTCGATCCACTCTGTAGCAATTCCGGACGTGTGGTGCGCCTAATTGTCCTGCTGATATTGCTCAAGCCCGTCGGAATGCATAATAGACATGAATGGATACAGGTGATCAGACAAAATGCTTAAGTACGTGTCACCTGTCAGAGTCGTATCTAGACATGTCAGGGGTCACACACTATTACAGAGCCTGCACCAGCTTAATTAGTCCCCTGCCGACATACATGGTCCAGGGTTAATGAGGTTGTCTCCATATCCGTACACGTCCATCCGCTCGATGCCGACCAGGCAATATGTTGCCAGTCATCAACAGTCCAATGTCGGTGTTGACAGGCGCAGGCGAGGCGTAATGCTTTGTTCGTGCAGTCATCAAGGGTGCACTAGTGGACCTTCGACTCCGAAAGCCCATATCGTTGATGTTTCATTGAATGGTTGGCACGTTGACACTTGTTGCTGGCCCAGCATTGAAATCTGCAGCAATTTGCGGAAGGGTTGCACTTCTGTCACGTCGAACGATTCTCTTCAGTCGTCGTTGGTGCCGATCTTGTAGGATCTTTTTCCGGCCGCAGCAATGTCGGAGAAATGATGTTTTGGCGGATTCCTGATAGTCACAGTACGATCGTGAAATGTTCGTATGGGAAAATCCCCACATCAGCGCTACCTCGGAAATGCTGCGTCGCATCGCTCCTGCGTCGACTATAACACCACGTGCAAACTCACTCAAATCTTGATAACCTGCCACTGTAGCACCAGTAAACGATCTAACAACTGCGCCAGACACTTTTTGTCTTATATAGGCGTTTCCAACCTTGGCGCCGTATTCTGACTATTTACATATCTCTGTGTTTGAATACGCATGCCTATACCAGCTTCTTTGGTGCTTCAGTGTATTAGCTTACAACCCCCCCCCCTCCGCTCCCCTCCCTCAAAAGAGCACGTCAGTCGCTTTGGAGGGCTTAGGTGTCGAAGAACTGGTACTACACGTGCATGTGACTGTGCACCGTTAAGTTAGGTCATAGCAATGAACCTATTTGTGTGTGCAAGCAATCATCAAAGAAGGATTTGCTGATGTGTAGACGTGACAGAATGGCAGAATGGACTTGCCCTATTTAAACATGGCCATAAATACGCTGTGAATGAAGTTCCAGATTTCTTGGTGTCTACTAGAACTGCTGTACCACTAGCAAACCTATAACTTGGCGAAAGGTCAGTGGTTGTATAAACATCGTAACTGACAAGGACCAAAACGAGTGTCAAAGCATCTCAACGACAATCGGTCTCAAATCCGATAGGAACTGCTGCTGTCAACGAATGCAGGTCTCCTCGCCCAGTTTCCGAACGATCATTGTGAAGGGAACTGCATACAAAGAGCGTTTGGATACTGGTACCTCTCAAAAGACCGTTTCTCACAGTGGCAAATAAATCTACATGTGTTAAACGGAGCAAGTACCTGACTGGAGGTGTGCAGTGTGGTCCTAAGAGTGCACTTTTTTTTTCATTTTAAATGATGCAATTAGGCATTTAACCCACAATGTCGTGAGGTTCAGTCCAGGGGTTGTTCTATGATCTTTTAGTGGCTTTTTTGTGCCATGACTGGGGCTCACTCATTCCAGTTACCATGAATACAAAGCTGTATGTTTATTTATAGATCTTGATGACTGAACTGTTGTCCTTTCTTCCACATCTTCGTCATTACTGTGATGGGGCACCTCTGTCTTCCAAGATGAGAAGAGCCGTGTTCAGAGCGATGCCTGCATACGAACAGTCAAGCATACTATAGCAAGTCGACTGTCCTCCAATACCATTCGATATTAAAATATTCAAGAATATGTTGTCCAGAATTCATCTGGAACTAGGAAATCACATCAGAATCTCTGAAATATTTAATGGCATCATGAATACAGTCAAACAAAATACAGAAGTATAAATACAAGTAAAATGGGACCAACAACAATACTAAATACAGAGTGATTATAATTTAAGTTAAACTTTCAAAACGTTGCGGAAATAACACCACTGGTCAGGATGACGTCAAATTCCAACGGAATATTATCGGAGAATGGGAAAAAAGTATGGCAGAAGAAAAAAATAGTGTGAAAATTGCTCAATAGATGGCGCTGTATGTGTATGAGCACGACTCATTCAAGTTGGTATAAACACGCCGCGTACACAACTTTTCCTCTTTCCGTGTCTGCGACTGTCTCAATGCAGAATCGCGTTCTGAGAGTAATGCTGTGTTACAAGAATGATGGCTGCGCACACGTTGCTCTGCAGAAGTTCCGGACACTGAAGGATTTGAAAAAAGTCATCGGTCCGATGACTGCTGTAGATCTGGAGACAATGATTCGGAAATTCGAAAATAATGGTTCTTTTGGTGTGCAACCTGATAGAGGACGGAAACGAATTGATTCGATATCAGTGGGCACAGTGACCACAGCAGTGCAGGAGGAGACAAGTGGTGGTGTGCAAACGTGTGGTGCACGGAGAATTGCCCGAACTTTGGACGTACCCGTGAGCACGGTGCGTAAAATCCTACGAAACATCCTTCTTTGTATCCATTCAAAATTACCCATGTGGACGAGTTGCTTCCTATTGAACTTCCAGCAAGAGAGACCCTTGCTTTAGAATTTCGTGTTCGCTTTGAAGTGGACAATGACTGGCCGTGAAAGGTTTTGTGGACAAACGAAGTCCACTTCCATCTGACAGGATTATCGAATATGGGCATCGGAAAATACACACACAAATCGACCAGTATCACTTCATCCTGAAAATGTCACTGTGTGGTGCGGGTTTACGGCATCATTTATCATAGGGCCATATTTTTTTTCGAAGAGACAGGTGCTTCCGGTCCTGTTACCTGTACCGTCACTAGTAAGCGCTATGAGCGACTTTTCCGCAGCCACTTCATTCCAGCTCTCCAAGAGCGTAGATGTGTGGATGGGACCATTTTTATGCAAGATGACGCACCTTCGCACATTGCAAATCCAGTTAAGCAGCTGCTGAAGAGTCATTTCGGAAATTCTAGAATTATCAGCCGCCATTTCCTTACCGCTTGGTCGTCCCGATCACCTGATCTTAATCGGCGTGACTTCTGGCTGTGGGGTTACTTGGAAGATGTTGTGTTCAGTATTCCGATTGCAAACTTAGCTACATTGAAGGCACGCACTGCGCAACACATTCTGATCGTGACCCCGGAAACACTTCGATCAGTTGTGGAACATGCTGTTTCTCAATTTCAACTTGTTGCAGAAAGCGGTGGACAGCATATTGAACATGTTTAGCGCCAGTCACACGGAAATTAATAATCAGATATCATTGTCATGGATGCTTTTTATGCGGTTTTTGCCCTCAGGACAATTAAAAACAGATTTTTCCCATCTCATGTGATGCGACCTTGCTGTGATTGGTGGGCTTAGTAACTAACATTATCAGACCTGTACGCCCATGCACACTGGGTACTAGAGTTTGGTTAACATAAAACGTACACCTTAGGCATTGCTGTATGATTCATTTGTCATTTGTAGTCGACCACTACTACTATATTATGATGCTTACAGCGCCATTTATTGCTACAATTTGTAACTATTCATTTTTCTTCTGCCATTCATTTTTCTTCTGCCATATGTTTTCCCCCTTCTCCGATAATATTCCGTTGCAATTTGAATTCATTCTTGCCAGTGGTGTTATTTCTACAGCGGCTTGAAAGTTTAACTTTAATTAATATCGCCCTATACAATTTTGAAACAAAATAAAACTAGTTAAATATAAAAATCAGAAGGCAAAGAAAACACACATTTTTAAGTGTCGAGGCAACCTCATTAACATGCAGCTCACCAACCAGGAAGTAAATTTTCTAGAAAAAAGACCTAAATATAATGTCAACTCCCACATTACACAAGACAGTGAAGAATCTTGTCACAGAAAGCGGATACGTAATAAAACAACAAGGAAGGAACAGTAACTCATGCTTCAATGCAATTCTGACAAGATAGTTGCAGAAGAAAATAGATGCATAAGAAATGGAAACAAAATTAATATTGTAGGAACAAAAAGAAGAAAGAAACACCCAGAAAAATAATGAGTAAACTTAGAAAAAATGGGGCTCTCATCATGAAAAGAGACAAGGGCAACACTATAGTCGTTATAAAACAAGAAGAAAATAAAAATAAAACTGTAATATTTCTAGGTGACAACAACATAGCAAAGGTAGCCAATGACCAAATACAAAGATACCAGAAAAATATACAGGCACCTGTAAAAGCATCTCATACATATTCACAAAAGAGAAAGTGAAATAACTAAAATCAAAGAATGCCCAAGACAATCACACTAAATAGCTTACCAAAAGTCCACAAGCAGGATATATGCCAGTATGCCCAGTTGAAAATTTCAGAGCTGCACCTACATATCACATAGTCAGGGAAATACATACATACTTACCGAAATCGTATATATACATAACCAACAGAAGTATACACAACATTGTAGGGCTGATACAGATGATCAAACACATCAAAATGCCCACAACACCCATACTCACATCATTCAAAATGACGTCCATATGCACGAATAGCCCACTACAGAAATCACAAAAATCATCAAACAGCAGTTAGAACAACAGAAATACATTCCCAAACACCACATAAAAGAAATAACAAACACTCTAAAATTAACCAAAGACAAAAACTATTTCTCATTTGACAGCCAGCCTATTCATAACAAGAGGGGCTTCCGAAGGAGTCACCAGTCAGAGGGCTCCTAGCCAATATCTTCCTTAGTCGCACTGAGAACAAAATATTTGAAATCATTGTGAAAAAAACCGTAGTAGAACCCAAAGAATACAGCTTAGTTTATCGGCAATGCTATGTAGATGACATCATATGCCTTCTAGATGAAACACATAGTTGCATACAGGAACAGCACAATAACATAAACACATTCCATCCGAATATAAAATCCACAGTAGAAAAAGAGAAAAAGTTAAATTTCCTTGATCTCACAATACACAGACACAACAACAACAACCAGTTTTCCATGTTCAATAAATGCTTCACCATCAGCACAGCCATACATGAAAACTCAGACCACCTCATTATGCGCAAACAAGCCAATTTCCAATACAGACTGGAACAAAACTTCACGCAGTGAAGCAGATTACAAAAATGAATTACAGGTAGCCAGGCAAGTAGCTGCAGAGAATGGACATGACACAAACATTACAGACAAACTAAAATTCACAAAATTAAAGCAAATATGAAAACGACAGTTAGTGCACAAAAACAAACAGATCATCACCGACATAGACAGACACATTGAACATAATAAAAAGATCACGAACACACACAAACACGCATGAACAAGAAACAAACACAATAAGGAGTAAAGAGTGCACAGGATTGGTAACATACTCAAAAAGCAAGGACTCAAAGTACCCTCAGAACAGGTAACTGAATACAGAGAAAACTAATATCAATCAGCTAATATCAAAACAACACATATAGTATTTACCAAATGAAATGTTGGGACTGCAGTTTAATTTATATTGGATCGACAAGCAGAAATTTCAGTATTAAGTCAGAGAAAATGGAAGAGCACTAAAAAGAAACAGCTATCATTCTACATGCGCAGAACACCCTATTGATATGGACCCAGACCAACAGACATCAACGCTGGCCTGAAAGTTCTTACGTGCAGCGACAGCTCCACACAAAAACTAACAACTGAGGAAAACTACAAAATATAGAACGCCGTAGTTGAAGGAAAAGAAAAAAATTAACGAATACACTGCTCTCTGCGACAGAACTCTGTTCGCTGCCCTCAAAGAACTGCTAGACAACATCAGCCCATAAAAACAGACAGACAGATACACACACACACACACACACACACACACACACACACATACACACATTGCCACTCACAATTGAAATTATGAATAACTAGGGTAAACAAAATTACTTAGATCTCCAGTTACAGTTGATTAATAATCAAGCTATTATTTATGTCCATAGAAGTACAAACACTAGCGTTTCAATCAACAGTCTTGGTTGTGAAGGTGCCTCTAGAGGAAACTATTCTAATTATTCAAGAAATTTGTTTCAAACATGGCCGCCTCAATACAAATGCAATCACTGAAAGTATTACGTTACTTAGCGTTCTCACTTCTCATAATTATTTCTCTATTAATAATTCTCTCTACAAACAAGACGACGTGTTAGTAATGGGCAGTCGTCTCGAGGATTTTTTTGGCCGACGTTTTCGTCAGTTACGTTAAACAAAATTAGTTCAGGACTAGTTCAGCCCTGTGCGAGAAAATTTTGGTTTACAAACGTTGCGTTGACGATACATTCATTCTTTTTAGTGTTCATTCTTCGGAATTACAGCAGCTTGCCACTGAACTTAATGAATTGCACCCGAAAATGTCATTTACAAATGAAATAATGGATGACTCGTGTAAACAAAATTACTTAGATCTCCAGTTACAGTTGATTAATAATCAAGTTATTTTCGATGTCCATAGAAATACAAACACTAGCGTTTCAATCATTCACATTTCATCTTGCCATCCATGGCGTCACAAACTGAGTTTTTTCAGTTCTATGACTGATCGCATCCTTGGTTTACTTCTCGGTGAGAATACCATTAGCAGAGAACTGAACAACTTAGAATTTATAGCAAGTAGAAACGGCTATACTATTGCTTTAGTCCAGAAATTGTATAAACACAATAAATTGAAAGAGAATGCTTCGTCTACAATGGAACACCCTAATACCGAGGTAAAGTGGATCGCCTTACCTTTCCTGGGGAACGTCTTATGACCTAGTCAAGCTTTTTTAGGTGTACAAACGCACGTGTAGCTTTCAATGGTGGACCAATGTACAGCAACTTCTTCATAATGAATAGGCACAGGAAAGTATTTATAAGTCAGTGATTTACAGAATAGAAAGTATCAAATGCAGCGCTGAATATGCAGGACAAACGGGAAGAATATTCAAAACCAGGTATCAGGAACACTTGCTCCAAAAAAAGAGGGCAGATAAAACAACCCATTTGAAGAATATCTAAAGTCATCTGGCCATTACCCACCTGCTATAAATAACATGAAAATTTTGTATTTTGCCCATAAAGAGCGGAAATTCAATTCATTTGAGGAATTTGAGGTCGCTAAATGCACTTTTTTTGGTGTTGATGGCCTCGTCGATAATCAGCTGATCAGCGAAAATCAATCATTGTCTGATGTAATGATGTCCCTTTTTAAAGAATTTTAGCCCTGCTGCTGCGAATTATGTTGGTATGTCCTTTATTCGCTTGACTCCCTTATCTTTAAGGCATAATTTTAATTCTCGTTTTTTATTTATGACGACCTTTTCAAAAGGTACAATTACCTTTTCGGACAGATGCCAGTTAACTTTACTCTTATTTTTAGGAAATCAAAATAAAATACCGATTACACTCATTTGCTCAATGTGGATCCGAGCCGAAAACAAATAGTTCTAAGATATTTAATGATCAACGTGTAGCTCAAGCTGGATATGTTGTACTTGAAGAAACTTGTGGACATCGTTATTCGACGAACTGGGACTATTATCAAGGCCAGAGGTGGCGTTACTCGGTATTAGCGTGACGTCTCCTGGGGATGGGGGGAGTAGTTTTTGTTCGGTGTGCGTAGTATGAAACTGTAAACTTGCTAGATAGTTTCACTATTTTACTACCCATCCTTGGCTTACGCCTTTAGCACATTGCACACCTAATGTACTGCGTATTTCTAATATGCTGTGAGCCTTGTTCAATGAACGTAAAGATATACAATCTTGTAGAGTAGGATATTCGTGATACGTAACCTTCGCGATGTTTCATAACGTCGATTCTGAACCGAGTTAAATAACATTCGTACTGTCTTCGTGCAGTTTACCCCGTAGACATTTCAATATCCTTACAACCACTTAACAATGAAGAGGTCGTCACATAACATCATAACGTAACTGATAGGTTCCATAATGGGTGGCTGCGACGTCGGTCGTAAGATACCGACAGCCTATGGAACAGTCTGTGGAATACATTGGACGATAAGACCGTCAAAGCATAAGCATTTTTTGTAGAACTACGATACTGATGAGTCGTTGTACTGCCATATTAAGTGCAAATCATGTTTTCGTAACCATCTCCGTTACATTAACATCTACATACTTCGCAAGTCACTATATCATTCATGGCGCAGAGTACCTTGTAAAACTGCTAATGATAACTTTCCTGACCCAGTCGCAAACAGAGCGAGGGAAAAACGACTATATAGACGAATCCGTGCTAGCTGTAATTTCTCTTGTCTTGTCTTCGCTGTTAAGCGAAGTGGGTAGCTAGATTTATCAGGATATTTCGTACGTTTTTATTTCTACATCTAATAACTGCTTATGTGGTCCGCTAGTTACAGAAGCTTCCTGAATCTCAGCATATGCTCACGCGGACTACTTCGGATATTTCTGGGGCGGTTATGTCTGTAACGAGGTGCACTTAGCCTAGTAAATTCATAAGAGAAATTGGTTGACTATGTCGGTAGCGAAAATGATGAGCAAACCGTCAGAGTGGTATGCAAACGATACACTAGCATCTGGCTGGGAACACGAAGACATTTTACTTGTGTGTAAATGTGACATTAGCTTCCCGTTGCTGTTGTGCCAAATGTTTCTGACGATAAATCGAATATCGTAAACCAAGTCTGCAGTCCAGATGCTTTCCAAAAACTGGATCGACTTTGAAAAGGTTGTAATTGCAATTTAGGTCATAATAGCATGTCTCAGGGTACAGGCTTTAACAACAGTACCTCTTAACTTTAGAATACCTCGTTCAACAAATTTGTCCATCGTTGTACAAGCTTCCTGATTCCCTCATAAAAGAAGGTTCTAGGCTGAGGTGCGAGCCAGGAATGCACCGCTTCATTCACTGCTTCGTCCGAGGCAAATTGACAGCCCCTTAATGTCTCTTTGTGTGGACCATACAAGTGATAGAATGGGCAAGATCGGGACTATATGGAGGATGATCCAGTGCCTCAAATTTGCGTTTCTGCAGCGTTTCAGCAGTGTGGGCAGCAGTATGCGAACGGGCATTGTCGTGCAACAACGCAAAACCTTTTGACAGCAAACCTTGGCGTTTCCTTCGAATTGCAAGCTTCAGCCAGGCAGTAAGCATCTCACTGTGATGAACATTGTTTATTGTTGCGCCCCTTTCCGCATAATGTTCCAGTACTGGACCTTGTGCGTCCCAAAAAACCGTAAACATCAGTTTTCCTGCGGACGGTTGGGTCTTGAACTTTTTCTTGCAGGGCGAATTTGGATGTTTCCATTCCGTACTCTACCGTTTACTCTCCGGCTCGTAATGATGGATCCATGTTTCGTCACCAGTAATGATCCTGTCTAAGAAGTTGTCCTCTTCGTTACCATAGCGATCTCAATGTTTTTTGCAAAAGTCCAAGCGCGTTTGTTCATGCAACTTTATGAGTTGTTTTAGGACACATCTTGTACAAATTTTATGAAACCCAAGTCTGTTGTGGATGATTTCGAAGGCAGAACCGTGACTAATTTGCAGACGATGTGCCACTTCGTCAATAGTTAATCGTCTGTCTAAGAGAATCATTTCACGTGAACGATCAATGGTTTCTCCATTTGTGGCGCTAAACGGTCGTCCGGCTCCTTCATCGTGCGTAACACCTGTGCGACCATTTCGGAATTTTTCAATCCATTCGTAGACACTCTGCTGTGGCAAAACGCTATTCCCGTACTGTACCGAAAGTCTTCGATGAATTTCGGCCTCTGATACGCCTTCCTACCACAAAAACGGATCACTGAATGTTGCTCTTCTTTGGTGCAAATAGACAGCGGAGCAGCCATGATTAATAGCTCTGCAGCGATAACGAAACTAACCTAAAAGCTTGAAAATTGGAAAGATATAACAACAAATAGACAAAGTATGCGTTATCAACGTAAAACGACAGTACTACCAACATAAACAAAAATATAACTAAATTGCAGATAATAATTTACTTACCCTCGTAAATTCAACTAGGCGAGGAGTTCAGGAATCGAATGATCATCCGGAAGAAACTATCTGCAACGTCCCATACTGTTAGCTAAAGTTGGTTGTTGGCTGTGATAATACCCCTTTAATATTCTAGCCACATATAATGTTTTCTCTCTCTTCATCTATTAAATGAGCGACCGCTGCGGCCGCAGGTTCGAATCCTGCCTCGGGCATGGATGTGTGTGATGTCGTTTGGTTAGTTAGGTTTAATGATTTCTAACTTCTAGGCAACTGATGACCTCAGAAGTTAAGTCGCATAGTGCTCAGAGCCATCTATTAAATAAAGTTTCTTCCTTACATGGAGACACGGGAAAATGGCGAGAGTATCAGCTAAGGCTGATTCACATCGGGTCAGTGTAACGTTTCTAGATGAATACTTTTAACATGCTGCCTATTTAGAGAAAAAATACACGATTCAGTCACATTAATGTGACCACCGTCTACGTTCGACACGACGTGCAATAACCACTCACAGACGACAGATGGTAGCACTAGCAGCATTGGGTATATAAAGCATGTCCGAAGGATGCGGAAAACAGTGCAATCGTCATCATAATGCAGAACGAAGCGATTTATCTAATGTTCGAAAGGGTATGATCATTGACTCTCGGGCCAAGGGTGGACGCAGTTCCGAAACTGCTAAGTGTAAACTTTTCCCCTGCCGCCGTGGTTAAAGTATACCGTGAATGGCAAAATGGCGATAACCAAAACTGGCGCCGAGGCAACCGTGGTGCACCATGGGCCGTGCATGGCAGGGGTGAAAGACGGCTGCTGATATTTGTACGGGAGAATAGACGTGCAACAGTTGAGCAACTGACCACCAAGATGCAGCAGGGGCTACAAACATTCTCTTCCCAACAAGGGTTTTTGCAAACATCTCTGCACGTGGTCCTCCACAGCAGGCGCCTATTTCATGCATCCATGCTGACTAATGTTCGTCAGCGGTGAAGGCTGAAATTTGCACGCCAATAACGCAACTGGAGACAGATGGCCTTTCAGATGAATTGCGTTTTGTGCTCCGTCGGCAGAGGGTCGAAGGTGTGTACGTCCTGACACATCTAAAAGCAAACGAGGAGGGAGGTTTATGTTCTGGGGAATGCTTTCGCCTCATCCACTGGATGATCTTGCCATCCTGAAAGGCATAATGGATTAACATAAACATGTATCTATCTTTGGGGACTATATGAACTCCTACATGCAGCTTTCTTTTCCTCAGCACAATGGTATCTACCAGAAGGACGTGATAGGTGTCTCATTGTACGAGCCTGATTCGAAGAGCAGCAGGATGAGTTTGCTGTGCACCACAAGCCGCCAGATTCCCCGAATTCAAACCCAATCGAAAATCTGTGGCCTCACCTCGATCGGGCTGTTCGCACCATAGATCCTCAACCCAGGAACCTGCGGTAGCTACACTCGTACTGGAGCAGGCATTGCTCCACTTCCCTGTCGTCACCTTTCAGAACCTCAATGACACTCTTCCTGCACTTAGCGTGTGGTTATTTAGGCTTTTGACAATTGGTCACATTTATGTGTCTGAACACTATACATCCCTGATCAGATCGTGTATGTTAAATAAGTCAATAGCTTCCGCTCCTTCACTGAATGGTTGTCGATGAGATCGTAGGTGAAGACTGTAATTTGTTCTTTTGTATTGAGACGGTGAGACGTAAAGATGTCTTGTCGGAGAAAACGATACGTTCGCAATCTGTAATGTAGAAGTTACAGAGACAATGATAATAAAGGTGAGCACTGTATTAAAAGAGACTAATTCGTTATTTCAGAAATGAACTCTAGATACTTGCTATTAAGTTGTGAATTCTTCCAGAAGAACTAATATCTTTGTTAACAACGGGTTCTTGAGCAAGGGGAAACATAGACAGAGAGCTCGTCGTCTCACTGTCATCTCCTTTCTAAAAAATAAAACCTAATCACACCTAAGGTTATTATTATTATTATTATTATTACTAATGCCAGTTTAAATTAATAATTGAGATTTATTTGACTTTATGTTTTATGATGTTTCACGACGCTCTAAATTACGTACTTAGACTTTGGTTCTCGAAAGCAGATGAGACAGAAGACCAGTCATTTAGTACAAAAGCAACAAATATACTTGGTGGTCCATCGTCGACTGCCGTGTATACGTAAGATGATCCCGTAAAGCGATAGCAAATTCTCAAAGAAACCGTAGTGGAAGATTCAAAAGAATATTTTTCCACATTCCTTCAATTTTCTGCTAAAAAAAAGTAAGAATCCAGCGTACTGGCGTTCATCTAAGAGAAAACAAAGTGCAAACGTAAAGGCAGATGCAGTGCTATAATGTCTTGTTACTAGATACATTTCAAGTTCCCCGACAAAGCCGTTTAGTTTAGAAAAGAGTAACTGTGCAAATCGTATTTTACATTTCAGAAGCACTACTGTTCCTCATAAGGGGTATTGTAGTGTAGTCATTCCAAATAACCGTAATAGCCGTCAACAACAAACTGAGACGGCAGCTATGAGAAATGCGAATGAGGACCCCCTGGCAATCAAGTCTGCTGAATAGGCGGGGGGACGCCAGTAATAATTAAGCCACTAATTACTGGACTCAGCAGGACCAGCCATACCTCTGAGGATGTCCAACGTAGTATTGGACGAAACGTTAGGAATAGAAGAATTCCATGGACCACGGCCATATAACCGGGAAGTATTATCAACAACAGTACCATCCGGTCGTGAAAGCCTTCATTGTAAAACTAATAGGCGACTATGAACGATCTTTTACATTGCCTCCACCGGCAGATGCAAAATACCTACAACAGTCTACTCTTCGTTATAGTCTGTTCCTTGATGCTACTTACTAGTAGTAGGTAGTAGCAGCAGCAAGGAACAAACTATAACGCAGAGTATACTGTTGTGGGCATTTCGCATCTACCTGTGCTGGCAATGTAAAGGACCGTTCATAGTCGCCCATAAATTTGGTCCAGTGATTAGTGGCTATTAATAGTAGTAGCAGTAGTAGTAGTAAGTGGCCGATCGGAGAAACAATTGCGTAAAATGTTCATGGTAAAAAAAATCCGCCACAGTTGTAGAACACTTTATTGATCGACGTCTTGCACGACATAAGTCGCTGTACACTACCATGGTTTCGGAGGTTTAGCCCCATCGTCAGGTATGTCTGAAATCTGAAGCAAAACAACAGTTGTAATCTACTCCATTAAGCAGTTAAGAATTTCTTAAACAACTGTTTTACTTCAGACTTCAAATAGACCTGATGAAGGGGCTAAGACTAAGAAAAGGTAGTAGTGTACAGCGACCTGTGTCGTGCAAGATTTCCGTCAAGAAAGTATTTTACGACTGTGGCGGATTTGTTTACCATGAACATGTTACAGAACAACTGCGTATGTCCCACAAATGAAAATGTATGCTAATCGCTTAACTTCTCACAGATATTACTGTGATAGCTCCATTACCTAAATTAATCTTTGTTTGGTCAGTATGATCATTTTTTTATTTCTGTTTTCTGTGTGAACACTGAAGCCGCGTAACTCACCCGAAGCTTCATGCTTTGTCACATCACTTTTCATTTCCAGTACAGAATTCAGAAAAAGCAACTTAATACGAAACAATAGTTGTATACAAATTCGGTTTATTTGAGGTCAGATAGAAGTGTTAGCATAACAAACGAATACTGATGAAGTGTAAACCCCCCTGACATTAAGTTAAAATTTGTCATTTCCCGCTGTGACGAGCACTAACAAGGGATAGTAAGCTCAAACACGATCAGGAAAAGTGTGACTCCAGTTCTTTTCTTTTAGAAGGTGACAGTTCATAGTGACGTATAGAACTGCGAAATTGCTTACATTGTGCAAAGCATTAGGTCACTGCGAAATTATCACTCTTTTCCCCTTCTGTAAATGGCCGGACGAGTTACTTCATTTCCCGGAAGAATGTGGGAGGACTGCCGCAGACATGTTATAGTTAGCAACAAATCGGACAGTATAAAGAACTGTTCTACCACTGCTATGAATTCAACTCAGAAAGCCGGCTGTTGTGGCCGTGCGGTTCTAGGCGCTTCAGGCTGGAACCTGGTGACCGCTACGGTCGCAGGTTCGAATCCTGCATCGGGCATAGATGTGTGTGATGTCTTTGGGTTAGGTAGGTTTAATTAGTTCTAAGTTCTAGGCGACTGATGATCTCAGAAGTTAAGTCGTATAGTGCTCAGAGCCATTTGAACCAACCATCAACTCAGAAAGACGAACGCCAAGGAAATTCCAGCGTTTTGTGGTGAACCTGAGTGCTATATTTGTCATGTAGAGGGAAAGTTAAGAAAGAGGGAAATTTGGGTACCATAGGCTATCTGGTGCGTCATATGGCCATTGCAGATGGTGCGCTTGGGAACAATTCAATGTCTTCACAGAATGGTTGAATAAGAGAGTCGGCTACATGAGATAACTGACTGCTGTACTGTGGAAATAAGATTCGAAATCTTTAGAAATTCGAATTATGTCACTTTTCGGAGAAAATAATTCCTATCAGATTATTATTATTGCTATTTCTTTCCTTTCTCAGACGTTATGTCTGGTTAAAGTGGAAAGTGACGCGGACCTTAATCAAGCGTGACTTCCTTTTAACTGTACGGTAAATGTTGCATTGAATTTAGGAACTTTCGGGTAATTGAACATTTGTCAATAATTACAGATTTCTGTAGTTGTATATATACGTTTGTATGTAGCTGCATTGCGTTGATGTACTGGTGGATATTGTATGGTATGACTCCTGTAGTTGATATCATAATTGGTATGATGTCAGCTTTATCCTGATGCCACATGCCCTTGACTTCCTCAGCCAGTTGGACGTATTTTTCAATTTTTTCTCCTGTTTTCTTCTGTATATGTGTTGTATTGGGTATGGATATTTCGATTAGTTGTGTTAATTTCTTCTTTTTATTGACGAGTATGATGTCAGGTTTGTTATGTGGTGTTGTTTTATCTGTTATAATGGATCTGTTCCAGTAAAATTTGTATTCATCATTCTCCAGTACATTTTGTGGTGCATACTTGTATGTGGGAAAGTGTTGTTTTATTAGTTTATGTTGTATGGCAAGCTGTTGGCGTATTATTTTTGCTACAATGTCATGTCTTCTGGGGTATTCTGTATTTGCTAGTATTGTACATCCGCTTGTGATGTGATCTACTGTTTCTATTTGTTGCTTGCGAAGTCTGCATTTATCTGTTGTGGTATTGGGATTTATAATAATATGCTTGCTGTAATATCTGGTGTTTATTGTTTGATCCTGTATTGCAATTATGAATCCTTCCGTCTCACTGTATGTATTGCCTTTCCTTAGCCATGTGTTGGATGCGTCTTGATCGATGTGTGGCTGTGTTAGATGATACGGGTGCTTGCCATATAGCGTTTTCTTTTTCCAATTTACTTTCTTCGTATCTGTTGATGTTATGTGATCTAAAGGGTTGTAGAATCGTTTATTAAATTGCAGGGGTGTAGCCCATGTATTTATATGAGTGATTGCTTTGTGTATTTTGCTAGTTTCTGCTCGTTCTATAAAGAATTTTCTTAAATTGTCTACCTGTCCATAATGTAGGTCTTTCATGTCGACAAATCCCCTTCCTCCTTCCTTTCTGCGTAATGTGAATCTTTCTGTTGCTGAATGTATGTGATATATTCTATATTTGTGGCATTGTCATCGTGTAAGTGTATTAAGTGCTTCTAGGTCGGTGTTACTCCATTTCACTACTCCAAATGAATAGGTCAATATTGGTATAGCATAAGTATTTATAGCTTTTGTCTTGTTTCTTGCTGTCAGTTCTGTTTTCAGTATTTTTGTTAGTCTTTGTCTATATTTTTCTTTTAGTCCTTCTTTAACATTAATATTATCTATTCCTAGTTTTTGTCTGTATCCTAGATATTTATAGGCATCTGTTTTTTTTCCATCGCTTCAATGTAGTCGCTGTCGTTATCCATTATGCAATCTTCTTGTTTAGTGTGTTTTCCCTTGACTATGCTATTTTTCTTACATTTGTCTGTTCCAAAAGCCATATTTATATCATTGCTGAATACTTCTGTTATCTTTCGTAATTGGTTGAGTTGTTGATTTGTTGCTGCCAGTAGTTTTAGATCATCCATGTATAGCAAATGTGTGATTTTGTGTTAGTATGTTCCAGTAATATTGTATCCATAATTTGTATTCTTTAGCATGTTGGATAGTGGGTTCAGAGCAAGGCAGAACCAGAAAGGACTTAATGAGTCTCCTTGGTATATTCCACGCTTAATCTGTATTGGCTGTGATGTGATATTATTTGAATTTGTTTGGATATTAAATGTGGTTTTCCAATTTTTCATTACTATGTTTAGAAACTGTATCAATTTAGGATCTATTTAGTATATTTTCAATATTTGTAGTAACCATGAGTGGGGTACACTATCAACAGCTTTTTGGTTATCAATGTATGCTTAGTGTAGCCATCTTTGTTTAGTTTTAGCTTGATATGTAACCTCAGCATCTATTATCAGTTGCTCTTTACATCCTCGTGCTCCTTTGCAACAACCCTTTTGTACTTCATTTATAATTTTGTTCTGTGTTGTATGTGTCATTAATTTCTGTGTAATGACTGAAGTTAATATTTTGTATATTGTTGGTAGGCATGTTATGAGACGATATTTAGCTGGGTTTGCTGTGTCTGCTTGATCTTTAGATTTCAGATACGTTATTCCATGTGTAAGGGTTTGCAACGTAACTGTTAAATACACTCCTGGAAATGGAAAAAAGAACACATTGACACCGGTGTGTCACACCCACCATACTTGCTCCGGACACTGCGAGAGGGCTGTACAAGCAATGATCACACGCACGGCACAGCGGACACACCAGGAACCGCGGTGTTGGCCGTCGAATGGCGCTAGCTGCGCAGCATTTGTGCACCGCCGCCGTCAGTGTCAGCCAGTTTGCCGTGGCATACGGAGCTCCATCGCAGTCTTTAACACTGGTAGCATGCCGCGACAGCGTGGACGTGAACAGTATATGCAGTTGACGGACTTTGATCGAGGGCGTATAGTGGGCATGCGGGAGGCCGGGTGGACGTACCGCCGAATTGCTCAACACGTGGGGCGTGAGGTCTCCACAGTACATCGATGTTGTCGCCAGTGGTCGGCGAAAGGTGCACGTGCCCGTCGACCTGGGACCGGACCGCAGCGACGCACGGATACACGCCAAGACCGTAGGATCCTACGCAGTGCCGTAGGGGACCGCACCGCCACTTCCCAGCAAATTAGGGACACTGTTGCTCCTGGGGTATCGGCGAGGACCATTCGCAACCGTCTCCATGAAGCTGGGCTACGGTCCCGCACACCGTTAGGCCGTCTTCCGCTCACGCCCCAACATCGTGCAGCCCGCCTCCAGTGGTGTCGCGACAGGCGTGAATGGAGGGACGAATGGAGACGTGTCGTCTTCAGCGATGAGAGTCGCTTCTGCCTTGGTGCCAATGATGGTCGTATGCGTGTTTGGCGCCGTGCAGGTGAGCGCCACAATCAGGACTCCATACGACCGAGGCACACAGGGCCAACACCCGGCATCATGGTGTGGGGAGCGATCTCCTACACTGGCCGTACACCTCTGGTGATCGTCGAGGGGACACTGAATAGTGCACGGTACATCCAAACCGTCATCGGACCCATCGTTCTACCATTCCTAGACCGGCAAGGGAACTTGCTGTTCCAACAGGACAATGCACGTCCGCATGTATCCCGTGCCACCCAACGTGTTCTAGAAGGTGTAAGTCAACTACCCTGGCCAGCAAGATCTCCGGATCTGTCCCCCATTGAGCATGTTTGGGACTGGATGAAGCGTCGTCTCACGCGGTCTGCACGTCCAGCACGAACGCTGGTCCAACTGAGGCGCCAGGTGGAAATGGCATGGCAAGCCGTTCTACAGGACTACATCCAGCATCTCTACGATCGTCTCCATGGGAGAATAGCAGCCTGCATTGCTGCGAAAGGTGGATATACAGTGTACTAGTGCCGACATTGTGCATGCTCTGTTGCCTGTGTCTATGTGCCTGTGGTTCTGTCAGTGTGATCATGTGATGTATCTGACCCCAGGAATGTGTCAATAAAGTTTCCCCTTCCTGGAACAATGAATTCATGGTGTTCTTATTTCAATTTCCAGGAGTGTAATTTAGTTAGATGTGAATGTGTTGAGGTTAACTTCTTTAGCCAGAAATTTGCTATTTTATCTTTTCCAGGGGCTTTCCAATTGTGAGTAGAATTAATTGGTCGGGTGACTTCATGTTGCAAAATTATCACTTCAGGCATTTGTGGTATCATCTTGTATGTGTCCGTTTCTGCTTGTATCGACCGTGCATGCCTGTTATGTTGTACACGGTTTGACCATATGTTGCTCCAGAAGTGTTCCATGTTTGTTATGTTTGGTGGATTGTCTATTTTAATGTGTGTGTTATCTGTTGTCTGGTAAATTTACTTTTGGTTTGTGTTGAATGTTTAGTTTTGTTTCCTTCTATTTTCACTTTTTTTTTGTATCTTCTAAGTCGTTTGGCCAATGCTTGTAATTTCTGCTTCTTTTCATCTAATTGCTCTATCGCTTCTTGTTGTGAGATTTTACCTAACCTTTTTCGTTTTTGTCTCATATTTCATTTCTTATAAATTGTGTTAGCTGTCCGATGTCTTTTCTCAGTTTTTCTATTCTGATCTGTAGCCTGTGTTGCCATGCTGGTTTTGTGGGTTTCTTCTGTGTGTTGGTTGGTTCTGATCTCTGCCTAGTGTGTATATTTAGTGTAGTGAGTGTTCCTATATAAACCGGCAGCTGTAACTCTTCCATAGTTATTATTATTATTATTATTATTAATCTCATTAATTCATAATATAAAACTAAAATATACGGCACATTTGAAACGAAACAAAAAGTACCATATAGTAACAAGTTAGGGGCTGAAAAACAGTTTTAGCCCAGAAGCGGATCACGTCTACTCAACAGAAGTAAATGTACGTAACTGTCTGTATTTCACTACTTTCCTGTCGTCTTGAGAGGTTCGAGAAAGCCATAAATGAACAAGTTCGCGTTGCGTGTACCAACAGCTCGAAAACACGAAAAATTACCAACTACTTGGTACAGCGCCCCTTGGAGATGACATTAGCTCGCTAATGTATTCACTCCAGAAGTACCTGATACATCAAGAAATAAGTGTTAGTTATTAACCTTTATTTTCATTCAATCATTCTGCTGAACTACAAAATAAACTACTGCCATTTCTCGTTCCGGAAATCCGTATTTTCATGTCTTTATGTGAACGCCCGTATTCTGCGAATAAATGCAAAGTGTATACTTCGTTCAAGGGCGGATCTGGGAAATGGTGATTACTTCAAAGTGCCTATGCCAATTAATGCTAATTTGATGTTGTTTATACATTTCAGCCAATTTGGCCGCAAGATAAACAATTCTAAAACGCTATTTTTGACTGCTAGTTGTGGAAACATCTGCACCAGCACAACTATAGACGAGACGAAGTGATAAAAAATAGGAGTACGTCATTTCGATCACTTATGCAGCCAGAATCATTAGACAACGATCTGTAGAAGTCTCTAGCAGAACACAATTTTATCGTTTAGCGAGAAAACTTCTTTGATACAATGAATTTACTCAATACTTAACGGAAGACTTAGTCTAGAAACCTGCACAAAACCGACAGAAATGTCAGCAAACTAAATTCAATGGGATGGACTTTTTAGGAACTACAAGTCAAGAAATGAGAGGAGACGAAATAAATAACGAAATACACCATTTTTCCCAAAAGAAAAAACCTCTTAGTGACATTTCAGTCGAAATAAAGCTGAAGTAGGTTGATCTTCTGAAAAGAACGGATCCACGAAGGACAGTTAGAGTGTAGTTTGAGAAACTCAAAGTCAAGAGCTAAAGAAGGAAATCGATCAGATTATGAGTGATTTAAAAGAGCGAGATCTCGATTCCCAATAAATCATGGGTAAAGACACCCGCTTAAACAGATAGAAGTGGAGTGCGCTAAGACTATTACAAGAACTTGTTGATTATGGTCTTTATCGAAACGTCAAGCATTGAACTAAATAATATTTGTAGGTTATGCCTTAAAACTAGGTATTAGTACATTCGAATAAGATTTTAGATAGATTTCCCCTTATTTTATTCGTCTTTAAACCAAAAATTTTTGTTACTCGATGGATACAAACCTGTGACTATTCGTGCAGCTTTTCTTTGTAGTTGCTCGATGTGCTCTGTTAATTCTATCCCATATGGATCCCATATACCTGAGCACTATTCCAATACGGGCCTAATTCTGTTCCTGACACCCTCGTTGTGATGGAACGCTAAACCCTCACCTTCCCTCCTTCTTATGTACCGTAAAAGTATGGTGTAAGCCAGGCTGTTCCAGCTCGTCGACTCCGTTGTGAGCCGCGGAGCGCTCCCTGCTCCAGGGATCCGTGTCGCTCGCTGTGACCTTTCAAGTGGCACGGCTGGCTGAGGCAGGCGGCAAGGCAAGCGTTTTGACGTGCCAGCGGCGTCTTACAAGATCGACAACCTCATACTCTTAGCTGCTAAGACGTGGTGACATGGTACACCAGGAAATACAGTGTTCAGGAAATAAACAAGAAACAACTGTTTTGCAAGAAATTGCATACTAAATTTATTGGACCTCTACAGCTTGACATTTTCTTTTCATTACAAGATCGGAAATATCAGGCGTCAAAGTGTTAACGCGGAGGATGGCCTTCATTGTTGCATCCTGAAGAAACGATCGTTCCTTACTTTTTACTCTTTTCATTGCTGAGAAAAGCTGCTCACAACAATACGTAGATCCAAACATGCACATGGTCTGTGCGGCATTGTTGTGAAGCTTGGGAAATGATTTTTTACTGTAAAGAACGATACTATCGTGACAAATCCAACGTGTTGTAGTACCCCTCTTTCAACAAAGTTGAATTTTGCAAATCAATAATCTCAAATTGAAGTGACGATAACAAGTCATCGGGGGAAACTGAAAAAGGAGTGCTGAACACCTTAAGTTCCATTTCCAAACTAGTGAGATCTCGGAATCGTGTTTCAAACAACGTGATGAGCTGCTTTAACTTTGCTTGGTAATCGCCGAAAGTAGTACCTTCAGGTAGTTTTAAAGAAGCAAGACGATTGAAGAACAAATGTCCATTACTCATCTACCTCTCAAATAAACGTAACTTTTCCATGAACGCTTTGATCTGGTCGAGCATGTCAACGATTAGCTGCCCTTTGCCCTGCAATGACAGATTTAAATTATTCAGATGCATAGTTATGTCAGCTAGGAACGCTAGGTCTGATATCCATTTTATACCTTTCAGACAACGCATTTCTTCCCCTTTCATTTCGAGAAAAAGGGATATTTCCTCACGAGAGGCAAATAAAACATCAAGAACTTTTCCCCGGCTCAGCCAACGAACTGTACTGTGGTAAGGTATATCCCCATACTCCGCTTCCATATCTTTCAGGAATCTTTTGAATTGGCGATGATTCATACCGTGACGCCGCACAAAATTCACACACTTCACGACATCTTTCATTACGCCACCTAGCTCTACTATTTCACCACACATTGCCTCTTGGTGAATGAAAGAGTCAAAATGTCTTTCCCGAATTCGTCCCTGAGTTTATTTTTCAAATGAGAAGCAAAACCTTGGTGACGCCCGATCATTTGTGGTGCACCGTCTGTCGCTACAGAATGGAGCTTATCCCACGGCAAATCATATTGTCCATTGATTCACGAACAGCTTCAAAAATATCACTTCATGTTGCGGTGTAATCGAGTGGTACCACATCCAAGAGTTCTTCAGTTACTTGCAGCTCCATGTCGACACCACGCACAGAGACTGCAAGCTGGGCACAGTCCGATATGTCGGTGCTTTCGTCAAGCGCTAGCGAAAATGCAACAAAGCTCTCCGCCTTTTTCCTGAGCTGTGTCTCTAAATTCGCTGCCATGTCCAGGATTCGACGAGACATTGTTTGCTTCGACAGGCAAACCCCTTCAATTGCTTGCACCTCCCTCGTAAACAAACATTCTGCAACTGCTACCATGCACGGTTTTATGAGTGGTCCCACCGAAAACGGCTTGCCACTCGTTGCAATGATGTGAGCGACCCTGTAGCTTGCACGAATTACCCTGAAAATTATAAACGCATTACAGAACACGAACTATGTTGCATGTTTTGATACCCTCTGTATTACGAAGCCGTTTTTAAACTTAGGTCTCCTGGTATGTCGTTCTTAAGCCTGGATACCAGTTCTCTGCGTGCAAATGCCTTCTACCTGATCGTAGTGCGCTGCGTGAAGACGTGTATAATGTCGTTGTATATTGTACCTGTTCGCAGAATTAAATACTTTATGACATACAAGACTCTGTGGACCACCATCTCTCTCAATTAATAGAAAGGTATCCTCCAAGAGGCTCCCGCGGCTAGTCATAGCTGTCACTGAACACGGATTATTGCGTCAGTTGCGGCTGCATGCGGCCAGGGGGTAGAGTGTTTGCTTTCCCCCTCCACGTGGGCTCCGAGCTGCCGCAGTGAGCGCTCCGGAGCACTCCGGCTCCCTGGAGCTCACTTGGAACAGCCTGAGGTAAGCAGTCTAGTTCGTGCACAAATCGCTGTTTCCCAGCATAAATAAGCGAAACTTATTATTATGATTTGCCTACAACTAAGTGGACGTGTTAATAATTCCAAAGACTCAAATATATTCATAAAGAAGGCTAACTGTCTTCCTTGCGAAAGCTTTTGGATCTAGTGATTCGATAGTTGCGTAGAACGTTATTTCTAGTAAAAATCGTCATTTGTGCAGAAAGTCGGTAATTAACGAATCGAATTGCGAACACTTTCAGATCGTTATTATTATTGTTATTATTATTATTGACATAAGCGACAATAGTAACTACAGCAAACGAGCTAACCAACTGGATTACTTACTTTCTCTCCAGTCGCACATTTCCAAAGAGCCGGGGACTGATGTGTCGGTGCATTAATACGCGCAGATCCCAGCGATGTGGCTTTTTGCAGTCGGCATTTGCATATTTCATTGAAGACAACTGTTTTCAATAGCCCACTGCGTTTTTTCGGTCCTTTATCCAGTGTACCAAAAACCAATGGGACCACTTGTATTAATTTGTCACAGTCGCTGAAAATTCCGTTTTCAGGTCTTCGTATTTTTAAGCTTCCCCAAATTTTCCTCATTTATTCTGCTGTCTTCGCGAATAGCCATTTCGGTGATTAGCACTTCCTTTTCCTACAAGAGTGAGATTTCTGATTTACTATACATCAGTGTTCGATCGATGTGGTTTGTTGATTTTCAACCACTTTTTTTGGCCACTAATTCTATGACACTGGCAGATAATGTCCGCCTGCATAACTGGGTGGTAACGTACTCATCTCCAATGCAAGCGGGGTGTGGTGTTGTCCTAATCATCACTTCATCCTCATCACCGGCGCACAAGTCGCCCAATGTGGTGTCAACTGGAAAAAGACTTTCACTTGGCGGCCGAACTTCCCCGGATGAGGCCTCCCGGCCAACGATACCATACGCTCATTTCATTTATCTTTTTGCAACAGCTTAGGATGTGGTCAGGCGTTTCATCAGAACTTTTGCAAAGTTGCACTTCAAGTTTTTTGCTGATATCTCAGTTCTAGTTTTGATATAATTTGTTCTGACCGCTTGCTCCTGAGCTGCCATAACCATTCCTTCTCGTTCCCTTTTTAGGATCCCATTTGCCAACCACAACAAGGCCTTTTCTTTGTCTATTTTTACTTCTATTTCCCCAAAAAATGTCGTTCATGTAGGACTATATTGTACTAGGTATCCATCCGAGTTTGCATAGAGTGCTCAGGGAAACTGGTAAACTCAAGACGATGCAGAAAAAGAGGCAACACCAGGGAATTACATACCTATAACATTCGCCTACAGTATTGTCGTTGTTGGCGGAATAAGAGGAGCATCCATCATGTCGGTAGCACACTGATAACTGTATGTGCAGTGGGATAACATCCAATGATTGCGGCAGCAGCATGTCTTAGGAACTCGAGATTCTTGAGTGTATTTAGATACCCAATGATAAAAACAGGGACCAACGATGCAGGTTCTGAAAAACACACTCTAAACGTTGATAGAACAAGAGCGTTGATTTTAGCCATTTCTTCGCGTCAACATGTATTTTCAACTGATGATTAGTGTGTATTGCAAAGACTCATTTGAGCATCCTATGTAAACGAAGCTCCTTCCTTAAAAAAGTTTTTGGATAGGAATGACGCATTACTTTGCACTTTCCGTATCTAACATTGGGAGAGCTGTAAGAGACCTTAGAAGTCATTGCCATCAAGCTGTAGATGCAGCTAAGTGTGAATAGGATGAAATGCGATGGAATGCAGTGCTCGCAAAACACTCATTTGGTTGATCCCTCTCGTATTTCCGAGGTGTCTCTTAGTGACATATGCATTGCGTATTACTGTTACTAAAATGCTAGTTTCATTTCTTTGATCAGGTGCTCTTCTTTTTCTTGTCGTATTTTATTCTCCACCTTACATTTTTTACACCTTTTTTTTATAGTGATGCTTTAAACTTCCTCAATTGGGGAGAGATCCGGCGAATAGCTGACCAAAGTAGTGTTGGCAAACGCGAGGACAGGCGGTAGAAACTTGCATTATCTTGCTGAAATATAAACCCAGAATGGCTTACCATGAAGGGCATCAAAACGGGGCGCAGAATATCGCCAACGTACCGCGGTACTGTAAGTGTAGCGCGGATGACAACCAAAGCTGTCCTGCTATGAAAAGAAATTGCACCCCAGACCATCACTCCCGGTTGTCAGACTGTATGGCGGGCGACAACCAGGTTGGTGTTCCACCGCCGTCCGAGGCGCCTCCCGACTGTCCTCGCAGGTCACTGGGGTTCAGTCCCAAGCTGGACTCATCACTGAAGACATTCAAGACGACTGCGGTTCAAACCTGCGTCTGGCCAGCCTGATTTAGGTTTTCCGTGATTTCCCTAAATCGCTTCAGGCAATTGCCGGGTTGGTTCGTTTGTAAAGGGCACGGCCGACTTTCTTAACCATCCTTCCCTAAACCGATGGGACCGATGACCTGGCTGTTTGGTCGCCTCGCCATAAATCAACCAACCAGTCAGTGAGATTCCAGACCGAAGACGTATCTGGATACGCCACAGTCAACGGTGGGATATCAACCTGACAGTCGCAGCTCTATGGTCCGACCATCAAGAGTGATGGTCTGGGGTGCAATTTCTTTTCTTTGGTTGTCATCCGCGTTACCCTTACAGCGCAGCGCTACGTTGACGATAACCTACGCCAGTTTTGTTGCCCTTCATGGTAGCCCATCCTAGACTTACATTTTAGCCAAGATAATACAAAGTTTCTACTGCTTGACTTCGTGCTTACCAAACCCTACCTTGGTCAGCAAGATCTCCGGATCTCTTTCAAAGGGAGAACGTTTGGAGCATTTTGGGCAGGGACTCCAAAGCAACTTGGGATTTTGACAATCTAATGCGCCAATTAGACAGAATTTGGCATTATATCCCTCAGGGGACACAGCTTATAATTCTGCCAACCAATGCCAAGGCGAATAACTGCTTGCGTAAGGGCCAGAGGTTGACCAACGTGTTATTGAATTTACGAAGCTCTTTCTCTTAAATAAATCATCTAATTTTTTTGTAATTGCATTCATTTTATTGCCTGTACATTCACATCACATCTACCGATTTCCGTTTCGATCAGATAATTTCTTCGTAGTGCGTCGTATTTTTGTCTTAGAGTCCAGTTCCATTAAAAAAAACTAAGAAGGTGTCTTATTTCTGTGACTATGAACAATAAAAATTACTTGCGTACGTCAGGAAATTTTCCATATTGCCCACTATAACTAGGCGAAAACCACACCTCTATATATTTCTTCATTCTGGATATTTTTGGTCTGACCTTTACTATCTCAAAATGGCTCAAATGGCTCTGAGCATTATGGGACTTAACTTCTGAAGTCATCAGTCCCCTAGGACGTAGAACTACTTAAACTCAACTAACCTAAGGACATCGCACACATTCATGCCCGAGGCAGGATTCGAACCTTCGACCGTAGCTGTCGCGCGGTTCCTGATTGTAGCGCCTCGAACCGCTCGGCCACTCCGGCCGGCCTTTATTAGCTACGTCACCCTGTATGTACTTAGAATTTTTCCGTTGGATAGAAAGATATTGTCATTTTTTCTGCCTTATAACTTAGCGAAATCTTTCAAAATAGAATCTGATCCTATAGAGTTCAAGATATTGCTTTCAATGGCTGAAATTGAGAGTCTGCACAATCGTTCTTGACAAAGTGCTGACCTAAGGTACGCCTTGAGTTTTGAAAACCCCTTTCACCACCAGCCACAGCTGTAGGTGAAGTCAAGCGGATTCGCAAGCTTACGAAAGTACCTGGAAATATGTCAATACAGTTCCTTTTTCTAATGTCAGACAACGAGCTTTGTAGAAGCCTTCCAGCAAAGAGAATGGGCGCTAACATCAAAATTTCATCGTCATATGGGGACTTAACCAGGCAATGGTGTAGCCTGGAATTCTTAAGTTAGTGGTGTCTGGGTATAGTACACCTCATATAGTTTTTTCTGTATTTTGGGCATTTTAACATTCAAATTAGAAATATTATCCACATACCAATCACAAATGTTGAGTCATATTATACTGAAATGGTTTTGTGTCCAAAGCTATTGTACGGAAGTAGCTCAACCTATGTTTTATGTATAGGCGTTACCACGACCCACTCATTATGCAAAAAAAAAAAAACATTTTCATAATTCATCGAATTTTTCCTTACCAGCCGGCCGGAGTGGCCGTGCGGTTCTAGGCGCTACAGTGTGGAGCCGTGCGACCACTACGGTCGCAGTTTCGAATCCTGCCTCGAGCATGGATGTGTGTGATGTCCTTAGGTTAGTTAGGTTTAATTAGTTCTAAGTTCTAGGCGACTGATGACCTCAGAAGTTAAGTCGCATAGTGCTAAGAGCCACTTGAACCATTTTTTTCCGTACCAACACAAGTCTTTTCTCCAGGTAATTATTGAGCAGCTGGTGATGTTATGGCTCATCAGCGTGTGTCGCGAAAACGTCCCAGTTTTCGACCTCAGACGTCAGACGCCAACAAATTTTAATCAGACTGCACACGCGCGTTTTATGCGAGAACATCTGCTTACCTTGTGCAGATACTGACCACGGCAGCTGACGGGACTCACACGGTAGCACGTGTAAAGAGCGTGACAGCCCCGATGCAAACGAGTACGTGCTGGCGAGCAGCGAAGCGGACTCAGGGTACTCGCTAGGGGTGGCGCGGGGTGCCTCGCACTAGGTCGCAGCTCCGTTCTATTTTAGCCGGCCGGGTTGCATCGATCGGCCGCGCAGATTCTCTAGCCGCGCTATTAATAGTCGCGTCCACCTTCTGCCCAGACACGACTGCGCTAATCTCCAGAAATAGCAATCTCTCGCCCTTATTCTAGCCACCCCTCGAGAACGGGAGCGAACCGATAATAAGATGTTTATCTCGACCTACGTATCACGCAATCGCGGACACGCTGAGGCTGAAAAAATTCCATCGCAGAAAACAATACTGGTAAATCCCAGCTGCTCTTGTAAAAACAGGTGACGCATACTTCTTCAACAATCGCCGGGAAAACACGGGTTGAACCAAAATACAATCTGAAGTCCTCATATTTATCAAGTCAAATACTTTAATAGAAACTACGCATTACGCGATACACAGTACTGGCACATGGTAGAGAAATATTCGCAACAGGTGCATGTAGTACTCGAAAACATATTTTTGACACATCTCACGCAAGAAGTGTATGCTTTATTGGAAAACTACTTTTGCTGTATCCCACGATTAGGGTGCTTTATTATCACAAACACTATACTAAGGGCTGAAATATCGTAATGTAAAAACTCACTTTTTCAAAAAAAATGGCTCTGAGCACTATGGGACTCAACTGCTGTGGTCATTAGACCCCTAGAACTTAGAACTAATTAAACCTAACTAACCTAAGGACATCACACACATCCATGCCCGAGGCAGGATTCGAACCTACGACCGTAGCAGTCGCACGGTTCCGGACTGATCGCCTAGAACCGCGAGACCACCGCAGCCGGCACTCACTTTTTGTGACCATGTCTGTCTTTCAGTAAATATGTTTTGAAAAAGATTCTGTCGTCAGCAAACACAGCTTCCTTAGTTTCTTCCAACGTACGTGTTTGTCAAGCTTTACAATTCTATGATATAAATGGAACAGCATACGAGTGGCTTAACTCTTACCTACAAAACAGGAAGCAAAAAGTTTCTTCATATGAGTTAAGTAATTTAAGGAAATCTCCCACTTCATCTAACAAAGGTGAAATTACATTAGGTGTTCCACAGTGTTCGATCACGGGTCCCCTTCTGTTCTTGATACATGTGAATGACCTCCATTCTTTTCTGAAACAAGAAGCTAAAATGACACTGTTTGCTGATGATACAAGCATAATTATTAGTCCAGTAAAGGTAATTCCAATTGGTTTACTGCGAATGGGCTTGCTCTGAACTTTGCAAAAGCACAGTACATCCAATTTTCTACAGAAAGGAGTTCATTTTCTTCAATAAAGATAACACATTAACAGAAGTCAGTAGCCAGGGTAGAGCATACTAAGTTTTTGGCCGTACATATAGATGAGAATTTTAATTGGAAAAATTCATATTTTGGATCCCCTAAAGCGAGAAGGTTGAGCATCTTTTGGAATCAGAATAATTGCTAATTATGAAGATATAGAAATTAGCAAGGTAACATACTTTGTACACTTTCACTCTCTAATGTCATACGGAATAATATTTTGGGGTAACTCAACACTTAGGCAAAAAGTACTCACTGCTCAAAAGAAAGTGGTTAGACTAATGTGTGGGGCTCATAGTCGCACATCATGTAGGCATCTCTTTAAAAGGTTAGGATTTCTTACAACAGCCTCACGTTACATTTACTCAGTAATGAAATTTGTTTTCAACAACATGGACCAGTTTAAAAACAACAGTGACATTCGTGATTATAATACCAGAAGAAAGGAGGACTTACACTATCCTCTACTTAATCTTTGACACAGAAAGAGGTTAAATATTCTGCTGTAAAGATTTTCAGTAAATTACTAGATGAAATAAAATATCTAACAGGCAGCAGTAACAGTTTTTAAAATAAATTGAAATGATATCTCATTGACAATTCCTTCGATACCATAGATGAATTCTTGATCAGGAATAAATAAATCTATACGTATAATATAAACATTTTGTGCCATTTAAGGGAATGGGGTAGGTAATAAAAATTTTAAGCTTTTTTTTTTTTAAAATCTTCATTCATGTGCGCATTTCTTATGCACTTGACACGTTCCAAATCATAACGGTTACCGTGAGACTGGCCCATGGAATATGTAACTAACAAACGAACTACCATCATCAATGGGTTCCCTGTTTATTAATGGTGTAGTTTGTTGTCCAGGTAGATGCCTCCCATCTACAGTACAACTGACGGTGATGTAGTATGTGTTTGCGGGTACAGCTTCACACAGCCGTGACAACGTGGAAACTGTAGAAATACGAAATATCATATGCAGCGCCACTGTAGACAACAGACAGCTACATGGACAAAGTATGTGGTACTAAATAAAAATAAAATTAGGGAGATGTGTACACGACACGTGCAACTCGTCCACGTGTCGTCGACTGTCTTTGTATAAACACTATATAATCGAAATTAGCCGGACACCCTAATGCAATGCAGAATTGACTATTAAATGCCACGAGAGATGGACGCGCCAGTAAGAAAGGTGTTGTCAGTAGGAAACCAGTAACAGCAAAATAGGAGAATGGGTCCACCAGCAGAGCTCAGTGAATTCGAACGTGGTCTAGTCTTTGGATGCCACCTGAAGGATAAATTCATCAGAGACACTTTAACCCTTCTAAAGCTGCCCAAGTCGACTATTAACGACGTGATTGTGTAGTGGATAAGCGAAGGAACGACCACAGATAAATCAAGACCAGGCAGATCACATGTACTTACGGACAGGACCGTCGAATATTGCGGAAGGGAGAAGAATCAGCGCAATTACTTACTCTTGAGTTCCAAGCTGCTCTCTTCAGTCCAGATAGCACAACGAGGGTGCACAGGGACTTAAAGGTAATAGGGTACAGCGGTCGAACAACTCCTCAACGCTACACTTTTCTCCGGTCAGTTCTAAGCGACACCTGAGGTGATGTAAAGAGTGATGACACTGGACACTGAATAACTGAAGACGACCGATTTGGAGGATGAGTCACGCTTTACCGTTGGGAGGGTGTGAGTTTGGCGAATGCCTGGAGAATGTTACTTGCCATCGCGTGTAGTGCCCACACTGAGATATTAAGGAGGTGGTGTTCCGATATGGAAACTTTTTTATAGTTTTGGTGTGGTCGCCTTATTCCGATTACGAAAACGCTAAACACGGAAGGATATGAACATATTTGTGTATTGCGTGGAATAGAGGAACAATTCGGAGACGATGATTGCTTGTGTCAGCACGATAATGCACCCTACCCTAAAGCAGATTCCGTGATTCAATGGTTAATGGACGATAACATTCATCATATGAACTGTTCTCCACAGAGTCTCGACCTGAACCCAATGAGGCACCTTTGAGATAAATTACAATGTCGAGCTCCCTCCAGACCCCAGCGTCACCCATTACTACCTCCTGTGGTTTCTGCTCTTGCGGAAAAATGGGCCGCCATTCCTCCACAGACATTCAGATAACGCATTGAAAGTGTTTCCATCAGAGCTGAAGCCATCATAAAGTCGAAGGGTGGACACTGGAAGTAAAGTTTTCCACCACCCTCATGACATGTTCAGTTTGTGATCTGTTATCAGAACCCTTCTTCTAAATAATCATTTCATTAAATAAAATCGCGTACGCAATGTATAAAAGTGCTGTTCATTAGAGAGCTCTCTGTCTAAAATTCCTAACGAGATAATATGGCTTCTGTACACTGTCAACATGCCTCTGAAGGTGTTTAAAACTTAGTCCGTGTGCATGTTATTACTTTATGTCAAGGTGTGTTGTAAGCGGTAAGCTCCCTGCTGGTTTGAGTAGTTGGTTGATTTGGGAGAGGGGACCAAACAGCGAAGTCCCAGTGGATTAGGGATGGATAGGAAAGCCGGCCGTGCCTTTTCAAACGAACCATCTCGGCTTTTGCCTGAAGCAATTTGTGGAAATCTCGGAAAACCTAAATTAGGATGACCGAACGCGGGTTTGAACCGTCGTCCTCCTGAATGCGAGTCCAGTGTGCCAACCATTGCGCCACCTCGCTCGGTCCCACTGGTTTGGCGTGTACCACAGCGACGTCGTTCGAACATTCAGCCACTATCGCGAGACATAAGGCACTGATGATCTCGTAGTAGTCCATGAGTTCAGCAGCACTTGCTGATAACCGAGCATAAAAACTAATTATGAGTTGTAGATACCCTCAAGAGAATGTAGCTCAACTGCGCACTGTTTTCTTCCGCTTCCTTTGGCCGGCCGTGGTGATCGAGCGGTTCTAGGCGCTACAGTCTGGAACCGCGCGACCGCTACGGTCGCAGGTTCGAATCCTGCCTCGGGCATGGATGTGTATGATGTCCTATGTTCTAGGGGACTGATGGTCTCAGAAGTTAAATCCCGTAGGCCTCAGAGCCATTTGAACCCTTTGAACCGCTCCCTTTTTGGCAACTGTGCCGACCCAGACAAGACTAAGTTTTCTCCTTACAATCCATGTAGCCTATGAGCACGCATTGTGAACAGTGTAAAGCATATAGCACAATGGTTATCGCTTTAAGTGTGACAGGGATCGCCTAGAATGGAACCTGGTTCAGTGGCCTCAAGTTCTCTTCACCAACGAGTGCAGGTTTGCCTGACTCCTGTGGGAACACACAGGCACCGGCGCATGTCCCACCTGTTTGATTCGATGAGTCCTCGCGTTCAGCGACGATGCAGCCTGTAAAACCGACCTGCCGCGCTTTGACTGTGCAATCTCTGACGTTCCGCTGTGGTGGCAGAGTCGTACACTTTGAAACTATATGCCAAGCTACAGGTTCCTTGGCCAACAAATAAGACCCAAACTCGTCTGGTGAAAAGAGGCTGTAGACTATTATTGGCCGTAGTGTCCGCCAATTAAGCTGGTACACATACGAGGCCTACATTTTTTTTTTCAACCTCCGATCATTCGCGAAATGGAAACCACAGTGAAAATCAAAAATGTTTTGTTTGCAACATTCAGCTACACCTTACGATTATTTCTTTATATAGTCGCCGCTCCGACTTAGACATTTGTCATAGCGTGGTACCAACTTTACAGTACCCTCGTCGTAGAAGCAGCCGCTTGTGATTTCTGCCAATTCCGTATCCGCGTCTGTAGCTCGTTGTCTGTGTGAAAACGCTGTATTCATAGGCAGCGATTCCTGTGAGCGAAGAGATGAAACTCAGAGGGAGCCAAGTCCAAGCTACAGGGTGTCCAGAAAAGGACTCCCTGATTTCAAAATTAAATATCTCGAAAACAAAGATCGATAGAGGAATGCAGAAAACGGTATGTTTATTGTGAAAGCTGCAAGAAGTTTATACAGCAGTTTGAAATAATAGTTACAAACGCTGCTAACAGATGACGCTGTAATCGCCATAGGTAATGCCTAGTATAAATAGTGATCCGAAGCCCAGAGCGATCAGTTCCACTATTGAAACGTGAAAAGAGGTTAGCGTACCGAAGGAAGAGATTAAAACCATGTACTCCATTGAACAACGCGTTTTTCTGGTGCTAGTGTACCACAGGTTAGAAGAGTCCTACGGCAACAAGGCGAAGTTTTCAAGCACGATTTAATGTTCCAAAAGGACCCGATGCGAAAACCATTCGTACGCTCTTCGCAAAATTTCAACGAACAGGCAGCATAACTGATGATCTAGTGGGGTATGTTGGCCGCAAGCAAACCGCAGTTAGCCTGAAAATATCGCCACAGTTTCTGTAATTATTCAGCGAAATCCAATGTCATCCGTCCGTAAAATTGCATCTGAGACTAGTTTGAATAGTTCCAGCATGCAGAAAATACTGAGGAAGAGCCTACACATGTTTCCAATCAAAATTCAAACGCACCAGGCCATACCCGTACGAGCTGTGCAACAAAGGGTTGCCTTTGCTAATCATATGCTCACAATGATTGATAGTGAAGTATTTGATGTTGGCTGCATCTGGTTTACAGATGAAGGACACTTCCACCTGAATGGATACGTGAATAAGCAGAACTGGAGATTTTGGGGTTCCGAAAAGCCATATTGGTGTGAAGCGAAACACCTGTATTCTCCTAAAGTTACTGTGTGGGCTGCAGTATGCAGCGGAGGCATTATTGGCCCTTTTTTCATTCGAGAAACGGTCATTTGTGCACGTTACATTGCAATTTTGGAAAAATTTGTCGCCACACAGCAAGCGTTAGAGGATCGACCAGGTACTGAATGGTTTATGGAAGATGGAGCCCGACCACATCGGACCGAACAAGTGTTTCGATTTCTTGAGGAATACTTCGAGAATCAAGTCATTGCTTTGGAATATCCCAAATTTACTGGTGCAGGCATGGATTGGCCTCCATATTCGCCGGATTCGACTCCCTGTGACTTTTTTTTTTGTGGGGCACAGTGAAAGACATGGTCTACCCGAAGCATCCCGCCACGCTGGACGAGCTTGAATCGGCGGTCTCTGTAGCATGTGAATCCATTTCGGTTGAGACACTACGAAATGTGATGGCGCATTTCATTCTTCGTTTGCGCCACCTCTGCAGTGCCAATGGTGAACATTTTGCAAACATTGCGATGTGATTCTTTGCAAAGATTGTTTTCATACGATTATTTCACTTATGTATGCTGATATGAGCTGTACAGCATACAGCGCCATCTGTTAGCAGCTTTTGTAACTATTATTTCAAACTGCTGCATAAACTTCCTACAGCTTTCACAATAAACATACCGTTTACTGCATTCCTCCATCGATTTTTGTTTTCGAGATATTTAATTTTGAAATCAGCGAGCCCTTTTCGGAGCACCCTGTATATGGTGAGTGATCAAACAATTGAAAACGTTGTAAAGCGTCTTCGTTGCCCCTGCTGTATGTGGCCGAAAATTATCATGAAGTTACGTTATGTGGGCTGCGTGAAATCAGGCGAAACCTGTCAGCAGGCACTCCACTTAACAGGAAGGCAATATTTTCTAGACATATTTATGTGCTCATTGTGCGCTCCGAAATGAGAAGTGCGACGTGTCGTAATAGACAGCAGTACCAGACATACTGCGCACAATCTTACCAGATTGTCCCTGTGGTTTTAATGTCGCAACCTATCAGAGATTGAAAAAAATGTCCTCTTAAGTATCATATTGATAATCAAGCCGATATGAGCATCACACCAGTGCACAAGAAGCCTTTACCAGAGCCACTAATTCAAACTAGTCGCCTCCCCAACGTTCTCTATGCGAACGCGCGACACCAGTATCAGATAAAACAACCAGGTGAAATTACTAACACACATTTAGTGAAATCTGTGTAAAATATTCTGCCATGTGGGATTTTTACACTGAACATCAGGTTATTTAAGTACTGCTGGGCACTGTTCACAAAAGGATCCTAGACTTGTGACAGTTTTACACCCCCTCCCCCTCTCAGTCATAACAATAAGGCCATCCCCAATTATCTAAAACAGTGGTTTCCGACCTTTCTGAAGCCATTACCCTGGAGTGCAATCAGATATTAGATAGCGACCACCCTCCTTCCCCTACCGTCATTAACATTAGCTCTTAAATAAACTTTACAACGAAATATAATTTTCTTTGAATACATTTATTTTTAAAATGATGAAAGATATTTAGTTTCTTAGGCGTTTTATTAAACTACGATCTGATGAGTCAATGACAATTCGTACTCACACAAATCCTTCTCGGCCGGCCGCGGTGGTGTAGCGGTTCTATGCGCTTCAGTCTGGAACCTCGCTACCGCTGCGGTCGCAGGTTCGAATCCTGCCTCGGGCATGGATGTGTGTGATGTCCTTAGGTTAGTTAGGTTTAAGTAGTTCTAAGTTCTAGGGGACTGATGACCACAGATGTTAAGTCCCATAGTGCTCAGAGCCATTTGTACCAAATATTTCTCTGGAAAGAAGGCTAACTTTCGACATTGCACCATTCCTGTCCCTGACACCCGACACTTGCTTCATCCATACCCAGCAACTGAAACTAATCTAATCTAATCTATTTAAACTCAATCAAGTAAAATTGTGTGTACTATGCTTACTGTTTGTAAAGCACTTGATTGCTGGACTCCTTACTTCTGAACTGACAGAAACTGGAAGATCACTGCCACTAATAATAATAATAATAATAATAATAATAATGTGTAGCCGTTACAGTTGTGTAGCAGCCGTTACATAGTTATTGTGGTGTAGAACTTTCAATTACTTTATTTATAGTGGTGAAATCAATAATGAGACAACTTCTGGTTATTGCGGGAATGGCATACAATTAGTAAGAGGCATTTTAATGAGATATTTAATCATAAACGATGTACGTTTCTCTCTCAATTTTAATATCATAGATGTATGGTGCAAAGAATGTGTGTTAGGGTAACTATGTGACTTAGATGATGATCATACATTCGTTTCATAAGCTGTGACTTCCACCACATGGTGATCACAAAGTAGACGAAGTTAAGGGAATCTGTTGCATTGGAAGAAAAATAATTCATGTCGGACGAATCATGGACATAAAAAGCAGACTGGCGCACTCAAAGACGGATTTTAGAGCAAAAGGAAGTCAACTGGTATCAAACAAAGGCCTTCATTTGACGAAGAAATTTCTGAGAATACACGTTTGAAGCATTGCATTGTACGGTAATCAACATGGACTGTAAGAAAACCGGAAAAGAAGAGAATCGAAGCGTTTGAGATGTGATGCTACAGAAGAATGTTGAAAATTACGTGGACTGATAGGGTAAGAAATGGGGAGGTTCTCCGTGGAATTGGTGCAGAAAGGAACATTTTCGAAAATCTGACAAGGAGAAGGAATTGGAAATTAAAGCATCAGGGAATAACTTCCATGGTACTGGAGGAAGTTGTAGAGGGCAAAAACTGGTAGAGGAAGACTTCATTTATTTCATCAATAATTATTTCCTGATCAGACTGTATTGTCGTATTAAGTTAAATGAATATTAACACAAATTATCCTGCTACAACGAAATTACTCTTAAATATTTTCACAGCATCTATTTAATGCTGGACAGTTCAACATTTAATCACTGAGCAGTGACCCATTGGGTTTTCATTATAAGTGCCAGATTAAGATACAGAAGCGTTCACCTCTCCTCTTCTGCTGTATTTAAATGCGGAAAACTGTCGTTTAGTGGGTACTGGTGTGATCAAGAACTTCGACATCGCCATCTGAGTAGTCTGTGGGTTTTGTCATATCGTTGCTACCTCAACAGCATGAGGAAAACTCCCATAGCCAAGAAAACCACACACACATACACACACACACACACACACACACACACACACACACACACACACACACACGCACGCACTCACCATTTCTTGGGTTTTCTGCTTCTTTACACCCGTAGGTGTCGTGCTTTGCCATTTGGAATAGTATTCAGGAAAGCTTCCATGTTTCATCTGGAAAAGACTGTGCTAGAACAATGGATCAGCTTACTGTTCTTGCTTTAGTACGTTTCACAGTTCCGCTGTCTACTCCATTTCTTTCGTTTCTCCGAATCATTCGTCCAGCTACCAATTTGGTAATGTCACTCATAAATCAGTCTACGCCAGCCTTCAGCTTGAAGCTTTGATGGCTGATTTCAGATTTGGTTGACACTATAGTAGTAAGAAAACTCGTTTGTCTGTCGTCTGCGGTCTGAAGGTCGACCGGAGGAATGCCAATAACAACAAACACAAAATCGACAGAAGCCGTGCCAAAGTCATCAGAGTGGCGCAACAGCAAACACCTCTGTGCTCTCCGCGCGGACCTTGCCGGCTTTATCTTCCATATGACTAGTCAGTGGGCGAGCGCACATTCGTGCCATACACAATGGTATTATCCAGTAATGCAGATTATTTTACCTAGTTTTTCGCTGAATGTGTATAGTCCATTCCGGCTCTTTTGTTCTTTTTCTGAAATGCATTTAACTGGATAGTTTCTGCCTGCTTTCTCAACTTGAGTGATCGAAGTTCTCCTAAATATAGGACCAATTTTTATATGCCGATATCTTCGATTTCAGTCGCGCTAAGCTCAAAATTTCAGTTAATTTTTCTAGAAAATTTGGCTCTTAGGTCGTGACACCTGCACCAATTTAATTTTTCTAGAAAATTTGGCTCTTAGGTCGTGACACCTGCACCAATTTAATTTTTCTAGAAAATTTGGCTCTTAGGTCGTGACACCTGCACCACATGTTGCGGGTGCACAGTTGCCAACAGACAAGTCCCTGATCATTTTGTAGTGGGTTAAGAGCAGCCAGGCAGCCTGGTTAAAGGTGAATGTGTCGCGATATCGATCCCATTGCAGATATTCTGAACACTTTTGGTAGGTATGTACCTACTAACGTTAAGAGATCAGGTTAACTTGCGATCTGTTGCTCACGCGATATCAGTGATCTTTGACATGATCATGAGCAATAAGATATGCCGTTTTATTTAGATGAACAGTACGACGTTCTCGATGAAGGAGATAGCAATGTTGAACCACTGCTGCCGCAATAATTCTCCCAGGTGGACACATAGCTTGGATGTCGTTCCTGACAAATTGTACTTCGTCGTCCCAGAAATCTTTCAGTAGCGTCCAAAACTGTGTACTTTGTGGGACAGTTCATCTTTGTAATTGCCTCTGGATGTTACTCGTCTTAAACAGTCAGAGTTTTAGCCCAGTGGAGATGAGGACCGCAATAATGGAACACAGAACTGATAAATAACATGGGCTCCGTTACGACCAATCAGCACCAGTAGCCCATGTCACTAACGCACGCCTGCCGCTGCGGCTGAGCGGTTGTAGACGCTTCAGTCCGAAACCGCGCTGCTGCTACGGTATCAGGTTCGAATCCTGCCTCGGGCATGGATGTGCGTGATGTCCTTAGGGTTAATTAGGTTTAAGTAGTTCTAAGTCTAGGGAACTGATGACCTCAGACGTTAAGTCCCACAGTGCTTAGAGCCACTTGAACCATTTGAACTAACACAAGCCCATGTGGTTGCACTCGACTCTGAGATACCCGGTTCAAATCCCGGTAGCGGAATAATTTTCGCAGCTAATATTTGGCCGGCGAAGGAAGGACAGGTTGTCGTGTAAAGTTCCTGATCCCCAGGCTTTGTGCTGATACCCTGGATGAAATTCCAAAGCTCCCCGCAGTGTCTCGCGAAGTGAGGGCTTGTGACTCAGTGTATGGTGATCCGTCCTTCGGACAGACTTTAATCCAAGCGATCCTTTTGGTATCATTCGAGAGAAGTAGATTGTGTGTTGGCACTGAGTCTCACCTTAACACAAACTTACCCACACTCAGCAAACACATTTATGATAGAGTTCTCATACACCGTCTGAAAAGTGGCCCTTGTGTATGGGGAGGGGGGGGGGGGGGGGGGGGGGGACCTTCTCCGATTAGGCGTCTTAACAGTTTCTCAGTCTTCCAATCAATATTTCTTCCTGGTTGTCCAACAGCTCTGTGTGGTTGTTATAGTCCGGATACCTTGCACATCATTCGAATTACTCGTTTCGCCTTAATTTGAACATTTCGAGAACACCCCTGATCCTCCTTTTGTTTGAGCCACCCCGAAGGTTTTGTCGGGTTGCAATCTTACACAGGTTATGTGCGGTAAAATATAAATGCAAAGGTGTTTCTGTAATGTTCCACTCCCGAATAAAATCACAAGTGACAGCTGCTGGGGAGGTACCCTAGTCGTTTACGATAAATATTTAGCTCTATATACGATACATAGCACTTCTTCTGCTAACCAGGCCAGTGAAATATCTTGTCATAAATACTTTACCGTCATTTTACGATAAACATCCACAGTCGTCTTATATAACAGATACTTCCTTCAACTATAGTTTTCTGTTGTCAAATCGGACTTCATCTCCAAATAATACATTTTATGGAATTAAAAAAATGTATTGAAATAAATATCCATTTGAACTAAAATTCCTGTATTTCACAAGTTATTCTCAACTCTGAATCCAATTCAACTATTTTCACAGATACTACCTTCTTTGCACTGAGAGGTGCACATGCGAATTATTTGAGTAAAGTGACAAATACATTCCTTGATATTTAGTATACGAACAGGAATTCTTAATTATTACTTGTCTAATGTACAAGATACAGCACAGAGTCTACGATAAACACACCATACATAATTACACCGAAGGATAATTGTAGTTCCTTTCTGTCAATAACACATTTCCATGCCTCAAATGTGCACTGTTGCTCTCTCTGGCCACTGTACACGGTTACCTTGATGGGCAGAAATAAAGTAAATAAATATTACCTCCGTTAATATTACATTAGACAAAATTAAACTACCTCGCTTCTCTAGGTTGCAATTCTGCTCCAAATGTCGATGCGATGCCATTTTCTCTAGAGTTTTCTCTCGGAAGCAGACCAAGGATGGCCTGCGCTGACGCCGTGCAGTGATGTTCCCAACCTGTAGTGAAGGGATTTTTAAATACGAGCCAGGACTAACAGTGGCATTACTGGCCGTCATGATTGTCTGTCAGCCGCAGCCCTGACGTGAATTCCTTGTGGGCGGAGCTTCCTGATAGTGGTAATAAATACAGGATTCTACTTGGCGACACATCTACGATATCCGTCGCGTTCTGAGAATGACCTTCGCCGCTCTAATGTACCACTATATCAGGTCGTTCCAAGTCGCACGTAGTAAGCTTGCCTGGCAGTGTGCTGCATCGTCTTCTTAGACACTCTTATCTACATTCCCCATGTAGTTGGATCAAGAGTAGCAGGGCAGTGGACAAGCCTTCGGGCCGGGTCATCTAGGGTTAGAGTTCGTGCCTGGAAACCGAAAGGGTATTGAATCGCAGTCGGACCATGGAGCATTTCAGTCTGCCTTTAACCAAGCCTTCACCTCTCAGTGTTATGAAAATTCTCCAGGAACAACACGTGTTTCATCAGACTCCACGTTAAGCTGCAGATCCCTTTGTCTGGTATGATTACTGACTGTAGGCTAGGGAGATGCAAGATGACAAAGTGGCATCCAGCTGAAAGACCGCAGCAGGCCATTGAAACACACACGAAATTATTAGTCGTTAAGCCACTCAACTCCCATTCTCTAAGACCGAGTTTCAAATTCCTGTCCGGCTATCTAGAGTTTGGTTCTTCTGTGGCTTCCCTAAATCTACAATCAAATTGACGTTAATTATCTGTCCCAGCCTGCGTTTCATTTCTACTGACCACGTCGTCGACGCGACGTTAGAGCAGTCACTTTCCTTCCCTCATTTCCACGAAACTGCCACCGCTTCACCTCGCTGCACGTCATTAGCAGGTGAACGAATTTATTCCTGGCTTCGGTATGTTAAGTGATTACTTTTCGTTACAGCGAGCTATATTATGATTGTAGTTGGTGATGTTATTTCAAGATAACCTGCTACTTTAAACTATGTTAGGCTTCGTGATTTACAAGTTACTATTTATACATTCCAATAGCCAAGATATTCATAAAGTTACTCAAATAAATAAAGCAACGTAAAAGGAGTAAATGTGGCGATTACTTAGCATTAACCGGACGGCACGATTCGAAACTATTTCAGTATCGGCCACAAACGTTCAGCTACTTGAGGTGCAGTTGAGTACTAATATGTTTTTTCGACAGAGTAAGTTGAAAGATATACGTGCTTTGCGTCCAGTTTCGTAGTTCTTCTGTTCCATTTCGAAAGACAACGGACATAAAAGTACATAAGATAAACCACACAAATTTTTTCTTAAAAATGATAGCAACTTCGTCTCAGAACTTCTCTATCCACAGTATAAACCTGTTGTTAGCACTAGCTAAGAATGAGTGTTCATCTATTCGTATGACACACGTGTTTCTCTTTACAGGTGTCTTTAGTCCCTGAACATACTGGTGATGACTTTGACGCTGAGGAAATGGCTACATCTGCAGATAAGCACGAAATCGGTGAGTTCTATCGCAGCAGTTGTATCATCACACGTCGCTGTATAAGAGTGCATCTTAACTTAGTCAAAAGGTCTCCAAGAATACTGTACGATTCACACTATATCTCAGAATAATCTAAGGTCCTTTTTTTCCTTCGTAACACTTCACTCCAACAGACTTCCAAATTCGTGTCTCGTTATCTTCTAATAGTATGGGCATAGGGACTTCCATTGGTGTAGGCGTTTCAGTAACATTTCTTCCACAGTCACAATTATTTATCTATCCCTGTTAATGTCACTATGAATACTATCCAACGTGAGGCTGTAGATATCGAAGTCCCATCCTGATCAGGGACATCACAGGACGCTGGGCTTGTGAATCCAGATCTTGCCTACTGTAAAGTCTCTAACAGTTCCACTGTAGTTGTACCTCGTGATATTCTCGTAATTTCAGTACCACTTCAATACAGCCTTATGTTACACAAATGACAAGCACATCTCGCGCACTGTTGTTACTCGATTGCCTTCTGCACTCATGGCTCGTCGCCTCATCCCTCATCACACGCGCATGCGAGCAACTACACTCCTGGAAATGGAAAAAAGAACACATTGACACCGGTGTGTCACACCCACCATACTTTCTCCGGACACTGCGAGAGGGCTGTACAAGCAATGATCATACGCACGGCACAGCGGACACACCCGGAACCGCGGTGTTGGCCGTCGAATGGCGCTAGATGCGCAGCATTTGTGCACCGCCGCCGTCAGTGTCAGCCAGTTTGCCGTGGCATACGGAGCTCCATCGCAGTCTTTAACACTGATAGCATGCCGCGACAGCGTGGACGTGAACCGTATGTGCAGTTGACGGACTTTGAGCGAGGGCGTACCTGTATAGTGGGCATGCGGGAGGCCGGGTGGACGTACCGCCGAATTGCTCAACACGTGGGGCGTGAGGTCTCCACAGTACATCGATGTTGTCGCCAGTGGTCGGCGGAAGGTGCACGTGCCCGTCGACCTGGGACCGGACCGCAGCGACGCAAGGATGCACGCCAAGACCGTAGGATCCTACGCAGTGCCGTAGGGGACCGCACCGCCACTTCCCAGCAAATTAGGAACACTGTTGCTCCTGGGGTATCGGCGAGGACCATTCGCAACCGTCTCCATGAAGCTGGGCTACGGTCCCGCACACCATTAGGCTGTCTTCCGCTCACGCCCCAACATCGTGCAGCCCGCCTCCAGTGGTGTCGCGACAGGCGTGAATGGAGGGACGAATGGAGACGTGTCGTCTTCAGCGATGACAGTCGCTTCTGCCTTGGTGCCAATGATGGCCGTATGCGTGTTTGGCGCCGTGCAGGTGAGCGCCACAATCAGGACTGCATATGACCGAGGCACACAGGGCCAACACCCGGCATCATGGTGTGGCGAGCGATCTCCTACACTGGCCGTACACCTCTGGTGATCGTCGAGGGGACACTGAATAGTGCACGGTACATCCAAACCGTCATCGAACCCATCGTTCTACCATTCCTAGACCGGCAAGGGAACTTGCTGTTCCAACAGTACAATGCACGTCCGCATGTATCCCTTGCCACCCAACGTGCTCTAGAAGGTGTAAGTCAACTACCCTGGCCAGCAAGATCTCCGGATCTGTCCCCCATTGAGCATGTTTGGGACTGGATGAAGCGTCGTCTCACGCGGTCTGCACGTCCAGCACGAACGCTGGTCCAACTGAGGCGCCAGGTGGAAATGGCATGGCAAGCCGTTCCGCAGGACTACATCCAGCATCTCTACGATCGTCTCCATGGGAGAATAGCAGCCTGATTGCTGCGAAAGGTGGATATACACTGTACTAGTGCCGACATTGTGCATGCTCTGTTACCTGTGTCTATGTGCCTGAGGTTCTGTCAGTGTGATCATGTGATGTATCTGACCCCAGGAATGTGTCAATAAAGTTTCCCCTTCCAGGGACAATGAATTCACGGTGTTCTTATTTCAATTTCCAGGAGTGTACTTTGCCAGCATCATTACCCTTGACAAATTTAATACATACAGTACATTTACGAATAAGATTGTATTTAGAAATTATTGAATTACAAACACTGGAAACCTTTTTTTGCCCCTCCACCCGTATTACGTTCGTTTATTTCACATTGTGCTCATGGCATTAGCGTGTGCATTAGAGATTTAAAGTGTAACTCTTGTATCTTGCTTGCGCGTGCGGATTCCGTAACTCGCGGAAACTAGCGGACCGAGATCTGCTTTGTACTGCACAAACATAATTTACCCCCACCGACAGGGTGAACGCCAACGTTGAAACCGGGTTCCCAACCAGTAATAGCCTAAGTTAGGTCAGGATGACACTGTTTTTAGGATTTCATACCTCTGTCGATAACAACGGAAACCTTAGAGGATGATTTTGGTGTCCATCTGTCCGTCCGACTGTTAAAAATAGTAGACTATCAAGTTGAAATTTACGTCGAATAATGAGATCCCTTGCGGTGAAAAAACTGAAAGTCAGTACAATCAAAAGATACTGCCATTTATTTTACATACTTCTACGTATATTCTCAAACGCATTCTTCAAAACCTATGGGGTGTATCCCGTTACCTACAACGAAGGAATTTGGCAAGTAGCTTGGTTTCACAGTACAAAATGGGGAAAAATATCCGAAGACTGTTAATTTGTAATTATATCACAAGGAAAAAAATTGTTTTGGTCATTTGTTATCCACCTGTCTGTCCTTCTATTAGCTTTTTTTCAGGAATAATATATCTTGTTTGTATCGATATCGATAACAGAAAAAATCGTCGACAGTCTAGATTCCCGGGAGGGATGAAATATCCATATACATAATTAAGTTTTACGGAATCCTACTCGAACTTATCCATATTGCTTATTACAATTTGTGACACTCCACGGGCAATACATTTGGATTAGAGTGTTGGAAGCACTATTTATATCTTGCACTAATTATTAGCAATTAAATGGCTAGGCCATTGATTGTTTCTGGATAGAGAAAACCAACACCACTGAAGCAAGATAACTGCTTTTTTTAAAAAAAATAAACGCTACGATCAAATTCATCAATCAGCTGGTGAGTACCGAGGAAGAAGAGTGGCGCGTCCGCTGTTGAGTGCCCAAGTGGTTTCTCGTTTGGTATGTCTTCTAAACACCTCGCACCTCCTTTATTTGTGCCAGCTAATCAGGGGCGGGTACTCCAGTTTTTTATGTCTTGTATAGTAACCACAACTTTGAAAAGCAATTAATATTTCCACATATCTTCCTGGGAGACCGATTCTCTTTGTCTGTGTGCCTTGAATTTCAGAAGTTGTTTTTTTATATTAAATAGGAGATATAGACTGTAAATGGAGGTCTGCGATTCGCTGGTTCAGTGTTCGGCGACAGTTGACTTTCACTCCAGCCTGCTGCCGGCCTACCACTGGATAGCGTTCCTCTGGGCCACGTACAAGCAGTAGGAGTAGTATTAGTAGTAGTAGTAGTGGTAGTAGCAGATTTATTCATCCGTACAACACTTTTACAAGGATACTGGAAATGTCTTGGTATTAAAATTTAAAAACAACAAAAAATCGTAATTTTTTGTACACACGCTTTTATATACTTACAGGTCCAGTTTGACAAAGATGGAACTAGTAGTCAGACATGCCCTTAAAGTAGGAACCATCCCGGCATCTGCCTGAAGTAATTTAGGGGAATGATGGGGCACCTAAATCAGGATGTCTGGCAGAAAATTGGAGTCACCGCCCTCCAAAATACACGGTCAATCTGTTTAAAAGAGTTCTACCTCATTGTTTTTATCGCTCGTGTACGATACAGTTTCATAAAGAACTTGTTTAACAAGGTAAAAGGCTAGAGCTACATTGTTTATTCGTTTCTCACTCCCATTCACTACGCGCTACGTGCACTATACACACATTGTTTCACAATGTAACACTATACGCTATCACATGACGTCAGGGCCGTAGCGACGATGCTTGTTTCCATTTTCTGTGCCGCGGCTTCCCATTTGCTAGCGTGAAAAACTGAGTTAGCATACCTCTGTTATGAGTAAGATGTTCATCTTAGAAACAGGAGAGGGTGTTAGTATTAGTCGTTAGGTTGCACGTCCCTCAATGATTTTAGAATCTGCAAAGGAATCTGATCTATTCCTTCTGCCTTGTTTGTTCGAAAGTCTTCCAAACATCTGCAAAACTCTCTCTCTAATACTAAATACTTTATGTCTTCCAAATTTACATCCATTTCTTCTAGCATCACGTCAGGACCCAGTTCTTCCTTTTCTTAGGTACTGTCCACTCTTTCCTCCGATCTGCCCTCTCTTCCGCGTTAACGGTGGACCTGCTCTCGCAGCTTTGCTTTCAATTTCCCCGAAGGTTATTTAGTCTTTTCTGAATACTAGATCTGTCCTTCCGAGGACCATTTATTTAAGAGGAGAGAGGAAGAGATTAGTGTTTAACGTCCGTCGACAATGAGGTCATTAGAGACGGAGCACAAGCTCTGATTAGGGAAGGATGGGAAAGGAAATCGGCCATGCCCTTTCAAAGGAACCATCCTGGCATTTTCCTGAAGTGATCTAGAGAAATCACGAAAAACCTAAATCAGGATGGCCGGACGCGGGATTGAACCGTCGTTCTCCCGACTGCGAGTCCAGTGTGCTAATCACTGCACCACCTCGCTCAGTATTTCGTTTATTCCATAGTCAATTCGCTTTAGCTTTCCTGTTCTTTCTGCTGACTTCATTACCAAGAGACTTATATCGCTGTATCCCTTTCTTTCTCAGATCATTTCTACATTATCTGCTTTCGTCCATCGATTAAGCATTTCTTCTGTTACAGAAAAATTTCTTGTCCCTTATCTGCCCTACTTCTGTAACTGTCTGCGCTAGGTATGTCCATTCCTTGAACTGAACTGCGTATTGTGCTACACATTACCGCAGTATCATCAGCCTCATCTCACTTCAAACCTACACCATTCCCAGTGCTTCAGTACCCCACTTGTTTACGTATTGATTCTTCAGGCGATTCTCTTAAACTTCACCCTGCTTATCACCATTAAATTCTGATCTGAATCTATGTCTCCTCCGTGATACATTTACAATCCAAAATCCAACTTCAAAATCTCTGTCTCACCATGATGTAATCCCGCTGGTATCTTCCCGTGTTACCTGGCATTTTCAAGTGTACGTCCTCCTCTTATGATTCGTGAACAGCGAATTTCCTTTACTAGCTGAAACTTACGTCAGCATTCAATTACTCTTTCTCCTCCTCATTTCTATTGCAAGCCTGTGTTGTCCCGTGGCTGTGTCTTCTGTTCCTTCCCATAGTGTTCTAATACCCCATGATTATTAGATTTTCATCTCCCTTTACATACTGAATTAACCGTTCAAGGCCCTTTGTCATTATCCTAATTTCGATTACCATTACAATGGAATAACTTCAACAGCCGATATTTTCTACTTTCCAACAAAACATTGCTGGAACAGAGCAATTAGTAAAAATCTGCATTGTTGATAATTTCCCGAAGTATTTCGAGATATACCTGTATACTGACGAGTCCAAAACTATAGGTAATAACTGGATGCCTTGCGCATTCTTGTGTCCAAGGATAATTACAAGTGAAACTTCTAGTCTTTCTATAGAAGCCACAACTATACCTGCAGCTTTACATTGAACGAAGAACCTCACAGAACTAAACGTTTTAATTTGTACAGACTGGGCAAATAAAAGTGGCCCGGAAGAGTGCATACGATTAGACGTGTATATACGCATATGACCACACCCTGCGACGCGCACACCGTGTGTATGACCGACACGTGAGCCACATCAGTTCAGACCTTAGTGCGGGCTGTGTCAATGTGAATGGAGCAGTGCAAAGGGGATTATGGTACCCACAGTGGACTGCGGGAGTCCGTTTTGGAAAAAACACGTGGCAACGAAGTCATGGAAACGGTGTGGTCAGTTGTTTGCTGAGAAGTTTAATTATGTCAAAGTGCCAACAAAGAGTGCCATGTAATGCATAGTCCGAAACTGGCGTCAGACGAAACATGCCTGCACACCAGAAAATGGGGCTGCTGTTGATCAAAAAATGCTTCGGAGTCCTACCAAATCAACCCGACCCCTGTCGCAAGAGGCCGGCATATCACATCGATCATGCCGATGAACACTTGATGTCGACGTTCACATGCATCACTACTGAATGTCTTTTGTTCACGTATTACAACCAGCAGATGCTCCTCAACACCTCCAGTTTTGTGAGTGGCTGTTCACTGAGATAATAATGAATAGGTTGGACATGGGTCTGTTCTTTATGTCTAATGGAGCCTTGTTTCACCCAAGTGGTTATGTCAATTCACAGAATCCCAGGTTCTGGGCAGCGTAGAATCCGCATAAGTTCCAAGAAACACCGCTGCATGATCAGTAATTTGGGGCTTCATGTGCCGTGTCAGCACGCCGCATTATTCTTTTATCAGAGGCTGACTTCGGCGGGTTACATTGCCAACATTTTGAAACCATTTGTGGCAGCATTAACGGAGTTGGAAACGACCTACAGTTACTTCAACAGGATACAGCAACTGGCCATACAGCCGGCCGGACCTTGGAATACGTTTACACAGTCTTCACGCCTGACAGAGTTGTTAACAAAGGTCAGTCTGGTCACGGTCCTAGCTGACCACCTAGGTCATCCGATCTGTCAGTGTGCGATAACTTTGTGTTGGGAGCTCTCAAGTCTAAGGTGTATCGCAAGAATCCTCATAGACTTCAAGAACTGAAGCTGACCATTTCGGATAAGATTGCAGCAATTCCAGTAGTCCAGCTTCAATTCGCCTTCAGCAGCTTGCTGACCAGAGCCCAAAAGTGGCAAGAAATGAATGATGATCACTTTAAACATCTGTTATAGACAGGTTAGTACTGTATTCCCCTTCATCTACTGAGTTTCTCTACCCCGGTACCCTGTTCTCCGAGCCACTTTTATTTCCCCCGCCATGTAGAAGCTTACTCCAAAACATGCAGACACCAACCCTTCTCACTTCTCAAGGCAACTTATAATGGATATTATGAAAATCTCTAAGGAAAACAAAAATCTCAAGAACGTAAAATATATGTGGATCGCGGGACACGTTGAAATTAAATATAACAAAATAGTTGATGACTTTGCAAAGACGGCGCTCAAAACAGTACATTTAAAAACATCTCATTCCCACCATCATACCTGGAAACTACATTTATACTGTCACATAACTGCTGTTTAACATTCTTAATAAAATCTCGAAAAATACTTGACCGATTTACTTCAAATGTTTACACGATACTCTAATAAACATTCGAACAGATATAGGTTATATATTTTAAATGTGTATGATATAAGCATAAAGGAAACAGTGGTTGGGAAGGGGATGAGACACGGTTGTAGCCTGCCCCCCAAAGTTATTCAATCTGTATATTGAACAAGCAGTGAAGGAAACAAGAGAAAAATTTGGTGTAGGAATTAAAATCCATGGAGAAGAAATAAAAATTTGAGGTTTGTCGACGACATTGCAATTCTGTCAGAAACAGCAAAGGACCTGGAAGAGCAGTTGAACGGAATGGACAGTGTTTTGAAAGGAGGATATAAGATTAACATCAACAAAAGCAAAACGAGGATAATGGAATGTAGTCCAATTATGTCGGGTGATGGTGAGGGAAATAGATTAGGTAATGAGACACTTAAAGTAGTAGAATAGTTTAGTTATTTGGGGAGCAAAATAACTAATGATCGTCGAAGTAGAGAGGATGTAAAATGTAGACTGGCAATGCCAAGGAAAGCGTTTCTGAAGGAAAGAATTTTTTTAACGTCGAGTATAGATGTAAGTGCCAGGAAGTCGTTTCTGAAAGTATTTGTATGGAGTGTAGCCATGTATGGAAGTGAAACATTCACGACAAATAATTTGGACAAGAAGAGAATATAAGCTTTTGACATGTGGTGCTACAGAAGAATTCTGAAGATTAGTTGGGCAGATCACATAAATAATGAGGAAGTACTGAATAGAATTGGGTAGAAGAGAAATTTGTGGCACAACTTGACTAGAAGAAGGGGTCGGTTGGTAGGACATCTTCTAAGGCATCAAGGGATCACCAATTTAGTAATGGAGGGCAGCGTGGAGGGTGAATTGTCCGATGGAGCATTGAAAGTGATTCATCTGAAAAGAACACCTGTCGCCACTCGAGTTGCGGTAGCGACGTGCAAATTCCAGCTTTCTTCGCTGATGAATAGCAGTCAGCCTAGGTGCATGGACCAGGTGTCTGCTGCGGAGGCCCAGGTGCAGCAGCTGTCGCTGAATGGTCGTTGCAGAGACACTGTTGGCAGTCCTTGGTTTATCTGGATGGTCATCTGGTCAACAGTTTCGCGTCTATTCGCCCGTACACATCTTCGCAAGCGTCGTTCACCCAGTCGTGCAGCACAGTTGCATCAGCTCCGGTTGTGGATAGCGCCATTTTGCCATACACGGTACACTTTAACCACAGGGCCATGCGAACAGTTCACAAACTTAGCCGTTTCGGAAATGCTTACACCTTCACCCGAAAGCCTATTATATCATATCATTTTGGGCATCAAATAAATCTTCGTTTTTGCTTTACGACAACGAGTGCGCTGTTTCCCGCGTAGCCCCGTTGTTGTTGTTGTTGTTGTTGTAGTGGTGGTGGTCTTCAGTTCACAGACTGGTTTGATGCATCTCTCCAGCGCAAGCTTCTTCATACAGTAAAGCTGCATGCCCTCGGGAAAAATTACGGCTGTAGTTTCCCCTTGCTTTCAGCCGTTCGCAGTACCAGCACAGCAAGGCCGTTTCGGTTCGTGTTAAAAGGCCAGATCAGTCAATCATCCAGACTGTTGCCCCTGCAACTACTGAAAAGGCTGCTGCCCCTCTTCAGGAACCACAAATTTGTCTTGCCTCTCATCAGATACCCCTCCGTTGTGGTTGCACCTAATGTACGGCTATCTGTATCGCTGAGGCACGCAAGCCTCCCCACCAACGGCAAGGTCCTTAGTTCATGGGGGGACGGTTTGTATATTCTCCACCGCTAGGGCGGCCACCTGCGGTCTGTGAGTGGTTATTGCACGCTGACGTCGAACACAGGCGGAGGTCACATTAATGTGACTGGATCGTGTATAAATGTGTGTAATATATATTTAATATATTTAACGGGAACATTATCAGAAATCGCGAAAGATTTACTACAATTTTTTACGCTATACTCTAATGAAGATTTGCACAGATGTAAGCTATATATTTTTAATTTATTCAGGGTGTTTCTTTTAACTAGAGACAACTAAATGTCTCGATAACGACGACAGATGAAAATTAAAGGCGATATCTGTCTGTGTTGCAACTGGCCACCTCCTAACCACCCCTCCTGCATGAGCGGGGTCAGTTCTGTATATTCACATTGGATACCACCAGTTTTATTACATATTCGGTTTCTAGTCAAAAATACGTAGTATTTACTGAAACTATTGTTTTCCATTCGTGGTACGTGGAGCAGTAACCGGTAAATATCTGTGTGCCTGTTTTTGCAATTAAGAACGGATGTAACTGATTCCACACTTCATTTACGGTGTAAATGTAAAACATGGTGCTCTGTTCGAAATTTATTTTAGTGTCTGTCTAGAAGCTACGTTTAGTGTGATCCAGGAACAATTACGTGGATGTAATAGTTGTCTATTCCCATCGGGATGCTTGATTTCGGCGAGTCACCTTGCCTCTCACCATAACTGTAACTCACAATGCTTTTAAGTTGTGTATATGCATTCCACACTCGAATTAATACATGTATCAAATGCAAGGTCTTAAGTTTGACCATTTATTGTTAATTGCAATCATGGTTAGAGGCAAGGCAACTCACTGATATCAAGCATCCCGGTGAGAGCAGAAAACTACACTGAACAGTCAAAGAAATTGGTACACCTGCCTAATACCGTATAGGGTCCCCAAGAGCACGCAGAAGTGGCATGGACTCGACTAATGCCTGAAGTAGTGCTGGAGGGAAATGATACCATGAATCCCTCAGTTACTTCTAAATCCGTAAGAGTACGAGAGGGTGGAGATCTCTTCTGAACAGCACGTTGCAAGGCAACCCACATATGGTCAATGACGTTCATGTTTGGGGAATTTGTTGGGCAGCAGAAGTGTGTAAACTCAGTAGAGTATTCCTGGAGCCACTCGGTAGCAATTCTGGACATGTGGGGTGTCGCATTGTCCTGCTGGAACTGCCCGAGTCCGTCGGAATGCTCAATAGACACGAATGGATGCAGGTTATCAGACAGGATACTTACGTACGTGTCACCTGTCAGAGTCGTATCTAGGCGTATCAGGGCTCCCATATCATTCAAACTTCGCACTTCACACTTCAGTAAAGAACCTCCACCAACTTGAACAGTCGCCTGCTGACATGCAGGGTCCATGGATTCATGAGGTTGTCCCCAGTCGCGTACACATGTTTCCAGTCATCAACAGTTCAATGTCGGTGTTGACGGGCCCAGGAGAGGCGTAAAGCTTTGTGTCGTGCAATCATCAAGAGTACACAAGTGCGCCTTCGGCTCGGAAAGCCCATACCGATAATCTTTCGTTGAATGGCTCGCACGCTAACTCTTGTTGATGGCCCAGCATTGAAATATTCAGCAGCTTGCACTTCTGTCACGTTGAACGATTCTCTTCAGTCGTCGTTGGTCCCAATCTTGCAGGATCTTTTTCCGGTCGCAGAGATTTCGGAGATTTGATGTTTTGTCGGATTGCTGATATTCACGGTACACTCGTGAGATGGTCGTACTGGAAAATCGCCACTTCATCGCTACCTCGGAAATGCTGTCTCATCGATCGTGCGCTTCCTGTAACACCACTTTCAGACTGGCTTAAACCTTGATAACCTACCACCGTAGTAGTAGTAACAGGTCTAATAACTGCGCCAGAAATTTGTTGTCTTATATAGGCGCTGCCAACCGCAGCGTCGTATTCTGCCTGTTTACTTCTCTGTATTTGAATATGCATGCCTATACCAGTTTCTTTGGCGCTTCGGTGTATTACATCCACGTAGTTGTTCCTGGATTACGGTAAACGTAGTTTCTAACCAGGTATTGAAACAGCTAACTATACGGTACTGTACAATTAAATATCCAACTCTAAAATAAATTTTGAACATAAATATCAACGGTCTGAACACAAAGCTTTACATTTACAACATAAACGAAGTGTAAAATCAACTGTTTCGTTTCTACGATAATGATCGAAGCAGAAGAAACGAAGTAAAATTTGTGCTGCCGCCAGGTCTCGAATCTGGGTCTTCTTGCTTGCGAGGCAGAAATGCTAACCATTAACATCACCATAACAGAATAGTCAATACTGCGGCACGAGCTACACAAGGCGAGTACCCTCCCCAACACAAGCTTCATGTAAGGGAAAATATGCTTCGTTTCTCAAATGAAAAAACATGTGCACTTGGTATTTATTGATTACAGCACCACCTGACACGAATGGAAAAGAATTTTTGGGGTAAACAGTACGAACTATCTGGCATATAATCCGAATACGCAATAAAAATACACTCCTGGAAACTGAAATAAGAACACCGTGAATTCATTGTCCCAGGAAGGGGAAACTTTATTGACACATTCCTGGGGTCAGATACATCACATGATCACACTGACAGAACCACAGGCACATACACACAGGCAACAGAGCATGCACAATGTCGGCACTAGTACAGTGTATATCCACCTTTCGCAGCAATCAGGCTGCTATTCTCCCATGGAGACGATCGTAGAGATGCTGGATGTAGTCCTGTGGAACGGCTTGCCATGCCATTTCCACCTGGCGCCTCAGTTGGACGAGTGTTAGTGCTGGACGTGCAGACCGCGTGAGACGACGCTTCATCCAGTCCCAAACATGCTCAATGGGGGACAGATCCGGAGATCTTGCTGGCCAGAGCACGTTGGGTGGCACGGGATACATGCGGACGTGCATTGTCCTGCTGGAACAGCAAGTTCCCTTGCCGGTCTAGGAATGGTAGAACGATGGGTTCGATGACGGTTTGGATGTACCGTGCACTATTCAGTGTCCCCTCGACGATCACCAGAGGTGTACGGCCAGTGTAGGAGATCGCTCCCCACACCATGATGCCGGGTGTTGGCCCTGTGTGCCTCGGTCGTATGCAGTCCTGATTGTGGCGCTCACCTGCACGGCGCCAAACACGCATACGACCATCATTGGCACCAAGGCAGAAGCGACTCTCATCGCTGAAGACGACACGTCTCCATTCGTCCCTCCATTCACGCCTGTCGCGACACCACTGGAGGCTGGCTGCACGATGTTGGGGCGTGAGCGGAAGACGGCCTAACGGTGTGCGGGACCGTAGCCCAGCTTCATGGAGACGGTTGTGAATGGTCCTCGCCGATACCCCAGGAGCAACAGTGTCCCTAATTTGCTGGGAAGTGGCGGTGCGGTCCCCTACGGCACTGCGTAGGATCCTACGGTCTTGGCGTGCATCCTTGCGTCGCTGCGGTCCGGTCCCAGGTCGACGGGCACGTGCACCTTCCGCCGACCACTGGCGACAACATCGATGTACTGTGGAGACCTCACGCCCCACGTGTTGAGCAATTCGGCGGTACGTCCACCCGGCCTCCCGCATGCCCACTATACGCCCTCGCTTAATGTCCGTCAACTGCACATACGGTTCACGTCCACGCTGTCGCGGCATGCTACCAGTGTTAAAGACTGCGATGGAGCTCCGTATGCCACGGCAAACTGGCTGACACTGACGGCGGCGGAGCACAAATGCTGCGCATCTAGCGCCATTCGACGGCCAACACCGCGGTTCCTGGCGTGTCCGCTGTGCCGTGCGTGTGATCATTGCTTGTACAGCCGTCTCGCAGTGTCCGGAGCAAGTATGGTGCGTCTGACACACCGGTGTCAACGTGTTCTTTTTTCCATTTCCAGGAGTGTAGGAGACTGTCATTTGAATATAAAAAGCTGACCCCGTCCACGCAGGAGGCGTGGTTAGGAGGTGCCCAGTTGTAGCACAGACGGATGTCCCCTATACTGATATTAACTTTTCACCTAAAACAGTTTTTCGTGTGGTGAGTCGTTTCCAAGAGATTTAGTTATCTCAGGTTAAAACAAACACCCTTTCCCATTCCACGACTGTAGAAATCGCCTGGCTTTGAGGCGAAGAACTCGCCGAACCATTTTCGGAGCATATTTTCATACAGAAAGAAAGTTCCTTCAAGGTTCTTCGATAGAGGGCGGGAAAGGTGAAAATCTGTTGACGAAAGATCAGGCGAACAAGGAGGTTGCGAAATGACTTCCAGACCCAACTCTTCTGTAGTGTTTTTTGTCATTCTAGCAGAATGCGAGCAGGTTTTATAGTGGAGCAGCTCCACTTCACACAGTTTGTTGGTCATTGCTCTTGAACTGGGTCTGCAAGACATGTCAGCAGTGATGGTTAGACCTCGGGGAAGCAGTTCGTAGTACTCCACATCGTCGTTCTTCCTCCAGATGCACAGCATTGTCTTCTGTGATTGCGCGCTGCTCTTTGTACAGGGAGTTGCTGCTTTATTTGGGCTCAACCATTACTTACTTTTCCTTACGTTAGCATAAAGACACTATTTCACGTCACCAGTAACGACACAAGATAGGAATAATAGGGGTTTTTCACGAGCCAACTGATGACGAAAAAGCAGAGACGCACGTATGGCCACCTACTGATTTTTGTGATTTTGGCTTAGAGGACGCGGTATCCATATATCCGGTTTTGGAACCTTCTCCATTGGATGAAAATGTCGCACAATGGTTTAATGATCACTATTCATTACATTTGCCAGTTCTCGAGTATACTGATGTGTATCAGTATGGATTAATGAGTTTAAATGATCTTCGTCGTACCCTGAAGTTCTTACTAAACGTGGAGAGCCACTAATGTCAAAGCGATCCTCCTCAAAAAGAGAAAACCGCATTCTTGACAAGCTGTATCCAATGGCATTGCGGTGCAAATTGTTCTGTCTGTCTCGGCTGCTATCACCCTTGTGTTGAACTTAAAACACAAGAATAATATCAAAAATGTTTCGATTTCTCCAATTCACAATCCATTTTCTAGCGTCCACAACTCCACTCACTATCTCCAAATGACAAAATGAAAATATGTATACTCAGATAACGACAGTGAACTACGAATAAAAAATGACAATCGTAATATACATAACATATAAATATGTTGTTACCTATTGTAAAATTTCTAGACGTTTCGACTGTTTTACTTCAAAATTTGAAACGTTGTTCCAATAAACTTTCGCACGGGCATCTCCTCATTCTCCTCTCTATGCCTATTTTCTCCTCCCTCTCCCCCTGACCTTCGCTCTTGTTTATTGTTATTCAAAAGATAGATATTATAGTATTCTAACCATAGTTGACAACCCATAAATATATTGCCTATTTTTGTGAAAATCGACTGCGAGGAAGAAAACAAAAGAGAAAATTGTACGAATTTTTTACATATACGAAATTATATGTATGGAAGTAATATTTTGTCTAACGGTTTAAATGTTCTGCAAACGTTGTGAAAACGGACAGCGAGAAGTAAAACATTTTCACAGCAAAATATTCTTTCTTGCATTCGGTTCTAACACAAAATCTGTACATTATTGTTAAAAAAAATGTATGGTTAATGTCCCCTTTCAAACGTACGTTTTAAACACTTGATTTAGTCCGAGCGTAGTGGCTGCGCGGTTTGAGGCATCATGTCGCGGATTGCGCGGCCCCTCCCGCCGGAGGTTAGAGTTCTCCCTCGGGCATGTGTGTGTGTTGTTCTTAGCGTAGGTTAGTTTAAGTTAATTTAAGTAGCGTGTAAGTCTAGGGACCGACGACCTAAGCAGTTTGGTCCTTTAGGAATTCACACACGTTTGAACTTCATTTAGATATGTTGCCATCTTGGCGAATTGGGACAACATTGGCACACTACGACTGCACGTCCACTGCTTAACACTGTCTGCCCATAACTGACTACTCGAATGCACAATTGTTGTTCACAGTTGTTAGTTCAAGCTGCGACCGTTGTTACAGCTCTGACTTCACTTGTAAGTCAGGAATAAAATCAGTCTCAGAACGTTTTGGACGGACCATGTAGATGAATCTTTGCATTCTCCTTTCCAGATTTTCTAGTTTTCCTACCGAATTCTTATTTCTGACAGTCCACCCACAGTTTCATAGAATGTTATATTTTCAGTAGGTTTTTAATCTTTTCCTTACGATCATCTCTCCCTCGGTGGTCCCCTCCTGGTTATCTGAAACGAGAATAATGCGTAAATTTTCGCCAGTGGAGAGGTCATGACGCCACGTTTTCAACTACAGACCACATTGCCCATATAAGCGCTATGTGTGTATCTAAGGAGTGGTTTCCATCACCTTTTGCGTCCATAAGCAGCAAATCATTGCTGATTCTTCCACCTTTAAGTACACTTTCCCACCCCGTTAGCAAGAGGGTGCCTTGAACCTCTATTAGCACTTCCGCTCTTTGACAAGACCGTTGTCAGAATGGGGGTGATCGTTGCAACGAATAGCTAAATTTAGATAAAGTAGAAGCCTTTCAACGTACCTACGGCGCAGGCCCTAGCGACACAAGCTGACGTTTGGTGCGCCTAGCTGAGAGGATCACCAGAGGTGTCACAAAAGTAAGATTTCTGTACATGTGTTTCACAATAGTAGCCGCAGCTTGAGGCACCGGTTTGATGGCTGAGCCCCTGGGCATCCAAGTACAGAATTTCTATAGACTGCGTATCACATACTAGTAGCGAAAACTAACACAGGCGAAAGTGTGCGTCACAATGATAAGTCACTTGTGTGGAATACCGTTCTCAGACCAGGCCTGAAAGTTGGAAAGCCACTCTCTGACTTTACCTACGCTCTCGATCAGATTAATATCTATATTTTACGTCATGATCTCTGTGTTCCCCAATACTACATTTGATATGTGTGCCTTACGACTTTTTTACGCGAGGAAATTGTGAAGAGAATGTTCTTATAACTACATGGGTGAATGCCGGACATTTGCCACGCCGGACATTTTCCACGCCGGACATTAGCCACACTTGCCCCTTCGCCAGGTAGCTTGAGTAGCGATCCCTCAGGTAAGGGACGCCCTTCCTCGTACTTCTTCTATCCGCTTTCAAACCGCTGTCTCCACATCCTACTCGATACAACCAGTATGTAAGGTGACTTCTTCTTCGACGTCTTGACGAAACACAGAGCTGCTTTTCCGAAATCGAAATATTTATAACTTTGGGGAAACGAAAGTAATACCGACTATTATGTCAGTATGCAATTGGTTCTGCCAAGTAGAAATGTAGATCCCTCTGTCTGTACGGTAGCTTCCTTTCACGCTTACTGATTGCGATAGAAACAGTCCATCGCCATGGGAGCAACAAGAAAGGAACGATGTAAAGAGAATGCGACTGTACACTAATCATTTCTTTTTGATCACTGCATTTGTGCCTACTTTAATTACTAAAAGTGCATGCCCAAAAAACAATAATGAAAGAAGAAATGGGTACGTGAATGTTTGAAAAGAAGAACGACATACTCCATATTAATTTACTCTATAAAATCCGATATCGCTTGCGGCGAAACATTAGTTGATAAAGTGTAGTGGGACAATGTTCAATACATGACTGAAAATACGTTCACTAAACAGAGATAAGAACATCTATGACTGACATGTCATCAATTTTAAAATGTTAGAAATAAGGAAATGAAGTAATACAGAATGCCATGCTTGTAACATACGTTGTTGTTCTACATTGTTTAGCTCTGGTATTTACAGGGTCACAGAGAAAGCATCCCAGGTTTTGGAGGGAAAAACAGTAATTGTAATTATCTGCACTACAACAGAAACAAGAAGCACAACTTAAAGAAAAATAATGTAATGTGTGTTCCAGCTCACAAGAGACATTGAAGCAGATAATTCCTGTGACTTAGTGTGAGCAGAGGTTATATTCGACAACCAGAATAAATTAATAACTGGCTCCTTTTTATCGAACCATGGTCTCAGATGAAACAGTAACTGAACAGTTCAAAGAAAACTTGAGTCTCATCACAAATAGGTACCCTACTCATACAATTATAGTTGGCAGTGACTTCAATCTACCTTACGTATGTTGACAAAAATACATTTTCAGATCCTAATGTAGATAGAAAACAACTTACGTAATTGGTCTAAATGCTATTTTTAAATTATTTTGAACAATCAGTTCACGAGGCCATTCAAATTGTAAGTGGTTACGAGAACACACTTGACCTCTTAGCCACAAATAATCCTGAGCATCACGACGGATACAGGGATTAGCGAAACACACAGTCGTAACGAGGCTTAATTCCGTAACAAAGAAATTCACCAAAACTAAAACGCGAAATATATCTATTTATAAAAGCAACTAAAAATTCGGTTGACGTCTTTCTAAGAGACAGTCTCAAATCCTTCCAAACTATGTAAGTGAAGACTATATCTGGCTTAAGTTTAAAGAAATAGTATTAACAGCACTCGAGAGATTCATACTAAATAAATTAATAAAACACGGAACTGATCCCCACGGCACACAAACACGACAGAAAGCTGCTACAAGAGCACCGAAAAAGGCACATATAATTTAGACGGACGCCAAATCTCCGAGAGTGGCAAAGTGTTACTGAGGATCGAAATTTGGTGTGGATTTTAATGCGAGATGCAATTAATAGTTTCCACAACGAAACTCTCTATAGAAATGTGGCGGAAAATCCAACTAGATTCTGGTCCTATTTTAAGTAAACCAGTGGAAATGCTCAGTAAGTACCTTTACTGCGCGACAGCGACGGTAATGTTACTGATGACAGTGTTACTAAAGTGGAGTTAGTAAATAGAGTTCCAGGGGTCGGGTGGCGGGTGAGGAGGAGGGGGAGACAAGGAACCCAACCCTTCGGAAAAGGGAAAATAGTGGCAGATGTCCGGCGTGGCAAATGTCCGCCGTGGCAAATGTCCGCACACCGCCCAGATGACAGAAAGTGCATGGAAGGAAGTAGTTTAAGGGAGACTGCTCCAGTCCAAGCTTTTGTGTAAACGGAAGGACAGTCATAAAACTATAAGCATTCTCATGTTAGAAGTTGGAATGATACGATCAAAGCTGATGGGGCACGTGTTTAGTGGAGGCAAGAATGTAACTCGCCTGACGCCAGGAGGTCGTCAGGTTCTTTTAGCGAGCAGGAAAAAAAACACATACACTCCTGGAAATGGAAAAAAGAACACATTGACACCGGTGTGTCAGACCCACCATACTTGCTCCGGACACTGCGAGAGGGCTGTACAAGCAATGATCACACGCACGGCACAGCGGACACACCAGGAACCGCGGTGTTGGCCGTCGAATGGCGCTAGATGCGCAGCATTTGTGCACCGCCGCCGTCAGTGTCAGCCAGTTTGCCGTGGCATACGGAGCTCCATCGCAGTCTTTAACACTGGTAGCATGCCGCGACAGCGTGGACGTGAACCGTATGTGCAGTTGACGGACATTGAGCGAGGGCGTATAGTGGGCATGCGGGAGGCCGGGTGGACGTACCGCCGAATTGCTCAACACGTGAGGAGTGAGGTCTCCACAGTACATCGATGTTGTCGCCAGTGGTCGGCGGAAGGTGCACGTGCCCGTCGACCTGGGACCGGACCGCAGCGACGCAAGGATGCACGCCAAGACCGTAGGATCCTACGCAGTGCCGTAAGGGACCGCACCGCCACTTCCCAGCAAATTAGGGACACTGTTGCTCCTGGGGTATCGGCGAGGACCATTCGCAACCGTCTCCATGAAGCTGGGCTACGGTCCCGCACACCGTTAGGCCGTCTTCCGCTCACGCCCCAACATGGTGCAGCCCGCCTCCAGTGGTGTCGCGACAGGCGTGAATGGAGGGACGAATGGAGACGTGTCGTCTTCAGCGATGAGAGTTGCTTCTGCCTTGGTGCCAATGATGGTCGTATGCGTGTTTGGCGCCGTGCAGGTGAGCGCCACAATCAGGACTGCATACGACCGAGGCACACAGGGCCAACACCCGGCATCATGGTGTGGGGAGCGATCTCCTACACTGGCCGTACACCTCTGGTGATCGTCGAGGGGACACTGAATAGTGCACGGTACATCCAAACCGTCATCGAACCCATCGTTCTACCATTCCTAGACCGGCAAGGGAACTTGCTGTTCCAACAGGACAATGCACGTCCGCATGTATCCCGTGCCACCCAACGTGCTCTAGAAGGTGTAAGTCAACTACCCCCAGCAAGATCTCCAGATATGTCCCCCATTGAGCATGTTTGGGACTGGACGAAGCGTCGTCTCACGCGGTCTGCACGTCCAGCACGAACGCTGGTCCAACTGAGGCGCCAGGTGGAAATGGCATGGCAAGCCGTTCCACAGGACTACATCCAGCATCTCTACGATCGTCTCCATGGGAGAATAGCAGCCTGTATTGCTGCGAAAAGTGGATATACACTGTACTAGTGCCAACATTGTGCATGCTCTGTTGCCTGTGTCTATGTGCCTGTGGTTCTGTCAGTGTGATCATGTGATGTATCTGACCCCAGGAATGTGTCAATAAAGTTTCCCCTTCCTGGGACAATGAATTCACGGTGTTCTTATTTCAATTTCCAGGAGTGTATTTCACAGACACTACTGTCTGGGAAGCTTAACATCCTTCTTTTATAAATTTGAAATGATCGGCCTGGAAAGATTAGATCTCTTTGTAAATGAGTGACTATAGTCCCATGTAGGTAGATATTTTCTGCGAAACTTGACCATGCTTATTGTGAGAACGACGCCTAGTATAAAATCTTTTTTTTTCAGACAAGAGAGTTTTTGAGTCACTGATTGGCTCCCCTCAGGATATGCAAAGCAGAGGCTTGCTCCAGGCAGTGCTGTGTCTGGACTGGATACAAGACCAGCAGAACAATGAGTGGAGGATAGTTTGGTTGGTTTGTACAACGTGGAGGCGGGTTTTTTTCTGCTAATTCGACTCCTGTACGGCGTTCGATGAAAAGTGATTGTGATCCTTTGCCTTCTTCTGATCCTCAGCTGCTGGAGAGGTCTTTACCTAGTGGGTGAGACTTGTGGTATGCAACTTGGGGTGGAGTAAGAGCCAGTGGCAGTTTCCAACTGTGCCCACAGTGGAGCTGCATGTCATCTCGGACATATCGTGTGTCACGAGAGTGAACTTTTGGCAATTCCAGCACCGCCGACGTGACTCTGAATGAAATTGGTTGGCCAGACCAGCGAATGGGTGCACCTCACAATAAAAGCTGCCGGGACTTCAGGGCTCCGATAGGGAAGTTCCCCGTGTTCTAATTATTAGAACGCCAGTCCGCTTAGTCTGCGAGTTTCCGTGGGCGCATCAGAACATTACAGCTGCCGGCGCATCCCGCCCCTCGCCCACGGCGTGCCGTTGTCTGCTGCCTCCCGAATCAAGGTGAAAGGGCAGAGTATTGCTGCACCGGCGTAGGGTTGTTAAATGATATTTACAGCTCTCTGTACTCCGTGAATCTTCGTTTCTGGTGAACCTGGTCACACTTGGTTCCATTTGAATAGAATTTGGCCTCACAGTGGATTCATGTAAACGAAGTCTGATTGCGTCGTAAAAGTTATTAATTAAGGGGTAAATTGTATAGTTTCCGCCCCAATGAATGCTTTGCCAATCAAGCACCATTAATTTGCTGATTTATGTTTGTCATTTTTTGTAAGATTTATAGCTCGATTTTAGTTGTAAAAGGATGAATAAAAACTTCTCATTATTTTTGTAAACATAAATACGCCACTGTTCTCATTCATTTTTCCCCAGCCATTCACTGTTTTTATTTTATTGTAGTAATAAATGGATACACCAGCAATTCAGAATTCAATCGTACTAAATTAGTTAATTTGATGATTAATTTGAGTTCTGAATGTGCCCACAGACGGAGGCAACAAAAGTGCAATGAGTAAATTCACTAATTTCATAAACAAAAATTAAGGGTGTAGCTCACGATCTGAAGATTGTTGAAGAGATAATAGTATTCTTTATGTAAAGATAATAACATTTAGCATCACTTGGACATATGTTTCTGATAAACGTAGTGGCCGCTTGCAGCCCTCATCTACGTTCGTAATTTTTCCTTGGTTCAAGGAAACTGACATACTTCCTGACATTTATCTGGAATCTCTCCAAGGAGGATCTTTATTTTGAAGTTCGTAATTTGTTCTTGTGGCATATTTCCCCTCTGTGTCGTAATGGATCAACCGTAGCGATCTGTTACTGCCTGTTCATATAAAATTTCTTTCACTACACTGTCTTTCAACGTAAATCATTTAATTTATAGCACTAGAGCCGACAGTGTTGGCTTGGATGTTTAACCAAAGTGAAAACGTCAGCTTGCTCTGTCCGCCTGTGAAATCCAGAGTGCAGTAGGGAAATATTCCCAAGTTGATGCGGTGTTGTTTGACTTTAGGAAAGTATTCCATGCAGTTTCTACTGTCATTTAGTAAACAAAATTCTAGCTTACCGGTTATCGGATAAGATTTGAGGTTTGTTTCATGGTTTGCTGACATACAGAGCTCAACATGTTCTTAATGGGATGAATTCGACTGATGTTAAAGCTATTTCTACAGTACCTCCAGGGAGTCTTAAAATATATACGAATGATGTCGTCAGAAGCTCCATGACGCTGTTCACTTTCTTTCTTTCTTTCTTTCTTTCTTTCTTCTTTTTATTGAGTTTCGATTCCCCCCAAGGAGGCGGGCTGGCAGCAGCTTAGTATGCCGCTCTTCAGCTTACAGACTTTGTTTTAAAAAGACGAAGATGATAAATAATAAAAATAGGCGATAAAATCGGAGACTTAAATGGTAACATGGCGGAAAAATCTTGGAACTTAAAACATAGAACAAAGGGATGATGATGCCAATAAAATACATGTGAAGCAAACAGATAAAATAATAGATAGACAATTAAAAAAGACATGGCGACAGTCTGATTTCTGTTCGCAAGAGACATAAAATTCACATCCAGCGACAGTATGATTTCCGGTCACAACATTTTGGAAAGACGAACAGCACTGAACATTCACTTGAACACTGCACTAAAAAGTTGCCAAATATGACATACCACAGCCGAGGGCAGGTGGGGGGAACCTGGACAGACGATGGGAAAGAAAAGGGGGGGGGGGGGGGGGGGAAGGAGAGGAAAAACGAAGGGGGGAAAGGAGCCGATGGAAAAAGGCAGAGGAGGGGAATACAAAAGGACTCCGAAGGGAGGGGGGAGAAGGGAGGCAGGGAGAGGTTAGGCAAGGAGAGAGCAGGATGGAAGGGGGGGAAGAGGACGCTGTTCACAGACGATGCTGCTGTATATAGGAATGTTTTAACGTCTTAAGATTATAGCGAAATGCAGGAAGATCTGTAAGAGATAGCTGATAGGTGCAGTACCTGATAGTTGATCCTGTATGCAAATAAATGTAGAGTATTGCGAATAAATAGGGAGAGAAATCGATTACTGTTCTATTTCGCTTTTTTCTTCTTTCTTTGTCCTCGCTTTTATCCGTTACCCTGTGTCGCTTTCCTGATCTTGCACCGCCATCTACCTCCCTGGTGGGCATGATCTTCACTAAGGCTTAGCTTGTTCATATAAATTTCTACTTCGTCAAACATAAAGGTAAGAAAATCATATACCAGGCTGAAATTCGTTGATAAAACCTTAAGGAATTTTAACTGATTCTTGAAGGACGTGTCTTGCGAAACACTAGTTCAACCAAATTTTTACTTTACTTATCAACTTGGAACATTTTCCAAGGTGAATCAGCAGAAGACAGAGAGAGAAGATGTAATGACGAATGGCCTGTTTCGTCACAGCAGCGTTACGGAGATGCTCAATAAACGTCAGTAACAGACGCTACAAGAGAGGCGTTGTGTATCATCGGAAAGTTTACTGTTGATATTCCGAAAGTATACGTTCGAAGAAGAGTCGGACAACCTATCACTTTGTCGCGAAATGAATACCACGAGAAAATCAGGAAGATAACTGTTGCTTTTGCTCACGTTTAAGCGTCAGATGACTGAGATTATGATGTTATCTCCAGCAAGAGTGTCTAAAAACTATCAGATATCCGCTTCCTTCAGTAGATGTTGTTAAAAAGAAAAACTTAATTCTGCATCAATCAAGAATGCTGAACTACAGCACTTTTGGTCAAGCCTGGATGGTGGAATAGATATAGCTGGCATATGAGTTCAACAAGCTCATTTCTCTGCAACAGCATGGTGCAATTTTCCAGGCGCGTAAGTGGCATTAGGTGCGAGAAAGCTTTTTCGCCGCTTAATAACGCGAGAGGGACGTGTTTCGCTAAATGGCTGCCACAGCGTGCCTGATGGAATATGGACGCAAAAAGCAATCATCTAGCAGCATACGTCCTGCTGATGAGTACGTTTCCGAAAATATTATGGAAGCGTTGCGGTGAGCGCTGAAGGTGAATTCCTCTCTAGTAACAGTAACCTACTTCGAGATCGGTGTCAGGTTTCGGAACATCATAGTTTTGTTAACATTTTGGGAGCAGGGATTTGATGTGCCATAATCCAACCGTGGAAATATGTTATTAATCTGATATCGAAACGAATACAAAATTGTTTGGTGTTAAATACTAAAGTAAAAATATGCCACTAATCTGGTATCGAAACGTATGCACAAATAGTTTGGTATTAAGTACTAAAGTAACAGACCAGTTCGTTGTAAGCTGTATTAACTCTTCCACAATCTTCCTTATGACGTCTCGCTTCTTTTAAGAAATTTAAAGATCAAAAACATCGAAGTCGCCACCTCAGCAGGCACTAAAACGTAAGTTACAGTTAACTGCATGTAAAATCCATTTTTCGGAGCTATATACAACGGTGTGTTCAATAAATCACTCACCAGTTTTCATTTAGACACATTTCATTGGAATATTAATTTGGAAGAAGTATTTTGAAGTACGCTGCTCTTATACACACTAGCCGCAAAGTTATTCCGAACAACATGGGGAAGATTTCATCGAAATAACTGCATAATACTGTTGTCTCCCTCCTCCTTCCTTCTTTCATCTATTGCCCATGTTAAACAATGCCTAGTCCAAGTAATTAATAAGCAAAGTGTTTTATGAAGATTTGAAATGAGCGAAGAATCAATAAACTTACAAGTTTACTGGCTCCAGTTCTGCTTGTCGAGGGGTCTGATTCTTGAAGCTGAAAATCTGACATCAAGTCCTCGCGGTTCGTTTGAACTAAATAAACTGGAAGATTGTTGTTGCAGATTTTTTTCGTAATTCTATTTTCCACTGATTTTTTCACAGTTTAGTGTGTCATACAGTATTTTGATTTTTCACATTAACAAAGCCGAAATTACATTGTTCGTATCTACTATACAAAAAGACGTCCGATCATATCAACGATTCTCACACTCTGCAGACATAACAATATTCCAATGAAACAAATAGCACGTCAGCCTCAGTTGCAAGCCTCAGGTTTCAGCCAAAATGATTTGGCTATTGACACTAAACTATTGCGTGTCAAAGTTTGGCCATGTCTAGTACAAAACTATAGCACCGTAGTACCCAGTCGTAATCCTACATTACTTAGCTGAAGAGAAGCAGCAGGCCCCACTGCGAGGACGTGGTCAGCAGGTCACGAGAGCTGCGCCGGAACTAATCACAGCTGCACGATGTTAAAAATTCTTAAATATTCCAAAGGTTTACAATTTTTCTTAAGAAATGAATTCCTACTAGTTTTCGTTACGTTATTAATTTCGATTATTATTTCATAAATTAATCCAGAAATAAACATAGTAAACCGTACAGAATTGCGTAATTAATAATAGAAATTTTAATTGTGCAAATAATACGTAATTTCAAATGTTTGCAAGAAATAATTTTAACTGTACATTGGAAACTAGTACTTATCGATTATAACATGGAAACTGAAATATTTTGTAAAGTGCTTCCTTTTCATAAATTTTAGCTTGAAATCTAACATACTATGTATAAATTTACACTCCTGGAAATGGAAAAAAGAACACATTGACACCGGTGTGTCAGACCCACCATACTTGCTCCGGACACTGCGAGAGGGCTGTACAAGCAATGATTACACGCACGGCACAGCGGACACACCAGGAACCGCGGTGTTGGCCGTCGAATGGCGCTAGCTGCGCAGCATTTGTGCACCGCCGCCGTCAGTGTCAGCCAGTTTGCCGTGGCATACGAAGCTCCATCGCAGTCTTTAACACTGGTAGCATGCCGCGACAGCGTGGACGTGGACCGTATGTGCAATTGACGGACTTTGAGCAGGGCGTATAGTGGGCACGCGGGAGGCCGGGTGGACGTACCGCCGAATTGCTCAACTCGTGGGGCGTGAGGTCTCCACAGTACATCGATGTTGTCGCCAGTGGTCGGCGGAAGGTGCACGTGCGCGTCGACCTGGGACCGGACCGCAGCGACGCACGGATGCACGCCAAGACCGTAGGATCCTACGCAGTGCCGTAGGGGACCGCACCGCCACTTCCCAGCAAATTAGGGACACTGTTGCTCCTGGGGTATCGGCGAGGACCATTCGCAACCGTCTCCATGAAGCTGGGCTACGGTCCCGCACACCGTTAGGCCGTCTTCCGCTCACGCCCCAACATCGTGCAGCCCGCCTCCAGTGGTGTCGCGACAGGCGTGAATGGAGGGACGAATGGAGACGTGTCGTCTTCAGCGATGAGAGTCGCCTCTGCCTTGGTGCCAATGATGGTCGTATGCGTGTTTGGCGCCGTGCAGGTGAGCGCCACAATCAGAACTGCATACGACCGAGGCACACAGGGCCAACACCCGGCATCATGGTGTGGGGGAGCGATCTCCTACACTGGCCGTACACCTTTGGTGATCGTCGAGGGGACACTGAATAGTGCACGGTACATCCAAACCGTCATCGAACCCATCGTTCTACCATTCCTAGACCGGCAAGGGAACTTGCTGTTCCAACAGGACAATGCACGTCTGCATGTATCCCGTGCCACCCAACGTGCTCTAGAAGGTGTAAGTCAACTACCCTGGCCAGCAAGATCTCCGGATCTGTCCCCCATTGAGCATGTTTGGGACTGGATGAAGTATCGTCTCACGCGGTCTGCACGTCCAGCACGAATGCTGGTCCAACTGAGGCGCCAGGTGGAAATGGCATGGCAAGCCGTTCCACAGGACTACATCCAGCATCTCTACGATCGTCTCCATGGGAGAATAGCAGCCTGCATTGCTGCGAAAGGTGGATATACACTGTACTAGTGCCGACATTGTGCATGCTCTGTTGCCTGTGTCTATGTGCCTGTGGTTCTGTCAGTGTGATCATGTGATGTATCTGACCCCAGGAATGTGTCAATAAAGTTTCCCCTTCCTGGGACAATGAATTCACGGTGTTCTTATTTCAATTTCCAGGAGTGTATATGAAAGTTTTCAGAAAAGCAACTGAAATAATACTGACCTGTCCAAAATTCGAAAAATAATACTGGTATCGACAACTACTGTTGAGGAAAAGTAATGCTACAGGAGGATGTACCGTTACATTACGCAGTTCACTGCAGGCAAAGGTCACATTTCTCTGCGAGGACCAGCCACCAGTAGCCCAAATTAATTGAAAGTTATTCACAGGTAATTCGAGTCCTACTGCAATTTTTTAACGCTGATAACTTCGGTAGGTTTTGAGTAATTCGAGTATATAATAGGTGTAGGAAACCAATAATGCTCATTAGGATGGCCTTATAAAAACACCCAGAGATCCAAAAACAAAACTGTGCGACGGTATTATGAAAAAGCTTTGGCCTGGGACAGATATCACGTCGACCGCAATAAAAAAAAGGATGTAACACTGGATAATTGTTAGTTCTACTTATCTGATTCTCCCTTTCATACGACACATCTTTCCCAACAAAGCATAATTTGGCGGAGACCTTGGTTGTAGAAGTCAGCAGTTTAACCGTTCACAAAACGCTCCACTTTGATAACGACATTATCGGCATCCTGAAATGACTGTCATTCAATGGTTTCTTCATCCGCTGAAAGAGGAAGAAGTCTCTAGGTGCCATGTCAGGAGAATAAAGAGGATAAAAGTGGGGGGGGGGGGCAAAATTTCTTAGCGCAGTGCAGCATTAGTGAGAACTGTCAAGGTGAAAACGTATGAAGGAAAAGAAGGAGGGCGGGGTGGGAGAGGGGGGATAATTGAATAATCACTTATGTGGAAAAATGTTCTCCAACTGTCGGTTAGCACCAAACCATGTCAACCCCAAAGAACGCTCATCGTCACGTTGCTAGATGATGGCTGGATCTTTGCCTTTTTTGGGGATGATGAACCCACATGTTTCCGATGTTTGCTTTGTTCTTTTCTTTCGAGGTCATACTGATGCGCCCAAAACTCGTCTGTAGTGATTAAGCTGAAGAAGTCATTCAGACTGGCTTGAAACAGTTGCAACATGTGAACATCAGTGGAATTCAGTAGATGGTGATATTTTATATCGGACAACTCGCATAACCGCAGCGTTGTCCCCCTGCATTGCACTGCATTGAACCTCGTATACGCAACATAAGACTCGGGAAGGAAACTCAGTCCGAACTGGCCGAGCACAGCTAGCCGAAAAGAACATGATCGACTTCGAAAAGATGTCTGTCTGTCATTTGCTCAGCTATTGTTTCTATGAGAGCACTATTAAGGAGACAATGGAGATAAGAGTGTCAACTAGTCTTGGTAATCGAGATATGGGTTTTGGCCTCAGCACAGCCTGGCAACCTGCCTTTGATGCAGTAAGACAGGAGAATGTTTACCACTTAGACCAATGGTGGTGTCAGTCACGTAATCGATCAGTCGTCCGCTGTTAAACTGTTATGGAGCGCTCTTAAACTGTTGCGAGATATAAATGGCCGCCGTCGATACCTATTTGGAGTCTTTAGATGCGGAGGTTTCGCACGATCGACGCTAGAGTCATCGTACACAATCAATTGAAGGCGTTGGCGCATGTCAAAGTCGACATACATCGCCGCTCACCGCCGTGTCACCGGTGGAAAACAGTACCGCCACGACATCGGGGAGACAGTAGAGACAGTAGTTCCGATCGCATCGAAGCCTGCTAATGACAATTAGCGTGAATAAGCTCCCGCTAGAGCCATGATGCTAGCCGCCGTCTCCATACTTACGTGGGTTGCAACAACACTGCCGCTGCTCCAACACAGGGGAACCTGAACGTCCTCATGGGATTTCTCCCTGAGATTGGGACACAAGAAAAACAGATGGAGATGCTCCAGGCGTCACGCAGGCGCCTTGCTGCTACAGTTGAGAACAACTCGCATGTCGCAGTCTGCGCCGCATCGTCCGCTAGTTCATCCAAGCTGCAGATCAGGAAGAAGAAACCATCCAGAAAGACACCAAAGCGTCTCCGCCATCTACACAGCAGAGCCGGTTGGACAGGTCCTTAATATTGAAATGCAGGCACACAGTCAGAGCTGCTCTGCTTCAGCAAGTACCAGTGCTACAGACAATCTGTTTCGGTGATGCTCGTCGCGTGGAGTGGCCGCGTGGTTAGAGGCGCTGTGAAGCGCTGTGTCACGGATTGGGCTGGATTGGGTTGTTTGGGGGAAGAGACCAAACAGCCAGCTCATCGGTCTCATCGGATTAGGGGAGGACGGGGAAGGTAGTCGGCCTTGCCCTTTCAAAGGACTCATCCTAGCATTTGCCCGGAGCGATTTAGGAAAATCAGGGGAAACCTAAATCAGAATGCCCGGACGCGGGATTGAACCATCGTCCTCCCGAATGCGAGTCCAACGCTCGGTGTGTCACAGACTGCGCGGCCCCTCCTGCCAGGGGTTCGAGTCCAGCCTTGGGCATGGGTATGTGTGTGTGTGTGTGTGTGTGTGTGTGTGTGTGTGTGTGTGTGTGTGTGTGTGTGTGTGTTGTTCTTAACATAAGTTAGTTTGAGTAGTATGTAAGTGTACGGACCGATAACCTCAGCAATTTGGTCCCTTAGGAATTCACACACACACACACACACACACGCATAAATTTGAGAAGTATGTAAGTGTACGGACCGATAACGTCTGCAATTTGGTCCCTTAGGAATTCACACACACACACACACACACACACACACACACACACACACACACACACACACACTAAGAGTCGGCGACGTTCCTGATGCAGAACAATGTTGAGAGTGATGCTGTACCTCAGGCTAAGAAATTTCTTATTGACGAAAAGCTGCAAGTCATTCCAGACTAAGATAAGGCCGCTGCCATGCCTCTCTCCATCTGTCACTCACGATGTGACCTTCACAATGTCACACTGAGCGTAAATGAAGAGTATTTCAGGGTTATGGATCTCATCGACAGCCTAATTCATCGGGGCCGTTTCTGAAGATGTTCTTCAGACATCTTCCTATTAAGATGCCTCCAGACGATCTCAGGGAAGACCCAGAGAACCTCAGCTTTAGAGTGCATTCAGCCTCACTCATGAGGTCACTCAGACTCCATAAGAACATGCCAATTTTCCTCGTAGTCATTGTGGACAACATCAAAAATGGCTAGATTTTCCAGCTTGCCCACACCCAGGTCACCTTGGTACTCGTATGTGTCAAGTGTCAGAGGATTCAGTGCATCTCAAGCTAGGGCATCAATCACACTGACCGTTATTAATCGAAGCTGATCAACTGTGTCAAGTGCACGATGTTGCATCAAAGCAAAGACAACACCGAGCCAGAAGAGGAACAACCATAGTGCTGTAACAGTAGTGCGTCAGACATTGCAAGATACTGCAGATGAAGTGCTTTCAAGCAGAACAATGCCAAACAGAGCAGCAAGGTGCCTCAGCTCGGTACAAGCTTCGTCGATGCCACTTGGGGCGGGGGCAGGATATAACCCAACCTCCTCAGCAGATGGCAACGACACTTAAGTGAATAACAGTCCAGCAGCCAGCAGACCAGGATCAGCCACGAACACGAGAGCACGCTGATGCATGAGATGCTGATGTGCCATCTCCATCACTGGTACATGAGGATGTCCAGAATGCTATTCACGAGGTTGGACATAGGACAGAGCGACCTACCTCCACACAGCCCCAAAAACGCTGTCCAGCAGCCAGCCAGTCGAGCCTTAGCATCAGCTTACAGTTCCAGTCTTGGTGCCCATCTACTGTGACAGAACCACAGGTGGCAGCAATGCAGATGAGCTCCGATCACTGAAGCAGTCTCTCAAGGGCATCCAACAGCTTCCAGCAATAGTAATCTCCACGCTATCGACGGCCTACCGCGCCATTACCCCAGAACCACACCAGCACACCATGGAGATTGCCCGTATTCATGACTTAATCATTAGTAGCTGCAACTCAAGTGACCTCCATACCCAGGAGGATGAGTTTCGTTAATTCCTCCAGAATGAGATTATGAACGTCTGTCTTGTCTGTGAAACTCACCTCAGTGCTGCAGTCAACGTATGGACAATCAACTAACTGCTGCTGCTACACAGACAGAAGTCACTGTGGTACTATCAGATACAAATGCCAGAGGATGCTACTGCCAGCCTGAAGCTTACAGATGTTGCTGTCAGCACTGCAGTTTGTCTTATCACCCTCATAACAGACTACCAATCACCCATAGGAACCCTGGAGGTGTCAAACTCCAACGCTCTGCTGTCATTCTGGATAAAACGTTTCATCACAGCGGACTTAAATGCGAAGAACACTGACTGGACTCACAGGTCGCCAACACCAAAGGCCAGCGCCTTCTGCGCACCATTCAGAGGCATTTGGGTATCGCCCTGAGGTTCTGCAATCCCACAACTTACTTCGACCAAGGTTCTGGACGTTTCCATCATCAAGAACGCCGTCTAGTTCACTTTCGCATCAATGCACTGCTATAACCAGACCACTTCAGCTGGTGTTCTATGTGTACACCGAATGAACAGTACAGCCCTGCTGATGCAACCACTGCTTTGGACTTGATTGACAGTGGTTCTGAGCCCAGGTACTAGACTTGCTTGACAGTGCACCCAGCCTAACCATTGTGAGGATAGGCGAGCCATTGGCTTGTCTCTCCCATCAGACACTGCAAGCAACAGACGCAGCCTCGCCAAGATGGCTGCAGATACCGCAAGGCTTCTCTTGGGATCTCCTGCCCTTTATCTTGGTGTCCATTACACAGAAGAACCATCTCTTCCATGAATGATAGTTCACCTAACAGCTGGTAACCAAGAGGCTTCTCATTCACATGCTTTGTGACATCAAGGCAGCTGTGGAAGAACATCAGAATGTGTCTGAGCTGGTCTAGCAGCGACACTTGGTCGCAAAGATGGCAGCACCTTGCAAATGATTAAATAGTTCCTGTGTTGCTGATAACAGATCTCGCCGTTGCAGATCCGGAAATCTGTCATGTGCCAGCCAGATGTCAAGACCATAGCCAATTTAACGCCTGTGGCCGATCCAGACGACCACGAGCTCATGTGCCTGGTGGAAGAGTGGTTACTCATCTTCGTGGTGGCCAGAGCAAAACAGAATGCGATCGAGTCAGTCACAGAAGAGAAAATGAAGCAACAGCTGCAGCACAGCAGTCAGAAGAGGATGAGGAGGAGGGACGGGTCGACAACTTTCTCCTGCAATAACTACCTCCTGTGGCCCTCCACACGCTGGCAGCCATCTTCAACCTCGGCTTGCTATCTAGTACCTACCCTTCTACTTGAAAACTTGTGGAAGTGCTAGCCATACCTCCTGATATGCTGCCAGTCACGATCACGGGTCGTCCCATTCTGTGGCCCAGGACAGAAAAATACCTGGGGGCTAATCCTGGACAGGCATCTGATTTAGCTGCCCCCTGTTTGGGACATCAAGAGAAGGCACTGAAGGGCCATCGCGCCCTCTATCCCCTTTTCAATGTGGAGTCGACCGTGTGTCCACATTACGGCATCACACTTTATCTGGTTCTGGTCAAGCCATTGCTGGAGTATGCGGCCGTTGTGTGGGTAAATGCCATTACAATGCACATCGACAAACTGCAGAGGGTGCAAAACTGAGCCCTGACGTTCGCCACGTGCCTTGGAAACACCGGCATGACACACATGTATTTGTAACATATCAATGCCTTCAAAACGTGTATAATCTGTGCGTCACTTTCTCAACCCAAAGAGTGTAAGTCAACTACCACATTCGACTACAATGACATCTCTAGTAGATTAGATTAGATTAGATTAGATTAGATTAATACTTGTTCCATAGATCATGAATACGACACTTCGTAATGATGTGGAACGTGTCAGGTTAATAAAAGATGTCTGTACAAGAAATTACATTACACAAAATATTGCATGACATTAATGATTAAGTTTTTTTTTTACTTAGTTTATATCTAAAAATTCAGCCAATGAGTAGAAGGAGTTGTCATCTAGAAATTCTTTTAATTTATTTTTAAATGTTAGTTGGCTATCTGTCAGGCTTTTGATGCTGTTTGGTAGGTGCCCAAAGACTTTTGTGGCAGCATAATTTACCCCTTTCTGTGCCAAAGTCAGATTTAACCCTGCATAGTGAAGATCATCCTTTCTCCTGGTGTTATAGGTATGCACACTGCTATTACTTTTGAATTGGGTTGGATTATTATCAACAAATTTCATAAGGGAATATATATACTGTGAGGTTACTGTGAGGATCCCTAGATCCTTAAATAGATGTCTGCAGGATGACCGTAGGTGGGCTCCAGCAATTATTTTGATTACACGTTTTTGTGCAATGAATACTTTTCTACTCAACGATGAATTACCCCAGAATATGATGCCATATGAAAGCAGTGAATGAAAGTAGGCATAGTAAGCTAATTTACTGAGATTCTTATCACCAAAATTTGCAATAACCCTAATAGCATACGTAGCTGAACTCAGACGTTTCAGCAGACCATCAATGTGTTGCTTCCAGTTTAACCTCTCATCAATGGACACACCGAAAAATTTTGAAGATTCTACCTTAGCTACAGACTTCTGTTCAAATTCTATATTTATTACTGGAGTTGTGCCATTTACTGTACAGAACTGTATATACTGTGTTTTATCAAAATTTAAAGAGAGTCCGTTTGCTGAGAACCACTTAATAATTTTGTGAAAAACATCATTTACAATTACATCACTAAGTTCTTGGTTTTTGGATGTTATTACTGTACTTGTATCATCAGCAAAAAGAACTAACTTTGCATCTTCATCAATGTGGAATGGTAAGTCATTAATGTATATCAAGAACAGTAAAGGACCTAAGACCGAACCCTGTGGGACCCCGTGCTTGATAGCACCCCAGTTTGAGGAATCAGCTGTTGTTTTAACATTACACGAACCACTTATTTCAACTTTCTGCATTCTTCTTGTCAAATCTGCGTAGAGTATTATTACATCTTATTCTAGTGCTTTTCTCATCCGATTCGGTGTCTATCGATAACACTGGGGCCTTTGTAAAAGACACTCCGTAACATCCTTTCTTTTAGGAATACTAGTCCCGCAAGGTATGCAGAACAACTTCTGCGAAGTTTGGGAAGCAAGAGAGAGATATGAGAGGACTTCAAAAAATAATTTACACATTTTGTAACACACCTCGTAACTTTAATTGAATGTCGCACTACATTTCAAAGTGACACAGACACACGACATTATTTTCAACATAATCACCAAATCTCCGTAAATAACGGTCGGAACGTTCTAGCAATCGTTCAGTTAGTCGCCGACAGAAATCTGTCCTTTGTCAAGGAGCCATTCAAGAACCACTGTGTGAACGTCCTCATCGTCGGACACTTTGCGATTGGTGCGAATCGCTCACGCCACTGCCTGACATTCTCGTCTGTGGTCGATGTCGATGTGGGTCAGCGCCACCCATGTCTGCGTGGCCTTGGTCGAACTGTTGGCACAATTTCACTGCGGTTGGACGCGACACTGCAGTTGGTCCACATACTACTAGATCCACACGACGAATCAGTAGGCTATTTAGACATTTTACCCTCAAGAATCGTTCTATCCCGTATACTTCAACTTTGGAGTACGCTTCAAGTTGGCGCCTCCATTTCGCTCGGACACTGATGCACTGGAGCATAAATGTCTCTGCAGGAAACCCTGAAAGTGTATTCTCTTCTGACCTTGCGCCACTCTTGTTGCGCAACGGTCTTAGCGTAGGATGACAATTGTAACGTACTTTCTGAAGTCACTATTTAGTAACAGAAGTGGAGCTGTAGGGATGGTAGAGGTAGAAAAAATTATGTAGATGGTAGATGTGGAAAGAATAATAGGAAGAAAAATGAGAGAAAGTGAACAAGTTGACATTATGATTAAAATTATGTGACAAAGAAGGGAATTAAAAAAAAATACATTTAAATCAATTAATTGAATAAAAATGATGATCAAAGTCATATCGATAAAGATTTTTTTTAAGTTAGTGCACCTGACACAATTCGAAGCCACGACTTCCTTTGTGTGATGCTATTATCCTGTCCATTATACTACATAACCAGACTTCGCAGTGCAACTTCTTTAATGCTATGGAGTGTCACAAAAATTTCTGACCTTTTTTGTCAGTTGTGGGCCCACCAGGGTGAATGGCTCCAGTGTGTGACACCTGTGATCTTAATCTACATCACCATATAGATGGTTTCAAAAATTCGATCGCACCGCTGGGGACCCCTCCTTGTAAATTTAGAGAACTGTCCCACATTCTAATTCTTAATTCGTTATTTACAGGCATTATTGTAGAACTTTCCACTCTTTCCCCCACGTCTGTAGGCACTGCGTGAAAACACATTTTGCACTTCGTGCAACTGATCATTTCATCTTTCGTTCTGTCTTCTTCGCACAACTCGCAGTACCATTCCTGTCTTTTACGAATGACTTTCCGTCATGGCTTATGGCCTCAGCGCAATGTGTCCAAAAGCGGATGTCCTTCCTTCGGATTCGGCGATATTTCTTAGATGGACACTTCATCTCACCTTTCGCCCGTCACGACTTCTGCATTGAAATTAAAGGGCAGTACGAATGTCGAGCGAAAGTTTTCTTAGTCCCACACGCTTCGATCACACGTCATCTCTTCAAATTTAGCAATGCACCCTTCCACTTCGTCTTCAACTTCGTCGGAAAACACTTTCCTGTGGCCAAAAATTTGTATATGCCCATTTTCATTTTTTTTCCAGCGTGCCACTGAATTGTTGGTTTAGGCTCGTTTCACATGCGTACACATTCATTTAATCCATGATCTCCATTTAGGCATAACGTTACAGCCAAATGCAATTCATCAGAGCAGCAATATCCATAACGCTTCTCTGTTGCCATAGAGCAATAAAACGTATCTGTTTAATTAATAACTTAAGATAAAAAAGCCCTCAGCCAGGCACTTAAATGTGATTTGCAGAGTATCCATGTACATGCAGATGTAGATGTGGTCGTGAGTTGTGTTTGAATAGTTGAGTTGGTAAGAGCTTTGCCTTCCGAAGGCAAGGTTCCAAGTTCGAATCCCGCTCCGACATGTAGTTTCAATTTGGTAGGAAATTTCAAAACAGCGTACACTTCACTTCAGGTTGAAAGATTTATCGTGGAACAACAATATGTCCATTCTCCATATTATTACTTCAACAGTTCGTTTTAAATGACCGGGAGCGCTCAGATCTGTATTACCGTAGATAACTCCACGAGCTCTGTTTGGTTTCAGAATCTCTTACAAGAGACTGAATTTAAAAAAAGAATCTTAGCGTACCTACAAACAACTTGAGCTAATTTCGCAATTGAGTAATACACGGCTCTGCCTCTATCGTGTGGGTGCCCCAAGCAGGTCGTGCTGCTTCTCCACTGATGGGGAGCATGTGTAAGCGGAGAGAGGCCAACTTCTCCTCGTGCCCACAATGAAATTTACTGCGCCATATCGTGCAGTAATTGCGTTCGCTGGAAGACTTCCCTGCGTGATCTCATCTCATACCGGCGCCCAGCTCTTGACACAGGCAAATTCATGTTCCTGTCTCTACATCCACTCGGTGTCGACTACATGTTAAGCTGTAACATTCTTTCCTTACTTGTTCCCTTCCTTCCTTCTTTCTTTCTTTCTTTCGTACTGTACAGCACCACTGTTGTTTTCACAGACGACAGTTATTTTACTACAAAAGTTCGCCGTATTTTGTTGCAATGCCTACAAGACGAACGTCATATTCAGTTTCACCGAAATTAAAAATGCAGAATATAAGCTGTACAGTTTAAATAGAATTTGTTCGCTTAACAGAATATGGCGCTAGACTTGTAGTGCACCGATCACATGCAGTCAGAATCGCTCAAAGCAGGGAGTAGATTACAGCACAGGCCAGCCACAGGCGAGCACGAATGTCATACCTTGCAAAATACAACACAACCATCACACGTTGCGAGCCTAGCTGGCTGGGCAAGATGTGAAAATTGTTGACATAAAAGCACCTACACGGAAGAAGGCGGAATCCTTTCCACATCAGCAATCACGGAAGTGCCGTGGCAAAGCCCAAGCAACCACAGCTCCTATCAATATAAACACCTACGCGCTTTCGTACTGAAATCATCTTACGGTAGTATCACATCACTACCACCATGGAGCTGTGACACTTGGGGTCCCGTCCGGAATGTTCTGTGTGGTCTACAGTTCGACCTCGTGCCAGGGGAGCCTGCCCTGAGACACAGGATGCAGAGCCACCACGGGCCAGTCAGGTCCTGAGACCCAGCGCGCCAGCCACAGTACCACTGCAGTGGGTCATGGTCGGTGCGTCACCCATGACCACCAGCCGGGCAGCGCTGAGACGTCAGCCGTTCCTCGGGCCCCGCCGCCTTAGCTGCCGAGTCCGTGGTCATCGCTGATAGAAGCAGTGGCGTTAAGCCACAGCTCAGCCGTCCTGCACTCTGTCAGCATTGCTGGGCGTCATGCACACACGTAGGAGGCAACTGAATGCATCAAAAACACTGCCGTGCTTGTAATGAATCACACTGGAGAGCCGTAATCAATAAATTTGTAAAGTGCAAAACAGACTCTCTGACTGTGCCTTCTTCAGACTGTCATGATTCACTAGAAGATAGTTCTAAAAACCTTGATGCTGATTTACAACATTACTATTTGATGAAAACTCTTTTAGCCGTCAGAAAACATCCGTCAGGTCACTGCAGCGTTAGCACAGCACTGGCGTCACTCAAAATCCACCTCTCGTGTACAGCAAAATACTTTTCACCATTCTGAATTCATTTATGCTGTGCTTCAGCCCTGAGATAGGCTTTGCTCTGACAGTGAAGACAGCTGCCAGAACAACAGGTACATATAGTGGTGGACAATAAAATTACAGCTGGAAAACAGCAAATAATAAATTTTTATTCGCCGTATACAGAACACATGATTAAACTTGAAGGTGATTTGAAGTACAAAGTGCAAAATGTAGTACATAGAGCTGCCGCCTTCGATAGCAACAATGGCTTTAACTCGTGTGGGCATTGAGTCAAACTGGACATGGATGACATTTGGGTGCGTCAATGCTTAAACTACAAGCAGGAGTTCATCAATAGTAGTGAGTAGCGACTGATGGTGTATGTGTTTCTCAGCAACCCATGGCCAGATGTGTCCAGCAGATGAGAGGTCTGGTGAATGTACTGATCACAGCAACAGTCCTTTGGATCGAGGTAGACCAGGACAACAATTGTTATCTTGTTGAAAGATAACGTCATAGAAACCTGAGTCTTAATGCGTCAGAAATGGAATGGTTGCCATCCAAATTACCAGCTATGAGAACTAGAGGCGATGACGTTGTGTAGCCAGTGGTGATACCATGATGAATACGAATGCATTCTAGCAAAGTTCGTTCTCCTCGGGGCCTCTACACACGGAGGCATCCATCGTGATGCTGTAGACAGTACTGAGGCTCATCTGGAACTGACTACGTTTTGCCACTACTGAGTCCGGCGTTGTCTCTGGGCGCGCCACGCTCTGCGTACTTCTCCCCGCTGCAGTTTTAGCAGAGCCGCAACAATGGTCGCCGTGCTCGCAGTCCGTGGTGCTTCAGACGCCGTCCCGATGTCTGGGGGGGGGGGGTTAGTTGCCTCGCAAACAAACCCATTTTCTAAATCAAGGTACGAGGCATGGCTGCACGGTCGAGCTAACACTACGTCTATCCTCTCAGACACTAGTCGCATGGGACCACTGAAATCCTGGATGGAGTCGATCATGGGTCTCCTTAACCCATCATTTTTTCCTTCGGTGAGGTGTAGACGAGCGGTTCTCTGCTGGAGGTGGGTGAAGGTGCAGATAATGTACGCAGTGAGTCTGTTGCTAAAACCTATCAACAATCATACATGAACGTACACTACTGGCCATTAAAATTGCTACACCACGAAGGTGACGTGCTACAGACGCGAAATTTAATCGACAGGAAGAAGAGGCTGTGGTATGCAAATGATTAGCTTTTCAGAGCATTCACACAAGGTTGGCGCTGGTGACGACACCTACAACGTTCTGACATGAGGAAAGTTTCCAACCGATTTCTCATACACAAACAGCAGTTGACCGGCGTTGCCTGGTGAAACGTTGTTGTGATGCCTCGTGTAAAGAGGAGAAATGCGTACCATCACGTTTCCGACTTTGATAAAGGTCGGATTGTAGCCTATCTCGATGGTGGTTTATCGTATCGCGACATTACTGCTCGCGTTGGTCGACATCCAATGACTGTTAGCAGAATATGGAATCGTTGGGTTCCGGAGGGTAATACGGAAAGCCGTGCTGGATCCCAACGGCCTCGTATCACTAGCAGTCGAGATGACAGGAATCTTATCCGCATGGCTGCAACGGATCGTGCAGCCACGTCTCGATCCCTGAGTCAACAGATGGGGACGTTTGCAAGACAACAACCATCTGCACGAACCGTTCGAAGACGTTTGGAGCAGCATGGACTTATCAGCTCGGAGACCATGGCTGCTGTTACCCTTGACGCTGCATCACAGACAGGAGCGCCTGCGATGGTGTACTCAACGACGAAACTAGGTGCACGAATCGCAAAACGTCATTTTTTCGGATGAATCCAGATTCTGTGTACAGCATCATGATGGCTGCATTCATTTTTGGCGACATTGCGGTGAACGCACATTGGAGGCGTGTATTCGTCATCGCCATACTGGCGTATCACCCGGCGTGATGGTATGGGGTGCCATTGGTTACACGTCTCGGTCACCTCTTGTTCGCATTGACGGCACTTTGAACAGCGGGCGTTACATTTCAGATGTGTTACGACCAGTGGCTCTGCCCTTCATTCGACCCCTGCGAAACCCTACATTTCAGCAGGATAATTCACGACCGTATGTTGCAGGTCCTGAAGGGGCCTTTCTGGATACAGAAAATGTTCGACTGCTGCTCTGGCGAGCACATTCTCCAGATCTCTCACCAATTGAAAACGTCTGGTCAATGGTGGCCGAACAACTGGCTCGTCACAATACGCCGGTCACTACTCTTGTGAACTGTGGTATCGTCTTGAAGTTGCATGGGCAGCTGTGCCTGTACACACCATCCAAGCTATGTTTGACTCAATGTCCAGACGTATCAAGGCCGTTATTACGGCCAGAGGTGGTTGTTCTGGGTACTGATTTCTCAGGATCTATGCACCAAAATTGCGTTAAAATGTAATCACATGTCAGTTCTACTATAATAAACTTGTCCAATGAATAACCGTGCATCATCTGCATTTCTTCTTGGTGTAGCAGTTTTAATGGCCAGTAGTGTAGATCAGTGCACCTGCAGCAGGCAGACAGTAGACGGCGTGAGCGACGAGCCACGTGTACCCAGGGCTAGGCAGGCGAGCCTAGCAGTACTACCCAGGTGGTGAACTCGAAACTGTAGGCTGGAGAGCGATGGCAAGTGACGTCCGTTGCTGGGCTCTCTATAACTCACGGCTCGGCTTGACCACGGACGCTGGCGGCCCCGGGATCAAGCAGTCACAAGGCGGTCGCTGCTTCTCGGCAAACGTAGGCGAGCCGTAACTACGGCGACGTTTGGCGCAAGCTGTACGTCATAGTAGGGCTCAGGTTTGCCTAGATCTTGGGGTTCAAATAGAACGACCGAGTGCTGAGATTCAGGAAGAGCCATGTTTCTGTATCGCCTAGAAAATTCTGGAGTGGGGGCGAATGACTGGGGTCTAGCTGCTGTTAAGGCAGCAGTCGGCCAAACTGCTGAAGCTGCCTGAAGGCTGATCGACTTCCAGGTCGTTGGCACACTATCACGGCAGTACTGAACGTTGGCATCTGCTGAACTGCAGTATCAGCACGTGTGTACTCTGGAAGGAACACTGGCTGCGACCTGGTTACGGTTTGGTGTGCTTTCTCTGCTGCTAGAGCTTTAGGCCGCTACAGTGCAGCAAATTCACGTAATGGTGACGTCCCTCGTACAATGCGACACAGTGTTGTCAGCAAGGCGTCGTTATCGCTGCTTCCCTTGACTTGGCTGCATAGAGGCGCACCTACCGTGGTGTGCACAACGATAACACTGGACACAGGAGTTGCTTCACGTTGTCTTTTTAGACGTGTCCTGGTTTTGCTTACAGCACCATATCCTTTGGTGGAAGCTCCAAGGAGAATAAACATTTTCAGATTGCGTTTGTCATCATCATATGTGCACATACAATGTTGGAAAAGTTTGTTGCTAGATACACAACACGATCACCTCTGGTTTGCATAATGGGTAATTTGGACAGTAGACATTACAGTCCAGATTTTAAAGCCATGGCTGCACCTCATCTTTGAGGTCTTTGTGACGTTATCTTTATACAGGATAACGCAAGACCACTTGTTGCCCGTGCTCTTCTCACATACCTCGGCATAGTGTGCGTTCCAATGTTGTACTGGCTGTTATGATCAGATGAGACTTCTGCTCAGCTGTACAACTATGGGTTCCTTGATTGCCCGGGAATCGAACTACAACATATCAAATATTAGTTCACTTTACTGTAAGAATGATAAAAAGATTTACTTAACTTTACACAATCCATTGTCACAGAAACGAGCCGAATATTTTCAACTATCTTTGAATATTAAAGCATCATTTGATGCTCATATTTACTAAGCTCTTCTCTTGAAGTACAGAGTTCTCAGTGACAGTTCACTCTAAAAAGGACCCTTTATGTGCGAGGTTGCAAGTTCAGTCTGTAATAAGCCTCATTAGAAAGTGTTGTTAACAATTACGACAAGACAAATATTAACTGCTGATGACTCACTATGTGCGTCAGGAGAGCGACAGAAAATGAGTGTCCGGGAGGCGCAGAGATCGACCTTTACGGGATGTATGTGTTACACATCACAAAATAGACATCGTGGACATTCAACAAAAGTTCAAAACAAACCATTAACTTGCACCATGAACACCGAATGAAAAATGGCGCTCCACAGTGATCACAAAAGTTCTCACCACCAAGATCGAAGGCGGACACCATGGGAGGTACAAACCGTGCAGGACGTTCGTCTAGGCATCTACTCTTAAAGAATGCGTACAGAATCGTGTTAATGTAACAGGGTGCTGAGAACTGATGGGATGTGTTGGCACGTCACCGAATTCGAAGCAGTCTGCCATGGAGCTTATCATGAAAACGGCTATCCTTAAGGCGTAACTGCAGATAGCGCGATAATGTTTCACAGGCGCGGAAAGAAAACATCGAGGGACTGAAATTTGTCCAGTGGTATGAACTGCAATGTCACTCACTTTCTTAGGAGAAATAGTTTCCTCTAAAGAAGTATGATTTTTATATACAGGCCATCAATTAAGCAAAAGCAAGTTTTTGACCAGATATTGGCCAATAGCTGTGCTCATACCATAGTTCTCTTACGCCCGTTTTTCCGCTCTTGTTTACTGTGATGTAAATGTTCCTTACTGACCTCGCAAGATCACGCACACGAGAAGGAATCGTAGGGGGCGAAGTACCTCCAGCTTCTCGCAGCACAATAAATAACTTTCCCTCCAATCTACCGTCCAGATTAACAGTCGGCGTAATTGTTGAGGCATTGATGTTATTAGTTGATCTTGATACTACTCTCTTGGTAGCTCTAATTTCCAGGATGCCTTTCATATGCATTTCAGCTTCTAATCCCGATTCGTCGAAGTTGTAAACAAATTCCTTACTGAAGGATGAGATAAGTTTGTTTACCTCATCTACAAATTTTTGGGCCTATTCCGTTAGTTTGGTGTGCATCGTCAAGTCGACGCTTTGTTTGAAATTTCGTTATCTTACGTCTTCCAGTTCTGTAGCACTGTTCGACGTTATTCAATCATCCACTGCTCCCCTTGAAATCACTGCAATCTATGTCGCGAGCAATTTGTTGTGCATGACGCAGTATGTCACTACCGTGCACATCCTGTAAACTGTATCGAGAATCCCTGCAACGCGCAAACACCAGTTTTTGTAATAAGTGCACCTTGTCTTCCCTCTAAAATCCGTAGATTTTCTTATTCACTGCGCGACCATATTGCTGTAGATATGCTTGCTTGCATTTAGACACAGACAAGAACTATTAAACTCGTCTGAAATACGAGGGTTGTCCAGAAAGTAAGATCCGATCAGTCGCGAAATGTAAACCACAGTGAAAACCAGAAAAAATTTATTTTCAACTGTTAGGTACACCTTCCACCTACTTCTTACATATTCGCCGCTCTAACTTCGAATTTTGTGATAGCGTTGTATCAACTTTCCAGTATCCTCGTCATAGAAAGCAGCCGTCTGTGCTTTCGGCCAGTTATCTGCACTGATCTGCACCTCGTTGTCTGTGGAAAAATTTTGTCTTCTTAGCCCGCGGTTCTTGTGAGTAGAGATGAGACTCAATGGGAGGCAATTACGGACTGTATTGTGGATGATCAAACAGTTCTCATCGGAAACGCTGCAGGAGCGTCTTCATTGCCCCTGCAGTGTGCGGCCGAGAATTGGCAAGAAGAAGAAACTGCTCGACAGTAGTGTTATGTGGGCTGCATGACACAGGCGAAATCTCTAACCAGGCCCTCTTATTTGGCGGGAGACGCTATTCCCTACGCATCTTTACGTGCTCACTGTTCACTCAAGACTGAAAAGAGCGATACACGATCGACGGGCATACTAGAGATGCTTCCCAACACATCTGTGCAAAGGTTTACCTGATTTTCCCAGTGGTTTCCATTTCGCGACCGAACGGAGCTTACTTTCTGGACAACCCTCGTAGATACTCGCTCTCTGCGGGAGACGGCTGCTGGTACTCGTAAGACCATTAGTGTCAAGTGCTGTAATGTAAGCACTATGGTGAGTCTTTCTCGTGGGCCTCAGGCAGCAGGGAATGACGTACCTTTACCTGTCATCCAACTCCGTTCAACTCGACGCCCAGCCGAGTTACAGCCATTGGCGTTGACAAAAGTTCACCATTGTGTACCAGATTTCACGATCTTTGTACCCTCAAATAAGCTTCAAATTTAATCACATATTCTTCCCACTAGAATGTATGCACACAATGTGTGAAACTATGTTACTTTCTATCCTGCCTGATGTTGCAGTTTTAATGGTGAGCCTTGTAGCATTAATTTATGGTGGAGTTTCTATTGGCTGGTTAGTAGCTGATGTTACACGCCAGCTTTCGGTCGAGATTTAGAGCTGGGTATTTTAGTGGATTACTAGAAGTCTAAGGACACGGAAATGGCAAATTTTCTCTCAATAACCTGACGTGGCTATACCGGTCTCTGATATTATGACTAAGAGTTTCGGAATTACGAGTATAGTATACGAATATGACAAGTTTTCCTAATCAACCTCTCATTCAATTGTCTCTTAAACCTGTACGAGCGGTAGTCACAGGTTTAATTAGCGCCTCGAAAAAAATCTAGCTGCGACCGTGAGATTTGCTTATTGAGTTAGTCTTTCTCTACATATTTGCCCTTCAATGTAACACATTTTTCCGAACGATTGCTTACTTGTTGAAGATCTTGGTAGCAGAAATTTGCATTTTGGCTCTTCAGAAAATAATCAACCTCGAAAATCGCCTCGGCGGTATTGTCAGAACGTAGTAAGGACCCTGCACTTTTATTGTCTGCCTGACAGTTAAAAGTTTCCTATGGAGTACGTACATGTGTCAGTAACACGAACAAGTGTTTATAGTGTGATTTGCAGTGGTGGTTCGGACTTGGAGTGGCATTTTGAGGACGTAGTAATGCTATTATTCTCATAAGCACTATCATGTCATGCACCTTATATTTTAAATGAAGATCTTTCGTGTTCTAGTGCTCTTCTTTCATTATGCTGTGTTATATTTTTTCCTACCCTTGACAAGGGACAGTGCCAGAAAGTAATAGTACAAATAAAATAATACACGAGGATTATTCGGAAAGTAAGGAACGATCGGTCGCGAAATGGGAAAATACAGTGAAAATCTGATGAAACATTGCAGAGATGCATTGGGCAATGTGTCTAGTACGCCCGTCGATCGCATCATGTCGCTCTTTTCAGTTCTGAGCTTACAGTGAAAACGTAAAGACGGCTAGAAATTAGGTTCTCCTGCCAAGTATGAAGGCCTGGCCGGTTAGCCGTGCGATCTTACGCGTGGCTTTCCGGTTTGGGAAAGAGCGCCTGGTCCATGTTATCCATTTCAGGGATGTTATTCTCCACAAACCATTGCCTCACACACGCTGTTCGGTGTTGGCACTATGCATGATAGCAGGCAGTCTCCAAATCCAGTCCCTTCCATCGCATTACCACAGGATACAGCTTGATTCATCACTCCAAATCATTCGTCTCAAGTCATCCACCGTCCGCTCTTTACATCCCTTCAGTTATCGCTTAGGTCTAATTATAGTTATGAGGAGCTCGTCGACTATTGTATTCCAGTGCTTTTAACTATTTACTCAGTGTCACTGCACAAATTGGACTGCTGGTAGGACTAAGGAATCCCCAAGTGATTCATTTCGCTGATTTCATGCAATGTTTTGTAACCACACCCGCAATATTCGACGGCACAGTTCCGCCAGTAAATGACGTTTGAATGATGTTGATTTAGAAATGACTGCTCCTTCGCATTTCCACTTCACAATCGAATTGTATTTTTTTTTTTTTTTTTTTTTTTTTTTTTTTTTTTTTTTTTTTTGCCACTTCACAATCGCATCACGGACAGTTGGCTTGGGTAGCTTTAGATTGGTTGAAATATCCCTGATGGACTTGTTGCTCAGGTGATATTCAATGCCTACGCCACGTTCGAAGTCACTGAGCCCTCCTAACCGATCCAGTCTGCTGCTACTGCATTCCGTTTGACGGCACGGTACTCCCAGCCTCCTGTTATACTGGCGGGTCCACTTCACGTGACACCTAGTAGTCAGTTTCACAGTACACAGTGTTGTCTGGATATTTGTCATCAGATATTGTACATCAGGACTGCATACATATTCCTGCAAAAAGGCAAAAGAAATTACGTAATCTGTTTTTTTTTTTTTTTCGCTGTGGTACTATGCTACTTCTCTGCGTGGAAAATCATGAACAGTTGGCAGCACTGTATCTGTACCCGACGAGGGCATCCGCATTTCGTTGCAGAGGCAGCGGCAGCGGCGAGGGTGCTGCCGGAGACGGAGCGGCCGGCGCTGCCCGGGCTGTCCGTGAGGGCCGCCACCTTGCCCGCGCTCATCAGGATCTTCGTCGACGCTTTCGGTGAGCCACCAAATAATATCGTCTATCTCGTCTGCCTTCATAAAATTTACTCCCCCAAACCATGGAAACTTGTTAAAGTTACAAAGGCCAGCCAAATGAAAACGAGACAGATGGAAAAATTTAAGTTAACTGTTTATTATTTCAAAGTTAATCGCCATGACTGTTAATATACACTCAAACGCCGAAGATACTCACTCATGCTCATAAATTAAGGATAATGCTGATACATGGTGAAACAGCCCTCTGGTGGGCGGTTTGGGGGTTTAAATCTCCTCGGGGTATGACCATGAGGTGCATTTGACCTGTGGTCGTCGCACGGTGGCGCTGTCAGCAGTCCACATACGCAGAGGTATGTTCGTACATGTCAGGGTACGATGCAGCGAGTAATTGTGCAGACGTTTTCAGACGTGCTAATGGTGACTGTGTGTTGAAAGTGGCTCAAAGAACGCATATTGATGACGTTATGAGGGGTAGAATACTAGGGCGACTGGAGGCTGGTCAAACACAGCAGGTCATACCACAGAGCCGGCCGCGGTGGTCTCGCGGTTCTAGGCGCGCAGTCCGGAACCGTGCGACTGTTACGGTCGCAGGTTCGAATCCTGCCTCGGGCATGGATGTGTGTGATGTCCTTAGGTTAGTTAGGTTTAAGTAGTTCTAAGTTCTAGGGGACTAATGACCACAGCAGTTGAGTCCCATAGTGCTCAGAGCCATTTGAAGCCATCATACCACAGACCCTACGTGTGCCACAAGGAGTGATGTCACGATTATGGCAACGATTCCAGCAGACAGGAGACGTGTCCAGGCGCTACAGTGCGGAACGTCCACAGTGTACACCACCACAAGAAGACCGATATCCCACCGTCAATGCCAGCAGACGGACACGGAGTGCTGCAGGTAGCCTTGCTCGAGACCTTACCGCAGCCACTGGAACAGTTGTCTCCAAACACATAGTCTACAGACGAAAGAACATACATGGTTTATATGCCCGGCGACCTGCAAGGTGTATTCCACTGACCCCTGGTCACAGGAGAGCTCGTAAAGCTTGATGTCAAGAACACAGTACATGGTCATTGGAACAGTGGTCCCAGGTTATGGTCACAGACGACTCCAGGTATACGCTGAGCAGTGATTTTCGCCGGGTTTCCATCTGGCGTGAACCAGGAACCTGATACCAACAAATGTCCTTGAAAGGGGTATGTATGGAGGTTGTGGTTAGATGGTGCGAGTGGGATTATGATTGGTGCACGTACACCCCTGCATGTCTTTGACAGAGGAACTGTAACAGGTCAGGTGTATCGGGACATCATTTTCCACCATTGTGTCCGCCTTTTCAGCGATGCTCTGGGTCCCACTTTCCTCCTGATGGATGATAACGCATGGCCCCACCTAGCTGCCATCGTGGAGGAGTACCTTGAAACAGAAGATATCAGGTGAATGGAGTGGTCTGCCTGTTCTCCAGACCTAAACCCCATAGAGCGCGTCTGGGATGCTCTCGGTCGACGTATCGCTGCACGTCTTCAAGCCTCTATAACACTTCAGGAGCTCCGACAGGCACTGGTGCAACAATGGGAGGCTATACCCCAGCAGCTGCTCGACCACCTGATCCAGAGTATGCCAAGCCGTTGTGCGGCCTATGCGCGTGTGCATGGTGATTATATCCCGTACTGATGTCGGGGTACATGCGCAGGAAACAGTGGCGTTTTGTAGCACATGCGTTTTGGGACAGTTTTCTCAACATATCACCAATACCTTGGACTTACAGATCTCTGTCGTGTGTGTTCTCTATGTGACTATGCTATTAGCGCCAGTTTTGTGTAGTGCCACGTTTTGTGGCACCACAAGATAATGTGATGTAGGTGTGCAGCGGAAGTTTATTGTGGCCAAATCTCCCTTAAAATTTTGGTCAAATGTTGGTCGCCCTAAATGTATATGGTGCTTGGACCCTTTATTTTGTAAGAGCATAGTCTGCAAAACATGTACAGATATTTTGTTAGTATGTTAATTATATGCATCATCATTGCAAATTTTTGACGTAGTTACGAGTATAAATTTGCAATTCATTAGTCTCTCTCCAGTAAGTGATTAATGTAGCAGTGTTGTGAGCGTCTAGGTATTATTTGTTTGCGACTGAAGTGATTGTTTGCTGTTGTACAGAGTCAGATGGCTCCTTGCGGCAGGAGGGCGAAACAGTGGCGAAGGTGCTGCTGCTGATGCACCGCTGGTTCACGACCTCAGTGTCTCTGGCAGGCGAGCTGACGCGGCTGCACGCCAGCGCCGCCCAGGAGGCGCCCTGCCGCCGAGCCGGCTGCACGCATGCGCACACGCGCAGCCTCGACTCTCCCAGCGCTGCCAACTGCTCGCAGCTGCGCCTGCAGCTGCGAGTCTGCCATGCCATCAGGTATCACCTAAACCTCACACTCAGTTGCAAGGACGGCTCGAAACTATGGTCTCTGAGGCGGAACAACCCCAAAACATATTTGTCAATAATTTGTTACAGAATCTGAAAAGAGCATTTCGAGTATTTTACACATGGTGTTAAATAATGGCGGACAACTTTCTTAGAACTGTTGATATGAAGTGATGTTTTTCAAAACAGGTACGAATAGTTAACCTTTAGGCTGCGCCTTGAAATGCTGGGTAACTCTAATTAACAGATACGGTATTGCAATGCCCGTCTGTTTACTTATACGTAAATAATTTACAGTCAAAATAGAGACGGCTAAAGCTGTTTTCAGTTTTACAGTTTGTTGATAAAGCGCGTTATTTAATCCACTACTTGTGTGCATTTTGGCAGTTTTTGTAACGTGCGTTGGATATAATTGTAGAAGGTGACAAAAAATCGGTATGGCGCTCCAGTACTTGAGAATTTGACTACATATTCACAGCCTTCCTCAATACAGGAACCATGAGCCACATCATCTCATTTTTCTCCTAGATGTGCTGGCCCTGTATTAGCCAGCCACAGGCAGCGTGGAATCAAATATACAGCTTTTTTTTTTATTATTCATTATAGAGTTTTCATGCATTTCTAGAAACGGTTATGATCCTATTGAACATCAGGTTTATGGCTGATGAGTGCAGCTGGAAACACCATTGCTTTATCCATTGTATCATGACCCTTTTTTTTTACCCATTATCGTAATTCAGAAAAGGACCAGCTCAACATCATAGCATGAGAAGCCCAGTGCCAATTCCAAGCACAACATAAATGTGGCAGCAACATATCTGCCCAACACTGGGTTTCATTTCCACTAAAGACACCCTTAGGCTACTGCCCAGCTTAATCACAATATTAATTTGCTGCACTTTTTGTATGTAGTCAAAAAGAACCTGTTACAATTTCCTGGGACAACATTCAGTTTTGAGTAGCAGACTGATTATAGTAGATGCTGAAGAAAAATCACTGTCATACTGTGTTCATGTATAGCCCACTTCTCTGGATGCAGATTCATCAGGTGAACTGAGAATATATCAGAGAGAGAATTTCCATGTCCTCAGGAGCTGAGAGCTTCTCAAACTATGTAGAGTGCAACACAATGCAGTATTGCAGTACACCATCTTCGAATTATAAATTCTGCAGTCCACTTGGCAGCACTGCATAATAATGTGTCAAACTGTGGAGACACATACCATTTTTCCAGTCATAGGTTGTTAAGAGTCAGTTTAATGGCCAACTAGATGGTTACTTCAAGAGGCTTCATAAATTCATCTTGTTGAATGCTGGCATTGTCTTACACTTTGCTCGACTAATGCAGGAAATTTAGCTTTCAAAACACATTTTGTTTCGCTGTATGAAGGTCAACATAAAAAATAGAAGGTATGAAAATAAAGTGATAAATCCATGAACATGGTCACACTAGAAGTTTTGTAAGCAAACAAAGCGCTATACATGACATCAAAGTTGCCTACATGTTTTTTTTAAACTGTATTTCCCATTTCTCCACTTTGAGAGTTCTTAATCATTCAGGATTTTTTTTATATCCAACAGATTTTTTTTTCAATTTCCTGTAAGATTGTACTCACTTGTCTTTCTGTTTCAGATTTTTCATTTTCAGTGTCAAATTAGTATTTTTTCCATGCAAATAAAATATATTTTATAAATATGCTCTGACTCTTATTGCCTGACTCATTGGATACATTGGGGTGTGGTATTTTGTGTGTAGTGGAAATATGGTATGTTTCCCAACATGAGTTCCTATGCTCAGCTTAACCATCTTTATCCTCAATGTTTGTAAAGGGAATTAAGGTACATCCTATACTAGGTGAGTGAGAAAGGACTTTAAAATGTTGAAGTGATATAGAAATTTATTGAGATAACTTTCAGAATTGGTACATGTGTCATTTTGCAGCTAACAGCCTCAAGTCTGATTTACGTAGTCCATTGTATCCCATTCCGCCACCAGCACCATCAGTGTAGAGACTTAAAATGGTTGTTTTCACTGGTGTGGAGTGTGCTTACTATGTGTTTTGGTTTCATGAATCAGAGTCTGCGACAACTGCTCAGCATAAATTTCACACCAGATATACTAAAGAACTTACAATCAGGCCTACAATTTACTCTCAGCACCAGTATTGTGATGGGTGGTTCACCGCAACATGATAAATTACCAGGTAGCCCGTGTGTTCACGGTTACCACGTGGCCACCTTAGTCCCCAGACTTGGCACTACTGGATTTCTTTCTCTGGGTTTTCATTAAAGACTGTGTATTTTCTTCCCCTACCAAACAGTTTCGCCAACCTAAATAATCAAATCTATGTTGCCATTGCACAAGTTATGACGAGTGCAGGACAAAACTGATTACCAGTGGGATGTTTGTCACATCACAAATTGTAGTCACTTCAAACCAAAATGACATTTGACACTTTTACATGGAACTTGAGATTGTTTGCAACAAATTACTTTGGAAATTTGAGGTAAGGACTGTGGGACCAAACTGCTGAGGTCATTGGTCCCTACGCTTACATACTAATTAATCTAACTGAACCTAACTTATGCTAAGGACAATGCACACACCCATGCCCAAAGGAGGACTCGAAGCTCCAACGGGGGGAGCCGCGTTGAGCCATGACAAGATGCCTCAGACTGCGTGGCATAGCTGCGCGGCCGTTAAAGTGATACATCTACCAATACTGTAAGTCATCTCAATAAATTTCTATATAACTCCAAAGTTGTAAAGTCCTTTTTGAGCCACCCTGCATAAATGAAGCTAAATAAATACCAATATACAAAATAAAAATAAAAAATCTGCTTTGATATATTAATGAAAATATTATCTTATAGGTATCAGATTGTCTCCCATCAAAAAATATTGATTGAATATAATCATTAGTTTGAAATATAATAATATTTGTACACTTCCTACCAAATTTAATTCTTTGGGCAGAATATTTTCTCAAACTCAGCCATATAAAAAAATTTACATTACAATCTTGCCTGCTCTTTCAAAAATTTATGCAGACCTTTCTATGACCTTGCTGGAGCATTTGATTGTATAGATCACAAAATTCTACTTAGCAGACTTAAGTGTTTTAGCTTTAATGGCAGTCCTCTTGCATGGATGGAATCTTAACAGAAAGAAGGGGGTCTCATTAACAGACTTTGTCTCAGGCATGGTAACATTGTCAGAATATGATAATACAGTATAACATGTCAAGAGCCATAGAATGGTAATGACCTCAGAATGTGATAATACAGTATAACATGGCAAGAGCCACAGGTATTGGTGTGGGTCCATTCTTGTTTTTAACCTGCATAAAAGATGGTCCAATCACTTTTAAGGGCTGATGATACAAGCATGTTAATCAAGGATTCAAACTCAGTCTTAGCAGACACAGCTCAGATGATAACCAGACAAACCTAATTACTTCCCATGTAAGCTACACATATAATATTTCATCCCAGAAAGCAACCAATATTGGAATGTATCTCTTCCAAAACAGTGATAACAATAAAACTGAATGTTAATTATTGTAAGTGCATTTCTGGTAAATCTTAAGGAAATTGATGTTGCATTATACATTCATTAATGTGCATAAATAATTATAAATACTAGAAGATTTTTGTTTGTCTTATCTGGTTTCCTGTAGATCTTTTTCAGTTCATTTCCATGTCATTGTCTATAGGAGTGGGTCTGTTGTTGTACTGATGGAACACTTCTCAAAATTTTATTCTTGCCTTTAATTTTCATCCATATCTCTTATCAAAAATTAAAAAAAATGAATATATATGTCAGAATAACATTTCACCCCCAGGGGGGTAGCCACTCTTTGGCAGATTCATGCTTGGCTAACATGGGGTCCAGCCTTTGCAGCACCTTTTCCCTCCACACTGCACGTCTATCCTACTGCTGTTCTTTTTTCCTGTCCCATGGAGAACATGTCTGGGGTTTTCTGGGAATGTTCCGCTCTGTCTTTAGCTGGCATAGGAACAGTCTCACCACTGTTTTTCATTCCTTTTTTCTTCCTTTGTTCACCTTCTCCTGTCACTCCTCCACTTCAGCATTTGAGCCTCCTTTCTTTTCTTCTTCCTCCCTGTGTGCTCCTGAAGGCTGGGCCATGCATCTGACACATAACTGGTGACTGGGTAACATGTAATTCCCAGCCATGTTTTGACAGGTAGGGCTTGCACTCTCCCCCTGGTAAAGGCCAGGCCGGGGGAGGGGTGAGTGCCTCAACTGCCTCAAACTGCAGATTGGTCCTTCTGTCAGGTGCTCAGGAGGTGTGATCTGAGGAGTGAACAATTACCTAAGACTGGAGGACCCCCCACCCCCAGGTGGAAGGAGTGTACCATTGGAGACACTCACAATCATGGAGGATTCTCTCGCAATGAGTGAATCATCATCTTTTTAGCCCACAATTACCAAATGTAAACGGAATGAAGCTCCTGATTCAAAGGCCCTCCCAGCTGCACCACAGTTCCTTCTGGTTTCACATACCGAAGATGGTCAGTCCTTTGGAACAGTAATTTGTTTCTAACTCAGAAAAGTTGTGAGCAATTGCCGGCCCTGTGAAATACTGCTCTCGTTTACGCAATGCCACTTTGCATTTGGAGACTACTTCTGATTCTCAAGCACAACTGCTTGCCGCTTCACTTGGCCTAGGCTATCCTGTTCATGAATGAGGCCCATAGAACTATTAATTTTTCCCTTGGTGTTATTTAAACTAGGCTGCTTGACAATCTGACGGAGGTCAAAATCCAATCTGTCTCTCTGATCAAGGTGCCATTGTCGTCCATGGGTGAGGAAAAGGGTAGATGCCCCTTTAGTGCCCACACACACTCATTTTCTCACATTTGGCGCTTTCATCAAAGATCAAAGCAGGCTACAAAGTTATCACAGTCTGACTGTACATTCTGAACCTAATTTGCTGCTACCAGTGTCAGCCACACTGAAATGTGTTGTCAGCAACCAGCCAAATGTGTAAACTGTGGCAGGGATGTGCATAAGGGTGATTGTCCGCCTCCTCCTCCTCCCTGCTGCATCAACTGCAATGGGGACCGTGCCACCTCCTCTCGAGATTTTCCCATGTATTTCAATGAGCAGGCAGTCCAGTAGATCTGGGTAAAGAAAAAGGTACCTTACCTGGTTGCTCACAAGTTATTGGCTAGTCACAAAGTCTGCATTCTACTGTCTGGCACTTACAGTACTGTTCTTGCTACATCTCGCCCCATAAACGACATGGACACAGAGACATGCAACCTCAAATTCCGCTCTGACATTGTGAAATCGCCCAGTATCATGGTAGCATCACTGTCTCCTCATCCAGCTGTGCAACAAGCCATCAAACTCTCGCCTCACGTGGTGAAGTCACCAGCTACACAACCGGCAGGTTGGAAAGGACAGAAGGAATACACTCATGAAGACTTCCTATATCCCTCCTGCCAACCAACACCTGAGTCTTCCTCTGCTAATCAGAAAGGCTTCAAGAAGTCCAACGAAGGGAAATGGTCTTCTCCTTCGCTGACTCAAAGGTCCTCTTCAACGGTGTCATCACATGATACCCTCACATGGCCAGCCTCCATGTTGCCAGTGCATACCACCAACCATTTTCTGTGTTGGACTCCACAGGCCTGAAGCAGAAGAGAGTGATAGCTTATGCGGACCTCATGGAGCAGGATCCTTTGGCCTCTTGGCCCTGTAGCAGCAAGTCTTCGCAGGCTGGCTCTCAGCAGCCATCGAGGTGATACCCCTGTTTTTTTTTTTGTTTTGATTTTTGTTTTTTTTTTTTTCATCACAACTCTTCTCCAGTGGAATATTCATGGCCTTCGATCCAACAAAGAATATTTACAGCTGGTTTTAGAATCACAGCATCACTTGTTCTCTGCCTTCAGGAAACAAAATTGGTCTTCATGACCTCTTTGAGCTTTCACATTTCTTCCCAGTCTGCGGTCTGTTTTGAATTCCCCCCCCCCCCCCCCCCCCCAGTCAGCATTCCATCTCATGGCTGAGTCATGCTGCTCATATGGGATGATGATCATAGCAAACCCATCTCCCTGACTACCCATCTTCAAGCTGTTGCAGTTCGCCTTTTCCTTCCTCACTTGATCTTTTCCCTTTGTACGATTTACGCCCCTCCATCCTTTGATGTCACCAGGGCAGACTTCCTCCAGCTTATTGGGCAGCTACCTCACCCCTTTCTGCTGCATGATGACTTTAATGCACACCATCCCCTTTGGTGACCTCCCAGAATCTGTTCGAGAGTTCGAGAGGTACCCTCTTGGCTTACCTTCTTAATCAACTTAACCTCTACTCCCATGTTACTCTCAGACTTCTTGCACGCCTTGTACCATTTGGTCCTATTCTCCTGCATGGCCCAGCTTGCCATCTTGAGTGGTCCATTCTCCTTGACACATACTCAAGTGACCATTTGCCATGTGCTATCCGTTTGCTGACTCCTACCCTACCTGTGAGCACACTCAAAAGGCAGCTTATTAAGGCCAACTGGAGGCTTCACTCCTCCCCTGCGACCTTTGCTGAACAACATTTCCTGACTTGTGATGACCATATGGTATGTCTTATAAACATTATCCTTACCACTGCAGAACATTCCATTCCTCACACTTCCTCTTTACCATCCCTTGGTGGACTGAGGCATGCTGCGATGCAATTCGCAGAAGGAGACATGGTCTCTGTGTTTTCAACCATAATCCTATGATGGATAACTGCATTCATTATAAACAGGTGCATGCTCAATGTTCTTGTGTTCTTTGAAATAACACTAAAGTTAGCTGGATTTCATTTACTAGTTGTTCCATTGTGTGGGTCAACCTGAGATGGTTCTCTGGAACCAAGATCCATTCTCCAATTTCCAACCTGACAGTAGCAGACCATGTCATTGTGGACCCTCTTGGTATCTCAAAGACTTGGGCTGCCATTTTTCGAAGATTTAGAGCTCCTCCCACTATCACCCTGCCTTCCTCCATCAGAAATGAGCAGAGGAAGCTCAGGCAATACCCTTTTTTTTCAGAATCGTGAGTGTTACAATGCCACCTCTACCATGAGGGAGCTAGATCATGCTACGACTTCATTCTGATCCTCTGCCCCAGGGCCAGATACTGCTCACATTCAGATGTTGCAGACCCTTCTCTTGTGGGCAAGCACTTTCTGCTTAATACATACAACTGCATCTAGACAGAGGACACACTTCCGAAATGTTGGTGTGAAGCCACTATCATACATGTACCTAAACCCAGTAGGGACAAACACCTTTGTTCTAGCTACTGCCCCATTTCTCTCACCAGCTGTGTTTGCAAGGTGATGGAACATACGATTCATGCCCAGCTGGTATGGTAGCTCAAGTCTTGCAATTTACTAACCACTGCTCAGTGTGGATTTTGAGCACATCTTTCTGTAGTCGACCATCTTGTGATTTTGTACACCATGTAATGAATGGTTTTCTGCAGAAATCCCAGACTGTGGCTGTGTTTTTTGATTTGGGGGAAGCCTACGACACCTACTGGAAGACTGGTATCCTCTGTACTCTCTAGACGTGTGGCTTCCATGACTGTCTGCCCAGTTTCCTTCAGGAATTTTTAAAAGACCAAGTTTTCGAGGTACATGTGGGCTCCGCCTTGTCAGACATATTTATTCATGAAAACAGTGTGCCTCAGGGCTCTGTCCTCAGCATCATCCTCTTTGCTATCACCATTAACCCTATAATCACCTGTCTCCCACCAGGCATCTCCGGCTTCCTTTTCATTGATGATTTTGCCATCTATTGCAGCTCTCCATGCACTCGTCTCATTGAGTGCATCATCAGTGGTGCCTCGATCATTTTTACTCATGGAATATGGCTTTTGTTTTTCCACCGAAAAAACTGTTTGTGTGAATTTCTGTTGGCACAACTGGTTTCTTCACCCATCTTTATATCTTAGACCTGTTTCTCTGTCATTCATTGAAGCTATGAAATTCCTGGGGCTCATGCTGAATAGGAAACTTTCTTGGTTCTCCCATGTGTCTTACGTGGCAGCCTGCTGTATGCAGCCCCTCAATGTCCTACGTGTCTTCAATAGCACTTCCTAGGGTGCAGATCAAACCACCCTCCTCCATTTCCACTGATCCTTTGTCCATTTGAAACTACACTATGGGTGATTCGTTTTTGCGTCAGCACATCTGCCCCTCTTATGTTAGCTCAATACTATCCACCATCGCGGCATCTGTTTTACCACTTGTGCCTTTTACACTAGCCCAGTTGAAGGTCTGTAGGAAGAACCTGCCAAACTACTGCTGTCTTGCTGCTGTGACTTTCTCCTCAGCAAATATGAGTGCCATTTGTCTGCCATGCATGGCCACTCATCCTGTGCCTCCTTCTTTGACTGGCAGTATGAATCTTACATTCCTGTTTGTTTTTGCTGTCTGAGTTATCAGTCATTTTAGTGAATGGCACATGTGCTGTTGACCACATTTTACTTTTTATCTTTTGTAGGAATATGATAAAGGCCATTTACTTTTAGCTCTGGACTTCCATTTCCCTATGGCATATTTTATAGACCTTTCTCCACATTCCTGCTTTGGCTGCCTTATCTTCTGTCAATTGGAATTGACTTGTAGTCATTTTTAACTTTTCTCTTTGTCTTCATATTCTACAGTTTTGTAGTTTTAACACAGGTGTGTATGACCCAAGTTTTTTTGCGCCCTAAAAAGAAAAAAGAATAACATTTGACAAAGCCCATCAGAACAAGAGTGACTGAACATGAGATTCTGAACATATGAACTTCTGAGTAACTTCTGAATGCAGTTGGCATTAATTGGGTCCATTTAGAACCTTCCTGAAAGATATACTTTTTAATTACAACAGTTTCCTAATTAAAACATAAATTTCAACAATTTTATAAATGATTAGACTCTTATTTTAGTGCTACAAAAATAGTATTTGTTATTTAAATTAATTTCAAATTTATATTTGAAGGCTCTAGAGTCTGCAAGTTTATTTTGAAAACGGTATTTCTGAAAGAAATCTTTTTTGATAAAAATCAATTATTCTTTTGTCAGGAGATGACAACATTTTCCCATTAAAATATGTCACAGTTGATTCAAATAACTTTTGTTTCTGTAGAAATCTGACATAACCTCTATTTTGTTTATGTTGTAATTTTGTGATTTTTAAAAATTAATGTGCTGCAATGAAACTAATTACATTCCTTCAAACAAATGACAGAAATCCAAACAATTTTAAACCTAATTTTTATAGTTTCGGGAATTTGTTTGTCCTTCAACAGATTATATAATAGAAGTCAAAAGTGTCTAACAGATAGATAGATCTTTCTTTCTTATTTCTAAGTAGCTCCTCTGTTCCAGAATAAATGATGAGACAATGAATCTTTACTACTATGTGTTATCCATAGGGGAGAGTGTTGTACTCAGTGTGTCTACTAACACATCATGTTTTTTGGTGAGAACCTCAGTCTAGTAACTTGCTTTGGAATGACAGAAGGAGACCAGCATTGCCTGTTACTGCCATGTTCTAAAGCTTTTGTTGTTGCTAGACACAAGACTGTGTTTTGTGTAGCATTTATAAACATTTTGCATTATAATGCTGTATAATATGATAAAGCTATATTGTTAATTTTTCAATTACAGAATTTTATGGCAAGTAAAATTCTATGTATTTTTTAAAACTAGTTATATAAAATGGGTTCTAAAGCCTTACTTTGTTGTTTGTGCACCATTTTGTACTTTGCTACAAAAGAAGGTCTTTACTCGTGGAACTTGTGATAATTGCAGATTAACCAATTTACTTGTCCTGAAAATGGAAATTTGCGTTTGTTCCCAATAGCTTCAATTTAAAAATGTATTTAACATGCAAATGGTTTTTGAAACTTCTGGTTAAATTGATTTCTCTTTCTAATGTTTGGTGTGATAGAGTAATAATGTAACAGACAGGTGACTAAAACTACAGTACTGACATGATTTTCTAGATTGCAACACTCTTAAATTTCAACAGAATATTTGCTCCTGGCTACATACTGTACCTTGTAACATGTTTTTGCACTTGGAGAAAGCTTAATTTTCTAAAAAGGTTGTGTAATTGGAGAAAAAGACAGTAGCTCATAAAACGTGGATGGCATCATTTAAAAAATAATATAAGAAAATATATTAAACTTCTATTATGGGGCTGGATAGAAGTGAAAGTCTGAATAGCATTGCAAAATAAGACACTTCCCTACATACTGCATATGAGTTACCTAAAATAAAATGCTTCTGTTACTTACAACCCATACTGTATGAAATGACTGAATTTTTATTTGATCATCTGTATGAGAGCATAAACACACAATTTCATTTTGTACAGTATGCCAGATTTAGATCGACTTCTTCATTAAAGGAATTTTGCCTATCCCCTGAGACACTTCACTTTTTAAATCCTAGTCTCACATAGTGTTATTTTATACAGTTTCAGGTAAGCAATAAAGACCTTTCAGCACTAGAATATTTATGGTCATACTTTGAATGAAGCATAGTGTAGAATTCTTGGGGTCTCCAGCTGGATAACAAGTTAATATGGAGTTTATACATGTATAAACTATTTAAGAAGCTCAATTCAGCATGTCACACCTTTGCAGGCAGCTCCCATTGTGCCAATGAAAAGAAATAGTTTTGTATTATGTTGCATATTTTCACTCCCTGTTGCTACTGGAATTATCTTCTGGGGCAGTGCATAAACAAGCAAATAAAAGGTTTGTTAAGCAGAAGCAAGCAAATATTGGGTAAGGTAGATAATATCTTGCAGAAGCCTTTTTAAGAATCTGGAGATTCTAATACTCACCTCCCAATACATTTACTCCTTAATGGTTTTTGTTGCTGGTAATAAAAATAGTTTCAGCCAGACAGTGACAATAAAAGACACAAAAATAACTTCCATGTAGGCTCTGCCTCCATGTCTAGGTTTCAGAAAGGAGGTATGTATGGTAATTTGATCCTAAGTTATTCAACAAGCTCACATACAACATAAAGCAAGAAATTGGGAGCCCCTACCAATTCAGAAGAAATTAAAAACATGTCTGTTTACTCACCTTTCCTAAATATTTTCTGAATACCTAGATTCAGTTCAAAAATTTCTGTTAACATCACAGCATGTAACACTGTTTTATATAAATCTGTATGACAAGTACTGATGTCATATAAATGGTGCCCAGTATTTAAGGATGTAAAAATATTTTCTCTGAAAAATACCATTATAAACAAGTAAATATTAAGCTACTGATAACAGGTAAACAGCAGCTACATGTTATACCTCAGGAGGCAGCAGATTTTATCAGAGTATCAGCTTTCTTACTAATTTACTTGATTACTTTTAGAGGGCGTAAGTGTGAATAGCATTAAGCTGTACAGTGGTAGTTTATCGTTAATGCAGTATGCAGAATAACTTTTTAAGACATCTACGTCCCATATTGATGTATACCTTGACCTGGGATCTATGGAACACATGACACAATGAGTGAATGAATGAATGAATGAATGAATCAACCAAGGCAGGTCAGATATTTATGAATTTTATAACTGGAGAAGTAATTTTCCACATTCATTGATATAGTGAGTTGGTTGGTTGGTGTTTTGCACAGCTATTAACTGCTACAATACAAGTCCCACTGTGATGCCATTTTGAACATGCAGTATGTTCATTAAATGCAAGATAAAGAAGTTTCTGTATGTAAATGAAAAACCACCCATGCTCTCTTTTACTGTGAACTACTTAAGAACGATATCTACATCTACATCTACATCTACATCCATACTCCGCAAGCCACCTGACGGTGTGTGGCGGAGGGTACCCTGAGTACCTCTATCGGTTCTCCCTTCTATTCCAGTCTCGTATTGTACGTGGAAAGAAGGATTGTCGGTATGCTTCTGTGTGGGCTCTAATCTCTCTGATTTTATCCTCATGGTCTCTTCGCGAGATATACGTAGGAGGGAGCAATATACTGCTTGACTCTTCGGTGAAGGTATGTTCTCGAAACTTTAACAAAAGCCCATACCGAGCTACTGAGCGTCTCTCCTGCAGAGTCTTCCACTGGAGTTTATCTATCATCATAAATAAGAAATGCAGCATAAAGACTATAAAGCTCTTCTACCATGTCTTATACCTACATAACAAAATGAGTGTTCATTAACATAAAGGAAAATGGAGGGAATGCACATGGAATCCTTACACCATTTACCCTGAAGTCTAAATTCATCACCCTCAAACTATAATATATGTATACTTAGATGCAGAGAAATTTTAAAACAAAGATGATAAAAATAATAATAGGTTTATTCAACATTGAATGGTACACTGCACATGTACAAAGAAACAGTAATGATTAAAGTTATTTGTCCAATACACAAGACACATTCTTCTGAATACGTCATTAATTTACATCAAAATTACAATAAGATGTTTACTGATTTCTATTCACATAATTTCACAAAGCATTTGACATGATTCATACAATGAATACTGTAAAATGCAAACTTTCATGTCCAGAAAGATTTCTGCAGTATGCTCAAGCAACCAATCTTCTGTAATGCAAAATATCTAGGGACAACCATTGTCATGAAGTAGTTGTGTGCAGTTAGTGGAGTTCTTCAACACACCTGTACCTTCCATGGTTTGTACTTCACAGTCAGCTATGCCGCCAGTTATCAACTATTCTTGTGTACAGTTTGGAAAACTCTCTACACTCAATGTCTCTTGATGAGACTCTAAAGGCCTTTTCATCTATATGCTGTTTCACGGCCAACTGTTGTTTTCAATAAACACTAATATAGGCAGCATATGAACATTCAGAAAACATCATCATTTCTATGATCTTTATGACCAACATGTGTTCTATCATAATCTTCATTTTATCAAAGTCATTTAAAGCTTCAGCTTTCACTATTTTCTGTACACAGATTAGACCAAATTGTTTATATCAACCCTTGTTGTCAGTGGCATAGGTAGGTAGTTTGGCAACTGGTGCAGAATTTTGTCAGCCTCACCCCCTTCCACCCCATCTCCATCAACTACACAAAACAAATACTTTTTTCCATGGGGAAGCATCTTTTTGCTACACTTAATTAAGTAATGCTAACTATTTTGCTAAAGGTTTTTACAAACAGTAACAAATAAATAAAACCTATTTTTATTAATATTACAGTTGAAGTGGTTATTAATTAAGCATACAAATAACTAAAGATCTGTTTAGTGGTATGTGGCTTTAACATGTACCGCAGATTTTCTTCCTTCTAACTTTTTCTGATGCAAATTTTGAAATTGCGTCATCAAAGTCAATATATTTAGCTTAACTATTTCTAGTTGACAAAACTGCTAAACCATAAAGTTATGCTTGACTCATAGCAGACCTAAGATAATTACAAGGGACAACTCATAAATAATGCACACTAATTTTTCTTACTTACACATTTATTTATTTATTTCAATATCTCTTTACAGTTCTTCAATATAGTCTCCCAGCTGCTCTATGACTGAACTCAAACATCTCAGAGGCTCTATTATTTTATCCTGGTTACCACTTCTGGTTCATCTGTTGAATGGCTCAGGTAACAGTGGTAGAAAGCTCTTCCAGAAAAAGATAATAACACCCATGCATAGGTTTTTTCAGCTTGTCAAAGTTTGGTGGACACACATTCCAGCTGTATGGTGCATGTGGCAACCTTCCCACCTATATTTGTGAAGTTTTTGGCTACAAAATCACCAACATGTGGGTTAGCATTGTAATAGATAATGAGTGGCCTAGCCTCGAGAACTGAGGTTGGGTTTTGTGCATTTTTCTGTGCAGGTTTTGCATGAAGTTATGATAATACACTGCTGTGACACTTGTTCCACATGGGGCTCTGTCATGATGATCATAAGCAAAAATCATCATTTGCCTGAGCTTTGATGGAGCACACAAAAATTTTTTTGTACATGGAGAAACTGATGCTCTCCACTCATTGGACTGTGATTTCAGCTGCAGTTCAAAGTCTCTAATCCACATTTCATCAGTAGTGACAATTCAATACAAGATCCTTGAGCTTCATGGTCAAATCATTGTTTGAGCAAGGTTGCAATGTCCTAGAATTTCTGCTTCTCTTCAGCGGTCAAACCGTTTAGGATCCATATCACAGAAATTTTTCTATTCTTATTATCATGTCTCAGAATAGGAAATACTGATATTTGGGGAATTCCTGTGACATCACACAGTTACTCACAAGTCACATTGCACTTCTTTTCAAGAGCATCTGTCACAAGTTTCACACTTCATTTATTTTCTGTCATTTTTGGCCTTCCAGGTCTTCGATTATTGTCTATGTTGATATGAACACCACAAAAATTATTAACCCAATGTGACCACATCTGGCTATCCTGATTTAGGTTTTCTGTGATTTCCCTACATTGCTTCAGGTAAATACCAGGATGGTTCCTTAGATCTCTGGTCTCCAAGAATCACAGTACATAAGGTTTAGAAAAATCTTGATGCCAAAATGAGATTAGGAACAGATTCTCAAAATTCTTGTTCAGCTACAAACTCTTAGAAACTTAAAGATATCCAATCAGGAGACTTACTTTTGTAATTTCAACAGCTTCCAGAAATCTTCTTAGGGGTTAAATTTCTGCAAGGATACCATTTTCAGGAATCTTATCATAATTTTTAAATAAACTTTTCATGGTCATAGGAGGCCCTGTTTCTGAAATTTTAATTAGAATCATGTGCTCCAAAACAGCAAAACTATCTTATATATGTTCCATGATTTGCAACAGGTGTCAATTTCGTGTAGAAAGCTGATATTGAAGGAAACTGTACTACATAATGATCATAAGCAAAAATCATCATTCGCCTGAGCTTTGATGGAGCACACAAAAAATTTTTTTGACATGGAGAAGCTGATGCTCTCCCCTCATTGGACTGTGATTTCAGCTGCAGTTCAAAGTCTCTAATCCACATTTCATCAGTAGTGCCAATTCAGTACAAGATCCTTGAGCTTCATGGTCAAATCATTGTTTGAGCAATGTTCAATGTCCAAGAATTTCTGCTTCTCTTCAGCAGTCAAACTGTTTGGGATCCATATCACAGAAATTTTTCTATTCTTATTATCATGTCTCACAATACAGATACACTGGTATCCAAAAACACAGCAAAAAACCACTATTTTCCCATCCTGTGTCTAATTCAGGATATAATCATAGAAATGTCGACAGATACAATCATATTTTGCACAGAAGATGGCATTCCGGTCAATGGACAACCAAGTCAAGTATGACATCAGGGCACCTATCAAACAGGTTAGTGTTTGCCGGATAGATCCACATCCACAATCGCTGTAGGTACAGTCACTGATAGTGCAGCATGGCACAAAGAAGATGCCTACCAGACTCTCTGCATTGGAGGGCTATAAGAAGAATGGAAGCAGGACAGTCACAAACTGATGAAGACTGGTGGCTTAATGTGAATTTTTCTGGTGTGTCTCGGATGTGGCAACAATTTATATAGTCCAAAACAGTACCCCAAAGAACAGGACAGGGCCAACCACATGTGATATGAAAAAGGGAAAACCATTATTTGGATGTGAGTGTATGATGGTACCGCCTTAGCACTACATGGCAACAGGCATCTGACATCACAGCATCCACTGGACATGTTGTATCAAGACAAGCATTGTCCAGAAGGCTTCACCAGAGTGGCCTTTATTGTTACAGATCTGCTGTATGTGTACTTCTGATGCGCCTTCACAGAAGGGAATGTCTAGAGAGAGATGTCAACATGCCACCTGGTCGATCTAACAGTGGACTAATATTCTTTTCACAAATGAGTCCCAGTTTGGTCTGGAGAGTGATTCTTGATGCAGTCTCATCACGAGGGAATGTGGAACACAATTTGTGACCCAAACGTAATGGAAAGAGACAGATATTGAGGAGGATTCCTACTGTTGTGGGCAGGGATTATGTTGACCACATGGACACTGCTTCATGAAATTGTGTGGGTGAATCAGCAAGGTTTAACTGCTGTCAGACATTGTGACAAGATCTTGGAGGCTAATGTACAGTTGTTGCAAGATCGTGCATGCCCAGACTTCATCTTGATGGATGGTAATGATCAACCTCAGAAAGCAAGAGCTGTTAACCTCAACATCAGACTGATGATATCATTCAAAGCATTCCCCATCATTGTCAGGCCTGTGGTTGCTACCAGAGATGATCACACCCCATCCTGAGCACATTAACCAGTTATCAGAATGTGTGTGCAAATCCAGTAAGTTGAAAAAAAAGAACATTTTTGTCTACCATTATGCCTATTGCAGTTTAAGATGTGTATTCTTTACATTATTTATACTTTACTATCACCTGTTTATAAAGTTTTGTGGCAAAATAAACACAACTTTGCAAAATTTCCATTTATTGCTTTAATTTTGGACACCAGTGTACTTACATTGGTTCATTTATTCAGTTTCACATTTTGCATAAAAACATATTTTTGAATTCAGGTGATGCTAAACTGGATATCTCCTCCATTCACAACTTGAATTATTTTATGATCACTGTACCTTTGCTAATAATGGATACGTTTTCTTTATTTTAAAATCTCTGATCTCTTCTTGCCACAAAATAGTAATATCACAAAAACATTCACAGCACAAACAGATTGTAAAATCAGTTTAGTGACTGACCAGCTATATTAACAATATCTACCGTTCAAAAAATTTATCTATTGGACTAAGATAATTGACATCACTGTCTCACTTATTGTGTGAGAATAATTTTTGTTTACACACTATTTTAGTGGTAGAAGATTCCTACACATGCAAAAGTGTCACACTCAGTCCATAAGCTCTCTCATTGCCCACCTGCTCCCACAAGAATGAACAATGAGAAAACAAAATTTTCCACAGCTTATGCTATAGAGCCTAATAAGTTTTGTCACCTGTTTGGAGTTGGTGCTCAGTGTGAAATGCACTTCCTCACACTTCCCTAGTCACATCTTGGCTTATTTTATATCTTCAATATCACACCATGTCCCCTCTATGTTGTCTGGGAACCTCTTTCCTATGGCAGAGGGATATTCATAATTTTCTAACTCACCATTGAAATCAATGTTACCTATGTTCATACATGTTTCATACAAATTTTACTAAAAATTCAATGTATATTGATAAAATTTATTTTGTTACAGGTACTGGATTCTATCATTTCCCATGCATTTCGATCTGGAATATGAACTGGCAGACACATTAAAAGAATTCCAAGCAGTTCTCACTCCAACTTCAGCTGAACTTGTAGACCTGTCCCAAGTGCAAACATATGACTGGATGCGTCATATGTCAATACGAGACAGCCATTCAGCACATCTGCATCAACATGGCAATAAAGAGCACAACAGAAAAGTGTCTTTAGTGTTCAGCCATTTGGAACCATTACAGATAGCTGAGCACATTACATACCTGGAGCACAAGGTCATAAGAAGGATAACTGTAAGGAAAATTTATATGTTTCTTATTTTTTCAGTTTACTGACTATTAATAATTTTTCATTTTATTGACAATTAATAATTAGTTAGATATTTGGAAGTTGTAGCTTATGACAATAACCTCTAAAGAAGTTTCAAACAGCTGAATAAGAGAATAAATAAGGAGAAAACAAACATCATTTGAAACAATAGGAACTCTAGGTTGGAATATCAACAATGTAAGGAAAAGATAGATTGCTACTTTCCATAAAGATGGCACATTAAGTTGCAGAGAGACACAATTAAGACACTTACACTTTAGCTTGCATGAATGAATAAGTATGTGTTTCTCTTACTTTTTCTGATGAAGGCTGTGGCCAAAGGCTAATGTGCAAGTATCTTTTAATTTTATCTGTCTGCAACTTAATATGACTCTTTACAGTAAGTAGCAATCTATCTTCTCCTTACATTGTTGAAACATCATTTGAGTTATGTTAGACCTGCATCAATCATCATCAAACCACTGTAAAGTGCATGGTGGAGATTCTTCCCATTATCACATATATTTAAGTTTCTTTACATTCCGTTCCAATATGGAGCACAGGAAGAATGACTTCTTAAATGCCTCTGTATACACTATGATTAGTCTAATCTTGCCTTTACAGGGCCTAGGGTAACAACACATAGAGACTGTTCTATATCCCTAGATTCCTTGCTCAGTATGGTTCTTCAAACTTAGTAAATAGGCTTTCACAAGATAGTTAACATCTGTCTTAATGTTCATATGAGTTACAGTTTTTCAGCATTTCCATAGCGCCCTCCACTGGTTCAAACAAAGCTTTGACCAATGATGCAGTCCGTCTTTGTATGGGCGCAATATCCCCTGTTAAACCTTTTTGATATGTGTTCCATAGATCATGAATACGACACTTCGTAATGATGTGGAACATGTCAGGTTAATAGAAGGTGTCTGTACAAGATATTGCATGATACTTAACTGTTTTTTTTGTTTCTTTTTTTTTTTTTTGAGGTTGGGGAAATTGCCCACTTACTATATCCAAAAGTTCATCTAATGAGTAGAAGGAGTTGCCATTAAGAAATTCTTTTAATTTCCTTTTAAATGCTATATGGCTGTCTGAATTTTGATGCTATTAGGTAAGTGACCAAAGACTTTTGTGGCAGCATAATTTTCCCCTCTTCTGAGCCAAAGTTAGATTTAACCTTGAGTGGTGAAGATCATCCTTTCTCCTAGTGTTGTCGCCATGTACGCTGCTGGAAATGGAAAAAAGAACACATTGACACCAGTGTGTCAGACCCACCATACTTGCTCCGGACACTGCGAGAGGGCTGTACAAGCAATGATCACACGCACGGCACAGCGGACACACCAGGAACCGCGGTGTTGGCCATCGAATGACGCTAGCTGCGCAGCATTTGTGCACCGCCGCCGTCAGTGTCAGCCAGTTTGCCGTAGCATATGGAGCTCTATCGCAGTCTTTAACACTGGTAGCATGCCGCGACAGCGTGGACGTGAACTGTATGTGCAGTTGACGGACTTTGAGCGAGGGCGTATAGTGGGCATGCGGGAGGCCGGGTGGACATACCACCGAATTGCTCAACACGTGGGGCGTGAGGTCTCCACAGTACATCGATGTTGTCGCCAGTGGTCGGCGGAAGGTGCACATGTCCGTCGACCTGGGACCAGACCGCAGCGACGCACAGATGCACGCCAAGACCGTAGGATCCTACGCAGTGCCGTAGGGGACCGCACCGCCACTTCCCAGCAAATTAGGGACACTGTTGCTCCTGGGGTATCGGCGAGGACCATTCTCAACTGTCTCCATGAAGCTGGGCTACAGTCCGGCACACTGTTAGGCCGTCTTCCGCTCACGCCCCAACATCGTGCAGCCCGCCTCCAGTGGTGTCGCGACAGGCGTGAATGGAGGGACGAATGGAGACGTGTCGTCTTCAGCGATGAGAGTCGCTTCTGCCTTGGTGCCAATGATGGTTGTATGCGTGTTTGGTGCCGTGCAGGTGAGCGCCACAATCAGGACTCCATACGACCGAGGCACACAGGGCCAACACCCAGCATCATGGTGTGGGGAGCGATCTCCTACACTGGCCGTACACCTCTGGTAATCGTCGAGGGGACACTGAATAGTGCACGGTACATCCAAACCGTCATCGAACCCATCGTTCTACCATTCCTAGACCGGCAAGGGAACTTGCTGTTCCAACAGGACAATGCACGTCCGCATGTATCCCGTGCCACCCAACGTGCTCTAGAAGGTGTAAGTCAACTACCCTGGCCAGCAAGATCTCCGGATCTGTCCCCCATTGAGCATGTTTGGGACTGGATGGAGCTTTGTCTCACGCGGTCTGCACGTCCAGCACGAACGCTGGTCCAACTCAGGCACCAGGTGGAAATGGCATGGCAAGCCGTTCCACAGGACTACATCCAGCATCTCTACGATCGTCTCCATGGGAGAATAGCAGCCTGCATTGCTGCGAAAGGTGGATATACACTGTACTAGTGCCGACATTTTGCATGCTCTGTTGCCTGTGTCTATGTGCCTGTGGTTCTGTCAGTGTGATCATGTGATGTATCTGACCCCAGGAATGTGTCAATAAAGTTTCACCTTCCTGGGACAATGAATTCACGGTGTTCTTATTTCAATTTCCATATATATATATATATATATATATATATATATATATATATATATATAGTGAGGCTACAGTGAAGATCTCTAGCTCTTTAAATAAGTGTCTGCAGGATGATCTTGGATGAGCTCTAGCAATTATTCTGATTACACACTTTTGTGCAATGAACACTCTTCTACTCAATGATGAGTTACCACAGAATATGATGCCACATGAAAGCAGATAATGAAAATAGGTGTGGTAAGCTAATTTACTTAGACGCATGTCGCCAAAATTTGCAATGACCCTAATAGCATAAATTGTTGAACTCAAATGTTTCTGCAGATCCTCAGTGTGTTTTTTCTAGTTCAACCCCTCATCAATGCATACACATAGAAATTTTGAATATTCTACGTTAGCTACCAATTTCTGATCGAAGTCTATATTTATTAATGGTGTCATTCCATTTACTGTGTGGAACTGTATATACTGTGTTTTGTCAAAGTTTAATGAGAGCTCATTTGCAGAGAACCACTTAATGATTTTCTGAAAAACACCATTTACAATTTCACCAGTTAATTCTTGTCTGTTGGGTGTGATAGCTATACTTGTATCATCGGCTAAAAGTACCAGCTTTGCATCTTCATGAATACAGAACAGCAAGTCATTAATATATATTAAGAACAGCAGAGGACCCAAGACCAAATCTTGTGGCACCTCATTCTTGATTGTTCCCCAGTCTGAGAAATCACCATTCTTTTGCATATTATGTGAACTGTTTATTTCAACTTTCTGCACTCTTCCAGATAGGTATGATTTAAACCATTTGAACACTGTCCCTTTCATACCACAGCACTTGAGCTTATCTTGAACTATTCCATGATTTACACAATTAAAAGCCTTTGATAGATCACAAAAAATTCCAACGGGTGACTTCTGGTTACTCAGAGCATTTAATATTTCATTAGTGAAAGTATATATAGCATTTTCTGTGGAAAAACCCTTCTGGAAACCAAGCTGACATTTTGTTAAAACTTTATTTTTACATTTTCAAGAATTTTGGATAAGGCAGTTAGAAGAGAGATTGGATGGTAGTTGTTGACATCAGACGTATATCCCCTTTTTTATGCACTAGTTTAACCATGGCACACTTCAGTCTATCTGGGAAAATACCTTGCTTCAGAGAACTATTACATATGTGGCTGAGAATCCCATTTATTTCTTGGGAACAAGCTTTTATTATCCTGCTGGAAATGCCATCAATTCCGTGTGAGCTTTTATTCTTGAGAGAGTTTATTATCTTCCTAATTTCAGAAGGAGAGGTGGGTGGAATTTCAATTGTATCAAATGGTGTGGGTAAGGCCTCTTCCATTAACTGCCTTGCTTCTTCTAATGAACATTTAGATCCTATTTTCTCTACAACATTTAAAAAATGATTATTCAAAATGTTTTCGACTTCTGGCTTGTTGTTTATCAAGTTTCCATTCGCTTTCATGGTGATGCCGTCATCGTGTACTCTTGGTTGCTCTGCCTCCCTTGTAATAATATTCCAAATTGTTTTGATTTTTTTATCAGAGGTATTAATCGCAGACATGATGCACATCCTTCTGGACTTTTTAATAACCTTTCTTAATGTAACACAGTAGTTTTTTATAATATTTGGCTGTTTCTGGGTAATTAGTCTTTCTTGTTGTTAGATACAGTTCCCTTTTGTGGTTACAAGATATTTTTATTCCTTTAGTAAGCCATGGTTTTTTGCATGGTTTCTTATAATTAGATTTAACTACTTTCTTGGGGAAACAGTTTTCAAATTCTCTTACAAGTGTATCATGAAATAAGTTATATTTTAAATTAGCATCGGGTTCCTTGTATACCGTACCCCAGTCTAACTGCTGAAGATTTTCTCTGAAATTTCTAATTATTAAGTCATTAATTGAATGCACATCTTTGGAGGGTAGTTTTGAATTACTGAATGGAGCCATGTTATATACTGTAACTAGCTGAGCATCATGATCAGAAAGCCCATTCTCAACAGAACAAGATCAATATTCTAGGATGGATCACACTGTTATTTTGTTACAAGAGGTTCATAACTCACTGCAGTGTTCAGGCACATGTACTGCATGACAGGAAGATCTTGAGATATTTGGAAGCAAGAAAAGCACCAAAAAGCTAGCCTTTTTTAGATTTCCTAGATTTCCAGAAAGCATTTGACACAGTGCCCCATTGAAGACTGCTAACAAAGGCCCAAGCATGTAGCATATGGGAAAACCATCACTGATGAGTGACTGTAGGAGGATATAGGATGACTAGTCAGAATTTGTATTTGGTATGATGAATGGCAGTTTGCTCTGAATGTGGAAAAAAGATGAGGTAATGTTTATGAGTAAGGAAAACACTCTTATAATATTGAAATATATTATTAACAGTGAATGACCTGACACAGTCACATCAATTAACACTGCAAATCATAATGAAATGGAATAAGCAATAGGAAAGACAAATGATCAACTTTGGGTTATTAGTAATTCTAGTTAGAGTAGTTCACCTATAGACGAGACGGCATATATAACACTTATGCGACCCATCTTTGAGTATTGCTCAAGTGTTTTGGATCCCCATCAGGCTGTATTAGAAGTCCACTACAACCTATGACTACCCTCAGAAACTTCATTTCTGCAGCTTGAATTTGGCTCCAGCCATTATCTATTGGGATCCATTCTTCATGACCATTCAAAAGAGTTTAGGCTGTCCTTGTCTTGTAGAATTGTATATGGGTTTCTGTGTACCAGGTTCTTCTCATTGTAGATCATGCTTTGTGCCTTTACTGGCCTGTCTGGTGCCTCCTAAGCCTCACTGAAGTTCTTTTTCACCTTGCTTCTTCTTTATGATTACTAGGAAATTTAAACAGTTGTAAAATGACTGTACACAATGAAGTTGGGATTAAGTTTCACTTTATGTATATTTATTGTCAATAAACGCTTCAGATGATCATCTTGCTTCTTATTAACTATTTCAACTTAATATCACAGGTCAGTAAATCACATAGGGAATCATTAGCCTACGGAATGTTTACAAGTGGCATCACAAACACATTGTTTTGAAAAAAACTTTGCGTATTTACTCTAAGACAGTCTGACTGACATAGAACATTACATTAAGATTACCAAATATTCACTGATTAACAATGTAGTTGCTGGTTAATTGAGCACTAACCACTGATTGGCTTAGAAGTTCATGTGTTCACTACTTTGTGATTTGTATTTATATAAATGAATTTGTAAGACAGATATTGCACATTGCTAACATGTAACGCTGTTATGCTTTTCATAATTATTTTATTTATTTATTTCTTGTTCTGGTGATCGATGTTATGGCAGTATCAGAGGATACAGAATGTGTCAGAAATCTATGGTAGCACATAAAAATAAAACAAAATATTCATATTCATATTACAGTAAACAGCAACTTAGTTTCTACTACAGAAAATTAACTTTGAGTGATAAATAAATATTACAAAATAATAGATGTTACAGAAAATAAATATTGCAAAATATGTTTACAATAAACAATAGTCAGGATTACTAATATAGATTTGAGCATATATTTGCATTTAACAATACAAGAAATGCTTAACACTGTAGTTCTAGAATTTTTCTATCATATAAAATGATCCTTGTAATAGGAACTGTCTTAAACTTTTTTTAAACAAGAACTCATCTTCTACCAAACACTTAATTCTTGAAGGGAAGGCCATAAAAATCTTACAGCCAGTGAAGTGGCCTCCTTTCTGTACCATACTTACATTTGCCTGTTCATAGTGGATATCATATTTTCTTCTTGTCTCATGACAATGATACTCACTATTCAGTTTAAAATGGATTTTTCTTTCCTTATGAAACACATCAGAGAGAATATATATATTGCGCAGGGGTTGTAAGAATTCCAAGTTTCTTAAAAAGATTCCTACATATAGTTGTAGGATGGACTCCACACATGATCCTTATGGCTCTTTTTTGTGCCCACAGTACTTTTTTACCCAGTGACTGATTACCCCAAAATATAATTCCATATGCCATAATGGCATGAAAATAAGCATAACAGGTTGACTTCTATAATAAGAAACAATGCGTAATGTGTAAGTTGTTGAACTCAATCTTTTGCATACATCCAGGATATGATTTCACCAATTCAGTTTGCTGTCAATATGCAAGTCTAGGTATTTTGAAGTATCCACCCTGGTTATCACTGCTCATCTATTTTTACTGCTATTTCTTCATTTTTGATTGTTGTAAGTAACTGAATGTGGTTTGTTTTAGGGTAATTTAAAGAAAGGCCATTGATATTAAACCAGTTCACTGTTTCACTTAAAATCTTATTTGCTGTTTCCTCACGTTTATCTACTGAATTATCAGTAAGTAGTGTAGTGTCATCAGCAAAAATGGTGAATCTATAATATTCCGTACAGAGAGGCAGATCATTTATAAAGATAATAAAAAGTAAGGGGCCCAGAACTGAGCCATGGGGCACTCCACATGTGATGGTATCCCATTCTGAAGATAACGGGATTCAATTTTGACTATCCACTACAACTTTCTGTTTCCTGTTTGACAGGTATGAGTCAAGCCATTTCCCTGATGAACCACTTATACCAAGATGTGCAGCTTTCTGTAAATGTCACAAAAAATCCCAACCACCTCTAGTTTTTGTTGATAGTTTCCAAGACTTTGCCAGAAAATGCAAATATTACTGAGGATATTTTGATCCCTGAGATGCTTAACTATCCTGGCATGAATTAGTTTCTCTAAAACCTTTGAAAAACTTGTCAGTTGTGATGTTGGCCAATAGTTAGCAGCATCCACCTTATCTGCCTTCTTATACAGCAGTTTTACAACTGCTTATTTAAGCATCTCTGGAACTATTTCCTGCGTAAGTGATGCATCAAAAATGTGGCAAAGGACTCACTTACATGGCTGCAGCATTAATTTAATAATTTGTTAGAAATATTGACAATCCTGGTAGAGTTTTTACTTTTCACAAATTTAATAATGCTTTCAACTTCTTGAACAGTGACTGTTGTTACATTCATGTGTTGTACTGAGATAGGTATCCTGGTTTCCAAAAGATTTATGGCTTGATTCATGGAGTGTTGTAAACCTATTTTTCTGTTACTGTTAAAAATGTTTGTTTAATGTGTCTGCAACTATTTTTGGAGTGCTAACAAGATGACTCTCACTTTTTATTTGGATATTTTCACTACAAACTGCATTTTTCCTTGTTTCCTTCTTTACAAAATTCCAAATAGTTTTTACTTTATTGCTCGATTAATCAATTTCTGTCTTCAAGATCATTTTCTTTGCTGCTTGTATGGCCTTATTAAGAAGTTCATTGTGGAGTTTTTAATACATATTCCTACAGGGATCATTTTATCTCTTGGCTGCTGCATATATTCCTCTTATTGTTTTACAGGAAATTTTGGTGCCTTTAGTAATCCAAGGCTTGTTTTCAGATTTTAACAGGTTTTCTCTCACTCACATTTTTGGAAAGGTTTCTTCAAAAAGACTTGTAACTTCATTGATAAATATGTTAAATTTTGAGTTAACATCAATTGCAGCATACACAGGAGACCAGTCCACTAGCTGTAATTGCTGATTAAAGCTTTCAATGGCGTGTTCATTTATAATCCTATAGTTATTCCAAATTAAATTTTCTTTCCTTTCTACATTTATTTGGTTTAGAGTGAGGAATAGCCCTTCCTGATCAGAGAGGTCATTTATAATATTTTTCACAGTTAAATTATTAAAAATATCCCCATCTATAAATACATTCTCTATTAAAGTGCTAAAACTGTCTGATACTCTAGTTGGAGTGTCCACCACTGATACTATGTTGTAACAGTACATCAGGTGTTCAAAATCCATTTTATTTCTATTTTCTGTTAAGAAGTCCACATTGAAGTCATCAATAACAATTGTTGATTTAGTTTTCCTATGCAGGTGGGCCAGAAGTGATTTTATTTGTCTCATAAATAAATTCAAATTTCCAGCAGGTGCGCTGTAAATAGCCAGTACAATAACTGTTGAACTGTATGCTGTTAACTCAATGCCACACACCTCAAAATGCTGTTCATCACAGTATTTGCTTAAATCTAGAGATTTATACACTAAATTGTTTTTTTTTTTTTTTTTACAAATATTTCAATGCCACCTTTTCTCATAATAGATCTAAAGTAATGTGCAGCTAAACTAAAGTTCACAATTTGTAGCATATGGATTCCATTCATAGCACTAAGAGTAAAAAAATACTAAAACACATTATAAAGAAGTGTAGTTTGGTTTAAACTGGTATAGATAATGGTTCTGGTTTATGTGACATAAGTTTGGCATACACGTGTATTTACAAAAGCCTGCCAAGAATTTTCTAGAAAGTTAAATTTTACTATTTGAATGATTAATAAACTAACATGTTATTTTAGTATAGACATACATTTTGGGAAATAGAAAAATTGTGGCTACAAAACTATAACAGTAGGATTTTGACAGGACTAAATTATAAGATTCAGACAGTTTGGAACATTGTAATTTTTAATAAGTGTAACTTTTGAAATGTAACATTTTTAGAAAAACCACTAGGGACAGAAATATGAAATTCATCCTTTAGGTTTTTTAAGAAATAATTTATTGAAATTCCACCTCTGAGGTGGTGAAAATTGGATATATTGTGCTATTAAGGCAATTTTGAAACCAGCACTATGAAAATTGGTATTTGTTTTCTTGGTCAGAAATAAAGAAATGTGCATTTCAAGATTTTTGAAAATTTAATGCCTAGGGGGTGAAATAGTAACTGTAAGTTTTTTTTTAATTATATAATTACTAAATAACTACTAAAGCATTTTTAAAGCTACATCTATGAATATTAGTATTTGATTTTTCAGATAGAATTATTTGTTTCAGTATTTTTGGAAATTCAGCTCCTAAGGGATGGAACAGAGGATGAAATGTTCTACAAAAATATTTAATTGTGAAACTATTTTTAAAGCTAAATCTATGATTTTTGAATTGGGGTTCTCAGTTAGAAATAAAAAATCATGTTTAAGTGTTTTTGAAAATTCAGCCTCGAAGTAGATAAAATAGAGGACACAAATTTTTAAGAAAATATTCCAGCATCTTAAAACATTTTTAAATCTAAATCTATGAAAATTGGTATTTGTCTTCTAAAGACACGTGTTATGTGATGAAAGTTTCTATGGAAATATCATCATAAGAACTCAACATTGCAATAAACAGCAAGTCAAATAGAGATTTGGAAATAGCTGCTAATCAAATATTCACTAACATAATAATTCACTGCCATTAAACTTTGGAAAGACCCGCTATATGCAGTTCAGAACCTGTAAGAGATTTCCTTCCACCATGTGTATAACATATGGAGACATACAGATTTAAGAGGTTGACAGTGTTAAATTTCTGGGATTACAACTTGATAATAAATGCAGTTGGGAAGGGCATACCACAGAATTGCTTAAGTGCCTAAACAAGTCTTTATTTGCAGTGATAATGATGTCAGATGTGGAGATATAAATATAAAAAAAACTTGCATACTTTCTTACTTTCATTCTATTGTGTCATATGCGATCTTATTCTGGGGTAACTCATCAAACTGAGCAAAAGTGTGTAATAAGAATCAGTTGTGAAAAAAATTCAAGAGCACTGTTTAGAAACATGTTCAAGGAACTTTGTGTACCAACCACTGCTTCTCAGTATACTTATTCCTCAATGAAATGTGTTGCATGTAATATATCTCTGTTTCCAGCCAATAACTCAATATACAGTATCAGTGCTAGGAATAAAAACAATCTACATAAAGACCTAAAATCACTTACCTTGGTCCAGAAAGGGGTCCAGTACTCAGAAGCACACATTTTCAATAAATTTCTAGCAACCATTAAAAACTTGGTTTAAGAAAAAGCAGGGTTTAAAGCGAGTTTGAAAGGCTTTTTGATAGGCAACTCCTTCTACTCTATAGAGGGCTGTTATGCCAGCTTAAGTAAAAATTTCTCTAAGGTTTCAGTTTTGACAGCACTTGGTCAGAACAGTCAAGATTAGGTATTTTATGTATGATAAATTTATTAAAAGTGCATAACAATGTTTCATTCTGAAAGTGTATTTATTCTGTAAACATTAGCAGTTCCACTGAACTGTGATGTATTCACCTGTTTTGACAATCTCCTGGCAATTGACCAGGGTAGTAAGTATTGTATTCAAATGTTTTATGTTTTTATATTATACTTTGACATATGCCACACACATGAGAATCATCTCATTTTTTGGGTCTATGGAATGAAAACTGAATCTAATCTAATCTAATCTAATCTAAGGATTAATGAAGGCCTGACTCCAGCTACTAGAATCATTTTTTTTTATATATATAAGTACATTTGGAAAAGACCATGCTCCTATTGCCTTAATTAATTTGAAAATTTTGTGAAAAACATAAACTGATTAAAGAAAAAAATTAACTGTGGAGACTAAGGGAGTGGCATTATTATAGCAAGTGGAACCATTCCACCTTGCTATATCTCTCAACCTGTAAGAAACTAGTGAACTTTCTCTTGATCTAAGCATATTAGTATTCGTATAATTTAATTTCCCTTAAAGACTATAACTTTAGTTTTGGTTTCAGGATTTTGTAGTTGTATGTTTTGACTACATTATGCATTAGATGGACCGGTTTCTGTAAGTTACCTCCAGAGGAAGTAATAACACCATACTCATCAGGAAAGAGTAACACATTATAGCTTTATGTTGTTAGATCTATGGACTGAGGAGATACTGCTTTCCCTTGTTTCACCATGTTGTCTAAGCACAGAATGAATAGGACTGGGGGTAGGAAGTAACCTGGTCTAAGATCTTGATTGCTTATTATATACAAGATGGTCTCTGCGCTAGAATTACCTAACAGAATAATGGTGTACTAGTATTGACTTTTAAAAACTTGCATCAGATGTTCTGGCAATTAATTTTCTACAGCCTACTTTATCTCACCCTGTCAAATGCCTTGGTGTAGTTAACACATAAAGTGTACGTTTTACAATTAAGTCCGCATTTTTTTTTTTTTTTTTTTTATGATAAAGATTGCATCTATGCATGCAGGAGCTTTTCAGCAACCATTTTAGTCTTCTTCTAAGAGGCGTGGTGTTATAATACCTCCATGTATTTTAGACCTGTTTTCGTCAAACCAACTGCCTCTAATAGACCAATCTAATTTTGTGCCTCACTCAGTTCACAGGGGATTTTCTTCTGTTTCCAGCACATATTTTTAAGTGCATGAGTCAAGGCTTTGAGGTCACCACATTCTTAATACAAAACATATAGTTTAAAGGAACATTATCACCATGGTATTTATATAGTTCTTTTCTTTATGTCAGTTGATATTGAGACTTCTGGAGTAACTCAGGTTTTGGTTGGACATAGTCTAAAAACATACCAGCACCTGCTGGAGACTGTGTGTCACTAATCCATTAACCAGAAGCTTCTGAAAGAAAAATGACATAGGCATCAGGAAACCAATGCTACATCTACATCTACACTCATACTCCACAAGCCACCCAACGGTGTGTGGCGGAGGGCACTTTACGTGCCACTGTCATTACCTCCCTTTCCTGTTCCAGTCGCGTATGGTTCGCGGGAAGAACAACTGCCTGAAAGCCTCCGTGCGCGCTCTAATCTCTCTAATTTTACATGCATGATCTCCACGGGAGGTATAAGAAGGGGGAAGCAGTATATTCGATACCTCATCCAGAAACGCACCCTCTCGAAACCTGTCGAGCAAGCTACACTGCGATGCAGAGCGCTTCTCTTGTAGAGTCTGCCACTTAAGTTTGTTAAACATCTCCGTAACACTGTCATGGTTACCAAATAACCCTGTGACGAAATGTGCCGCTCTTCTTTGGATCTTCTCTATCTCCTCCGTCAACCCGATCTGGTACGGATCCCACACTGATGAGCAATACTCAAGTACAGGTCGAACGAGTGTTTTGTAAGCCACCTTCTTTGGTGATGGACTACATTTTCTAAGGAGTCTCTCAATGAATCTCTACCTGGTACCTGCCTTACCAATAATGAATTTTATATGATCATTCCACTTCAAATTGTTCCATACGCATACTCCCAGATATTTTACAGAAGTAACTCCTACCAGTGTTTGTTCTGCTATCACATAATCATACAATAAAGGATCCTTCTTTCTATGTATTCGCAATACATTACATTTGTCTATGTTAAGGGTCAGTTGCCACTCCCTGCGCCAAGTGCCTATCCGCTGCAGATCTTCCTGTATTTTGCTACAATTTTCTAATGCTGCAACTTCTCTGTATACTACAGCATCATCCGTGAAAAGCCGCATGGAACTTCCGACACTATCTAATAGGTCATTTATATATATTGTGAAAAGCAATGGTCCCATAACACTCCACTGTGGCATGCCAGAGGTTACTTTAAAGTCTGTAGACGTCTTTCCATTGATAACAACATGCTGTGTTCTGTTTGCTAAAAACTCTTAAATCCAGCCACACAGCTGGTCTGATATTCCGTAGGCTCTTACTTTGTTTGTAAGGCGACAGTGCGGAACTGTATCGAATTCCTTCCGGAAGTCAAGAAAAATAGCATCTACCTGGGAGCCTGTATCTAATATTTTCTGGGTCTCATGGACAAATAAAGTGAGTTGGGTCTCACACGATCGCTGTTTCTGGGATCTATGTTGATTCCTACAGAGTAGATTCTGGGTTTCCAAAAACGACATGATACTCGAGCAAAAAACATGTTCTAAAGTTCTACAACAGATCGACGTCAGGGATATAGGTCTATAGTTTTGTGCATCTTCTCAACGACCCTTCTTGAAGACTGGGACTACCTGTGCTCTTTTCCAATCATTTGGAACCTTTCTTTCCTCTAGAGACTTGCAGTACACGGCTGTTAGAAGGGGGGCAAGTTCTTTCGCGTACTCTGTGCAGAATCAAATTGGTATCCCATCAGGTCCAGTGGACTTTCCTCTGTTGAGTGATTCCATTTGCTTTTCTATTCCTTGGACACTTATTTCGATGTCAGCCATTTTTTTGTTTGTGTGAGGATTTAGAGAAGGAACTGCAGTGTGGTCTTCCTCTGTGAAACAGCTTTGGAAAAAGGTGATTAGTATTTCAGCTTTACACGTCACGTCCTCTGTTTCAATTCCATCATCATCCCGTAGTGTCTGGATATGCTGTTTCGAGCCACTTACTGATTTAACTTGTATATCTGCACTCGGAAAGCCCCCTTATGGGGTATGACGGGGGCTATCATTTTCATTTCCCCCCTCTTATTTTCCATTTGTGAATGGTGTAGGGGAAGAATGATCATTGGTAAGCCTCTGTACGAATCGAATTTCTCTTATTTTCTTCTTGTTGTCATTTGACAATATATACATGGGGGTGAAGCAGTATACTGCCTGACTTTTCCTGGAAGGCACATGCTCAGAAATACAGGTATGACAGTTAACCTCTCAATGATACACAATGCCTTCTTGCAACATCTGCCAATGGAATCAGTTGTGCATGTTCATATGCTCTTACAGTAAGCAAACCTGTGATAAAATGGTGGATCTTCTTCCTCTTCTGTTTATCCAGCCTGGTGATGGGCCCAGATTAATAAGCAATACTCAAGAATCAGTCAAACAAGTGTTTTGTAAGCCTCTTCTTTCACAGATGAGTTACATTTTCTTAATACCCTTTCAATGAATCTCAGACAGACATCTAACATAACTGGGTGGATAAAAAATCTACACAGCAAGCAGTGACAGGAGAAGGCACACATAAAAGATATGGAACATGCACAAGCTTTCCAAGCCAGTGGCTCCTTCTAGCAGAAGGGTTGAGGGGAAAGGAAAAGAGATGAAAGAAAAGGACTGGCAAGGTTTAGGAAATAGGGAGAGTTAAGGAAAAGTCACCAAGGACCAGGGGTCAGGGGAGACATTCCAGAAGATTGATTATATGCGCCTGCACCAGACAAGATTTGAAAACCTGAGGACTAAAAGGTGAAAGATAGTATAATAGACATGACATAGTTTGCTGAAAAAAGTCACACAAGATACAAGAGTCAATAAGAGTGGAAAGCTAAGTTCTTTATAGGTGGTAGGTGGGGGTGGGTTAATTGGGGGGTGGGGGGGGGGGGAGCAGGGAGGTTGGAAGTTAAGATACAGAAAAATGAAAGAGAGAGAAGAAAAGTCATTGTTAATGAAATGAAATGCTGAGACCACAGAAATTAACATAAATTTAGGCCAGGTGGGTGGCAAGAGACATGTTGTATTGGCAGTCCCTCCTGTGGAGTTCTGAGAAACTGATGTCAAGTGGGAGAATCTCAATGACTAATGGGGCGAAACAGACATCAAGGTGTGACTGACAGGTTGTAACAGATTGTAGAGAATACTCTGCTATAGGATATTGTGTGTTGCCAGTGAATGCCATCTCCTGTAGCCATTCATCCTAACTGATAACTTGGTGGTAGTCATACCAAATAAAAAGGCCAAACAGTCTTTACGCAACATATGGTATGTGACATAGGCCATTTTCCTGTGATAGTATATTTTTTGCCAGTTATTGGTTTGGGAAAGGTGGTGGTAGGAGGGTGCATTGGGAAAGTCTTACAGACAGGACAGTCACAGGGGTAGGCCTGATGGGGTAGGGAAATGGGTGCAAAAAGAGCGAAGACCTCGAGCATGATATTATGGATATTGGGGTGGAGGTGTTGGAGATGGGAGAGTAGGGGGTAAAAAGCTATTCTAGGTGTCATGGGAAAAATTTCAGAGGTAATGGACCTCATTTCAGGGTTTCATTTAGTTCAGGATCAGAACAGTATTGAGTGACAAGAGATGTACTCCTAAGCTGTTTTTGGATGGATTGGTTCTACCAGGGCTTGATATGATGGCATGGGAAACCAGCTTTTGAATGAGACTGGTGTGATAATTATGTACAGTGAAGACTGAGGTGATGATAATGGCGTGTCATTATAAAGAGTCTGCATTTGAAAAAATACATTTTCCTTGAATGCCAAGGCTGTATGGTGTGGAATGTTTGACTGGAAAGGATGGCAACTCTGAAAATGTTATGTACTATTGTTGGTTTGTATGTTTGACATGGACAGAGATGCACAGCTGATAATCAGTGAGGATAATGTCAAGATCAAGGAAAGTGGCGTGAGACTCAGAATAGGAACTTATGAATTTAAATTGGGAGAATGTATTTAGAGATTCCAAAAAATTTCAATATATCACCCTCATCATGAGTCCTTATGGTGAACTGCTGTTAATGCATCTAAACCAAACCAAACCTGAGGGTGAAGACTTATGGATCCCAGGGAAGTCACCTCAAGGTGACCCATGAGAAGGTTGTCATAGGAAGGAACCATCTGCATTCGAAAGACCATATCCCTCTGAGAGGCAGACATACAAACAGATCAGGGGTGGCTCTATCCTATGCCAAGCTTTTCATGGGTCGCTGGGAGGGGCCTCTCCTGGGATCTGTAGGTCCTCAGCCCCTGGTTTGGTTTAGATAATTGATGACATGTTTACCAAATGGACTCACAGTGAGGTTGACCTCTTGAAATTTTTGGAATCTCTGAATACATTCTCCCAAATAAATTTCACAAGTTCCTATTTTGAATCTCATGCCACTTTCCTCAATGTTGATCTCATCCTCACTGAGAGTCAGCTATACACTTCTGTTCACATTAAATCTACGAACAAACAATGGTAGTTACATTTCAACAGTTTCTGACCTTTTCATGTCAAACATTCCCCCCATACAGTATTGACATTCAAGGCAAATGTATTTGATCAGATGCAGACTCTTTTACTGCAAAACACTACCATTCTCACCTCAGCCTTCACTGTGTGTAATTATCGCACCAGTCTAGTTCAAAAGCAGATTTCTTGGGCCATCACATCCAATTCTGGTGATGCCAGTCCCTCCAAAAAATAACTTAGGAATACAGCTCTTGTCACTCAGTACTATCCTGATCTTGAATGTATTAATGAGCAACTCACTTACTTCCATAAGGCTATGGTGTTCTAAAATCATGTCCTGGTCTGAGATACATTCTTAATAAGATATTCTCTGGTTTCAAGCCATGTTAAGTGGTTTACTGCGCATGAGCTTTTGACAGAATCTCCTCTGCCATTGCCATGTGGTTGACTGCTGTGTGCATGCTGCTGCCGTACTTATACAGCTGCGCCACTACCACTGTCATCACTGGTGCCCAGACCCGCACCATTTAAGCAGTGTTTTGGTGGTATGACTGTCATGCCCACTTCAACTCCACAATCTTAGGATCCAAGGTCCATTCGGTCTGACATTTCCACACCACACTGTTAGCAGCTAAGATCAATGGGTATAGACAGATAGTGTTTACTGGCAACACACAAGAATGAAATTTATTGACCAGCTGTAAATGCAGTTCAAATAGTTCCTGGAAATGTAAAAGATGACCTCAATTAATGCAATTCTGAGGTTCATCAGATTCTGTGCCAAAGGTGCAAAACATACAATCGACAAATACTGAGCACCACTGTAGATTAACACCAAGAGCACCAGTGGCACACTCAACTAATGTATCCCAATAAGTCAGCAGTCACAGGGCATTGTTTGGCCAAGACTCATGGGATGGAATATGAATGTACCAGAATTTTAGTATGAACTTCAAAATACTAGGACACAGTCATTAGAGAGGCCATTGAGCACCAGAGACAAAAACCTCTCTGCAAAAACATTCTGGCAGCTATGGTGACCAGAGTAACTACATCCATGTTACTGCAGCCAGGGTCCCAGTTGTGCATCACCAACCACAAATTCTGATGCAACTGCATCCTTGTCTGCTAATGCTTGACCTTGGGCGTGGACTGCATACAGAATGGCTTTTGCAAAGGGGGTATAAGTCTACTGTGGGTCCACAGGAACTCAGTTCATCAGCACACCTGATTATGGTCACATGGTTGATCACCAAAATATTGTGCCTGTTGGACACAATATACCCAAAGAAACTGAAGAAACAGATCTCAGTTTGTTAACAATAAATTATAAGCCAATAGATAGAACCTTTGTGGCAGAGGTGTTTTTCTTAAAATATATCTCTACATGCAGAAACATGAGAATTTCTTTTGGAATAGCAGGTACTGATAGAGTGAGCATAAATGTGATGAAAATGTTGATGATATTATTACTCTAATACTTACAACCATCTTTAACCTCTCTCTTCTTAGTAGTACATCTACTACAGATGGGAAATAAAGCTCAATTCAACCAGTACCTAAGAATGTAACTAAAATCAATGACAGTTATAGGATGATTGACATATTTCTGCCAATATGTAATCCCTTGGAATAGACAGTTAATGAACTACTGATGAACTGCCTTAAAACATAAAATATCTGTGATAAATATCATTCAGGCAACTAGAAACACCACAGCACAGAAAGTGCATTAGTCATATATGCTTGGGGCAGGTGAGAACTGAATATTTTAACACTGTTGTTGATTTTGATGTATTACAGAAGTGAAACACCAGAATTTGTCATATAGTGGTGCTTCAATACCTGTCTTAAAAACTTACTGACATTATTATGAAAAGGACAGACAGCTACTCATCATGTAGTGGAGATACTGAATCACAGACACAAAAAGACTGCTAATCAAGTGAGCTTTTGGCCAAAAGGCCTTCTTATAAAACTGGCAACACAGACATACACATCCATGCAAGTACAACTCACACACTCATAACCACTGTCTTTGCAAGCAATTGTGCTTGATGGGAGAAGCAGTTTGGGTGGTGGTTGGGTGGTGGGGGCAACGAGGAGGCTGGGCAGGGCGGGGGAGGTATAGCAGTTTAGGGGTGGGAGTCAGTAAACTGCTGCTTGCAGGAGCATACAGGGACATGGTGGAGACGGAGAAGGGCAGGTAGATGCATCAGGAGGTTAGAGGGGGGGGGGGGGGCTGGGGAGGGAGGAGGGGAAGAGAGTGGAAAATGAGAGAAGTAAGGAGACTGGGTGTATTGGTGTATTGGCTGTGTAGTGTTGGAGTGGGAGCAGGGACGGGGATAAGTGGGTGAAGGACAGAGACTAATGGAGGTTGAGGCTATGGGGCTTATGGCAACGGCCGCCAAAAAGGCTGGCAGGAACGATCCAGATGGTACAGGCAGTATGCTCAGCAACTTGGTGGTCCAGCTGTCTCTTGGCAAAGTTTATCAGTGTCCATTCATACAGACAGATAGCTCGTTAGTTATATAGGTGAACTTGTTAGTTATATAGTGTCTGTTCTTAGCTGATAGATCACATGATTACTTTACAAGTAGATCTGCCCTTGATGGAATAAGCGATGCTTGTGACTGGAGTGAAGTAGGTGGTAGTGGGAAGATGTAGGTGACAGGTCTTGCATCGGGGTCTGTTACAGGGATATAAGACACGAGGCAAGGGGTTTCGGGTGGGTGTAGAGTATGGATAAATGAGGATATTGTATAGGTTCAGTGGGCAGTGGAGCACCACTGTGGGAGGAATGGGAAGGACAGCAGGTAGGACATTTCTCATTTCAGGGTACAACAAGAGGGGGTCAAAACCCTGGCAGAGAATTACTTCAGTTGCTCCAGTCCTTGGTGGTACTGAGTCATGAGAGGAATGCTCCTTTGTGGCCAGATGGTAGGATTCTGGGAGTTGGTGGGTGGCTGAAGAGATAAGGCACAGGAGATCTGTTTCTGTACAACACTGAGAGGGCCCTTTTAGTCTGTGAAGGCCTCAGTGAGACCCTTGGTATACTTGGAAAGGGACTACTTGTCAGTACATATGTAATGGCCATGAGTGGCTAGGTTGCATGGAAGGGACTTCTTGGTATGGAATGGGTAGCAGCTGTCAAAGTGGAGGTTGCTGGTGGCTGGTATGTTTGACATGGATGGAGGTACTGATGTAGCCATCTTTGAGGTGGAGGTCAACATTAAGGAAGGTGGCTTGTTGGACTGAGGAGAACCAGATGAAGTGAATCAGAGAGAAGATGTTGAGGTTCTGGAGGAATGTGGATAGAGTGTCTTCATGTAGACATAAATGAATTTGAAACAGGTGAGAGGTTTGGGACTCTGGTTAAGTAGGGTTTCTTAGTGGTCCTATTGGCATTTGATGGTGCCCTGCTGGTGCCCATTGCCATACCATGGAATTGTTTGCAGACGGTGCCTTCAAGTTGTTTATTGGGTGGAGAAGTCTTCAAAGAAAAATGAGGTCAGTCCTTGGTCCATTGCTTTTCTGGCTGTATATCAATGATCATTCATTCTTGTAACTGCCACAGCTATGTGCTGATGACATTCAGTTCCATTCAACTGTGAGTCCTATGAACATTGGTGCCGCCATATCAGCTATGAATGATGACCATCATTCAGTATCATGAAGGGCAAAAACTTGTGTCTTAAACCAAACTCTAAACTGAGATTCTCACATCACACCAAAAGTTAGGCATTGACATTTTTGTCCTACACTCCTTACGCTACCCAGTGATCCTGTCATAAAGCAGTAAAAGATATCAGTGTTAGATGAGCACTTAAACAGAGAAGTACAGACTGTTACAGAATGCAGGGAATATCTCTCTTGCCAAAAATTTAGACTAATATTTTCACTCAAAAACAAACAAAACATAGTTCAGTCTTTAGTTGTGTCAAATCTGTACTACTATGATGTAGTTCAAAACAAAACAAATAGTGAAAACTCCTGATGAGTCGAGCTACCCACGAATGTTTGCATAAGACTGGTGTGTACATTTGGTTGTTTGTTCATGCCAGCCATTCCTGTGGTCAGCTGGGATGGATACAGCTGGATAGTTTGCTTTCATCATTGGTTTCTTAGTCACTAGTGTCCCTCATACATCTTCTTGCATGTCAAATACCTGCCACGACTCCATAACTGCAATCCATTATCTTGTACATCCAATATCTTGGCTGTACTCGTGCATAACACTAATTCTTTCTACATTGAAGCCATACAGCTCTTGAAAAAACTACCCAGTAAGCTGTCTCACCCAAAAGCACTGAGTATATAAGATATTAAAGCTTTACCTGTTAGCATTATTGTAGTCTCTCTATGCATCCCACTTGTCTGCCTGTTGTCCAACAGAGAACCAGTATCTCTATCACAATGACAACACTGTCATGCTTTACTCATGCCTATTTATTTCTGGTTTCATTTGCACACCTCACCTACTGCCTTACTCAATAATTTCCCACTCTCCTCCAGACCTATCAACTTCTTTTCTAGATTTGAATCCTTCTGTATTGTTGACATATACTTCTGTTAGACGTCACTATTCATTTTCAACAAAAATGTAATGTGGATATTAATTAACAGTATATTAATTAGACTGGCATTACTGAAATATTGTATGATCACTGCTGTGTTTTATTAGCTTTATTGTTATAATAATAATAATTATTATTATTATTATTATGCCCTGTTCATTTGTTACTCATTTTATGAAGTTAGCTTACTCAGTGTGCCTGGTTAGTGAAATATATGCTTAAATAAATAATTATGCCATGATTCTTCACAACTCTGGTGTTAACAGTGAATTAATATTAAAAATCTGCATATATTTATCTTTCCTTCTTTGTGACTGATAGTGCGGAAAATTTTCCGGTGAGAAATTTATTATAATAATGAAAGATATTATTTTATAGATTTGAATTTGTGGTTTTTTAACATGTATGCCAACTTCTCCTTTCTCAGTATGTCTTCTATAGCATCAAACTGCTAATTTTGTCCTCACTATTCAATTTCTGTATTTCTATGTTTGCATGTCAGTCTGATAGATGCAATACATTAACACCCATTTTATATCCTACTGTAATACTTTTCTGTGATACACTGCACTTTATTTAACCCATTTCTAACAACCTGGCTGATTAAGGAATTTATTATGCACATGCTGCAGCAATAAAAACAGAAATTTTAATCATTTTAGGTCGCAGGCTTCTGCTGCCCCACTCAGACCACAAACTGCAGTCCCTCCACACTAATCCAAACTAACAAGCCTGCAGCTGCATGCAAACTGAGAAGTCACTATAATACATTAACATATATCACACTGATATTAAAAAATTATAGTTCTAATGGTTCTCCTTTGTGAAGCTGAAAACCTGAGTTAAAAGCTAATTACCGCCAATATTTGATCTTCTCCTTGTACTTAAACAGATACGGACAGCTAGTTTCAACTCTTTGCACTTAATGAAATTATAGTAATAGCAATTACACTGACAATAATAATCAAATATGAGGTGTGTTTTTAAAGTAAGTATCATTTTTAAATTCTGATGCTGCAGTCAGCATTTGGCACATGCACACTGTGTACCACACTCTGTTGCCAAGTCACAGATGCCTTTACAGATTGATCTGATGTATTTACATTTATTTGTGAGTATTTTAAATGCCTTCTCGAATTGAAAATCCTGCTGACTGTGAAACACACACTGCAATTCATTTTATTAGTGCTAAACGTATGAAAGCAGGCAAAATTCATCATCAGGTTAATTAATTATATGGAGAAAACAATGTGAGTGATGGGATGGTACAGAAGTGAGGGAGAGCTTTTAAAGATGTACGTACAAATGTGTGTGATGAGGAACAAAGTGGGTGACTTTCAGTTATTACTAACAATTTGGCTGGTAACAACTTGATCACCCTCCATACAGCCCCAAAGTAGTACCCAGTGGCTTCCACGTGTCCCTACACTTGAACAAGCATTTGGGTGCACAGTCACAACAGTAATGAAAATGTCAAAATGACCATTTTGCAATGTTTGTCTAATCAAGTGACAGATTTCTATGAGATGGTATTCAAAAGCTGGTTGTACAGTATGATGAGTCCCTTAATACTGGTGAGAATTATGTAGAAAAGTAGATTAAAGTACAGGCTTTCATGTAAAAATAACACTGCTGAGAAAAGCCTACTTGTTTTATTTACATTTCAAAATGGTACTTACTTAAAAAACATATATCATGATAATATTAAGTATGAGTACTAACTTGAAATACATGGAATATAATGCCAGCCATGTGATAATGAACATTTGTCTTTATTCTGCTGTAAAGGAGAAAAAAATGAAAAAAAATCATGCAGTATATATTAGTGCCATATCCATAACTTGTGCCTCTGTAGTTTCTCCTTTAAAAAATACTTATGTACTAGTTTTGATGAATAATCTCAAACCTATTTTTTATTCCAGTTCATGGATTTCAAAAAATATGCTGAAACTGGATCTCTTCGGGAGACCCCAAAACTGGAACGCTCTGTAGCTTTGTTTAATGGACTTACTCAATGGATACAGTGCATGGTCCTCAGCAGAACAACACCTCTACAAAGAGCTGAAGTCATGGTGAAGTTCATTGAGGTTGCAAAGGTGCAAAAAAAGTTCTTTTTCAATTGCTATTGGTAATTTAAAGTAGTTTAACTGTTCAAGAATTATTATAAATTATTATAAATGGCTCCTTGATGTCCAACAAGCTCAAATTGTAGAACTCAGATAATATTTTGGTGATCTATGGTGCTGCCATCATTAGGTGATCTGATGTACTGGATGGAGCAGCACAAATGTGGAAAAACTATAAAGCATCCTCAGAATTGTGGTGCCTCCCAGTACATCAGCTCTCCTGATGATGGAAGAATGAGTTGATTCCACAATATAATGTGAGTTTCACCATTTTTCTTTACTGGCCACCTGACAATTAATCAGTTATGTGACATGTCAGAAAGCCTCATAAATTACCTTTTCTATTAGGCTCATTGAGATTTGCAACTATCAAATGTTAATTTACATCATAATTTAACTCATTTCTTGTATGTAAGAAGGCAAACAGATACTATAATATATTTAAGAATAAACAATGGAAACCGTAAAGGGTGTTCTACCAAAACTAACACTGGGCAGATAGGGAGTGGGAGAACTGGGTTGAATGCATGAGATATATTTTACAGTAATTCTATGCAATGGAGATATTACAATTATGCCTCCCAGCTCTATTTTCTCCACATTGGGAATTCAGTATATAAACAAATCAAACAAGTAACACTAACAAAGTCAAATAACTTTTAAGCATGATGGAACTATGGCATTACAACCATTTTAGAAAACAAAATTAATTTAGCAAGATTTAAAATAAAAGCTGTAGAATAACAACACTTCGTTAATGATGAGAACTTGCCAGTAATGACAAAAAATACCTTTACACAGAAGCTACTCCTTCAGCAGGGTGCAATCGAGCACATAGTGGGAGGTATGAGGGGAGAGGGGAGAGAGGGGAGGGGGGTCTTGGTTTGCTTGTTATCAGGAGCTCCAGTGTTAAGCGCATTATGATGGAGGCCCTTAGGGAAATAGCATTTAGGACTAGAAAGATGACCAATGTGCACCCGGTAAGTGAGATGAGGAGAAGGTCTTACCAATAATTACAGAGAGCAGCAGGGCATCATCTTCAAATTGTAGCCCATGTTGGCGCACCAATGATTCCTGTCACTTGGGTTTTGAGACCATCATCAGTCCATGTGAGTGGCTGGCAGAAGTGATTAAGAATGGTGGCCTTGAGGGATGCAACCAGAGCTTAGAATTTGCAGTATCGTACCCATTATTGATTGGGGTCACTTGGTTTAAACCAAGTGGAGGATCTCAACCAGGGGCTCCATCGATTCTCTGACAGTCTTGGTTGCAAATTTCTGGACCAGCTACATGGAAAGCACGGTGATTGTGGGGAGCATCTGATTTTTTTTTTTTTTAGACTGTGTCATAATTTAAGGTGCTCCGATGAATGCTCACCAGTCAACATGCAGAGAGTGAAATCAGATTGTGTACAAAACAGTCTTGAGCAGCTACTTCAACAACACAAACCCACTGAAAATAACTTAAACCTTCTAGCTACAAACAGACCTGACCTTATTGACAATGTCAGTATAGAGATGGGGAATTATTGATCATGACATCATCATAGCAGCAATGTTTACTACTGTTAATAAATAATCCATCAAGGAGGCTAGGAGAGTTTTTATGCTGGAAAGAACAGAGAAGCAAGAAAGGAGGGAAGGAAGATGAGGGTTTGACAATGAGGCCATTAGTGATGGAGCACAAGTTCAGATTGTTTCTGTTAAGGATGGGGAAGGAAATCAGCTGTACAATTTTGGATGAACCATTCCAGCATTTGTCTGCAAGGATTGAGGGAAGTCATGGAAAACTTAAATCTGGGTGGCTAGATGCAGATTCAAACTGCCATCCTCCCAAATGCAAGTCCATTGTGCTAAACATTGCACCACCACATTTGGTTTGGACATTGAAAGGATATCATTTAGCCCTAATATGATGAACATAAAGGAATTATGGGCAAAGTTTAAGCCGATTGTAAATTATTAAGTATGTTTCAAGTATGTGCCAAGTAAGTATTAAGTATGAAAAAATACCAACGTGTTTTACTAACAAAATTCTGAAAATGCTGAGGATACAGATATTACTGCACACTCAGTTCAAAAAAGAATGCAGGAACACTGACAGGCAAAAGGTAGTAAGATTTCATGCATCTACAGAAAGATTGATGCATGAAGCATGCAACAACCTCCATCATCATACATTAACAAAAGATCTTGCCAAGAACCCAAGAAAATTCAAATCCTGCATAAATTTGCTACTAAGTGGGTCAAAAATTTTTATTTAGTCACTCATAACCCTGTTTAGTGTGGCATTAAAACACCGCAAAAAGAAAGCTGAAGTTTTAAATTTCAGTTCAAAAAATCATTTACATAGGACTGTCTTAAAGATATACCTGTATTATCATTCTACCACCTGCACAGAAACCTATAAGGAGGACATATAAATGGGAATCCCTGGCATTGAGAAGCAACTGAAAAGGCTGACAGCAAATAAGTCACCAGGCCCTTGTGGAATCCCAGTTTGGTTTTACAGAGAGTACTCTTCAGCATTGGCCCCTTGCTTAGCTTGCATTTATCACGAATCTCTTATCCAATTCAAAATCCCAGTTGACTGGGAAAAAAGTCAGGTGGCTCCTGAATATAAGAAGGGTAAAAGAACTGACTTAAAAAATTACAGACCTATATCCTTAACATCAGTTTGCTGCAAAAGTACTTGTACATAATGCAAGTTCAAATATAATAAATTATCTAGAGGCAGAAAATCTTCTGTCTGCAAATCAACACGGATTTGGAAAGTATCACTCAAGCAAAACTTAGCTTGCCCTTTTCATGCACAATGTCCTATAAGCCATGGACAAAGGGCAACAGGCAGATTCTACATTCCTAGACAGTTCCCCACTGCATTCTTTTAAGGTAGGTCTGAGCATATGAAAAAGGTTCTCAGACATGTGATTGGTCTGAAGACTTCTTAAGTAGTACAAAGCAGTATATTATTCTAGAAACTGAGCATTCATCAGAAACAAGTGTATCATCAGGAGTGCCCCAGGGGTGTGCAATAGGATTGCTACTCTTCTCTATATACATAAATGGACTGATGAATAGGGTCAGCAGCAATCTGCAGCTGTTTGCTGATTACACTGTGCTGTAAAGGAAAGTGTCATTGTTGAGTGCCTTAGACATAATTTCTATTTGATGTGATGAATGGCAGATTGCTCTAAATGTAGAAATATGTAAGTTATTGCACATCTTGTAATGTTCAAATGAAACATTGGTGGTGTACCACTTGACAAAGACACTTTCATTAAATATCTGAGCACAATGGTGCAAAGTGATGTGAAATGGAATTAGCTTGTAAGGTTGGTAGAATGGAAGATGAATAGACAACTTCAGTTAATGCAGAGAATTCTTGGAAAGTACAGCTCATCTATAAAGTAGATCCTTGAAGACTATTTAAGTGTTTGGAAACACCACCAGAAAAGACATGAAAGCAATTAAAAAGCACACTTCTAAACTTGTTACCAGCAGATTTGATCAACATGTGGGTATTGCATAAATGGTCCATGAACTCAAATGGGAATCTTTGGAGGTGAAACATTATTGAGAAAGTTTAGAGAATTGGCATTTGCGGCTGACTGCAGAATGATTCTGCCACCACCAATGTATACTTTTTGCATAAGAACCATGAAGACAAGAGAAATTAAGGCTCATAGAGGCATATAAACAGTCATTTTCCCTTTACCCCATTTGCAATTGGAACAGGAAAGAGAATAGCCAGTAGTGACACATGGTATGCTCTGACATGCAAAACATGGTGGCTTGCTAAGTATGTATGTAGGTGTAGCCGTAGATCAGCTAAGGCAACATATTACTTACAGATATTAATGTAACAGTGTATATACGCAGACAAGCAAAAAAATTTGAGATTTCTCAGTTCAAAATACTCTTTTCCCTAGGTGAAAAATACACTTTTTCCATGTTAAGTGACAGTAGCAGATATTTTGAGCATAGGACACATGATGCAGTCAGCCAATAGCAACATCACTGTTCAGTAGCATGGACACACAAATAGGAAAAGTTAATGTTTTAAGTTAATATACATAATGTAGCTATAAGAAAAGGCAAGCTTACACATATAATATTGGTATTGGATTTCGTACAATAGTGGGGAAGTGCAATCAGTCTATGAAGAAGACTGCTTAGAAATCACTTGTGTGACTACTTCTTGAATATTGCTCAAGTATATGGGAGCCGTATCACATAGGATTAACAGCAGATATTGAATGTATACAGAGAAGGGCAGCATGAATTGTCACAGGTTTGTTTCATCTGTAGGAGTGTGTCACAGAGATACTGAAGGACTGAACTGGAAGACTCGTGAAAATGGATGTAAACTATCCCAAGAAATTCTATTAACAAAATTTCAAGAACCAGCTTTAAATGATTCTAAAGATATACTACAACTATCTATGTCTTACTCACATAGGGAACTTGAGGCTAAGATTAGAATAATTACTGCATGCACAGAGGCATTCAAACAATCATTCTTCCCGCACTCCATATGTGAATGGAACAGGAAGAAACCATAATAATTAGTACAATGGGATGTGCCCTCTGCCATGCACCTCACAATGGTTTGCAGAGTATAGATGTAGATGGTCTTGAAGATTAATAAGCTACAAGAAAAGTTAAGTCTTTTGGGCTTGAAATTCTTCTAAGTGGCTGGGCCTCTAAGTATTAAGTTTTAAGTGAGAGTCAAATGCTGTGTGATTTAAGAAATTCATCATATACGTAACATAATTCATCTTTCATAAAAGGATATTTACTTTTAAAATAATGTTTGTCAAACCACCATTTGCAAAGTTTTACCATGACCTGTTAGAAATAGGTTCCTTTCAGTAGTTACCACAGAGCACCAGAAAATGGGCATTACAGCACAAGTGCAGCTACAATGATGCAGAAGTCCATATGTTTATATGTATATGCCATTTTGAGATGTTACATTACATCAGAAAAGAAACAGGACATCAGAGGATACTCCAAGAGCATCAGAACTTCATAAAACATACTAAAATTCACAATTCAGCTTAAACTGCACATTTGTATGTCCAGAATCACAATGAAGTAGGCCCCAACCTGAGATCAAGCTTTTCATTGTGGTTTTTGGGATGCAAATTTCCTTGGAGTACCAGTACTGTATTATCTCATGTTCAGTTCTTATTATGGCATAATGTTATATGTGCCAGAAGATGAAAAAGTGCACTTGAAATTAAGCGAACAGTTGAAATTAGCCAGTAGTGTGAAATGAAACACTTCATTTCAAAGAAATTGACTGCCTCTGTGGAAAAGATTAATAAAAGCCAAATTTCTTTAGCACACTGACAAAAATAACTTCATTTTCTGCAAGGTGATTGATGCTAAATTGCCAAAAACATGGAAATAAAATGAAATTAGTAAAAACAAACTAATAACTTTTTTAACTTTCCATAACTATGTGAATGTATTTTAATTTACTTGATAGCTTCAGGCTACAGAAATCTGTTTTCTTTCCATTTAAACAAAGTGGAAACAACAAAATTCACTAAATGTAAACTCAGGTTCATGGAGACTACCCCTCTGCACTACAACCCTGACTGCCCTGCACATGCATGAATCTAACAACTTGGGTGTGCCAAAAAAATTTTTGGGGTAGGATCTGGCTGTTTATTGCTACTGCTGATACAGTTAACAGTAGCCAGAAGTGGGAGAAAGTACTGCTGATATGCAACTCAATTGTGCGTGTGCATGAGCCCACAGTCAACTGCTCAAATGATGTAAACAGTTGTGATGTCATACTCATCAAAAGCAGTTTGTTGTTATGAAGTATTTTCCCTAAAGCCATTGAAACTGTGGGGTCTTGTGCACTTGTCGCTAATAGGGTACCTACAGGATGCAGCATTCTCGGATTGCTATACAACAATTCAAACAAATATTAGTATTTTTTTTTTTTAGAAAGCTACTGATAATACTTAACTTTGGAGATTTACCAGTAGTAGTCACAAATGAGGGGAGACATGCAATATTATTTAGAGTCCTTGATATGTGAACTGTTCAGGTAAGTTGACATGTCACTGATAACTAACACCCACAATCTGGTGCTGATCTATGCAGTCGAGGCTAGCAGGAGCATCACTTATATTCTCTTCTTCCAGGTGTTGCACTTGGCATGGCATAGTCCAATTCCGCACACCATTGGCTGACGTTTCCTCATCACATTCTTTGGTCTTGCATACTGCGTCTTTGTTCCAGTGCTTGTGGTTACACCAGAACATTCCTCCCTCCCAAAGCAATGGACCGTTGTTGTGTCTGGAGTGTGATCACAGCAGGGGATGCAGGAGCTTGGATGCTCTGATGGGCTGGAAGCTGTGGCTGCAGAGGACATCCAGCTCCCAACCATATCCCACCATCTGGCCTATTCTCTGGCGGAAATGTCCCCCAGAAAATGACCAAAAGGTTACACGTCTACCTCCTGCTGTCATGAACTACATTAAGGCAGCAACTGCTGCAGTGTGAGTGGTTCCAGCTCCATTGGTAGGCTGAGAGGAGGCGGAGGAGGTGAAGGCTCCATCTCCATGGGGTCGTCCCACAGTGTCTTGTTGACACCCTCTGGCGGCTGCTGTGGCCGCACTGTCCTCTGGACCCATGAATCTGGGGGAAGAGAGACTGAAAGATTATCGTGTACATGACAGAGGTGAAGTCAGTTTTGATGGTGGCACTGCAAACCATCTGGACTTGAAACAAGAAACATGCAGGCATGAAGTCAATGGGCTATCTCACCTCGCACCCACCATCTGTTGCCACTAAAAGATCTGTAAAAGACAATGTCATGTGTAGCGAAGTGATACTTGCAGCCTTCCTGCAGCACTGGATGCTGGGGAAGGTGAAGCAGGTGGAGAAATGTGTGGTGGCAGCGGCCATGAAGCAATTCTGCCGGCAGTGGTCCATCTCATGGGTGCAAATTATACGAGGTGAGAAACAGTTGCAATGCTTGATCCCTGATGTGAGCAGAGAGAAGTTTGGCCACCTGCTGCGTGAATGTTCTGACAAAACGTTCCACTTCACCATTTGCCTATGCATGGAACAATGCACTAGTTAGATGCTGTATGCCATTGCATTCACAGAACGTTTCAAATTCATTTGACGTGAATTGAGGACCGTTGTCTGACACTATTACTTCAGGTAAACCTTCTAAGCAAAAGCTGAGTGACAACACCTGACTTGTGCTACGTGATGTTGTTGAGTTCATTGGCATAGCAAAAGGAAACTTTCTATATGAGTCAACCACAATTAACCAACAAGTGTTCCAAAAGCGCCCCACAAAGTCCATGTGCACATGTTGCCATGGCGATTGTGACTTAGGCAAAGCAGAGAGCTTTTGTAGTAGAGTGGGCTGATTTTCTGTACACGCATCACATTGTGACATCATCTGTTCTATTTGGACATCTATACCCTGCCAAGTACAGTGTTGATGCGCCTAACTACTTCAAACAAACAATCCCCCAGTGTCCCTGGTGAAGTAACTGCAACACTTCTTTGTACAAACTTTAGGGATCAACACATGTGACTGTCCACTGTCATTTTGTACAAGAATCACACCTTTTTCTACAGCAAGGCTATGCCAAAATGCAAATATCAGCACACTACAGAGTTCTTTATCCTGTGCAAAGAACGAGGCCATATGTGCAAATATATTTGAGAAAATGTTGAAATGTGAATCAGCTTCCATGGCCTATGCAATTTTGATATAGTCCAACAGAAAATACTGAATCAATTTGAATCCTGAGCATTAATGTGACAACAAAAGTGTCAAAGTCTGTATCAGGGCCTATCAGAAGATGTGAAAGTGTATCCGCATTACCATGTTCAGCAGTTGGATGATACACAATGATACACAATCTCATACTGGTATTGAAACAACAACAAAGCCCATCTTTACAATTTTTGGGCAATTTGTACAGGAACCAGTTTCATTGGATGAAACAAGGACTGCAAAGGCTTGTGATCCATTACTAAATAGAATTTTCTGCCATACAAATAGTTGTGGAATTTTGTGATGCCATACACAATAACCAAAGCCTCTTTTTCAATTTGTGAATAGTTACACTGAGCTTTCGACAACACTTTTAATGCAAACGCAATAGGTCTGTCTTTATCACCAATTCTGTGTGAAAGCACTGCAGCAATTCTGTAAGAGGAAGCATCAACTTGCAATAAAACTGGTTCTTCAGGATCAAAGTGAACTAAGCATTTATCACTGAGAAATGCATCTTTAAGTTTTTGAAAAGCTACTTGGCACTCATCTGTCCAAACAAAGGGGACATTCTTGTGATGCAAGTGATGCAATGGAGCTGAATATAATAGTTCATTTTCCCTAAAACTGACTGAAATTCTGTGATATTGTGAGGAACCAGCAAATCTCATGTGGCTAACAAATGCGATTGCTGATGATGTATGCCTTGACTGTTTATGATGTGACCAAGATACTGCAATTTAGGTTTAAAAAAATCGCACTTCTCCAGTCAACAATTTAGTCCTACATCAAATAACACATGAAACAAAGCACGCAAATTTGCAATGTATTCTTCAGGTGTATGATCTGCTATTACAATATCATCCAAACAGTTTTAACAGTTTGGCACTTGTGCAATGAGCTGTTCCAAATATTGTTGGAAAATGGTGGGTGCAGAAGCACTGCCAAAAGGCAAATGCAAATATTTAAAAAAAAAAGCCCAAATGAGTATTTACTACACACACTGTTTGAGATTCTTCATTGAGCAGTATTTGAAAATACTTGTCACACAAATCAAATTTTGAAAAGTAGCATCCAGTGCCTCATTTGTCCATGAGATCCTCTGAGCATGGCAATGGATAAGTTTGTGTGTTGACTGTAAACATGAAATCAATACAGAAGCAAATGCGACCTGCAGATTTGGGGAGCAAAACCAGTGGACTTGCCCATTGACAAGCTGATATAGGTGCAATAACTCCACTATCTTGCAATTCTTTGAGTTCAGCCATGACTATGTCTCATAATGCAATGGGAACCATTCTGGCCTGGCAAAATTTCAGCTGAGCATTGTTTTTCAGAGTAATATGTGCAAAAAAATTTTTAGCTTTGCCTAAACCTTCAGAAAAGAGATCCGGGAATTTTTTTAGCAAGCTAGCTACACTGTCTTTGGCATTGAAGGCAGACACTCACAACACTTTGTCCTGAATGTTAAAGCCAAACAAGTCAAAAGAATCAAGATCAAATATGTTCTCACAATCACATGATAGTAGCACTGTAAAAGTCACTGTTCACACATGTGAGCGATACATGGGAGGCAAAGTACATGTTCCGAGAATGAGAATGTGTTGTCCATTATAAGCCATCAGTTGCATGCTATTTTTAGACAGGTGTGGGGAGCCTAACAGTTCATATGTGCGACAATTTAGCAATGTGACAGAGGCACCCATGTCCAACTGAAATTTCCCACGTTTCCCACAAATAAGCAAATGAACAAAAAGTTTGTTTGACTGGTGTATCACCAATGAAACTGCATGCTTGCTAGTTGCAGACTTGGAATATACTGCATTAATGACATGGGCCTTGTGATGAAATTTTTGTGAGTGGACTGAATTCTGATGTTTGTTCCATTGCAAACATACAGATTGCACATGCCCTTTCCGTCCATAAGCGTAACACTGAGCTTGTTTGGAGGGGCTGTCTTGGCATTTGTGTCATGTATAATAGCAAGGACAAGGCTTAATTCAGTTTGTCTGTTTAGCCACCTGTTTAGCAAACTGCTTATGCAGCATCGACAATTGTTTCTTGGCATGGCTAGCGTGCACCACCGGTGCGGAATGGGCAAGTGCAAGCAAAGGACTCGACCCAACAAAAAGTTGGCTGCTCAAATGTATGAGCCAACAAAGCACCGGAATCATACTGATATAATATTTGCACTACCTGCTGAAATGATGGATTGGACTGTTTCAAAATTTGTTCACTGATTTTGACATCAGGCACATTGTACACGATCACATTGTGCAACATTACATCTGAATATAATGCACTGCAAGCACATTTGAATTTGAATTTTCTTGTTGAACCCTGCAAATCTGTTACTCACGATAAGTTTGTTCTAACTGTTTTTTTACAATTAAAGAATTAATACCTAGTTGCTACCACTTTCATTTGTTGGTCATAATAGTTTGTTAGTGAGTCTATCACTGCGTCATATGACAGTTCACTCGAAGTGATATTAGGAAAGAGTTTCTGAATTAATCTGAACACTGCACTTCCTAGTGTTGATAATAGATAAGGAAGTTTCACAGTACTTGGTACATGATGGGCGAGTAAATGTGCCTCAGACTGTGAGAGCCACTCGAGCCATTCCTCTTCCTGATCGCAAAATTGTTGCAAACTAAAATTAAGTCTGCAGCTCACAAAAACAGCAGGACCATCCAGCAGGGCTTGAGCAGCAACGGACTTCACTGGAATACTTGTCTCCAGCTGTTGTACGAAATTCGATGTTCTCGATTGTCTTGTAGACTGTCTGTTTGGAACAGCAGCGATATCTTCTGTATGGCATCTTGGCAGCGTTCAATGCAGTTGCCTGTGCAGCAGCAGCAGCGCGACATAGCCGCTGCACGCAGCTCGCTCGTTTATATACAAGTCCGAACACGCGTGACCTTGATTCGGACTTAGAATATTTCAGCCTGCCGGCAGAGCGTTATCCCGGCCGCGAGCACTAGTAAATCTAGGTGCTCGCGTCCGCTGTGTGCCAGGCAGGCGCGCTGCCAAGATTGCGTAAGCCGTTCGGCGGATTGTGTCAGCCGCCTTTGTGGTGTGACATGCTGTTGCCTCCTTCAGATGCTTCAGTTTCAGGCAAACCAGATTTCTAACCTGCTCAATACACTGCAGTAGCTACTGGCCAATGCTGTGTGCCTGCCAGAACAAGTACCACCTACCATATATCTGAATTAGCTAATAAGTATTTTGGTAAATCAGCCTATGTCTCGCCTTCTTCTTTGTCTTTATATACACGTAACAGGAGGAAAATATCTGTCAATGAGTCTGTATTTATTTGGGTTAAAGGAAAAGGTGTATGTGAATATGTAAAGTTTGTTGGTGATTGTACTGTATATTTTCATAAATAAAGTTTGTATTTGCAAAATGATCTGTAGCATAGCTGAGAACTGGGGAGCATACATCTAAAACCTAGATCAATGTTTTTTTTATTTTTTTTGGAAAGGAGATAAGAAAAGGAGATAAGGATTTTTATTGTCTATAATATATCATACAATCACCATTAATCTTTATTTTACAATTGCCGTTACCAACTTTGGTAAGATAAGGATTTTTATTGTCTATAATATATCATACAATCACCATTAATCTTTATTTTACAATTGCCGTTACCAACTTTGGCCCATATAAACAGGTACTCATCAGCATTTAATTTCTTCTTCTTCCTAGTACTCAAAACAAATGGCATGCTTGGAACTAGAGAAACCATAAGGCTGTTTAGCCAACAGTCCTGTAGTCTCCGAAATACTCCATGTCTTCCAAGTGAGAATATTTGCATCAGGAAAAGCTTCAAGGCCACCATAATCTGCTTGATTGCCCCACACAACAGCAAGTGTAAGCCAAGTACTACCTCCAAACAATGCCTGTACATCGCAGGTAAAGTTCAGATGCAGGCCTCAAAACACATTCGGGCCTCCAATTAACTGCTGCTTATTAAATTGACCAGCAAGGCACTGTTGGCTAAACAGCCTTATGGTACTCTAGTTCCAAGCATGCCATTTGTTTTGAGTACTAGGAAGAAGAAGAAATTAAATGCTGATGAGTACCTGTTTATAGGGGCCAAAGTTGGTAACGGGAATTGTAAAATAAAGATTAATGCTGATTGTATAATATATTATAGACAATAAAAATCCTTATCTCCTTTCCTTATCTCCTTTCTAAAAAAAATTTAAAAAAACATTGATCTAGGTGGTTATGGGTCGAGCCAGACCGCTCTAGAGGTTTTTTTTTTTAATGCTTTGTGGCATCTAATGATCTAATGCTTGCAGCTGTGGCACCTGAACTGAGGGTGGAGTGGGGGGGGGGGGGGGGGGGGGGAGTAATATTGAAAGACAAAAATGCAAGAAACAGACAAAAAGATGTACAAATAAATGTTCAGCAATGCCCACCTGAAAACACATATTAACAAAAATGACATATTCCCACAGATTAAACAAACCTGTGACCATTTGCACTGCCCTTCTCTGTATATGTTCAATATCTGCTGTTAGTCATATGTGGTATGGATCCCATACACTTAAGTAATATTCTAGAAGTGTTGCATGAGTGATTTGTGAGCAGTCTTATTTGTAGACCAATTGCTCTTCCCCAGTATTCTACCAATGCTTGGCTTTTCTTGCAGTTACACTACATGCAGGGTGTACCAAAAAGAATCACCTGATTTGGCATGTCTATATTTCTGAAACTAATAAACATATAGAATGAATTTTGTCTTTTGATAAATGGGACATTCAAAACGGATTTTTTTTGTACCTTTTTATAAGTGTTTTATATGCCCTTATTGCGATGCATGGCATATGCCAATGCGGTATTCAAATTGTTCCCACACTGCAACAAGTGTCTCTTGAATTATAGCTTCCAAAGCTGCTGTTATGTGATGTCTCAGTTCACTCATTGTTGTTGGCAATGGAGGCACATAAACAGAGTCTTTTATAAATCCCCACAAGAAATAATCACATACAGTCAGGTTTGGTGACCTTGGAGGCCAGTAATGTAAAGCTGAATCATTTGGTCAATTGAGACCAATCCACTGCTCAGCAGTCCTCTTATTTAAAAATTCTCACCCTTCCAGATGCCAGAATTGTGATACCCCATCCTGCTAGTAAATGAAGTTATTTGAATTAGTTTCCAGCCATTGGAAAAGAAAGTTCTCAAGCATATCGAGGTATGTGCTTCTTGTAACAGTGTTCTTGGCAAAGAAAAATGGACCATACACCTTTTCCCGTGAAACTGCAGGAAACACATTAAATTTTGGAGAGTCCCTCTCATGTTGCACAACTTCATTTGGCTATTCTGTACCTCAATTCTCACATTATGATGGTTCACCTTTCCACTTAAATTGAATGTTGCCTCATCACTAAACACTAAAAGTGGAGGAAAACTGGAATCCAGCATCTTGCCAAGAATGAAATTACAGAGCTCCACAAATTGTTGTTTGTCACAGTTACAAAGAGTTTTCACTAGCTGAATTTTGTATGATTTCATGTGTTAAACTTTGATGCAACACATGCCACATGGACATCAGGACATATTGAGCTGTCGAGCTGCACGATGAATGGATTTCTGCTGACTGCTTGTGAAACTAAGGTGGATACATTTGACATTTGTGTCAGACACTTGTGGATGGCCCAGCAATTTGCCTTTACACAAATAACCTGTTTCTTGGAATTATTCTTGCCATTGTCTAATGCACTGCGCTGTAGGAGGATCCACACCATACATAGTATGAAAATCATGCTGAATAGCTATTACTGACATGCATTGCACAAAACATAGAACACAAAATGCTTTCTGTTATCCTGACATCATTTTTACTACAACTCAAGTTGGTGCATACTGCTGCTACCTAGCGGGAACTGTGTGAAAGCCAACAGCTCACCCACTACCTGAAATAACATAACAGTTATGATTCTTTGATCCTCACTGTATAAACCATTAACTTTTCCTATTTTTGTGTTCATGCTACTGAGCAGTGATGTTTGCTATTGGCCGACTACATCACATTTCCTGTAATCTGAATATCTGCTGTCATCAACTGGTGGGATCACATGACATGAGCTATTATTGGCTTACAAAAGCGCATTGTGATTTCTATTTCAATGCTTCAAAAACTAATGTGTGTAATGGAACACGAATTTATACTTTTTTAATGTGAAAATATGGAGCTTATGTGTTGCTCCACATCAAAGCTCTTTCCAAAACGCTTTTAAAAAAAAAAAAAAAAAAAAGTTCCAGAAAGTTCTAAACCTTAACCATTCAAAGGACTGATGAGTTTTAGAGTTCAAGGGAATATATGCTGTCACTTAACATGCAAAAAGTGTATTTTCACCTGGGAAAAAGAGTATTTTTAACTGAGAAAACATGGAAAAAAAATCTAGGAATATTTTTTGCTTGTCCCTGTGTACACCCTGACAGTGCCTTTCATGACATAACAAGAAATATAGTAAAATCTGGTGAAGCCACTCCAGTGTAAAATGCCCAGTGTTAAATGCACTTTGTCTCCAGCCCCACAGAATCTGTCATAAAGTTAGTTTGAGACTTTTCAAACACTAACAAAAAAATATTTTTATAAGTTACCACTACTAGTGTTTTGCATACATTATTTATTTTGTAGTGAATCAGTACTTGTGGTTCACAGTTGTGCTGGAGAATACATCACCCCCTGAACTTCATTGTATATCCACACAATTAAAAATGTGTTTCTGAGAATTTTCAGAAACTGCCATTGTCCTTTGCATTATGTGTGACCAATTTGTAGCAAATTGGCATCTGTGATTTAGTTACCATAGCACATTTTCTAACATGTTGTGTTACACCTAGTTTTCCCTTAAAGAGGAGTAGCCCTATATAATATCTGCATTTATCATAAATTAACTTTGTTTTTGAGTTTTCTAACAACTGTAATTAACCTCAAAACATTTTAGGAAACAAGTAGTTTTTTCCACAGGTTTTTGTGTTACCTTAATAGGAATTTCATTTTGTGTTTTTGCTTCAATTATTACAGGGAATTAGCAACTTTTTAGCTCAACAGATTAAAAGATAATCAATGAGCTTAATTTAAAGTTATTTGTTTACTGCCTTGCAATAGATTGCTCCAACAAAATGCAGCCCCACTGTGAATGCTGTTCCTGAACACAGGATGAGTTAGTTGATGTTCATAAGCAGCTAGAAATCACCCTGACCTCTGTCTAATGATTGGTAGCTGCTATGAATTGGTGTGTTGGAAGAGCTGTCAAGAGTTGTGTACCTGTGATACCTGTACCACAGGTACTTCAAGTACTATCCCCTCCCATGGATCCTGTCTCCTCTGTAGAAAGTACACTATCTGTCATTACTCATCCACCTGACTGTGAGTGGCATGTTAATGATGGATCTAGGCATCCTGTACAGGGTAGGACGGGGACCAGGGAGGACTCGGGGTGTTGTACAGATCACCCTAACCAACAAGTATGGGGTGCTGTCTCTCACTGAAATTGAATCAGTGGGACTCACTTCACCTGTTTTGGGAAAACCTGTATTGTCTGGAGAAGACAAATCCAAAAGGGAAGGGGTCTATTAACCATTGGCAGTTCAAATGTATGGTGAATGATGGTATCCCTTAGGGAAATGGCAGCTAGGGACAGGAAAGGACACCAGGTGCACTCAGTGTGTATGCGTGGGGGCCTCATTCAATTTGTTGATGAAACTATTCCAGCAGCCATTGAGGGAACATTGTGCAACAAACTGCATATTCTGATGTGTGCTGGAACAAATAATGCCTGTCACATGGGCTTTAGGTCATTCTTGGGCCAATCCAGTGACTGGCAGAGAAGGTTGAGAAGACCAGCCTTGCACATGGAATTTCAAGAAGCTCACAGTTTGCAGCATTGTCCCCAGAACTGGTCATGGTCCTTTGCTTGTGCACTGCACATCAGAGGCTGCTACTCGGGTAGCTAACTGTGTGTAGGGTGCACACAAGGTTTTTTTAGATTAGGCAAATTCCCATCCAATCCAGATAATGACAGTTGTAGGGAACCCAGCAGTATCATTGTGAAATTCAAAGTTACCTCCCATGAGTGAAAGTATTAAAATCCTAATGGTTAACTGCCAGAGCATTCGCAAGAAAGTGCAGGAGTTTGAAGCTTTCATGAAAAGCAGTGAAACTTGCATAACACTAGTTACAGAAAGATGGTTGAAACCTGAAATTGATGATAGTGAAATTTTTGGGGAAAATTTAATCATATTTCAAAAGGATAGGAAATTGGAAATGGATGTGGTGTACTTGTCACAATAGACAAGGAACTGAAATCCACTGAGGTAGGAATTGAAGCTGTATGTGAGACTGTTTGGACAAGGCTCAGTAATAGGGGTGGACATAAAATGATAATTGATTCTTTCTGTCACCCATCAGACTCATCTCCTGATGTAACCGAAAACTTTAGAGAAACCCTTGGTCCACTTGCATGTAAGTTACTGAGTCATATTTTAATCATCAATGAAGATTTAAATCATCCAATAATTAATTGAGAAAATTATAATTTTGTTAGTGGTGGGCATGGTAAGACTCCTATCAGTAGTATGGCTAGTAGTGAAGAGATAGAGTGAAACTGTTGGTGATAAAAATCAGCAATGTGCCACAGAGCACAGAGCAAGACTCCCCATATTTCAACAACAGCCACGTGTAGGCAAGATAAACTGAGAAGGTGGCTGTGAGAGGCCACTAATCCATTGGCTGGTTGATTGATTTGGGGGGGAGTGGACCAAACAGCGAGTTCATTGGTCCTTTCAGATAAGGGAAGGATGTGGAAGAAAGTCCACAATGCCCTTTCAAAGGAATCATATCCAGCATTTGCCTGAAGCAGTTTAGGGAAACCATGGAAAACCTAAATCAGGATGGCCAGATGTGGGTTTGAACTGTCATCCTCCTGAATGCGCATCCAGTGTGCTAACTTCTGTGCCATCTTGCTCAGTGCCATTAATCCATGATAGTGGGCCCAAAGAAAAGCAGGAGGAGGAGGGAGGGCACACTCATTTAGCAGGAGGGGAGGGGTAAGGTGGTGCACTACTGCAGAAGGGGAGAACATGTACTTGTGATTCTTACAGCACAGCATTTTATACCTGTAATGCAACATTTGCCTAAGTATATCAGTTGTGTGTGAAGAAATAGCACCAAATTCACAGGAAACATGAACTTTTTACAATATTCACAATAATTATTAACTTTCTCAGTCTGTGGTGCTTTCCTGTTTCACCAATACAAGATGTTGTGCCACATCTATTTCACCTACCTAAACCTGCTCTAACCCACTGATACCATGGAGATTAAAAGCCATTGCTGAGAGTGCTTTGTATTTTGAAAACTTCAGTCATGTGAACCAAACCATCATATCCTTGATTTTCCATTTCTTTAATAGTCTGTTGTCACATGTCTGCAAGGTACTCTGAGATAGCTCACTACCTGCTGCCTGAATGTGAAATAATATGAGGCATACTGAAGAGCATGAGCTCTTGCAGGGTGAAAGTAACAAAATTGATGGTGAGGCAAAGAAAGGAATTGTCATATGTGTATTTGCCTTATTAAAAGACACCTGAATGCTTAAGTATACTTTTTGATCAGATAGAGGCTCTTGTTTTGCTTGCATTTGTTCCTGCAGTTCAAAATTTTTGAGGGCAACAGCTACTATCTGATCCTGCAAAGCTTTATGTAGGTCTTCAATTATTCATTTACGAGTAGGTAGTGGGCACCTTGAAACGTAAGATAAGTACAGCAACAGACTTCTTACCTAAATGACACCAACATAAAAATACCACTAATTTCTCTGATGGCTGCTGCATATTCATCACCCTCAGATGAAATGGTCACAGCTTTAAGTAGTGTTTTAGCAACAGTTACAATAGTCATCTCGACGCTGATGTGGTAGCAATGCGGTAAGATGCTTCTGGTTCTTGTGACAAGGCAAGGTCCCCAAGATGGAAGTAAGCTGGATGACTCTGTCTCATAGCATCTAGCACCCTGCTACCTGTGTTTGATGGAGCAGAATATACTGATACCATAGTCAGCCTACAGTGATGTGTCAAAATACCACTGGCAACAGAGTGAGCAATAGAAAGAGCTTGAAAATGCACTGTGTATGGACACAGCACAACTGCCCTATCTATTCTATTGCCAGTCAGCTAGCTTCTGACATGTTTATTATGGCAGGTGTTATCATGATGAAACTATGGTCTTTGGGCGTAGACCAAAAGGTGGGATATCCCACTTCTGACACCAGTTTATGTAGATGCAGAGGGGCCTGGTCAGGGTAGATATGGTGTAGACAACTGTTAAGGACTGTTGAATTATAAGATATTTCCATGAACAAAAATGAAGTTCATTCTTTGTTCCGAATACAAGTAGGCATGTCCACATTGGTTTGTGAAGTCTTAGCCAGTCTTGGCAGTCATAAGAAGACACTACTTTTGATGTCAGAATGAAGTCCAAGAAAAAGGGGTATGAAAGGAATCACATCATTGCTGTGGGAAAGCCAGAGCAAGGGACAACAATGCCACTTGACACTTAGGCCAACATGAATTGTACTTGAACATTACAGAAGAATATTAAAATGAAAAATTAACAATAAAATAAAATTTTTAATGATAAACTGGCTAGGTAACCCTCACAGTTTTCTCAAAGCATGACTCCACACTACTAATCTCCTACAGAGATCATTTGAAAGGTGGTTTGTAGAAATAGATACCTACTAGACATTTGTTTTGATTTATGCAATTTATGTTAACTCAAATGGATGGCTTTAATCAGGCAAATGTACACATTTATTGGCAGTAAAATGTTCAAATTTGGCTTGGTAAGCATTTTTGTTTATTTCAAATGGTACACTACTAAAGTGATCTGACTTGGATGCTTCTGTGATCAAATGAAAAACAGAATGAAGACAATTCAATAAAAAAAAGAAAGAAAGAAAACAGGTGACATTCTTATTTAAGATATAAAAATACTTTATCTTTGCATGTTTTTATCATTTTATCAGCCTATAATTCATACTTGGTTTAATTTGTTACAGAAACTATTAGAACTGCAAAATTTTAATTCATTGATGGCTGTTGTTGGAAGTGTCAGTCACAGTGTATTGGCTCGTTTATCAAAGACAATGGCCTGCATACCCACCGAAAGTAAAAAGTCACTGACTGAAATGACAGATCTGTTGTCTTCCACAAACAATTTTAGCAATTATAGAAAGTTGCTGCATGAATGTTGTGGTTTCAGGATACCAATCCTGTGAGTATTTCTGTTCCATAAAATTTACTTGTTAGAGAGTCCTCTGATGCATGCTCACTGGTTGTAATATTTTGCAGAGGAATACATCTCAAAGACATGATCGCCTTACATGTGGCACTGCCAGATACTTTGGATGGAGAAATGATAAATTTTCGTAAAATGGCACAGCTATACTTGATATTTAAGGATTTAGAAGAGGTTCAGCTGAGCACAGCACCTATCAATGTTAACATGGACCTGGTCAACACTTTGAGAGTAAGAATCATTTTCTATCTTGTTCAAACATAATTTCACATGAATCAGTGAATACGGCAATGAAAAATTAATAAAATAAAGATGATAATATAATAACAGGGTAGATCCAGTATTTTTCTGTGTGTGTGTGTGTGTGTGTGTGTGTGTGTGTGTGTGTGTGTGCATGCGTGCGTGAAATGGTTACAGCATGTTAGAGGGATGTTAGATATGGATCAGACAGGACCCAAGTTAAGAAGGATCCACCTTTGTCTCAGGAGGATGCAAAACAAGACAAGGCAAGAATGTGTAACTTGTGACAGTCTTCACAGAAGTGGAAGATTCAGGAAAATTGTTAGATGAGGAATATGATGTAATATCACACCCTTCCTGGAGAATTTAAAAATATTTAAAGGTTAGGAATTCAAAACTTTTCTACCACTTGTCTTAAGCAGGTACCTCAACTGTTGCGTGACATTACATGTGTCATATGTAATTAGACTTCATCACCTCTTCTTCCTCTTAATGCCTTTGCCATTTTTCTATCTGCTTGCCCCAATAGCCTTGCCATAAACACACTTGTCTTCTTATCCTTATGTTATTATTGCTCTTAAATTCTCATCAAATCAATAATAATATTATCATGTAAATGAAAATGTTGATGGCAGTTATAGTATCTCGTATGTCCTGGATATGGACTTGTCAATGAAGATGAGTATATCAGAATGACAAGCAAGAAGAGATTAAGAAACCTGGAAGTCAAAGTATTCTCTGAACCAGAGTAATGTGAGCTATCAGTCTAATCTAAACTATAAAGTGTCAATTCATGTTTACTGATAGCTTAGTAATGCCATTGACGATACAGAAAGCTGGTCAATAGTTACACATCAGTTTATATGCAGCTTGACTCAGCTCTGAGCTGTGGTATTTGCCAATATTTTTGAACTTGAGGTGTTCAGAAAACTTACCACATTTTTCTCTTTCTTTAATACTATTGGTCAATTTTCTTATGGTGTTTCTGATTATGTTTCTTCTTTATTTTTTACATCAATTATCTGTATTTAATTTAGATTATGTCACATTTACCTATATTCATGTCACATGAGTCATCAAGCATCCCAAACACTAGTAATAAAATTTTATTTTATATACACTATACATATCACTGACTATTAATGCTTTTTGATGGTATACCACATACTCAAAGAAATGCTCTTGATTGGTTGTTATCCATATTTTGCAAAAAATTAATAAGAACATTCATTTCATAATGTTCTTAATAATTTTTTGCAAAAGAGGAATAACAGCCAATTGAGAGCATTTCTTTTCATTTCATTTCATAACCCACCATTAACCATGGACTTCGCTGTTGGTGTGGTGGTCTGCATGCCACAGCAATACTGATAGCTGACCCATAGATGCAATCCCAATGGAGGGGTACCTGTTGAGAGATCAAACAACTGTGTGGTTTCTGAAGGGAGACAGCAGCTTTTTCAGTAGTGGCAGAGGCAACAGTCTGGATGATTGACTGATCAACATAAATGGCCTTGCTGTGATCATAATGTGAACAGCCGAAAGCAAGTGGAAACTACAGCTGTAATTTTTCCCATGGGCATGCAGCTCTATGCTGTGGTCAAATGATGATGGTGTCCTCTTGCATAAAATATTCTTGAGGTAAAATAGTCCTCCATTCAGATCTCCAGGTAGAGACTACTGAGGAGGATGTCATCATTAAGAGAAACAAAACTGGTGTTCTAAGGATCCAAGTGTGGACTGTGAGTTCTCTTAATCAGGCAGATGGGCTGGAAAATTTAAAAAGGGAAATGGATGAGTTGAAGTTAGATATAGTAGAAATTAGTGACATTCAGTGGCAGGAACAATAGGACTTCTGGTCAAGTGAATACATGGGTATAAATACGAAGTCAAATAGGGATAAAGCAGGAGGGTTTAATAATGAATAAGAAAATAGGACTGGGTAAGCTGCTACGAACAGCAGAGTGAATGCATTATCATAGATGTGAAGCCCACACCTACCACAGTAGTATAAGTTTGCATGCCAACCAACTTCACAGATGATGAAGAGATTGAAGAAATGTGTGACAAATAAAAGAAATTAAGATAGTTAAAAGAGATGAAAATTTAGTTGGGGTGTGAACTGGAATAAGATAGTAGGAAAATGAAGATAAGGAATAGTTGGTGAATATTGAATAGGAGAAAGGAATGAAAGAGGAAGCCACCTGGTAGAATTTTGGACAGAGCATATTTTAATCTTTTCTCATAAAAGAAGGTTGTACATATGGAAGAGACCTGGAGATACCTGGAGGTTTCAGATTGATTATGTAATAGTAAGACAGATTTCAGAACCCAATTTTAAATTGTAAGGCCATTACAGGGCCAGATGTAGACTCTGACCACAATTTATTTATTATGAACTGTAGATTAAAACTGAAAAATTGGAAAAAGATAGGAAATTAAGGAGATGGGACCTGGATAAACTGAAAGGACCAGAGTTTGTTGGGAGTTTCAGAGGGAGCATTAGACAATGGTTGACCAGAACAGGGGAAAAGAATATAATTGAAGAAAAATAGGTAGCTATAAGAGATGAAATAGTGAAGGCAGCAGAGGATCAAATAGGTAAAAAGACAAGGCCTTGTAGAAATCCCTGGATAACACAAAAAATATTGAATTTGACTGACAAAAGGAGGAAATTTAAAAATGCAGCAAATGAAGTATGCAAAAGGGAATACAAACATTTATAAATTATACATGGGCAACGAATTGGTAAAGAAAGAGTCTAGTGTAAAATTCCTTGGCATAACAATCCAAAGCAACCTGAAATGGGACACACACATTGACTCCCTAGCAACTAAGTTGTCAAAAAATATGTTTGCAATCAGTGCTATAGCAAGTTCTGTAGAGACACCGTAGTCCTAAAGACTGCATACCATGCTCTTTTCTCCTCTCACTTGAACTACGGTATTGAAATTTGGGGGGGCAACAACCAAAGCTAATCTAGATAAGCTACTCATTCTTCAAAACAGGGGTGTGAGAATAATCTGCGGAGCAAAATATAGGGAATCTTGTCACAACTTGTTTCCAAAAACAGAGGTGTTAACTGTTATAAACACATGCATTCTAAAAGCCATATTGCTTGTGAAAAGACTGCACCCAAACACTTATTCAGATTTCCACCAGTACAATACTAGAAATAAAGAAAGATTTTACATTGGCAACCACAGAACAGCACTTTACGAAAGGGGGCCTCATTACACAGGTATGAAATTAGCTAATGCACTGCCTTGTGCAGTCATGGCTCTTCCTACAATTAAACTGAAACATCAACTTACAAAATTTTTAGTAAAACACCTTTTCTACTCATTAGAAGAGTACCATACTTATATGAAGAACAACAAATGCTTTGTGAAATTATGTGAATAGAAATCAGTAAACATCTTATTGTAATTTTGTTGTAAATTAATTATGTATTCAGAAGAATGTGTCTTGCTTATTGTACAAATAACTTTAATCATTACTGTTTCTTTGTACATGTGCAGTGTACCATTCGATGTTGAATAAAGCTATTATTATTATTATTATTATTATTATTAGTGACAGGAAGTGCAAAATGGCTAAGCAGGAATAGTTAGGGGACAAATGTAAGGATTTAGAAGCATACTTCACTAGGGGAAAGACAGATACCACCTACATGAAAATTAAAGAGGCCTTTGTGGAAAAGAGAAGCAGTTGTATGAATATCAAGTGCTCAGATGGAAGACAAATCTCAAGCAAAGAAGGGAAAGCTGAAAGGTGTAAGGAGCATATAGAGGGTCTATACAAGGGAGATGAACGTGAAGGCATCATAGAAAGGCAAGAGAACATAGATGAAGATGAGATGTGAGATATGATATTGTGAGAAGAATTTGACAGAGCTCTGGGATGTCTCAGTCACAACAAGGCCCCAGGAGTAAAGGATATTCCATCAGAACTACTGGTAGCCTTGGGAGAGCCAGCCATGACAAAACTCTTCCATCAGGTGTGCAAGATGTGAGAGACAGGCAAAATACCCTCAGACTTCAAGAAGAATGTAACAATTCCAGTTCCAAAGAAATCAGTTGCTGCAAGGTGTACAAATTATGAAACTATAATTTTAATAAGTTATGGTTGCATAATACTAATACGAATTCTTCACAGGGGAAATGAAAAACTGGTAGAACCTGATCTCAGAGAAGATTAGTATGGATTCTGGAGAAATGCAGGAACATGTGAGGTAATACTGATGTTACCACTTACCTTAGAAGATAGGTTATGGAAAGGGAAACCCACATTTATAGCATTTGTAGACTTAGAGAAAGCTTTTGACAGTGTTGATTGGAACACTCTCTTTCAAATTCTAAAGGTAGCAGGGGTAAAATACAGGAAGCAAAAAGCTATTTAAAATTTGTACAGAAACCAGATGGCAGTTATCAGATCAAGGGGCATGAAGGAGAAACAGTGGTTGAGAAGGAAGTGAGACAGGGCTGTAACCTATAACAATGTTATTCAATCTGTACATTGACCAAGCAGTAAAGTACACCAAAGAAAAATTTGGACTAGGAATTAAAGTTTGGAGAAAGGAAGTAAAAACTTTGATATTCGACAAAATCAAAACGAGGGTAATGGAATGTAGTAGAATTAAATTAGGTGATTAGGAAATGAGACACTTAAAGTAGTTGATGAGTGTTGCTATTTGAGCAGCAAAATAACTGATGGCCAAAATAGAGAGGACATCAAATATAGAATGCCAATGGAAAAAAAAACATTTCTGAAGAAGAGAAATTTGTTAACAGTGAATATACTCTGAGGGTGGCGAAGAAACTGGTATAGGCATGCATACTCAAATACAAAGATAAGTAAACAGGCAGAATACAGCCCTGTGGTTGGCAATGCCTATATAAGATGAAAGTGTCTAGTGCAATTTTTAGATCAGTTACTGCTGCTACAATGGCAGGTTATCAAGATTTAAGTGGGTTTGAACGTGGTGTTTTAGTTGGTGCATGAGCAATGAGACATACCATATCTGAGGTAGCAATGAAGTGGGATTTTCCCATACAATCATTGCACAAGTGTACCAAGAATATCAGGAAACCAGTAAAACATCAAATCTCTGACATTGTTGTGGCTGGAAAAAGATTCTCCAAGAATGGGACCAACAATGACGGAAGAGAATCACTCAACAGGACAGAAGTGCAACCCTTCTGCAAATTGCTACGTATTTCAATGCTGGGACATCAAGTGTCAGTGTGCAAACCATTCAATGAAATGTCATCAATACGGGTTTTTGAAGCTGAAGGCCCACTCGTGTACCTTTGATGACTGCATGACACAAAACTTTATGTCACACCTGGGTCTGTCAACACTGGCATTGGACTGTCAATGATTGGAAATGTGTTGCCGTGTCAGACAAGTCTGATTTCAAATTGTATCAGGCGGATGGACATGTATAGGTATAATGACAAGCTCATGAATCCATGGACCCTGCATGTCAGTGGGGGACTGTTCAAGCTGATGGAAGATCTGTAATGGTGTGGAGCTTGTGCAGTTGGAGTGACATGGGACCCCTAATACATCTAGATACAACTCTGACAGGTGACATCTACATAAGCATCCTGTCTGATCACCTGCATCTATTCACGTCCATTGTGTGTTTCGACAGATGTGGGCAATTCCAGCAGTACAATGTGACACCCCACACATCCAGAATTTCTCAGAGTAGCTCCAGTAATACCCTTCTTAGTTTAAACACTTCCACTAACCATTAAACTCCCCAGACATGGAAATTATTGAGCATATCTGGGATACCTTGCAATGTACTATTCACAAGAGGTCTCCACCCCCTCGTACTCTTACGGATTTCTGGACAGCCCTGCAGGATTCATGTCGTCATTTACCTCCGACACTACTTCAGAAATTAGTCGAGTCCATGCCACAGCATGTTGCAGTACTTCTGCATGCTCGCAGGGGTGTTACACAATATTAGGCAGGTGTACTAGTTTCTTTGGCTCTTCAGTGTTAGAAAGTTTTTTCTGAAGGTATATGTCTGGAATGTAGCCATGTACTGAAGTGAAACATGGATGACAAATGATTTATCCAAAAAGAGAATAGCAGCTTTTGAAATGTGGTGCTACAGAATAATGTTAAAGATTATATTGGTCAATCATATAAATAATGAGGAACTATTGAACAGAACTGGGGAGACAAGGAAATTGTGGCACAATTTGACCAAAAGAAGGGATCAGTTGATAGGACACATTCTGAGACATCTAGGGATCACCAGTTTAGCACTGGCATGGGGAGGGGGGGGGGGGGTATAGGGGGAAGGGGGGTAGTAATAATCATAGATGAAGAACAAGAGATGAATACAGTAAGCAGTTTCAGAAGGATGCAGGTTGCAGTAGTTATTTGGAGTTGAAAGGACTCGCACAGGTTAGAGTAGCACGTATAGCTGCATCAAAGCAGTCTTTGGACTAAAGACCACAACATTTCACAAAATCTCACTATTTTCATTTAAATAAATGTATTATAAATCATTACAGTCATTATTCATTAATGTTGTAGTCAAAAGAGTTACAATTTTGGGCACATTGGAATGAAACAGTAGGTTTCTTGTAGTACTACTGCTACTATTACTACTGCTACTACTGGCTTTAATCAAGCTAAAACTTTCTCAAAACTTCCTTCCTCAGTCACATTTGTTTCTTCCTGGTAGTTCAGCAGTTGTAATAATTTATCTACTTTGACCCATAATTTCTCTACAATCTAGCTACTAAAATACATCAGCAACTGAATAACTCCATCCAATTTCAGTATTTAACTACATCCTATCATTTCTCCCTTTTTTATTGCTTCAGCATATTATTCTGCAGTGAATATATTTCCTCATCGGTGGCCTTATGTGAGTCCCTAAATTCTTTTCAAATATATCACCAATCATTCATAAGATTGTCATGAAATTGGATTCCTCAGTGGCAGTGTTTGCACCTTATTTATCCTGTTCCCAGGTTCCACTCTCAATGCAGGTGTGACTCTTCAGCATGGAATCAGTGTGACAAGAACATTTTGGGAGCTATTTGGCTGATCAGTAAGAAAGGTACAATATTAAAAAGTGATGAGAATCAAAATTACCAGTCCTTTGTTACCTTTCTCAAATATTTGGAAACTTTATCCCTTATTTGCATGCTCGGTGACTCTTTTAACTGAGTGTCAGAGTCATATTACAAAGTTATTGGGTTTTATTTCTTATTAGTCCTTGGAGGTATCTATGTGACTTTCATTTCTCATGATGTAACATTCATCCTTTCATCTCTCTCTCTATGTGTGTGTGTGTGTGTGAAAAATGTATTTTGGATTTCAAGTCAGACTATAGGTTCCCTCACAACAGTGAAGATGAGTGATGACTGAATTATTAGGCAGCCTGATAACACTAATAAAGAGGATGGCTACAAACTTCCAGCATCCTGGCTCCAGCTGTCCCAGTCTGCAGGCCCTCTTCTCTCACACACAGAAGCTGGAATTGCTATAGAAGAGGAAGATGAAACTGCTGAATGACCTGGCATTCCTCTAAAGATTCCATGATCACCACATCATCCTGAAATTCATCAAGACATGACTACAAATTGATACTAGAAAAGCCAGAACCATTTATCATCAAGCCAGCCATGCTTTACTAAGGGAAAGAATACATCTCTGGAGCTTCATAGATTGCAATAACAGGCAACAGCATTTATGTTTGTCATCAAAGTTATCAGCTGATGACTATGATAACATTGAAAGAATAACTCACAAGTGAGCCCTCATGGAGAAAGATTTGGTCAGCAGTCAACAGGGAAACAAATTTGAGGAGCCATTAGGGAACAAATAACATTCACAGCCACTTCTAAGTACAGTGATACAGTATTAAACATCCTGATGCAGACCATCAGTGAGGCAACAAAATCAGTTCTGTCCAAAGGGTTTAACTTTGCAGTTACTCACACAAAGATTGCCACAGAGAAGGTCACTCAGTCTGTGGAAGCATTGCTTCAACAAGTATCACATTTGGAAGCTGGAAAGATAAGGCAGGAAACTTTAGAAAATTAAAAGGAGCGATGCCACCCTGACATAATACGACAAGTTAAGAAAGACAGACCATAAAAGAGTTGAGGCATAACAAGGATATTGTGGTCCTACATTTGAATAAAGGAATCACTACAGTTGTGACAGACATGTCTGAACATGAAAAGAAAATGGATGAGCTGCTAAGTGACCCCATTTACAGAGAACTGAGCAATGATCCAAAGGTGAGGATAGTCAAGAGTATGAAGGCTCTCATAAAGCATTAGAGAACTGATCCTGATACAGCCATGAGACTTGACACCAAAATTCCCATGCCTACTAGTACCTAAACTCCGCAAGGAGCATTTTCCACTGAGGCCTATAGCAAACAGAATTGATTCACCTCCCTATTACATAGCACCCTATTACGTGGCACCACCATCTTGTGAGACAAACAGACTCTTACAAGAAAGATTCTTTGCATTTTGCACAGCTGATGAAGGAACAGCTGATAAAAGAACAGCAGGTACAGTCAACTGAAATTATAGTTGATCTTGATATTGAGTCTCTCTTCGCCAGTATGCCTATAGAGAAGACCATTTGCATCCCACAGGAGCACATCATAACTTATATTTGTGATATGATGTGCTTCTATCTGTCATCAATGTACTTCACATGTTGAGGAAAATATTATGAATAATTAGATGGAATGGCAATAGGCATCTTCATAGAAGTTTCTGAGCAAATGGCCCTAGCTTCTATATTGTTAGGCCATTGTTGTTGGCTACAGTATGTAGACAACAGATTTGTTATCTAGCCATACAAGAAAGCAGCGTTGGGAAACTTCCTTCAGCACTTAAACAGCCTGCAAAAGAATATGAAGTTCACACACGAAACCAAAAGCAATGGCACATTACCAGTTTTACACATGGACATATGTAGAACCACCAGTGATAGAAGGGAACACAAAGCATACTGGAAGCCAACCCACACAAATCAGCACCTGTGCATGGAGATCTCTCATTACCCAGCTCACAAGGGAACCTCCCCTTCACACACCCCTCAGATTTAGTTATAAGTTGGCACAGTGGATAGGCCTTGAAAAACTAAACACAGATCAATCGAGAAAGCAGAAAGAAGTTGTGTGGAACTATGAAAAAATAAGCAAAATATACAAACTGAGTAGTCCATGTGCAAGATAGGCAACATTTAGGATAATGTGAGCTTACGAGTGTGGTGGTTAGCGTGAGCAGCTGCGGAACGAGAGGTCCTTGGTTCAAGTCTTCCCTCGAATGAAAAGTTTAATTTTTTATTTTCAGATAATTACCAGAGTTCAGGCACCCACACATATCAACTTTGCTCTCCAAAATTCCAGGACATGTTCAGATTTTCTTGGACATATATATAGGATTTGACGGTCTACCCATGGAAAAATTTGAAAATGTTAAAAAGATATATTTTGACAGAGCACAGAGAAAACTGTGCAACTGTGAAACTGTTGCATTCATTTGTTGCAGTTTATGTGACACACTCTTATGTTTTCATCACTTTTTGGGAGTGATTATCACATCCACAAGAAAACCTAAATTGGGCAAGGTAGAAGAATCTTTTTACCCGTTCGCCAAGTGTGCAAGTTAGGTGGGTCAACAACATATTCCTGTCATGTGACACACATGCCGTCACCAGTGTCATATAGAATGTATCAGACGTGTTTTCCTGTGGAGGAATTGGTTGACAGATGACCTTGTGATCAAATATTTTCAGTTCCCATTGGAGAGGCACGTCCTTTCGTCTACTAATCGCATAGTTTTGGAGTGTGGTCGCAAAATACAGACACTAAACTTATGACAGTGAACAGAGGCATCAATGAACGAATGGACAGATCATAACTTTGCAAAAATAAAGTAAGTAAACTTCCCCTTGAGGGAAGACTTGAACCAAGGACCTCTCGCCCCGCAGCTGCTCACGCTAACCACGGGACCATGGCGCTCTTGTGCTCACATTATCCTTGATGTTGCCTATGTTGCCCATGGACTACTCAGTTTGTATATTTTGCTTATTTTTCCATAGTTCCACACAACTTCTTCCTTTTTTCTCGATTGATCTGCGTTCAGTTTTTCAAGGCCTATCCACTGTGCCAAAGTATAACTAAATCTGAGGGGGGTGCGATGGGGAGGTTCCCTTGTCAGGAATATTCCGTTCTGCGTGCACTGACTGACCGGCCTACTGGATAAGTGATACTAACATCAAAAGAAAATTGAGCTACAGCCAAGGACAATGGGAATAAAACAAGAGAGGAAGACAAGGATAAGAAGCTTTTACTAGTGTACCTGCCATAAGCAAGGATATCAGTGAATGGCTAGCCAGTGTCCTCCACTGATGAGGTTGCAACTGATTTTTTGCAGCAGCTTTAGGGTCCACGATATGAGAGGTTCCACCAGGGAGCAGTAAACAAACTTAAAACTGCAGGAGTATATGAGCTTATTTGTGAGTGCAGAGCTGCCTACATAGGTTAGACAATGAGGCCAGTCAGCACACTAACAGCAAAACATGAACACTATATGGAGGGACAACACCACGAATCGTTGAGATCAGGACTGTGGACAGCCTATTATGTCCCAGGAAGCCCATGCACTGGCAAAAAAGATGTGGATGCACCAACACAAAATACAAAAGGCAGATGAAATTATTAAGCAGCCTAACAACTTAATAGAACGTTATGGCTATAAACTTCCAGTGTACTGGCTGGTGGCTATCCCAATTCAGCAGTCTGCTTGTGGGCATGGGTCTGAAGCCTTACCAGGAATGGATGTGACAGTGCAAACAAACAGCTTTAGAGGCATTGACTATGTATTTCCACATACACCAGGAAGAAAACATGCCCACCGAAAGCCAAGCACTGGTTTGCAAACTGTTGCCAATCATTTACAAGGTGGATGGTCCACAAATAGCTTCCTTCCTGCCCTCTCCCTTTTGTCATAACTGCCTATTATATTGTAGATCCAATAAAGTTTTACAGATATGATGTATTGACACTGACTGTCTGCAGTAAATAAGAGCACCTTGTCTCCTGCAAAACCCATCTTGCTCTGAAGAAGGCCATTGCAATTTTTTTATCTTAAGAACACTTTTCAGTGTTGTTACCCTAGGCCCACTTTTGCATAAAATTGATAATATGCAGTTATATCTCATATCCTTGCACTTACACTTGACGCATTAGGAAATTTTATTTCATTGTAGGTTATATTACAGTACTTAGTTACACTGTCCATGAATTCTTAGGCATTCAATTGAAAATCATAGTACAAATAAACAATAATAATTCTAAAAAGTATTTGTATGTTTATCATTACACTTAGTACTTGTCTTTTTTTTTTCTTTTATGAAGTATATTTCCCTTTCCTTGGCTTAATTAGTTACAATTCTGTCACCTCCATGTTGCTGAGGGAACTGCAACCCCAGCTTAATTTCGTTTAGAAATCTGTGATTTTGCTGCATCTTCTCAGTTGATACTACCTAACAGACATGCTCTGCCATAATAAAAGAATTGAGAGTTCTGGAATCTTTGCGTAAAGCAGTGTAAAAGACTATTATGCTGTTTGGAAAAAAAATGTAGATTCCCATTATCATACAAACACTTATACATTTCCTCTGCCTGCTTTAACTGTCCTATTTGCCTCTCCTTTTATCTCACTTCTCCTCCCTCCTGTCTCTTAACTCTTCCAAATCCTCTCTACCTGTAGCATATGAGATCATTAATTATCTATGCTATTTGGGTTGAACTAATCAGAGGAAAAGTGTGTATGTTGCAAGAAGAACTCAAGTTTGACCATGTGGCTAAAGGAATCATCTACATCTACATTTACATGATTACTCTGCAATTCACAACTGAGTGCCTGGCAGAGGATTCATCAAACTGCTTTAAAGCTAGTTCTCTACTGTTCCACTCTCAAACACCATGCAGGAAGACACTTAAGTCTTTTTGTGTGAGCTCTGATTTCTCTTAGTTTACTATGATGATCATTTCTCACTATGTAGGTGAGCAGTAATAAAATATTTTCACATTCTGATTAGAAAGTTGGTGTTTGAAAATCCATGAGAAGGGCCTACGACCGTGAAAAGCACTTTTGTTTTAATAACTGCCACCCCAGTTTGTGTATCACACCCATGGCACTCTCTCCCTTATTTCATGATATTTCAAAATGACCTGCCCCTCTTTGAACTTTTTCAAAGTCCTCCATCATCCTATCTGATGTGGACCACACACTGCACAGCAATACTCCACAAGAGTGCATAAGTGCAGACAAGCATACTGTAAGCAGCCAGTTTAGTAGACCTCTTACATTTTCTAAGTATTCTGCCAATAAATCAAAGTCTTTAGTTTTCTTTCCCTAATCAACACCTTTCCCTACATTTGTCTAGTAAAAATACCTCCACTATAAGGTAAGCAATTGTCTTTTCTCACACAACTTTCATTTATTTAAGAATTTGTTTAATGTATGGTACTGATTAAGTTATCATGAAGAAATCACTTTAAACTTCATTTATATATTTTTATCTTGGCCATAAAATGTTTTATTTTTGTGGGCAGATGATTAAGTAACTTTGTGGGCCTATACTCAACTCATTCTTACACCAGAATGACTGGAAGCCAGAGAAGATCAGTTTTCTTTCTAGTAATTTACTGTTATTCTCCAATTCAACTGAGTTTTGATAATAAATTTCACCAAAGAATAATTTTCAACCTCTTAGATGGATATTTGCACAAATCAAATTTATAATTTCGATTATTTTCCCAGAATCACCCTAAGCAGTATCCACACAGGAGCCTCAAATATACCAAAGTCTATGTGCAAACTGTAAAAGCAAGTTAGAACTCTACACTCTGATGTTTTTTTTATGGTGCAAAAGGAATCAATCACAAACAGAGCCAACTGTGCTGGCCGGCCAGTGTGATTTACCACAACAACTGCTAAAATCCAACTTCTAAAATCCTGTAAGATTTGACAATAAAGAATGATTTTGTAACCTTCTGAAATGAGGCTAATTACATTTTCCAGCCATTTAATTCTAGTAAATCAATAAGTAAGTTCAAATGATATCTCAATAAGGATAACAGTTCATTTATTAATCATCAAGATCTTGATTCACTCAGCATGTCATATGTGATGCTATGTAAAATACAGAAATCCATATGATGTGCTCATCCGCAGTTCATGGTCTAGTGGCTAGTGTTGCTGCCTCTTGGTCACGGGGTCTCGGGTTTGATTCCTAACCATGTCAGGGATTCTCCCTGTATGGGACTGGATGTTTGTGTTCTCCTCATCATTTCATCATCATCATTCGTGACAGTGACTATATTGGCCTGTAAAAGAATTGGACTGTGTAAAAATTTGAACTTCATACGGGCACTGATGACTGCACAGTTGAGTGCCAAATAAATCAAACATTCATCAAACATATGATGTGTTCAGTGAGTAGGCAAATTTCTGTTATAGTGGATGAAATTAGACCTGAACATGATTTTCTAACAGACCGAAGTCAGTATATATGCATAAATTGCACTGTGATACTGATCGTTCATAAATGCTCTGTTGTAATAGGGAGTTACGATAGGTTCTTCTAGACACAAACAATTATCAGGTTTTCAGTCCAGAATTTTATGAAATTTCCTTCAATAATCATAAGCAATTTAAAATTTATAAATAGGAAAATTTATTTAACTGACTGTGTTCATTTCAGTTGTCGCTTGACTTGGCCTACACTGAAGATGAAATATACGAGTTATCACTTGCACGAGAACCCAGAAATTCTTCTTCAGTGAGTATATGTAGAACGATTATGTATACACTACAGAATCAAACATAAGCCATATCTACCACAATCTTCCCTATTATTTTCAGCCCCAATGTTCACCTACTCAGTCTGTGCTCTTTGCTGAATGGGCATCTAATCCATGCCCTCCTCCAGATGCACAGACAATTGAAAAACATGTCAATGCAATGGTTGAAGCTGTTTTCAAGAACTATGATAATGACCATGATGGATACATTTCTCATGAAGAATTTGAAGCTGTTGCAGAGAACTTTCCTTTCATTGCATCTTTTTGTGTATTAGATGCTGACCAGTGAGTAGCTTGTTATAGAAAATATTAGTTTTAGTTCAATTTATGTGTGCTTCCCTAACAAAATTGAAATTTTACTTACTTTCAGTGATGGTATGATTAGCAAAGATGAAATGAAAACATACTTTATTCATGCTAATTACCATGCATTGAAAAATGGGTTCAAGCATGAATTTCATGAAACAACTTACTTTAAGCCAACATTCTGTTCACACTGTGCAGGGCTGGTAAGTTTTTAAACTTGTATATGCTATGTAAAGTGATATATGGCACCCCACTCTCACAAAATGAGATGATAGTAACTTCCCCCCATGATTTTCTTTACTACTTCTTACTTTTCAAATGGAGTATCTGTTAAGTAGGTTTTCCATATATCTGCAAAGATAAAATTACAATTTTCTTGAGTTTGAGGAAATCAACTTTAAACAAGGAAAAAAAGCCTTACTTGACAATCAATTCTCTTATGTGAGTTGCCATTTTATTTTTGAATGATTTTACACTACAGCAAGAATTGAACATTAGAATACCATTTATTCAAATAAAACTGTCTGTTGCCTAATACTCTAAATGTATTTATTTACACATAAGTAACCATCTGTGGAGGTGATATAAGCACAGATAACATTGTTTCCTTATTCAGTCACATATCTGTTTTTCTTGTTGTATTGTCTTGTTATAAGATAAGAAAAAATCACCAATTTCTAAAATTGTGAGATGACAAGTGACAGACTGAAACTTTGTGCAGTAAAAATGATATACATGAACAGCCCATTTAGTATATAACTACAGATACCAACTTAAGTCAAAGATTCACATTCAGGTCCTGCTACAACATAGTTCTAATCTGTCATATTTTAACATGTTTTCTACCGCAAAGTGTAAGATAGACTCTGAAGCAAAGAAACACAATACCTGTATTCCAGACATAATCGTATCATGAGAGATGATTGTTGTTGAACCTGTACAATTAGTGAAAGCAACACAGATTGCAGAGTTTCACCAGCTACCAGTGCTGTACATCAGCAGATGTAGGATCATTACCTGGCTATGTGGTAAATAGCTTTATTTGCTATTGTACACATCATGTTACACTGATGGTTGTACAGTCAATATGACAATGTGACTCTGATCCTACTCTGGTCTATAAATATGCCTTGTTGATCTTAATGTGTATGACACTACCTTCAAGATACTTTTATTCATTAGCTGTTAAAAATTAATTACTGAGTGTAACATGCTGGGTCAGTGGTTTTGTAGAGTAATGTTAGTCATTTTATCATTAGTAATTCTGTTTATTAGTTTAGTGTAATCTTTGCAGTATATTCATTGTATAACATATATTGGACATACATTTTATACACATCATATCTTAGTGTAGCATGCTTTATAAATAAAACGGTAAGTGTTAGAGAACTAATGAATATGTAGTAACAGTTATAAGTTTGTGCCAGACCAGGATACAAACCCAGATTTCTTTCTTTTTGTAACGAGTCATCTAAACCATTAGGCTGTCTCAGTAAATGTCCACACCTGCCCCGAGCTTTCATTTCCACTGATATTTTCACCCATTATTTCCAAACACTGCTACCACAGGTTATCCCATTATTGCTGCCTATGTTTCCTGAATGCTACTATCAGAGATACACCATGAGTTATGTGCAGCCCAGAGATCCATATATTTCATTTCAGCTCATTTAATTCATTATAGGTTTACAACTATCCTGACAAATATATATTGTAACTTCACATGGTTTTTTTTATAGTCATGATAAAAGCACTTTGAGATGTGTGAAAACAAATTTGCAGTTATTACAAAGTGGAACTATTACATAATTTTATTAGAAACAGATTTTAAAGAATCAGATTTTGTTTGTAAGTTCATTCATCTTTTTGCTTAAAGTGGTAATGCAATGGCTATAAAATTGCTCCAAAATTTGTGCACGCCACTTCCATAACTGAAACCATGTGTGGACTTAGATTTCAGGAGAGCAAGGATTCAAAAGTAAGCCTTATGAAACTAAAAACTAACTGTACAGTGTTGTTGTTGTTTTTGTTGTGGTCTTCAGTCCTGAGGCTGGTTTGATGCATCTCTCTATGCTACTCTATCCTGTGGAAGCTTCTTCATCTCCCAGTAACTACTGCAACCTACATCCTTCTGAATCAGCTTAGTGTATTCATCTCTTGGTCTCCCTCTACAATTTTTACCCTCCACTCTGCTTTCCTTGCCACTGCCAGTGAATAAATGTAAAACAATAACCGAAATAAGGACAGTCTATTCAAGATTGCATATGGTAGCTTCCTAGGTTAACTGTACACCACACTCAGACATGAACCCAGACCTTTGCCTTTCCCAGTAATGCCCCTCCTGGCTGAGCGAACCAAGCATGACTAACAGCTGGTGACTCATGAGCCATGCCTTGATAACTTAATTGGTAATAGCATTGTACATGAAAGCCAATGGCCTGGATTTCTGTCCTGATCTGGCACATAGCTTTAATGTGTCTAGAAGTTGCAGAACAATGCGCACACCGCTGCAGAATGAATAATTCATTCTGAAAAGTGCAATCTATGAAATCAGAATCTGATGATGTGTAACATTCAATAATGTGATGTTCCACACTATTCATTATAACATAGTTGCATCCTCCCCAATGTGCTATCCACAAGGTTGTTGAGTTGTTGCTGCTCAATTCTGTTTCCTCTCTTGAAAGGCAGTCATCCTCAAGTGAAAAATGGAGAGGGGAGAGGAGAGAGGTAGACAAGGAAGAAAGAATGTAATAGTGTTGGCAGAACAGAAGGCATGAGTGGGAGCAGGGAATGGTATAGGTAGGTGGGAGACAGGGAGTAGCAAAAGCTGAAGCCAAGGGGGTTATCAGAAAAAAAAGGATATGTTGTAGGGAGAATTCCCACCTGTGCATTTTCGAAAAGCTGGTGTTGGTAGGAAGGATCCAGATGGTGCAGTCTGTGAAACAGTCACTAGGCAGCATGTTCAGCAACTGGATGGCCCAGCTGTCTCTTGCCCACAGTTTGGCAGTGGCCATTGATGCTGGCAAGCAGCTTTGTTAGTCATATAAGTGGTGACTGTTCTTTCAGATCATTTTGGCCCTATAGCCACTATGAATGAAGACACAGAGGAATTAATGACATTGGCTGCCAGCAGGCATTGATTTAAATCAAAGACCCCTGTGCCATCTGGACACAGACCCAAATTCTCATCTTATCCACACACTACTAGCTTCCTTTCAGACATCTCTGAAACAACAGTCATCATTTTGATTTTCAGCTTTCCCC